>NC_044033.1:375141725-375759312 GCF_901765095.1 Microcaecilia unicolor
GGAATTATTAGGAAAGGGATGGTAAATAAGACCGAAATACTATAATGCCTTGTATTGCTCCATGTTGCGTCCACATCTTGAGTATTGCGTTCAGTTCTGGTCACCGTATCTCAAAAAAGGTATAGTGGAATTAGAAAAGGCTCAAAGAAGAGCAACTAAAATGATGAAGGGGATGGAACTCCTCTCGTATGAGGAAAGGCTAAAGAGGATAGGCAGTGGTGATCATTGGTCGGCTGCCACCCGGGGCAGATCACCGCTGCACCCCCCCCCCCCCGGGTGCAACATCATCCGTCCTTCTCGAGTGCAGCACGACAGCCCCCTGGGTGCAGCGTCCCCCCCTGGCTCATCATCATGCCCCCCCCCCCACGGCGCATCACCTACAATCCCCCCGGTGCATTCTTCTTATCTGCTGGGGTGCTGGGAGCAACTGCATGGCTGTTGGCTCCACTGGTTCCCTACTCCCTCTGCCCAGAACAGGAAGTAACAGCAGAGGGAGCAGGGAACCAGCGGAGTTGACAGCCGCTCAATTGCTCCCTGCACCACTCCTGCAGCATGCACCCGGGACGGACCGCCCCACCACCCTGCCCTCATTACGCCACTGAGGTTAGGGCTCTTCAGCTTGGAGAAGAGATGGATGTGGGGAGATATGATTGAGGTCTACAAAATCCTGAGTGGTGTAGAACGAGCAGAAGTAAATCGATTTTTTACTCGTTCCAAAAGTACAAAGACTAGGGAACACTCGAGGAAGTTACACGAAAATACTTTTAAAACAAATAGGAGGAAATATTTTTTCACTCAATGAATAGTTAAGCTCTGGAACTCTTTGCCAGAGGAGGTGGTAACAGCAGTTAGTGTATCTGGGTTTAAAAAAGGTTTGGACAAATTCCTGGAGGAAAAGTCCATAGTCTGCTATTGAGGCAGACATGGGAAGCAACTGCTTGCCCTGGGAATTGTAGTATGGAGTGTTCCAACGATTTGGGTTTCTATCAGGTACTTGTGACCTGGCTTGGCCACTGTTTGGATAACAGAATACTGGGTTAGATGGACCATTGGTTTGACCCAGTATGGCTACTCATGTTCTTATGTAAGACAATATATGAGATATGACATTATAAAACTTTAAGAATGGTTACTATTTAAATATATTTGGGGGAAAAGGTTGTTTCAAGTTTATACTTCAGATCACCAAATCAAAATATGGCATCATTGGATCTGCTGCTTTTTCTGTGGCTGGGATACAGCTGTGGAACACTTTAAAAGGCCAATTGAGATTGTGTTCTGGAATTTTGCAGTTTAAGCGGTTAATGCTTCATTGTGGAAGCATTTATGAAAAGATGGCTGCTATAGTGGCGCATTTCTGATGCTTTCCATGTATGTATTTTGCTTTGCATGTTTTTTTTGTAAACTGCTTTGATTTAAGCAGTCTGTAAATGAGTAAAATAAATACAATAAAATAAATAAACAGGTCACTTAGTTTTATGGTCTCATTAGATTTGGTACCTGCAAGCATAAGGTTTATCAAAATACATTTTTGAAAGTGTGAGCTGTCCTATCTTGGGGTGATTGTTTTAGAAGCATCCCCATGTGAGCAGGGAAGAGAAGCAGACTAGGTGATAGGGGAAGGGACTGTGAGTGGAGCTGTGTGAGAAGAGTAAAAACAGACTGTAAGGGTGAGAGGAACTCAGAGAACATAGGCTAAGATGAGGGAAGAGAGTTGGAAGAAGGAGAGGGGAAGAAAAGCACAGAGGGGAAACACATGCTACAAAGGGAAAAAAAGCAGCGACAGGAAACAAGCTACAGAGGGAAGAGACACGAAGAGAATGGAGAGTATCTATATGGGTTGGGAAAGAGGGGCTGAGAAAAAGGTGAGAGGGAAAGGGACTTGATATACTGCCTTTCTGTGGTTTTTGCAACTATATTTAAAGCGGTTTACAAGTACATACAGGTGCTTATTTGTACCTGGGGCAATGGAGGGTTAAGGACTTGCACAGAGTCACAAGAAGCTACAGTGGGACTTAAACCCAGTTCCCCAGGATCAAAGTCCACTGTACTAACCACTAGGCTATTCCTCCAAACCAACTTATGCATTTAAATCGTTCACAAGGAAAGTCTATCAAAAAGTGTATGTGAAAGAAGGAGGATATATCTGAAGATATTCTAATCAATGAATATAGTTGGTGCGCAATGTTCTCAGAAAACAAATCCAGCAAGGCCTACAGTTACGTATTCATATTATTAAACACATATAATACCAACTGACCCCCATCCTTAAAATCAAGTATAAATAAGGTATGTAAAATGTATGTACAAAATATAGGAAGGGAAAGAGAGAAAGGAAAGGGAGAGAGGGGGGAAATAGAGGAAGGGAAAGAGGGGGAAAAAAGAAAAGAAAGGGGAAAGGAAGGAAGAGGGGGAGGAAAGAAAAGACGGAGAAGGGAAAGGGGAAAAGAGGGGAGGGAGAAAGAAGGAAAAGGGAAAGGGAGGAAAGAGGAGAAGAAGCCAGAAAGTACATTGAGAATGGAGAAAAGAGGAAGAGGTGGGAAAGGGGGAGGGAGGGGGAGCGGAAAGGGAGGAAAAACAAGGGGAGAGAAGGAAAGGAGGAGGGGTAAGGAGGGGAAGGGGAAGGGGGAAATGGAGTCAACCCAGTATGGGCGTGAGTCTAGGAGATGCAATCTGCTAGCCAATTGGAGAAAGTGTGTTTACCATTTGAGTCAAAAGAAAAAAAATCTAGGTGGACTGTCTATGGGCTTTAGTTCACTCCAGATAGAAGGCCAAGGCTCACTTGCAGTCCAAGGTGTGCAGTGCACGTTTAACAGCATGGGAATGAAGTTTTGAGAAGAATGTTGGCAGGATAATTGACTGGTTTAGATGGAATTTTAGCACTACCTTAGGAAGGAATTTAGGATGTATACGAAAAACTACTCTGTTATGATGAAATTTCACGTATGGTGGATCAACTACTAGGGCCTGAAGCTCACTGACACTGCGAGCTGAAGTGACTGCCACCAAAAACAGTACCTTCCATGTCAAGTACTTTAGGTAGCAAATGTCAATCAGCTTCAAAGGAGCTTTCATCAGCTGGGTGAGAGCAACACTGAGATTTTATGACACTGTCAAAGGTTTAATTGGGGGGATTTTGTTAATAGCAAACATCTCATAAAGTTAACAACTAGAAGCTGTGCAGAGATGAGTTTACCTTTCACACGGTGATGGTAAGTGCCAGTTGCACTGAGGTGAACTTTTATGGAGTTGGTTTATATACCAGACTCAGAAAAGTGTAGAAGGTATTCAAATAGCTCTTGTGTAAGGCAAGAAAAAGGGTCTAGGGTCTTGCCCTCACACCAGATGACAAATCTTTTCCATTTAAAATTGTATGACCTGTTAATGGAATCTTTCCTGGATGCAAGCTGGAGCTGAGAAACACCCTTATACAGTTAAAGGGATGCAAGTTCTAAGCTTTTAACATCCAAGCTATGAGGGCTATGGATTGGAAGTTGGCATATAGAAGAGACCCCTAGTTCTGAGTGATGATGGTAGAAAACAGTCTATCTCCACAGATCTTCAGATGTTAAATCCAGAAGTATAGAGAAATATATCTGCCTTGGCCAGTAAAGTGTGATGAGGATCATGGTTCCCTGGTCCTGCTTGAGTTTCAGCAAAGTCTTCCCCATCAGAGTTATGGGAGGATATGCATATAGAATATTGTTCCCCCACTCTAGGAGAAAGGCATTTGATGTTAGTCTGCCTGTGATCTCAGTCTGGAGCAGAACTGAGGGACTTTGTTATTGAGATAAGTGACAAAGAGATCCACTGAGGGAGTGCTCTACTCTCGGAAGATCTCACATACAATGCCCATATTAAGAGACCACTTGTACAGTTGCATCACCCTGTTCAGTCTGTCCACCAAACTGTTGTCTCTTCCGCCTAGTATGTGGCCTTAAGCACCATGCCATGGTTGTATGTCCACTGTCACATTCTGACCACTTCCTGACACAACAGATACAATCCTGTGTCTCCTTGCTTGTTGATATAATACATTGCAACCTGATTGTTCATTTGAATAAGGATGATTTGGTGCAACAACTGATCTCTGAAAGCCTTTAGATTGTTCCAAATGGCTCAGCTCCAGGAGGTTGATGTATAGCTGATTCTCCTGGGCAGACCAATGACCTTGAATTTGAAGCCCATCCACGTGAGCTCCCCAATCCAGGTTGGATGCATCTGTCAGCAGCGTCCTATCATCAAATTGTGCTGAACTATCTGCCACAAAAGCGACTCCACAAGCTACGGAGTGACAGTGATGACATCTACTAGGTTCCCTATGGCCTGACACTACTGGGAAGCTACAGTCCATTGGGTGTGCCATGAATGTGACATGTACAGTAGAGGCCATGTGACATAACAACCTCAACATCTGCCGAGCTGTGACCTGCTGGTTCTGCTGAACCTGATGAGCAATGCTGACCATGGCATCTGCTCTGGAGTCAGGTTCGAGCCTGAGCCATGTCTAGCAGGGCTCCAATGAAATCCAATTGCTGAACTAGGAGAGGGTAGGACTTTGGGTAGTTTATAGCAAATCCTAGGAAAGGGAGTCATGGATTTGATATACTACCTTTCTGTGGTAAAACCAAAGCAGTTTTACATAAATTAAATGCTGGTACTTTCTCAGTCCCTAGTGGACTCACAATCTGTTTTTGTACCTGGGGTAATGGAGAGTTAAGTGACTTGCCCAAAGTCACAAGGAGTTGCAGTGGGAATTGAATCCAGATCCACAGGTTCTCAGCTTACTACACTAACCATTAGGCTACTCCTCTAAAAGTAACTCCACCACCTGAATAGTTCTCCACTGAGCACTTTCCTCTGATGTGCTCTTTACTAGCCAATTGTCTAGGTAGGAAAACACATGCACTCTCATCTGCATAGTGACTCTGCAACTACTGCAAGGCACTTTGTAAAGACTCAGAGAGAAGATGCGAGGACAAAAGGCAGGACTTGATACGAGTAATACTGTTTCCCTACTTGAAATCTGAGATACATTCTGTGACTGAGATGTATCTTTATGTGGGTATAAGCATCCTTTAAGTCCAGGTTTATTCAAGTTTCATGTTTATTCAGAACTTGATATACCACAGATCAGAAATATCTAAGTGTTACAATACTAAAAAGAAAGAAAGAAGAAGAAGAAGAAGAGAGCGCATTAGTAGCACAGCAAGGGGAAGAGGAGATGAGGTAGAGTGAAGTAAAGAGGGGGAGGACATGATATAAGAAACTACAGTATGCAATAGGAAAGAGGCAAAGAGACAGCAAATCAGAGGGGAGGGGGACAGTAATTGTGTCCAGCAGGTCCTGCCGAGGGAGGAAACAACACATATCTAGGTAAAGGCATCAGAGAAGACATACGTTTTAAGCCTAGATTTAAAGGTTTATGTAGAGAGTCTAGATGATGAAGGTAGGAGGGAAGCACATTCCAGAGGGTTGGCCCAAAAACTGAAAAAACAGAGTGACGTATATTTCCATGAGTAAGTTGTCTAAAAGAGGGAACAACCAAGAGGTTTTCCTGAGAGAAGCGGAGGACTGGAGAGGGGGAATAAGGGGTCAGGAAGGAGGCAAGGAAGGCAAGGGGGTCAGGAAAACCAGTAGTCCTGATTTTAAAGACCAGGAGGTGAATTTTATAGGAGATTCAGTGAGTCCATGGGAGCCAAAGTGCCTCCTGCAGAAGGAAGGTGACATGATCACATTTTCGTGAACTCATGATTAGCTTAATAGACATATTTTGAATCATCTGTATATGATGAAGATCCCGCTGCTGAATACCCTTATATAGTGCGACGGAATGCAGGTGGAGACGTCCTAAATCGGGTTTCGATTATACCAATTTGGACGTCCCTGGGAGAAGGATTTATGTCGAAAGATGGATGTCCTTCTCTTTCGAAAATGAGCCCAATAGCCTGCAGGTAGGTTTTGAAGCCCCCCCCCCCCCCCAGTTTCTACCCTAAGCCCCTATGTCTCTAGCACGAACCTTGCTTCCAGGGAACAGAAAAACTGAGCTGGGAATCAAATCCAGGTCTCTCCATATGGCAGTATGCAGTACCAGAGGGCTGGTCCTCAAAATACATTATATAAATTATTTTTATTTGGTGTTGTTTTCTCAAGTACTATAGCTTGCCATTGATAGATATAGTTTTAGTTAGGCTTAAATGTTACTTTCATTTGTCAACAAAGAGATCTTTTAGTACCTTCTTCAATCTATTTTTCTGTATCTTTGTTTCTTTCACAATCCTTTGTCATCCTTATAGTACAGCTTGCTATATCTCTAATCATATCTATATATCTGTTATCTATTTTCTCTCTTTTCCCTCTTGCTTTTGCTTCTGTTTCATTTTCTAGAGCTTTATTGATATGACAGTCATTGCTAAATGGAAGACATACAACTGATGCATTAATGCGGAACAAAAAATGAAACCAGTCAGTCATGGTTTTCTTTTATCTCTATCACATTTCTTTCCATAGACATAAAATATATCACGTCTAGGATATACTGGAGAGATCTCAGCCTACTTTATGCTCTACTAAATGTTTCCTCATTGCAATGAATTAAAGCAGAACCCTGTATAATTCACCAGCTATCTAATTTTATTTTAAATACTGTCTTCCAAAGCAATCTGTGCGGCTGTTAACGTTCAGACTTAATGTAAGAATGATTTATTTGCTACTGATGTTCTCAAACTTTTTTGAGTGTTCATTCTATTGTATTCCAGTACCCCCATAGGATCTTTACAGAGTAATTATACAAAGACATTTTCACGCGTATATGGCTATATTAGCACGTAAATGGCCTCTTGTAAAATACCAAGAAGCATAAAAGTACGCACAATGACATAATGACAACTACTTTTCTGGTAGGCATGTAGGGGGGAGGGGAATTTGGGTGGAGCATGAGTGGAGTTTGCAAGTACACACATAGATTATAAAATACATTAAAACCTCCTTGCACGTTTGAATAATCTAGGTGTGAACATTTATATCTGCTTAAGAGCAGGTGTAAATGTCTATATCTGCAAGGTAGGCACAAATCCTGCTGCTTATGCTAATATTTAATAAAAACACATATGCGTCTTTATAAAATAGTACCTAATGAGGCGCCCTCTTAAACCAGGTGCCCTGTTATAAAATGATCCTAAAGGAGGTAATGCTATAAACTGGTCTTCATTTAGGAACCAAGAACATGTGTAAATGACCAAAAATACAGGCGTTTACATGCCTATCTGTGTACACATGTGCATAAAAGCCACTATTCCACCTACATGCTGTTCTGTAACATAGCGCCTAAATACGATGGTGTGTAGGTTGAAGGTGGGCATGTACATGGGTGGGAAGAGCATGGGTATAGTACACACATATGCATATAAATTATAGCATACTATCATTTACATGCTTTTTCAGCAGCATCTACACCAGCTCTATGGCTGACATAAGTGCTTTCTCCTAAAAACAAACACACAGTGGTATGTGAGGATTTGCAGAAGAATCTTATGAGACTAGGAGGCTGAGAATATTAATGTAAGATGAAAGATGGAGAAATGCAAAATTATGCATATAAGGAAAAATAGTCCCAATCACAGCTTAAAAAATAATAAATAAATACTAGGTTCTGAGTTAAGATTTACCACACAAGAAAAAGGTCTTGGAATCATTATGGCTGCTAAAATAGGAAAACAGAATGTTAGGAATTGTTCAAAAAGGGAAGAACAAAATTAAGAATATCATTATGCCTTTGAATAAGTCTGTGGTGTGACTGCACCTCAAAAATTATAGAGCAGAACTAGGAAATATTCAGGGGCTAATGAAAAAACCTACCACAAACCTAACTGCACACTGGGTTTTAACTTGAGCAGAAGAAATGGCCGCACACTCTATTAAAATGGATGGTAATGAGGCCATAAGCATTCCACTGCAATGCATGGAAGGTGAGTTTTCTACGAGGTCCAGGGCAGTATAGGAGGGTTGGTTGAGATGAGTCAGTATCTAGCGGCACCCTCTCCCTCCTCTAAATTCAGATCTGCCTGCTCCTGATAGCTTTCTCCATTGGTCCCTGGTGTCTACTGGCCTTTCTCCTTAATCTGAACCCCTGCCCAAGTTGACCTGCTTCCCCCTTCCGCAACTTAAAAAAAGAATTCTCTAACATATAGTCTCTGCTCAGACTACCAAATAAGACAAAATTACTTTATTTGGAAGACTGACTTTGCCTGGTGCATCCCAGGATACACCGTGGGAGGTCAGATACTGTCATTTTTCAAGATGGCAGCACCAAAAGCAGGAATGAGTGGACATCTTTCATGCCTCTGTTAAGGTACAACTTAGGGAGGCTCGGAGGCCTGGGTGGGAGGGTAACCTACACATCAGGGACTTTTTTAAGTTGGGGGAAGGGGGTAGGGTAAGGTCAGGTTAGGTAGGAGATTGGAGGCCACTAGACTACCATGAATTTTCATTTATAATTTTTTTCGGGGGGAGGGCAGAGGGTCAAGTTGGGTAAGGTTGGATTAGGTCAGGTCATGAGAGAGATCACTAGACTACCAGGGCTTTTGGGGGGCTTATGTGTGTTTGGGGGGGGGGGCAGTGCAGAAAGCCACCAGGGAGGTTGGTCAGGAGCCACTACACTACCAGGAATTGAAAATGAATCATATAAATATTTGTTTGTTTTTTGGTTTTGTTTTACACAGCACATAATTAAGCTTTGAAATAAGTTTCCAGAGGATATGATCAAGGCAACAAATGTAGTGAGTTTCAAGAGAGGTTTTAGTAAGTTCCGTATAAAATTAGCCTGACAGACTTCGGAGAGCCATTGCTCATCCAAGCAAATGAGCTATGAGAAAAAGATCTATATTTTAGGATGTGCTGTCTACTTTTGAGCTGAATTGGCCCTGTCAGAGACAGGATGCTGGGCTCAATGGACCTGAGTCTAACTCAACATAGCTTTTCTTAGGTTTTTATGTGGTTAAATTTTAACCAGATAAAAAACAAATAGCACTATCCAGTTAAAGCTGTTTTGTTGAATTAGGCCACATACATAGCTATCCTTAAGGTTTTTAATTAATATTTATACATTTATGACCCCCCCCCCCCCAAAAGGAGGGGTTTTAGAATATAAAAGAAGTGTCTGATTAAAGCAGTGGAGGAGCCATGAATTTTCAACAGAGGGTGCGTCTCTAGCCGGGTCAAGGTTATTGCACAGATCCTAATCATTAAGCTCTCACACTCACACATAACACTATTATTGTTCTCGTGTAAGCAGTACAAAACAAACTGCCAGTACTAAACTTGTGCCTTTGTTAAATACTTGTGTCAATACATAGCTTACTTGAGTTACTTAGCATAGCTGCAATTGCCGATATTTGAAACAGGCCAGACACTTTGCAAAATAACAAAAAACCCTGCAAAAGGACATTTAAAACCTATATAGGAAACTTACCAAACCATAGCCCTAGCCCACCTATGAAAAGAACATATGAACATGAAAAAAAGCTATACTGAGTCAGACCAATGCTATAAAGATTACACATGGCCCTAGAGCACCAGTATACCTGCTTCTGGGAACTGGAACAAGGTGGACTGTTATAGATTCCTACACAGACACTACATGCTAGCAGAATCCTTCACCTCAGTTGCAGATGCAGAACATGACTCTCACCTGATACAAAACAAGGAACTGCAAAAAACATGAAGATAAAAACTGAAAGCAGAGATACCAGACTCTGCATGTCATGGAACACCAGAGAATTAGAGGGAAATGCATGTCCTTCTGTACAATGCCAAAATAAAGTTGACAGATGTAAATTCTCAACACTGATATAATTCAGTCGCTAAATTGAAAATAAAATTGTTTTTCCTATTTTATTGTCTTATTTTTCTAATCATCTTGTTCTTAGTCTCTGGTTCTGCTTCCCTCTTAAGTGTGTTTCCAGGGCCTCCTGTTCATTTGCCATTTCTTTTCTCACTTCCTTTCTTCTTCACTTCCTGCCCTAGGTCTGTGTTTGGCACTGAACTTTCATGTTCAGCTTTCTTCCATTTTTCTGCCTCAAAGCTATTTAGTTGTCCATCTCCATTCCCTTCCCTTCATGTGCAATATGGCTCTCATCTTCCCTTCATGTGCTACATGTCTCCTTCTACCTTTCCCTTCCCTTTATGTGCAACATGTCTCCCTCTACCTTTCCCTTCCCTTCATGTGCAACATATACCTTCTTCCATTCCCTTCCCTGTGCAGTGTCATTTCCTCTCCTTCCCATCCCCATTCCTTCCCATGGGCCAATCTATTTCCCTACCTTCTTCCTCCTTCCTGAACCGGTCTCTCTCCCCTACACTGTGAGTTAACAAACTTGTTGTGGTCACTGGCAGCCATTAGATCAGGCTTTCTCTCTGTCGCATCCTGTCCGTGTAGCAAAAGGAAGTTGTAGTAGAGCAAAGGACTGCAGGGCTGGCCAGAGGAAAGCCTGATTTAATCGTTGTCAGCATCTGCAACAAGTTTGTAAACTTGAGGTGGTAGAGAAAGAAACTGGACCCAAGGGATGAGGGAGATAGAGAAAGGTAGGGAGGCGATGCTGGAGTATGCCCACTATGGTTGGGGTGACAGAAGAATGGCAAGACAGTTTTTTGGGGTGACACTTCCCCTGTGACACCCACTACAGGGCCCCAATGTGTTTTAAGGAGTGATTTAAATTTCTTAAACGCTGGCTCAGCATGAATTGATGGCGGAAGAGCAATTCATAATTTTGGTGCGAGGAAAAAGAAAGCTGCATTTCTGGTGGACTCATAGTGTGCTTTCCACATTAGCATACAGCAAACCATGTTTAGGTGATTTTTAAGAATTTTTCTGGGAGGGGGCATGGCAGGAGCATGGACAAGTTATCCAATTAGTACGTTATACTTAACATATGCTAACTGGATAATGCAGACTTAACGCAGAAGCACTTAGTGTTCCCATGTTAACTCCTAGAAGGTATCTTATTAATGACAAAATTAGGGCCTCTTTTACTAAACTGCGCAAGCGATTCCTGGTGTGGCAAATGAGAGGAAGCCCATATGGGAACCACTAGTGCAGCTTTGTAAAAGAAGGCCTTAGCTTGCGACCTGAATAAAACAAAAATACAAAATGGCCTAAAAAGTGCCGTGTTAGATTTGTTCATATGGAAAATCCCACATTAAGCTATGTTAACTCCAAATCTTAATGCATTTTAGTACAAGGACTTCTATATTTGTTGTGTACTCCCCCTTTCTGAGTTTAGTTTCAAAGCCAAATATTTGTTCTCATTTTTTTAATGAAAATTTTCCAAGATAATACTTCAGACACACTCAAATTTTTACCAGTAGGCTATTATTTTATAAAATGCAGACTGCCTTAGTCTATTTTATTTATTGCTTTGGATAGATTTTAATGCTGTGTTCATATCATAACCCATAGGGGACATATGCTTAATAATTTGCTCTTGTTATCTAAAAATAATAATTCATTATGTTGGTGCCCAGTTGTATCCGTTTTGTTTCTGATTTATTATGTTGTCTGATGATTTGTCATATTATTTTACTGGTTCTTAAATGTCTGTTTTAAGTGTGTATTGTAAAATTGCTTTATGATCTATAACCTGAATCAGATCTTTATGGGAAAGGCAATATATCAAATTTTCAAATAAATAAGGCTTGAGAGGCTTATGTTTCATAGGCAGTGAAAAATGCTGATATTGGAGATTAACGGTCACTTTGCACACAGTGGTAATGAAAATATTAAATTGACAACATGCTTGGTCTTCCTCTGCCGACATTTACTATGTTATTTTGTTACTATGCCTCTGAAAAGATGTCAGGATGTGCAGTAGTACTGCTCCTTTAAAAGTGCCATAAGTCATCAGTGACTGTTGGAGAGCTGAAGGTTTTTTTCACATTCGATTTGCCCACTGTCACATTAGATACACATATGGATATTTCTCTGTCCCATACTTAAAAAATCTCTTCTCTCTGTCATTCACTTTTCTCAGCTTCTTTGTTATCTTATCTTCATTTATCACTGCTTTTTCCCCAGATGGTCATGGTAAACCCTTGTTCTTCTTTCTATGTGGAATAACAATGCCATCCTGCTCTGTCTGCCATGGGAAATAAGATCTTAAGTTAACATCTGATCAGAGCTTTTGTACCATATGGAGTCCCATAGCCTAGGAATAGATATACATTGATCTGAATTGCTTATTCAAGCAAGTTAAAGATTAATGTAGCATTTCATAAGATGGAGCTTTTAACATTTTATGAATGTCAAAGGAATAAACACTTACAGAGTCCCAAATGTGTATGGAAAGATTCTGTTAAGACAAAGAAAGAAAACAAATGGGGTAGAAAAGTTTGGATTATAAAGCTGCTGTGACTCCCAGTGATGCTGATAACTTAGTTTTTTTTAGTTCATTAAAATATTACCAGTAGAGAAGACCATTTTTAAAGCCATTTACTTGAATGGTGATTTACTTAACTGGCTGTCTGAAAATTGCACTGTTAACTAGGTGGGAGGGATGGTTTAAGGGGTGAGCCAGTGAGTCACTCATTTGGGATGCCCAGGCTTAGGGGGGGTCAAAATCCTGTTGTCTGGCTCACCTGTTCACAACAATGGGTGGGACCATGCTTCCTCATTCCTACCACTGTGCACTGCTTCTGCTGAGTGTCCAAGCCCCACAGCATTTTTCATAAAGAAAAACAAGCATTTCCTGTCTCTCTGCTGTTTCCCCTTTTTAAAAATACTGTGGGGCTGGTAACACTCAGCAGAAGTAGTGCACAGCAGTGGGCTTGAAGGTATACGCTGCCCTGCCAGTGCCACCCTGTGTAAAAGATTACTCTGGGATGAGGAGGTGGCTAACTGGCTGGAGCTAATGTTGGGGGAGGAGATTTAGACTGAAAGGAGGCTGCTGCTGCTGCTGCTGGAAGGGGGTTGGGGGACTGAGATTGGAAATGGGCTGTTGCTGGGAGGCCTGGGACAGGAAGGAGGCTGATGCTTGGACTGAATGAGCTGGAACTAGAAAAGGGCTTCTGCTGGGGGCCGGGAGGTTGCAACTAGAAAGGGACTGATTCTGAAGCTGAGGGCTGACACTCACTGGGGGTTAATGTGGGGTCTGGGGATCAAGGAGACCAATGTGGAAGTGCGGCTGGGACTGATGTTGTCCTCTTGCACCCTCTCCCTTCTCTTCTTTCCTGTATTTATTTGTGCATTTGATATACTGCAAATACATCTTTGACAGGCAACTAAGTGGTTTACAACAATAATTAATATAAAAAATTCTAACACTGCTGGTGAGGGGGAAGAAAAAGGGAGGGAAGATTTGAATTATTGTAAACCACCTTGATGGGCTTCCTAAAGGAAGTATATCAAGTCTTATAAAGTTGGAAACTTGGATTGGATTGGAAGGCTGCAACTGGAAGAGGGCTGGAACTAGGGGACTGATGATGGTGGGGAATGGGGTCAAAGTGAGAGAAAGTGGTAGGTATTTGGGGAGACGCAAGTTTGAAAAGGAGGTGCTTCGGAATGGATAAGGAGGAGGAAAGGCAGGATTAATGAATACTGCAGAACAAAATGGATGGGTGGATGTGGGGGAAAGGGATAAGGAAGCAGGAGGGTAGGTACTGGGGACATGGAGGAAGCAATAGAGCAGGAACTCAGATTTAGCTGGAGACTCTTAAGACTGGGTGGACATCCAGCAAAAGACAGACACTATGACTGGCTAGGAATTGGGATTGTAGGTAGGAACTTAGGACTTGAGTGGGATATTGAGTGAGGACTCAGGGACTGGATAGGGTAGGAGATTTGAGGACTGGTTGAGGGCTAGTGGGATTTAATTAACCAGAGATTAGGAAGACAACAGGAATTAGGTTATTGGGTGAGGGGTTTGAGTAAAGCTGTGAGAAAAAAATGCAGAAAAATTCAGGACTTGGAAGAGTTAGGGAAGGGTTAAGAGGCAACTGAAAAGCATAGAGGGCTATGGAGCAGGTGAGAGATATAGGAAAGGGACAGGTCTTTGAATTTAAAAGACTTTCTATAGGTCCTCTCAATTATAGAGCTGCCAAAGCCAACAAGCTCTGAGGTCAGTCAGTTCAAATTTGGGCCTTGTTTGCAGCGTGTTGACTTCTATTTCTTTCTTTCCCTTTAAGTCTTTCATTGAGAATTCAAACATTACTAAAGTGTGGTGAGACCATGCAATTTCTTGGACGACCGGTGATACAATCATGGACTGAAATAATGCTGGTGATACATATACTAGGTCCAAGGTATGTCCTGCTGTATGTAGGGTCTTTTACAGTTTGTCTAAATTGAAATTGTTCTAATATTAGGTTCCATGCCCTTTGTTGTGGCAACAACTCATCTGCAAATAATTCACCTGGTAAATTAAAGTTGCCCGAAATGCATACTTTCTGGTGATCAACTGGTAATGTAGATAGAAATTCTAAGAATGGTGAACAGTCGGTGGATATTTTTCCTGGTGGACAATAGAACAAGCAAAAGGCTATAAGTGTGCATTCTATGACTAGGAATTCTGCAAATTTGGATGATTCTGCACACAGCATTTTGAGTGACAGCGTTAAAAAAAATACTACTACTTCCCCTCCTCGTTTATACGATCTGCATGACCATTCCCATGTATATTCCTTAGGGCAACATTGTCTGACAACTACTAAGTCTGACTTTAAAAGCCATGATTCTGAAACACAGTTTATGTTTCCTCTCCCTCGCTCCTTCTTCCAACTCTTTTCCCTTATCATAGCCTACATTCTCTGAATTCCTCTCACCCTCACAGTCTGTTTCTCCTCTTCTCACACAGCTCCACTCACAGTCCTTGCCCCTATCAACCAGACTGCTTACCTTCCCTTTAGAGTTGACTTTCTGCCCATTCCAGTCCTTTACAGCAGAAAACTTTCTCTGATTTGATAACCCCTTTCAATTCCCCTTCACCCCTTCTCAGCTCCTTTTAGTCCTTTGCAAAGCTACAGCTGTCCCCATCACCCAACCTCTGTCTGCCTCTTCCAGCCCTTCACAGTAACATTCTCAGAGCTGCCAAGGGGTCCCGAGTTTTGAGATGGAGATTTTAGTACATGCCCCCAGCCCTGCCCCACTCTGCCTTGGCTCCACCCACTACACCTCATGGCTCTGCCTTATGGCACATCTCAATCTCAAGGGCATTCCGGAAAATATTTTATTTACACCAGTGACAGCAGGGATGGGTAACAGGGAGTGTTTCAGTTTACTCTATTACACTCCCTATTCAGCATCTATTCCCCCCAGGGACATAGCTGTGAGGGGGCCTCGCCCCCCCCCCCCACTTTGAGCTTAAACCCACTCCAAAATTGTGGCACTGGTTTCATCGCTGGAGGAGCTGCCCAAGCCCTGCTAGTTGAAGAGGTCCACTGCATGAGCCTCCTACTGTGCTGTTTGAGCAGTGCAGCAGTTGGCAACATGCTTCAGCTGCCGATGCTGACCTTCCCGCATATGCTTAGGTCAGGCATTGAAAATGTAAAATAAGATGATAATTTTTTTATGGTACTAGGTACCCCCCTTCACCCATAAGGACTATGGTATTGGTGTACACTTCTGGGGAGTGGATTTTTTTTTTTGGGGGGGGGGGTTGGGGGGCTCAGCACCCAAGGTAAGGGAGCTATGTACCTGGGAGCAATTTGTGAAGTCCACTGCAGTGCCCCCTAGGGTGCTTGGTTGGTGTACTGGCATGTCAGGGGGACCAGTGCACTATGAATGCTGGCTCCTCCCACGACCAAATGGCTTGGATTTGGTCGTTTCTGAGATGGGCGTCCTCTGTTTCCATTATTGCCGAAAATCAGAAACGACCAAGTCTAAGGACGACCATCTATAAGGACGACCTAAATGCCAAGATTTGGTTGTCCCCGACTGTATTATCAAAACAAAAGATAGAAGCCCATCTTGTTTCGATAATACAGGTTTCCCTGCCCCTGTCTGGGGACGTCCTGCGAGGACATCCTCAGGAAAACTTGGGGGCCCCTTTCGATTATGCCCCTCCACATCTACCCGATTTCTTCTTCAAACACCTTAACTGCCCGGGTAAATCAAAGATCACTTCCTACTCCCTTCCCTCATCACCACAATACTCTTCTCAGGGGTAAGGTTATCATATGCACCTTGCATAAATGAGTTCCAATACTCAACCAGCTGCTATGCTCTCACACTTTCCCTCTCAGCAACATTCCAGATCAATGCATCCAAAACTACTACTACTACTACTAAAAAAACTACTACTCTCCATCTAAATCCTGCACCCCACTCAGTAAACAAAAAATAAAAGAATGGTCTGACCAAGGGACCAAGATCACTGACACATCAAACATTACTTTACATTATGGGTATAATTTTGTAACTCAGTGCACATCATTCGTGAATATATTCACCACATGGATACCAGCACATTTTCAGAACGCAAGTATACACATACTTGTGTTTTGAAAACTACTCAGTGAGCATTTATGCTTTGTTTTTACCTATTTTTGATCACACATATATTTCCTTGGTTAATTTATGTGCATATTTTATAAAGTACACACATAAATGTAAATCCCTCCATTACCTTACTCCTAGGAATGCAATTTCAGGCTGTAAGCATGTAATATTATGTGCATACTGGATGCACAATTTTATAAATGCCTTTTTCTGTGCACGTAGCACTGCTTTGGCATGCAGAAATAGCTTTTACAATTGTCCTTTTGATGTGCAGCAGAAAATAGATTTACTTAGAACAGTTTCCTCTTAGCTTATATTTATTTTATACCTTTGATATTCCATTTTGGTCTTGCTAATGCTAAGTAATGACTATCACATTACAGGAATCATCTGGGACCTAGATTGCTCTATTGGCTTTTTGTACACTGGCAAAACTTTTACAGTACTTTATCTACTAACATTTTTATCTGGAAAAAAAGTCAGTTAAAAGGAGGTGAAAAAAGACGGTAGTTTGAAAGAACCCTTCTAACATTTTAAGGCCAACTTTCAAAGCAATTTCTGTGGGTAAGAAATAATTAATCCATGGGAAATGGCTGTTTGAAAATTCTCCATCCTTGTGTTCTACAATGTATATTGAAAGGGAGCATTCCAGGGGGCATATTTAGGATTGGGGTGGGAAAGTACATGGATAAATTGAAATTTAAGGAAAACTCAAATTGCACAAAAAGCAGGTGAATTTTACCATGCATACTTTGTCCCTGCAGAAATTTTCAAAGAAAGAGTGCATAGATACTTAATGTATGCTTTAAGAAATGATGTAAAGTGTACACTTACAAAGAACATAAGCACAACCATACTGAGTCAGATCAACGGTCCATCTAGCCCAGTATCCTGTTTTCCAACAGTGGACAATCCAGGTCACAAGTACCTGGAAGAAAACCAAATTCCATGCTATTAATCCTGGGGCAAGCAGTGGCTTCCTTATATCTGTCTTAATAGCAGACTATGGACTTTTCCACCAGGAACTTGTCCAAACCTTTTTGAAACCCAGATATGCTAACTGCTGTTACTACATCCTCAATTTCCTCCTATTTGTTTTAAAAGTATTTCCATGTAACCTCCTTGAATGTCCCCTAGTCTCTGTACTTTTGGAACGAGTAAAAGATCAATTCACTTCTACTCGTTCTATACCATTCAGGAATTTATAGACCTCAATCATATCTCCCCTCATCCATCTCTTTTCCAAGCTGAAGAGACCCAACTTTCTTAGTCTTTCCTCATATAAGAGGAGTTCCATCCCCTTTATTATTATTGTTGCTCTTCTTTGAACCTTTTCTAATTCTGTTATATCTTTTTTGAGATGCAGCGACCAGAACTGAACGCAGTACTCAAGGTGAGGTCACACTATGGAGCGATACAGAGGCATTATAGTATTTTGGTCTTATTTACCATTCCTTTCCTTTGTACTAATACAGTCAATTTGAAAAGTTCCCACTTTATAATATTGCAAGAAATTAAAGATATAAGAATCCAGAAAAAGGGGTCAAGTAATATAAGTATAGTAGGACCTCAATATTGAAGAATGACATTTATGCACTGAAATTTAGACATTTAGAGATATTGTCTACTGTACAGCTGTATTGTTCTATGTAAATAGCTCTTGGGAGAATATGATTTTCATATTAAAGTTTAATGAATAGTAAGAGAATGTAAAGGGCTAATAAATACAAGTGCCTGCTTTCGTGCAAATTCCACAGGCACTTTTACCCTACGGTTTGCAGGTATAATCAAAGTACTTAGATAATTTCCTATTGAAATATTCCTTACAGAGATTTGCACCTGCTTCCTTTGCAGTATTCTAGGTGAGTTCCCACCTAGGACAATTCCCACTGAACCAATTCCCACCATACCAGAGAGGACAATTCCCACTCATAACCCCCAAAATACAACACACACTAGGAGAAGTAATCTCCCTCCCTTTTCTCTTCCAGATCATTTGGGGGGGCCAGTACCCCATTACACCCCCCAACATTATCTTTTATACCATCCTTGTCCCTTTCCAGACATGCAGTTTGTATATGGGGAAGCAATGCCCCCAACACCCCCCAAACTAGGCTTCAACCTAATTCATGTTTAATCCAGGATCTAAATGTCACAAATAAGTAAATAAACAAATAGATAAATACAAACTACAGGGGGGCAATCCCCCCACACCCCCTAAACTAGGTTTTAACCTAATTCAGCCCCTCAAAATGACATACTGATTGCCACCGCAAGGCTCAGTTTCCACTCACACTATCAATACTGTAGGGAGTCAATATTTAAAGCGATTTAATTGGGCAAAAGAGGCCCCTGATTGGTTAAATTGCTTGTATGGGGCGATCTGCTGATATTCAACGGCTCTTAACCAGATAATGCCACTGAATCTCAGTTCTAACTGCTAAACATGAAACCGGGTATTTTATGGGCAGTCTGGGGGCAGAGTTAAGTGCCAATATTCAGTACTTAACCACCTAAGGACTCCTTTTACTAAGCGGCGGTAAGCCCAACGTGGGCTTATCTCTTCCTATAACGGAAGTACCACCACACTATCGCAGCAGCCCGGCAGTACTTCCCACCTCTACCGCGCCGTCATTTCCAGTGCTATAAAAATATATTTATTTTTGTAGTGCCGGACTGAACCCAGTGGAATTCGGGCCATGCCGTGCACTGGCTAATTACCGCCGGGTTAGCATGGGAGATCTTACTATCACCTGAATTGGTGGCGATAAGGCCCCCCCCCCTGAAATGGCCGCGCAGCAGGTGCTTTACTTGCTGCCTGGCCATTTCCTGCAGGAAAGCGAGACCTTCCCTTTTACCAGAAGTGGTAAAAGGGGGCCTTGGCGCGCGTGTAAAACACGCACCGATGCCAGCGCCAACACCCTTTTGCCACAGCTTGGTAAAAGGGGCCCTAAGTAAACTGGACAAATCAGGCCACATAGAACACAGTCTGATCTTAGTTCAGTTTCACTTAGAGGCAGTTAAAAGTGGAATATTACAACACTGACAAACGTTCATGCTTTTTAATTTTCTCATATTAACTTTCTTCACTCATATATATGTTTATAAAATTAACTTCTTTCATAACATTTCTCTGCTAATCTTTAGTTTTTGTATCTTGCTGTAGTTTTTTCTTACAAAATTACACTGATTTTTGCATCAATATACTATATTCTCTTTTGTTAAGACCAATTGACCCATTAGCCATTGTGTATTTTAGACCAATTGTCCATTAGGGGGCCCTTTTACTAAAGGGTGATAGGGCTACCACGGGTAGCGTGCGGCAAACCAGCACCATCATGGGGAGCACTGAGGTGTCCTGCAGTACTTGGGCAGCGTACAGGCATCACCATAGGCTGCCCGATTACCGCAGGATTAGTGTGTGAACCCTTACCACAAACTAAAGGGGTGGCGGTAAGGGCTCAGGTGGGAATGGCCATGCACCAATTGTGAAATTAGTGCAGGGCCATTACTGGCACAACTAACAATTCCGACATTTTCCCACCACGCAAGAAAGTGGCCGGAGCGTGCAGCAAACCCATGCACTAATCACAGCACTGGCCCCTTTCTAGTGCAGCTTGGTAAAAGGACCCCTAGATGAACTGTTATTACACCAACTGTCATGGACCCCAAACAAATTCCAATGGACTGTCTGATCATATTGGCTCTCACTTTGAGAGTTCTACTCTAGGCAGTAGTGAGTTGAACATGTGGACTGAAGCTCACATTGCATCTTCTTTGGAGGATGACCTCAAGTTGGCTACTAACGCAGCCATGGCTCTGATACTGTGATCCATGACACGACCCTCTAAAACAATGCTATCCAAACTATGGGAAGGGACCCGAAATGGGGTCACAAAATCTGCCTTTGGGATCTTGACATAGGCGAGCTTTCCATAGATGCATCGTTATTCTGCTGTCTTCAGGGGGGGTCACACAATTTTATTTGGTCACGATTATGGGGTCACAGCCACAAGAAAGATTGGGAACCCCAAGCCTCAGGGAGGAAGTTATCAAAATGGACTACTGTTAAGACAGGTTATTAGTAGCTTAGTTTCCTCTTTTGTGTAGAACAATTGCCATTAGACCAATTGGGACCTGTGTTAAAGATTACCCATGCTATAACAGGTACAGACTGGTGATCTGATCACAGACTAATTGTGTGACCAGAATGTTGTTCAGAGGGAGCCAACATGAGCAAGAGGTGTAAGTTGCTGCTCACTGCTGGTGAAGACCTAAAGGATTTCAAGGTACCAGGGGGTCGAGGGAGTGGATTTAAGTGAACCCGATTACCTGGGTGGGAGGGAGAACTGCCGGGGGGGGGGGGGGGGGGTGAGGTGTAGCAGGGGGCAGGGTTGTCATGCCCACTCATTTTGAGCTTGACAACCTCAACCTGGACATACCATTATCTTTGTCTGAGGTCAGTAAAACTATCAGCCAGGTTTCACCAGGGAAATCCCCAAGATGAGATGGAATCCTGTCTGAGATTTTTAGATATGTAGTTGATTATATGCTCCTAAAATATACTCAACTCTTCCAGTGTATTGGAAATATGGGTATGTGCCTCAGAATTTCAAAGATCGATTAGCTGTCCATCTGTATAACAGAAGGGTGACAGAACCAGTTGCGATAACCAATGTGGAATTGGAGAAGCAGAAAGAAGAAGAGAGGTAAAAGAGTAGAAAGAGAGAAGGGGAATGAAAAATGCACTTGCAAAAAAGAGAGAGACAATGAAAAAGGAAGAGACAAATCTAAACAGAAAAGTATAAGGAAGGTGGGCACCAAAGAGAGAAAAATGAAAAAGAAATAGGGACATGACCAGAGAATGAAATAAAAAAAAGGAATACATGCTGAGTCGGAAAGTCAAGCTTGAGATAGCAAAGACTGGCAGTTATTTTATTGCCTAAAAGAAAGTATAAATTAACTAATCAATATAAAACATCCTGAGACCTGCTTCAAAGTATAATAACCTGGATGTATCTCCCACAGAGATAATTTACAAGTAGGAAACTGCTGAATGTATTTGATTGATTTGGCTTTATCTTACACACAATTAATTTCCTTCTCTGAAAAACATATCTTCCATCTGGCTCTGAAAGTTTGCCTTTGGTCCTTATATTTTATGGAATGTGTTTGTAGTTATCAGGAAGTCATCTGTTTGGAGAAAAAATAACTAAATAAAATACTTTCTCTGTTTTCTTTATAGACTGGTCACTGTAACCACTTTAAATTATTAAGGGCCACTTTTACAAAGCGGCGGTAAGCCCAAGGCGGGCTTACCGCTCACTAAAAAGGAAGTTCCGCTGGGCTACAGCTGCAGCCTGGCAGTACTTCTCACCCCTAGCACACCGTCATATCTGGTGCAAAAATATGTTTATTTTTGTAGCACTGTGCCGTCAGGTTAGCGTGGGAGCTCTTACCGCCACCTCAATGGGTGGCGGTAAGGGCTCGCCCCTGAAATGGCTGCGCTGCATGGCCATTTCCTACAGAAAAGAAAGACCTTTTACCCACTGCGGTAAAAGGGGGCCTTAGTGCACATCAAAAACACGCACCGACGCCAGCGCAGGCCCCCTTTTGCTTGGTAAAAGGGGCCCTTAATTATATAATTTATTGTATGTAAATTACTTGGGGGGGAGGTGCATTTTAGGATTAGGGTGAATTGCTGTTGTGGAGCTAGCCTGGAGAGATGTTCACTCCTCACCTTGCTTTCTGGACCTGCATCTCTCTACACAGCACGATATGAAGTACCCCACTGATGATAACATATGTGATGGTAAGGGTTCCTGTTGCAATGACCATGCGGTAATTGGGAAATTAGTGCATGGCCATTAAAGAAAATATACAAATGCGCCCATTTTACCGCCACACTAAGAGTGGTTGCAGTGCGTGGGAAACGAACGCACTAACAGTGCTGGCCACCTTTTAGTGAGGCTTAGTAAAAGGGTCTCTAAGTTTGTTCCTGAATCAGTGGAGGGTTAAGGGGTCCTTTGACTAAGGTGCGGTAAAAGGGGGCCTGCGCTAGTATCAGCGTGTGTTTTTTACATGCGCCGAGGCCCCCTTTTTCTGCAGCAGGTAAAAGGTTGTCTTTTTGTCTCACAAAGAAATGGCCATGCAGTAAGTGAACCACTTGCCGCGCTGCCATTTCAGAGGGGGAGCACTTTCTGCCATCCGTGGAGGTGGCAGTAAGGGCTCCCATGCTAACCTGGTGGTAAAGCTGGAAATAGCGCGTGCTGGGGGTGGGAACTGCTGCCAGGCTTCTGCAGTAGCCCGGCGGTAGTTCCAGATTGGCGCACGGCAACCCTGTTGCTGCACACCAACCCTTTAGTAAAGGGCACCTAAGCGAATTGCCTAAGGCCACATGGCGTGTCAGTTGAATTTCAATTCAATTTAGGTCTTATATACCGCTAATATCCCCTGTTTAAGGTTCAGTTTACATCATTAGTGGAGCAACTGTTACAGTATTAAAGATAAAACACTGAATGAATACAGTCTTATTGGTTGGATATTCTGTTATATGGCGTTATACGGTATGAGTATAGTCAGTGTTATATTTGATTGTTCTGTAGTCCGTTCGGGATCAGTGATCGGTGATTGTTATGTAGCCGTTTTTGGGAAGAAGAGAGTTTTTAGTTTCTTCCGGAAGCTGAGGTAGTTCTTCTCTGATCTAATAGCCAGAGGGAGTGAGTTCCATAATGTGATCCCTGATACCGAGAAAAGCGAATTAAAGTTTTTCTGATATCGGATTCCCTTGTCTAACAGTGGGGCTAAGATCAATAGTTCTTTCAGTCTGTTGGAGTAAACAGTGTAAACAGATGAGATGTTAATCAGCAGTTCAGATGTAGCTCCTTGGAGAATCTGAAAGATTAGACAGGTGGGTTTAAAATGAGTTCTTTCAGCTATTGGTAGCCAGTGTAGTTTTGTGAGATAAGGTGACACGCTACTGCAGTGGCGTAGGAAGGGGGGGGGGGCGATGGGGCGGTCCGCCCTGGGTGCACGCACTGGGGGGGGTGTCGGCTCACTGGTTCCCTGCTCTTTCTGCCCCAAAACAGGTTACTTCCTGTTCGGGGGCAGAGAAAGCAGGGAAGCAGCAGAGCCGACGCAGCTCCCAGTGACGTGCACTGGTGGCGGATCGGCCCCCCGCCTGCTGCCGCTGAAAGGTAGGGTGCGTTTTGGGGGGGGGGGTTGCGCTCCAGAGGGGGGGGGGCGCCATGCCCTGCACCCGGGGGGGGGGGGGTGCGCAGCGGCGACCCACCCCGGGTGTCAGGCACCCTCGCTACGGCACTGCGCTACTGTATCTATTCAGTTTGAAGATTCATCTTGTCGCTGTGTTCTGTCTGATCTGTAATTTCTTTTGATATGTCCTCTTAATGCCAAAAACCAGGATATTACAGTAGTCCAGCTGCGGTAGGATAAGCGTTTTGTACCAGTAGCGCAAAGGATAACCTGATTAGACAAAGTTGTCTCATGTATAGTTTTCTTCCATGGTTGGTTGATATGGGATGTGAATGATAGGGAGGAGTCAAGCTGGTCTTTCTGGCTCACAGTCTGTTGCTCTCTTGTACTGGGAAAAGACTGGCCGCTAAATTTTAAAAAGCTGAATGATGGCCTACAGAATATAGTAGCATGGCTAAGCTTTGTCTGAACAGTTCTAATTCTGAATTGCCATAGTTGTGTTGTCCTCTTTTAGCATCTGCTTCTGAAGTGAATTTGCAGAACACAGGTTTAGTCCCGAGAGAATATTTAAGGATTCTGGGGGTTTTGATCAAAAAGTATCTGCTCTGTGCTTTTTTTTGAAACCTTGACTAAGATAGTTTTGAGAGGCATTGCAACAGTTTGTGTACTATTAGCAGAACTGTTTATCTTTATAATTTATGTATATTATGTTTGTTTTTTGTACACTGCCTTACAAGAACACTGTTATTTCTATATCTCTGGCATTTAGGCGTGCTCTTATACCAGAACCATGGCTGGTATGTTTGCGCCTAACAGCATATGTGCATATATACTCGGTCACAGTAGGATTCTATAAAGGAAAGTAGACACCTACGTTCCTTTATAGAATAGGCACCAAATTGCTGCCCTCTGAAAATAAATATTAGCTTCCTTTCTCCTCAATTCTAAACCCAGTCCCAGTTTAACCTAAATTTTGACTGCTTCAGTTTAGATGGCTAGTGAAATGTAGGTGGCTACATTTAGCCAGTTGGCATGGTCAAAGGCTTTGATCTAACCAGCCAATTCCTTACTTAGCTAGATCCCTCATAGAATATTACTGACCAAATATGGACAATATTCGCAAGAATTGTGGACACTCACCTTAATCCTGTCTTTAAATCTTAGTATCCTTATGTAAGGAATCTGCCTGCTAAAGAACCTCCTATTTTTAATATTTAGGTAGTTCTTACAATCAAGAGCATTAAGATGCATAGTTGACTTTTACTGATGAGTTTTCAGTGTTATTGGATGAATGTTCAACAGGGCAAGTTTGTGAATGTATATATATATGTAGTTAATCAAATAGATGTACCCGTTACAGCTGCCACGTACAGGCCTGTACATATTTCTTTTGAGGGTCAATGATATGACAGAACGTCACTTTGTCAGTTATAATTGCATTGTCTTTGGATCTAGAGTGACTAAGTAAGTAACCTCCTTTCTCAAAGTAGTTATTTTCTCTTTGTTTGCACAGAAACAATCTGTTTATTTTGGTCCATGGAGGAATCTTCTTGGTGTGATAGATAAAGCATTCAGAAATAATTGCCATGCTGAAGTGCTATATGCTACTGGGGATGCAGTGACTATCCTTAGTACAAATAACTCCCACCTGAAAACAGAGAAATCGAAAGCTGTCACTGCAGTTGCTGCCTCCCCACTATGTCACATAACACCACCTTCACGGAAGCCATTACCTAATGTAGTTTGAAATTTAATGGGAAGGTATACACTACCACCGAAATCTACTTGTTACAGTAACTATTTCCTTAAAATCCCATTATTACACATACAGTTTGGGAAAACAATCCAAATAAGTTATTAGAACACTGTTTTAAGGCAGCAATATAGATTATATATGCATTAATGTATGTTGGCCAGGACGACACCATTATACACAGACTTTAGGGTTGATTTACACATACCCCCTCATTCTGTAAGTGGCCACCTAAATGTAAGTTCCATTTGCACGCTTAAATTTAGAGACTACTTATTCTTTTGATTATGTACCTATAATAATGAAATTTTTTAAAATTAGACAATACTGCCATCCACTTGTAAATCAAATGATGTAAAGCAATCCCAAAACCTCCAGTAAAACTCTAATATAACTTCACATAAAACCAGAGAACAAAGAGTCACCTAATATATATAACAAAACTGTGTGTGAAAGAAGGAGAGGCCCTCAGAGGAATAACTCACCCATGCAACGGCCTAACTTTGCATTGACTGAGTCACTTAACCTTCCATTGCCCCGGTACAAAATAAGTACCTGAATATATATAAACTGCTTTGAATGTAGTTGCAAAAACCTCAGAAAGGTGGTATATCAAGTCCCATTTCCCTTTCCCTTATTCAGGTGGATAATTTTATCATTCACTGGCATTCACCTAACTAGTGACCCCTTTCCATTCCCTTCACCCCTTCCTTGCCCCCTTTGTTCCTCTCCTAGTACCTCTCTGTCTTTTTTACCTTTATCCTTTCCTACCCCTCTTTATTCCCTCTCCCAGTACTTCTCTGTCTTTTTTTTAATCTTAACTGCTATAGGCATTACTTTGGCAACAAAAGTAAAATTGCCATGCTAATAAAATTATCCGAAGCTGTCTGTTCCTTTTGTTAGTGACTTTCTGCTACACTTGCCTTCCCTATTGGCTGCTGGTAGGCTACAGCAACTCCTTCCTCCCCTGCTGCAGTCTATTCAAGGAGGTTAATATACAGGTGATGAAGTGCCATCAGAACACTGAAACCAATTAGGCCAGACTAGGTTTCCCCCTACCAGTGCAGCCGTCATCCCTGTTTACTCGAAACAAAGCAAACAAACCTATGCGCTGCTGTATCCACCTTGTTGTTCTTTATTGTTGTAACATTTTTATTTAATCTCACTTATATTTTCAAACATGCCAGCTTGTGCAGCACACGGATGTACACAGAGGAAGTATAATAACAAAATAACTTGTCAAAGGTAGAGTAGTAATTTGTTATAAATCGTAATCAGTGGTCAGTTGGAGGGGCTGGTTACAGGGACACCCTGTTATATTTGTGCAGAGATTTTTTTTCTCCTGGTAATGGGCCACTAAAACAGACATCATGTTATGAGAATCAGATGCTCAACATTCAGTTTCTATTTATTTATGACATTCATATTCCACATTTAACATGTATTAGGTTGAAACCAGGGAGCATTTGAAAGCTTTTTGTTCCTAGTGCCTAGATCAAAAGAGAAAGATGGTTTGAAGATGTGATTCCATGTGCCCCAATAGTTTAATTCTACTTCCGTTTAATTTCAATATATTCTATCATTTTTATAACACCAGGCTTCCCAAGGCAGATTACAACATTTAAGATGAACCCATCAGGAAACAGGATATCCTCACTGAAATGGATGGTCTAGAAAACTAAAATGCCTGCACGTGTGTTGATGTATCGAGTGGTGCTTAGATGGCGACTCCAGCTGTGCTGAGCAGACTCGTATGGTCTGTTTCCCATATATGGCAATCTGGTTTAAGATGGGCCGAAGAGGACTTTGACAGCAACTCTATTAGCTGGAACATGAGGACAGTGCCAGACAGACTTTTATGATCTTTGTCCCACTAATGACAAGATGGATTTAAATAGACTGGAGTGGGCTTTGATGGCAACTCCAGTAGTTGGAATGTAAGGACAGTGCTGGGTGGACTTCTGTGGTCTTATGTCCCAGAAATGCCAAAGAAAGACCATGATCAAGTGTTTTACATCACATTCAATGCTGGGCAGACTGGATGGACTGTTAAGGTCTTCTGCCTTCATTTTACTGTGATACTGTTACTAATATCCCGGTCACAACGATCATCCAAAAGCTAGCTACATATTAGCCGGTATTCAAACCAGTACACAGCTTAGCAGATAAAGGTAGAACAGCCTTTTTGCTGTCTTACCTTTATCCACTTATTTAGCCTCATCTGTGGCTTTGATCTCTCATGGTTTGTCAGTTTGTTTGTTTGTTTATTTATTTATTTATTTATTTATTTTTGTATTTTCAAGATTTAATATACCAGTCTTCAAGTAAATATCAAAGTGGTTTACAATACTAGGATGTGAGCAGAGCGATGTAACAAAAAAAATTAGCATAAAGAATAAAAACCCACAAAAGGAAGGGAATGTATTATACAGTTCCATCAAGAACTGCCGTATAACTGAGGTACAAAAGGATACAGTAAGTTATCTTGAAGAAAAAAAAAACCCAAAACCTAACTACATAGGTCTAAACCAAGTTAAAAGGCTAAGTGGCTAAGTAAACATCGATTGGTGCTTAATCAGGATGACAGCCTGTTGAGTTTCAGGACTTCTCATGTTTCCATCAGCTGCTCCTGTTTTATGGGATTTGCCTGTTAATATAGTAAGCTCTTTCAAATATTTGGGAATTATTACTGACTTTATGTTTCATTTTTAAGGACCATATTTCTGCAGTTATAAAATCAGGTTTTTTGGTGGCTACATTCATTGTGTAGTTATTTGATTTTGCCACATTCCATATGCTTGTTCTTGCTCTACTTATGGCTCAATTGGATTATTGTAATGAAATGCCAGGTTAAGCATCTACAATTATCAAAGAACACAGTAACTTGACTATAACAGGAAGTTACATCAGACGAGGGCGGACACAGGGAGGGAAGGCCCGAAGGGAGGTGATCTGCCGCTGCGCATTCATGTGGAGGTGAGGCGCTGCCAATTTGAATGCAGGAGGCCCAGTGGCGGACAGAGGGGGGCTGTCGACGGAGCTGAGGGTGGGCGGGTGAGACCAGGGACTACGGTGCTGGGCCCGGGGAATTTTGTCCCCCCTGCCCCCCCCCTCTCAGTTTTCCAGGGTCAGGCTATCGAGAACCAAAAATCAGTTGCTGATCTACAAAAGCATCAAGAAAAGACCATACCCCTTTAAGGGGCATATTTACAAAAGGGTGTTAGGATTTGGTGTTAACACAGATTTTAGCATGTGTTAATTGCAAATCTATTGCTTTTCTTTTGGTATTTTTAATGCAGATCCTGCACTAATGTAGTCACTAGCGTGTGGTATCTTCTAGGATTTAATGCGTGAGCACTTAGTGACTCCTTAGCGACTCAGCTGTTATCCAGTTAGCGTGCATTACCTAGAACAGGCTAGCAAGATAACATTGTCATGCCCCCATGCCACACCTTTTCCCAGAAATATTCTCTAACACGTGCGCTAACAGGTATATTACTGCAGAACATCTTAACACTGTCACACGGTACCTCTGTTAGTGCCCGCTAAAGGCTTAATGCCCTTTAGTAAACATACTCCTAAATTCATGCAGAAGTCCCCAATGTTCAGCTAGAACCCTCTCATACCTATAGATTTGACAATCATAGTTCCACCACAATTATACAGATTATATAGCAGAATTTTTCCACTTATTAACAATCAGTTTCAAAGCTAAAGTTAACAGAATATTTGGCCATTTAGTTTGGCCTCTATGACACACACAAGGTACTCTAGAAGATTGGAAAATCACAATATCATACGTTAATTGAAGGTTCACTGAAAGAGTTTGAATATGCTGCCATATCCCAGCCCTGTACAATGTCAAATTAGCACAGTAAAACAGCATATGGAAAAATGCATCTTTCTCACAGTTACAAGACCAACAGTTTGGACTAACCTCTCTAAATCCTTTAACTGCAGTCTAGAAAACCCTATGAGCTAAAAAAATTAAAAAATAACACATAGATTGAATAACTGATGCTGAATGTATACTACATATCATAGTGACCCAAAAATCATTCCGTTGCTCAGGAGACAGTTGGACTCTAATTTCTTCTACCAATTTTTCCACTCCCACAATCTATTTATCATTTTCAAATAACCTGATGACTGCTAAGCATCAGCCTACTACAACAACTCTCTATGGCAGTGCTTCCCAATCTTTTTGATGCTGTGACCCCATGATTGCAACCAAATAAAATTGTGTGACCTCCTGGAGGTGCAGAAAAATGATGCACCTATGGAAAGCCCACCTAGGTCATGACCCCAAAGGCAGATTTTGTGACCCCATTCGGAGTCTCGACCTACAGTTTGGGAAGCTGTACCATGCAGCCTTACATTTCTGCGTATTAAGAATTACCCTGTGATTTTCAATTCAGTTTTTGAACTTATTCAGTATTATGCTTGAAAGTTGTCATATTTATCATACACAAAAAACAATTGGATGTCATCAGCATAAAAAATGCACACTGATCCCCAAGTCTTGAATCAAGGTAGCCATAGGGGCAAAGAAAATATTAAACAAGGCGACGGCCAGTATGGATCCCTGCGGAAAACTGTAAGTTAATGGGAAAGCTGCAGCAACTGAATTATTTATAGACACTTGATAGGCCCTGTTTTTGGAGAAACAGGACTGAAACCAATTCAGTGCTACTCCTGTAATACCAATCTGCTCTAGCTGTGACAGTAATAGGGACTGATCTACCTCATCAAAAGCAGCACTCAGATCTAGAACATCTCTAAAGCTGTCTTGATAGGTTACAATCTCATTTAATAGACTTCACAATGCTGTTTTAATACTATGTCCTTTATGAAAACCACACTTTGCCATAAAAGGAATATTACAAATTGGATGATAGTTGCTTGGAGAATGTTTATCTAAACGTTTTCTGGTTCTTTTCTTTTTTAAAGAAGTGGACAAGCCCTTGTTTCTGTTTATATGAAACTGTCCCTAAAATGCTGGTCAAACTATTCCTTTCTGCTGAACTTCACAGGGCTCACCACTCCACTATCAGATCCTCTTCCACACAGACTCTCTCCCATGGGAATCTTCACAATTCCTTTACCTGTAGCAGGTGTTCGCCGAGGACAACAGGACAAGTATTCTCACAGATAGGTGACATCATCTAACATAGCCCCAGCACAGACACTACCTAGCGTTCCAACCAAAACTTTGAGAAGGCTTTAATAGGCCCACATCATGCATGAGTGAGTGCATTCCTGCCTGCCCAAGTCACATAGGACCCGCAGTTGGATAAAAAAGCATAAGGTATGCAACTCCAAGGGGAGGTGGGAAGGTATGTGAGAATATTTGTCCTGCTATCCTTGGAGAACAATTGCTACAGGTAGATAACTTCATTTTCTCTGAGGACAAGAAGGACAGAGTATTCTCACAGATGGGAATCCCTAGCTACCAGGCTCATTGAAAACAACAAAGAATAGGGACTTAAATGGCAAGACCAGGAAGAACCAATAACACTAACAACACAACAGGCCTGTTATGAATGTGCAATCTGGAACAGAAAAGAATGGGCCTAGGAGGGTGGAGTTGGATTCTAGACTCCAAACTAATTCTGCAGAGCTGTCTGACTAAACCAGTTGTCATGTTGGGTATTCTGCACTAGGCAGCAGTGAGATGTGAACATGTGGATTGAAGACCATGTTACAGCTTTGCAAATCTCTTCAATGGAGGTTGACCTTAAGTGGGCTACTGATGCAGCCATGACAATGTTGTAATAATAAATTATTGCACTGGTAATGTAGAACTAAAAAAGAAGGAAATTGAAACTGTTGGGACAGTAATTTATGGCAAAGTGGCCGAGTTTGACGGCATCAATGACTGGAATGTGGAATGTTTGAGGCATTGCTTTAAGTAGAACGGATGGAATTGAAAAGAAATAAAAATAAACTGAAAATGAAACAGAACCCTAGTCCTGTATCACCAGACAAATGAAAGCCTCCCTGTCCTATTTCTAGTTTCTCCTGTTCCTTTGATGGACAGAATATAAATTCCATCATATGCACATCTGTACAGATGCTTTGAAGCAGATGTAAATTTATGGAAGAACATTATTATTGGGGATAATTCTGGGAGCCTGTTTATAAGGCATATAATTGCCTATGAAGTCCTTTTACTAAGTTGCAGTAAGCAGCTAACTCGGGTTTTATGTGCAGTAACACATAAAACATATAGGGGTCCTTTTACTAAGGTGCGCTAACAGATTTAGTGTGTGCTAAATGATAAGACACACATATTTATTTATTTATTTATTTATTTATTTATTTATTGCATTTGTATCCCACATTTTCCCACCTATTTGCGGGCTCAGCATAGGCGGTCGGTGGCCCAACTGTTTGGGGAGGCTAAAGGGGGCGGGGTTAGGGGTGGGGCCAGGGGTGGAGCTTAAATCCATAATTGTCTGATCACACACAGAAAAAAAAAATAAATAAATGTCACAATTAATACCTTTTATTAAATTTAGATATTAGCTATGTATCATATGTCAAAGAATAAAGTGGTTGCTCAAAGCATATACTAACCACAATCGCTCAACTGCAAAACACTATGCACAACTTTGTGCAAAAACACACTCTGAACCTTACTGTACCATAAATATTACACTGGGCAGAACCTAATACACCAATATACCACCCAAACGGAAAATGTAGACCGTCAACAATATTGAAACAAGGGATCATAATATCACAATTCTCATGTAGAGCCACAAAACATCCTAATTCATGTTTAATGTGGGATAAAATGTCATAAATAAGTAAATAAACTTTTAATGTTGAACACCTAATTCTCAAAGTGGACATATTCCAAACACTATAATGAAAATAAAATGATCTTTTCTACCTTTGTTGTCTGGTGACTTTGTTTTTCTGATTGTGCTGGCCCAGTATCCGATTCTGCTGCTATCTGTCCTCTTAACTCCGTTTCCAGGGCTTCCTTTCCATTTATTTGTTTACTTTCCGCCTTTCTTCTTCATTTCTTGTCCTACATCCGTAAGTAAAAGCTGGGTCCTCCGCAAACTTGACTGTCCAGTGGATCCAGCTTTTGCCTATTTTCTTCATCCATGTGCAGTTTTTCTACTCTCTTCCTTTTCTGTTATCTCATCTCCTTCCTCACTCCTCCCTCCCCCTCCATGTCCAGCAACCCTCCTCCCCCCTACCCTCCCCTCCATCTACCCATATCCAGCAACTCTCCTCTCCCCTGCCCTCTCCTCTCCCCTTCTTCCACCATGTCCAGCAACCCTCCTCTCCCCTTCCCTCCATCCAGCAACCCTCCTCTCCCCTGCCCTCTCCTCTCCCTTCTTCCACCATGTCCAGCAACCCTCCTCTCCCCTTCCCTCCATCCAGCAACCCTCCTCTCCCCTTCTTCCACCATGTCCAGCAACCCTCCTCTCCCCTTCCCTCCATCCAGCAACCTTCCTCTCCCCTTCTTCCACCATGTCCAGCAACCCTCCTCTCCCCTTCCCTCCATCCAGCAACCCTCCTCTCCCCTTCTTCCACCATGTCCAGCAACCCTCCTCTCCCCTTCCCTCCATCCAGCAACCCTCCTCTCCCCTTCTTCCACCGTGTCCAGCAACCCTCCTCTCCCCTTCCCTCCATCCAGCAACCCTCCTCTCCCCTGCCCTCTCCTCTCCCCTTCTTCCACCATGTCCAGCAACCCTCCTCTCCCCTTCCCTCCATCCAGCAACCCTCCTCTCCCCTTCTTCCACCATGTGTAGCAACCCTCCTCTCCTCTCCTGTCTGCCCTGTTACCTTCCTGTCCCCTCCCCCCCCGCCGTACCTTTAAATATTATAGTTTTGCTGGAGTCGCGGGCAGCCGGCATTGAAGACATCGGCAGGCTTACGCCGGTTCCAGCAGCCTTCCCTTCCCTCGTTGCAAGTCGGATGATGGCTCTGCCCTCGTAGAAACAGGAAATACGTCAGAAGAGGGCGGAGCCATCATCCGACTTGCAACGAGGGAAGGGAAGGCTGCTGGAACCGGCGTAAGCCTGCCGATGTCTTCAATGCCGGCTGCCCGCGACTCCAGCAAAACTATAATATTTAAAGGTACGGCGGCGGCGGGGGACGGGGCAGTGGCGGGCTGGGGAGGCTTAGCCTCCCCAAGCCTCTTATACGGGGCGCCTATGGGGCTCAGTGTGGCTTACAATACATTGTGAATGATGGAAATACAATTTGTTACAGTGCTCATATAGGAGAAGGTTGATGCATGCAGTACTTTGTATTTTATGCCTTTGCACTTAGGGAAGTGGAGATTGAGGAAAGTTCAGGATGATCTTTTGGCGTTTCTGGTTAGGAATATAATGAGCATCTTACCATTTAGCGCACACTAAATCCATTAGCGCAATTTAGTAAAAGGACCCCATAGTGTGGGTCTGTGCTAATGTCTCCTTCACTAAAAAGACAGCTGTTGTCATAAAAATCTTGCTGTTAGCTGCTTAACTAGGGAGTGGATTGGAGATGGACATGACATGGGCACTGTCACAGCAGATGCAGCGGCACTTCCCCAGTCTTTCCCAAGCACAATACTGACTCCCTGATCAGACTGTGATCTCCCCCATGGGTATAATCCTCCCAACCACCCCCCTCCCCATTAGACCCTGATTCTCCCCAAGTACAATTCTGATCTTCCACCTCTCAGAGTACAATCCCAACACCTTCCTTGATCAGGCTTCTGGCCAAAGGTAGAATACTTGTTAGCTGAGGTTATCTCATCCATGCTGTCCCAGTTCTCTAGACTCATCCTCTAGGTGATTTAAACTTACACCTAGAGGATGATGCTGACATCAACATTTGTAATTTCAAATCATTCTTACAAATGAGTGAGCTCAAGCTGTTTACCAAGGGCACAACCTATGTACAAGGCCATACTCTGGATATTCTCACCTTCTATCCCCCCAAGCACGATCAGTTCTTTCCAATGGCATGCTATACCTTGGTCAGATCATTACCAATTAGATTTTACCATTGACATGTGCTTATCACCCCCATCCAAACAATCCTCGCAAACTGATATATACAAGAGGGAGAATAAATGAACTCAGCTTCTGGGCTGCCTTTGGAAATTCTGTCACTCTTTGGTGCCCAACTCAAGAATCTGTTAAATCTTTCAGGAATAACTTTGATGCTGGACAAGTTTGTAACCATCCAGTGGTGTGCTGGAAAATTTTTAACAACAGGCTCTCTCTCTGGGCATAGCAAGCCATACAATGTGAGAGGGGGGAGGGCGAGGTGGATTGGGGGGGCAACACACTTCTTACTCTCCCCTCCGCCCCCCATGCGGGCATGCTAGGCATACCTTTGCTGGCAGGGATGCAGACTATCTTTCTCTTTTGATCTAGGTACAGGAAAAAAAAAAGATTTCAAATGCTCCCTGGTTTCAACCTAATTCATATTTAATGTGAGATATAAATGTCATAAATAACTTAAAATAAGTAAATAAATAGATAGAAACACTAGATGTTGAGCACCTGATTCTCATAACATGATGCCTGTTTTAGTGGCTCTTTACCAGGAGAAAAAAATCTCTGCATGAATACAACACGTGCTAGAGTGTCCCTATAACCAGTCTCTCCTCCAAATGACACACTAATTACGATTTATAACAAATTACTACTCTACCTATGAAAAGCTGGCATGTTTGAACATATAAGTGAGATTAAATAAAAAATGCTACCAACATTAAAGAACGACAACATGGATGCAGCAGCTCAAAGGACTGTTGTTTAGGATGAGGGCTGTGCGGGTTAGGGGAAAGAGACAAACCTCCGGGGAATCTTGATTTAATGCGTCTTCTGTTCTCAATCTAACCTCTTTGAGCTACAGCCCTGCATGCACTGTTGCCGGCTTCCTTTCTCCTCCCAGGCTGGTACTTCGACGGCCTGAAGCAAGAACCCTGAGCTGTGATCCTCATGCTTGCGGTGGACAAAACAAAAAGCAGCATGAAACCAGGCGCAGGGTCGTAGCCCCATGCACGCCACTGCTGGTTTCCTTCTTCCTCCCTCTCCTCAGGATGTAACTTCCTGTTTTGGAGAGGGAGGAGGAAGGGAGCCGGCAGCGGAGTATGGAGGGCTATGGGCCCGCGCACGCTTTCATGCTGTTTTTTGTTTTGCCGCAAGGGTCGGACTCGGAGTGAGACGTCTAGCCACAGGGCAGCTGGAGCTGACGCTGCAAGGAAGGGACCTGAGCCATCACAGCCCAAATTTTAGGAGCCGGTTATTAAAGTTTAACAACCGGCTCCCAAAATTATTTAAAAAATAACAAACGGCTCTGGCAAGCTGGAGTGAGCCGGCTCCAGCACACCACTGCTACCATCACTACCAAATTGGTCAGGACAATCAGACAGTCCCTGTGGTTCTCCTGCGATTTATCTAAATTAAAACTAGAATGTCACCAATTAGAAAACCAATAGAGAAAGATCCATTCGATCATCAACAAAGCATTCCACCTATACAAATTGAAGGTAGCCAACGCCAAGTGAAAGTACTATAGCACCCTAGTAGGCCAAGATTTTCTAAGCAACAAAAATCTCTTCACTCTAGTAAGAAAGTTAACAGCCACCACGTCTACTGGCAGGACACAAACCAGCCACTCCACCTGCTCAAGACTTAGCTGATTAGTTTGCCAACAAGATCATTCAAATCTGGTCCGATGTTTGGAGGCCGTATCTTGCGAAGGATGTTAAAAAAATGGAAGCGGTGCAAAGAAAAGCTACGAGGATGGTATGGGATTTATGTTCCAAGACGTATGAAGAGAGGCTTGCTGACCTGAACATGTACACCCTGGAGGAAAGGAGGAACAGGGGTGATATGATACAGACGTTCAAATATTTGAAAGGTATTAATCCGCAAACGAATCTTTTCCGGAGATGGGAAGGCGGTAGAACGAGAGGACATGAAATGAGATTGAAGGGGGCAGACTCAGGAAAGATATCAGGAAGTATTTTTTCACGGAGAGGGTGGTGGACGCTTGGAATGCCCTCCCGCGGGAGGTGGTGGAGATGAAAACGGTAACGGAGTTCAAACATGCATGGGATATGCATAGAGGAATCCTGTGCAGAAGGAATGGATCCTCAGAAGCTTAGCTGAAATTGGGTGGCGGAGCAGTTGGGGGGAAGAGGGGGTGGTGGTTGGGATGCGAGGATAGGGGAGGGCAGACTTATACGGTCTGTACCAGAGCCGGTGATGAGAGGTGGGACTGGTGGTTGGGAGGCGGGAAATACTGCTGGGCAGACTTATATGGTCTGTGCCCTGAAAAGGACAGGTACAAATTCAAGGTAAGGTATACACATATGAGTTTGTCTTGGGCAGACTGGATGGACCATGCAGGTCTTTTTCTGCCGTCATCTACTATGTTACTATGTATCCAAGGCCCGGGACATCAATCTCAGAGCTATGGTCACAATCTGCCATATGCCCTACTCAGGAGGCTAAGTCTGACCAAAACTGGGCTACATTCTAACCACTTCCACAGGAAGAAGTAAAGTCGCTACTGTTGAAACACGCCTGTTCTCACTGCATCCTTGACTGCTGTCCCGTATCCTTACTTTCGTCAATCCCAACCGAAGTAGTTCAATAGCTGACTGACAGACTCAACGACCTCTTGAAACAGGCTTGCTTCCCCAGACATGAACAAAATCATCCTTACACCTGTGCTGAAGGCCTCAGTCCTTGATCCGACCTCAGCTGCCAACTATCGCCCAGTTGCCAGCATTCCTCTCTTCACGAAGATCTTGGAAACATATGACTGTAGACAATTTTCCACATATTTGGAAAGATTCTCAATTCCACACCAATCACAATTCGACTTCAGACCAGCACACAGCACAGAATCCCTGCTACTCCTTACCACATTCATCAAACAACACCTGTGCAAGGGTAATCAGGTGATTCTCCTACAGTTTGACATTTCAGCAGCTTTCGATGCAGTCGATCATACAATACTGCTCGAGCAATTGGATCTAATTGGAATCTCGGGATCCATTCTCAACTGGTTCAGAGAATTCTTGTCAAACAGAAGTTATGCCGTCTAACAAAATCAACTTCTCTCCCAGTACTGGCTCCCAGAGTGCAGGATCCCATAGGGATCCCCACTTTCCCCAGTCATATTTAACTTCGTCATGTCATCTCTGGGCTCTTTACACTTAGGCCTAGGTGAATTTCTACTATCATATGTGGATGATAAACTTCTACTTCTACCAATATTCCAACATACCCATGATATAACAGCCGCCGGGGTGAATTTCATCCAGAATTGGGCCCTGACAAACAAACTAAAACTGAATCCACACAAGACCAAGATCTTGTGGTTCCAGAATTCAGGAATTCATGTTCCAGCCTCAATAACAGTAGGATCTGATAAGACACTTGCAGTGGAATCCAAGGTCAAAGTGCTCTGGGTACTTCTTCATTCTTCCTTAACCTTCTCTTCCCACATGAATCAGCTATGGAAGACAACACTGTCCAAAATGAAACAGAGCTAACTGATACATTCTTTTTTCGACAAGAAAGCATTCACACTGCTGATCCAAATGTTCATCTTGCCTCAACTTGACTACTGCAATGTCTTGTTCCTTGGCAATAAATCTTGTCTTCTAAAGAAGCTGCAAATAATACAGAACACCATAGCAAGGCTGATTTTCAGGTTAAATAAATATAGCAGTGTCTCATTATACCTGGTCAAACTATATTGGCTCCCTATGAATGAATGAATTAGGTTCAATTCTGTCTGTGTAGTCTTTCAAATCCTATACAGCTTCATCTCAGGCCTATTGATTGATACGTCGTTGCTAAGCCTGGTCCACTCAATGTGACTGAGGGATCAGCTGTTCCTCTCAGATTTATAAGGGAATTAAAGTCCAGAAAATCTTCAGGTCTTTCTTCCCTGTAATCAGAACCTCTCTCTATGGAACTCTCTACCCTTTGGAATTAGAAAGTGAACAATTACCTCAGCTTCAGAAAGAAGCTAAAAACTCATGTGTTCCCTAAACCTGCCACTTAAACCATTAAGATAATTAGGGCAGTCTTCCATTAGAAAACCACTGTCATTGTAAGCTAATCCATAAAAACCGCACTGAACCCTGCCTAGGGGATATTAGCGGTATATAAGACCTTGATCAACTGAGTACAAACCCAACCTGCGCAAACAGACCCCCAACCCCCTGGTGACAAATCCAACCTCCCTGATAACAAACCGCCCAGCCTGGTTTTCTGTCAGAAGCAGGGTTTCTTGAATGGGGTGGGGTTTTGGATTAGGCTAGTTTGATTTTCCCTTGGTTGGGTTTGTGCCTTGATCTTGGGGGTTCAGTGATTGATCAGAGGAGGCTGGGCCATTGAGAATGTTGAGGGTCTGATTGGGGGGATGGGATTGTACTCGGGGAGTCAGGGGTCTGATGGAGAGGATTGGGTTTGCCATCTGAGGGTTTTGGAGTCTGATGGGGGGGGGGGGGTCGGGATTGTACTCAAGGAGTGGGGTCAAGGTCTGAAGGATGGACTGGGAATAGGCAGTGCTGCTGAAGGTAGTTGTCATATTGTTTGGTAATGCACAGCCACCGTGTTACATGACCATGCTAATAGTGCGTAGGGCCTATGCTATTTTCTAAGGCACATAACATGGTAGACGTGCATTAATGCCCTATGCACTAAATGCAGGGCAGATTCGGTGCATGACTCCTGCATTTACTGCACATTAAGTTTGCATTTTAATAAAAGGATCCAATGTTGCCTTTATCAATAAAGTAAGAGTAAAATAGGTGGGTTTTATAAAATTCCTTTCCATGAGAGCAATAATGAAGCTACTTCCATAAGTAAAATCTATTGTCTACCTGATTAAAAGCATACATATATGTCAACAATAGCTGTCAGGCATAAGCCAGCCTTGAACCTATGACCTCCCACAGCTCAGAACTAAGTGTAAAGTTCTGAGCAATGTGTGACACTTCTGGAGAGAAGGTCCAATCTCATGGATATGCAACAGCAACAGGAAAAAAGAGTGAGGTAACAAAAAAAATGAGGATTTCAAGCATACAAGAGTTTGATACTGTATGCTTATCAATAGAAATCAAACAAAATAAAAACAAAATAAAAATTTCTGAATACACACCAGACCAAACCTCTAAAATACTACCGGTACATCGATGACATTTTTATGATTTGGACGGAGGGTGAAGAAACTCTGAAACAATTTTATTCTGCCTTCAATACATACCATCCTACAATCAGATTCAAAATTGACTACTCCCCAGAAAAAGTCAATTTTTTGGACACCACGGTCTCAATCAGTGATGGCTGTATACAAACATCTATATACAAGAAACCCACAGACAGATGCAGCTACCTCCACAACTCCAGCTTCCATCCTTCACATACAAAAAGATCCATCATTTACAGCCAAGCCACAAGATACCACCGTATCTGCTCTGACCCAGGGGACAGAGACAGACACCTTAAAAGCCTGACTGCATCCTTCAAACAGAAAGGCTACAACCCCAAAATAATCTCCAAGAATATTGCCTCCTCCCTCAAAACATCCAGGGAGAATCTGCTACAGTACAAGGAGAAAAAATTCACAGACAGAATCCCCCTTGTAGTGACATACAATCCAGAGCTGGAAAAACTGAGGAAAATCATAAGAGATCTACAACCTATACTCCAGGAGGATGAATTACTGAAAGAGATATTCCCATCCCCACCAGTACTGGCCTTCCGACAGCCACCCAACTTAAAACACAAGCTAATCAGAAGTAAACTTCCATCACAGACTGAAAAGGAACAGAAGGGCACACTTCCCTGTAATTTATCCAGTTGCAAACTATGCCAAAATATTTCACAGGACCCCAAAGTCATCCACAAAGGAAAGATATTCAACATAAAGGGATCTTTCACTTGCTCATCTTCCAATGTGGTATATATCATTCAGTGTAAAAAATGTAATGAAGGATGCTGTATTGGAGAAACAGGCCAGATGCTTAAGACAAGATTCAATTTACATAGACATCACATGAACAATGCTGGTGCCAGTAGGGTTCCCACACCTGTTGGTCAACATTTTACAGGACCAGGACACTGTACCACTGACTTCACAGTGAGAATCCTGAAAGGTAACTTTAAAACCATACAAGAACGTAAGACCTTTGAAGTCAGAATGATTGAATATTTTAACACCCAACAGAAAGGACTTAACAAGGATCTGGGGTTCTTAGCCCATTATAAACCATAAAGCTGTATGTCTCTGTTGATCACCCCACCCCTCACCTATCCACACCCATCCTGTTAGAATATCAATGATATGCTTTGATGTCCCTATGCATACCTCCTACCCACCCCCATCCTCCCACCCTGTAAGACTGTCATAGTAATGCTTGAATGTTTTCACTTATATACACTGTCAGCTAGCACATTTGCTTATTTCCGATCTGACGAAGAAGGGCAACCTTCGAAAGCTAATCAAGAAATGTATTAAGTTATGTCCAATAAAAAGGTATCATTTTATTTTGTTTGATTTCTATTGATAACCTTAAGAGTGGACTAACACGGCTACCACACTCCTATACTGTATGCTTGAAATCCTCATTTTTTTGTCACCTCACTCCTTTTTTTTTTGTTGTTACATTTGTACCCCACGCTTTCCCACTCATGGCAGGCTCAATGTGGCTTACATGGGGCAATGGAAGGTTAAGTGACTTGCCCAGAGTCACAAGGAGCTGTCTGTGCCTGAAGTGGGAATTGAACTCAGTTCTTCAGGACCAAAGTCCACCACCTTAACCACTAGGCCATTTCTCCACTCTAGATGTCAATATGATGCTTTCTTTTACCTGGATTACTTAGTAGACATTCCTGGGGTGGTATTAGGTCAAAGGGCACACATATACTCATTGTATTTGCTTTAAGAAAGTGCTTTACAGAAAGCAGGTCCACATTTTTGTTAGTTTCCTTTTCTTTGGTAATAGCAAAACCAAAATTACCATGTAGCTCTGCCCTGATTATCCCAGCAAACCCTGTGGTTAAAAACTGCCCCATGGGTTGACTGTGGGTAGTTTGATTATTACAGTCTTCATTTTAGTGGTATAATATATGCCATCAAACAGATCCAGGAGAGTGGTTTATCTCTGCATGGCAAGACAGAGAATAGAGAAGAAATCACCCAGTCTCAGAAACAAATTTCCCTTGCTGCCAAAATGCAACCCAGAACAACTCATGTCTTACTAGGGCATACATAATTTCTATTTTTTTTAACTTTTTTTTTTATTCAAGTTTCATTTCAAAAATAGGCATTGCACACATAGATGAAAGCAGCTTATCTTTTCTGGACACAGTCAGAAATGAAAATGTTTGCTGCCATTTAGCAAACAAGAAACCTATTCTTCACTGCTGGCCACTGCCTCGTTTACCAAAAGACATTTCATTTTTTTAATCATTCTTTCTCTAATTGATCTAGTCATTAGCTCCCCTCCTACAGGCCACGTTATCCAGATGCTGCACCAACATTAGAATAGAACAATGCTGAAAAATTTACTATACATTTCGGATCATTATGTGTGGAAATTGACACAGTTCTAGGGGGTGATGCTAAAGTATGTGAGTGCATAGTTTCACTAAGGACAATTTATCTGCATTTTAAAATGTGAAAGAGTGCAGATATACTGCATAAACATTTCATTTGGTTTTCCCTATTTTTTTTCTAGTTGCTTTTTGTAAATCTTTGTTTCTTTTACTCATACCAAGGACACTCAGTTTATTTGCTGAAATATAAATGCACTTATAAAAATAGATGTTGGATATGTAAGATTTGTAACTAAACAAATGATGACTTTCACCAGATAAAATGTATAAATTTCCAAGTTTATTTATACTTGATATACTACTACCTTAGGGAATTCCATCGAGGCAGTTTACAAACACAATAAGGAGGGCAGAAAGGAACTACAATTTGAAGAGAAAGTTAGAGGGAGAGTAAAGCAGAAGGCTAGGGAAGGAGGAGGGTATTAATCTGGGGAGTAGCAAAGAGAGGCACTTTAAGGAAAAGACCTTTGTGATATATGTAATACAGTTCAATTATATGCTTCCCATTGTAATCATCTGTCTCAAAACATCTCTCTCAATTTTAATGTTTTCATCAATATTTAATCTTTGTAATAAATAATTGTAATTATTGTATTCCCAAACATTTTAAAAATTAAAAGGAAATATTTAATTATTTGTAAAGCAGGTACAAAGTTGGAGTCTGTTGATGATGCTGGGTATTCTTTAATGAATTTACAAAAATTCAGATGTTTTTCAAGCTGTAAATTCTGGAACTGTTTTCAATATAATAATGCTTTTTGTCATGTCATTGGTATTTATAAACCATGTGGATATTAAACCTGAAAGCTCAGTAAACATTTTTTTACCAGGTTTATGATTAATTACACATAAAAATACGAGGGTTGAATAAAAAGTAATGCCTTCACTCTATAACTTTTATTAAAGATATATGAATAAAAACTGAAAATAAATGCTTAAAACTTGATCTCCATTACATGTATTTGCTTTTCTACATAATTGCTATCATTCACCACACATTTCTAACAAGTTTTTGAAAGCCGTTGTGAAAGAACTGCACGACTTGTCTCTTTAACCAGTTGCTCACAGTCCTTTCCACCTCTTCATTCGAGTCGAACAGATGCACCCAAAAGTATTCCTTCAATTTTTGAAAAAGATGGAAATTGCATGGCGCTAAGTCTGGGTTGTATGGGGAATGGAGTATGACTGACAGACCCATCTTCGTAACTGCCTCTGTGGCGTTTCATGCTTTGTTAGGCATAGCATTGTCGTGTTGCTACAAAATTTCCTTTATGTGCTTCGGAACTCTTAATTGTTCTTTCAAGTTTGCAGGGTTGCAATGTAATTCTCTGCGTTGATGGCTGTACCAGGTTAAAAGAAATCCATGTCCCAAAAGTCTGCAACTATGATTTTCTTTCCTGCAGAAGGCTGTGTTTTGAATTGTTTGTTTGCAAATGAACCTTTGTGATGATACTCCATGGATTGCCACTTTGTTTCTGGCTCATAATGATGAGCCTATGTTTCATCAGCTGTCACAATCTTGTGAAGAAATTCCTCACCTTCATTCTTGTATCTGGACAACAATTGCTGACAGATTTCAAGCAGTGGTGTAGCCAGAAGGCAATTTTTGGATGAGCCATCAGGTTGGATAGGTGGACACAAGGGTTGCCAACTTTTTGAAAGAGAAAAACCCACCACTTGATGCACTCATGCCCTGCCTCACCCCTACCCCACTCCTAATGATTTCAATGAGGGTAGCAGTGGGCCAATTAGGTACTGTCATTCCCATGATTAAATGAGTCCAGAATAATTGCTTTTATGTGTGATTATCTGTTATAAAAGTACCTTACACCACACTGAGGCTAGGGGAAGTCCCAGAGGCTGCATTCTTCAGTTCCCATTGAGCCATGATCCTCCAACTCACATATGCCTCCCCTATATTAGTGCTAATTAATTCTTTTGTGGTCACAACCCCATAATAGTGGCCAAATAAAATTGTGTGACCCCTCCAGAGGTCCAGAATAATGATGCACCTATGGAGAGCCTACTCAAGTTGCTACCCCAAATGTGGGCTTTGTGACCCCATTTGGTGTCCCAACCCACAATTTGGTAAGCTCTGCCTTATCTGGTATTGAAGCAAAATATCTTCTGCATCCACAGAATCTTCAACAGTCAGAAATTCTATCATGGCACGTTGCTTAAATTGCACTGATGAGTGCTCACTGCATGCTTTCATTTCACAAGCAACAGTAAAACAGCCTCTTCACACAAACACTTCTCGTCAACTGAGGTGAAAAAAGAGATTTCAAAGAACAAGTGAACACGTGTAGCATGTCAGTGCTGCTATCTGTTGAATTATGGAGGTAGAGGCATTACTTTTCATTCAACCCTCGCATTTTACATTATTACCATCTCCCATGCAGGTTATGCTGCTGAATAGTTATTTTAGTAGACAACCTATGATTTTCCTACTTCTTAATGACACTGCAGCATTGATATCCCAATCAACATTCAGCATTACCTAGTAGTTGCAGTTCCCTTTTTATAGCAATTTTGTGAATGTTTTCAGTTAAATCTCTATCGATGTATTCTGCCTTCAAAAGAAGTCTGTCTATCATAGTAGTATAAATAAATGTTCTTCCAGATTAACCCTCAGTACCTACCTCCTCCTTACCTTTTAAGCTCTGCAGTTATGTTTCTTTATTATTATTTTTAATATGTCCACTTGTCTCTTTCTTCCTACCCTGTCCTTCCTGAATAGATTATAGCCCAATATAACTATATCCTAGTCATGTTTTTTATATATCACATCTCTGTGATCACCACTAAATCCAAGACATCCTCTTTGATAACAACCTCTAGATCAGGGACTTTATTTCCCATGTTACAGGTATTAATATACAGATCTTTATAAATGTTCTCATTTTTCCTCATTGCTATACAAATCTATTGGATGTATTCTATTGATGAAATATCTTGTTTACCATGTTTAAATCCAGGGAATTACTATTTTATTTATTTTATTTTTGTTACATTTGTACCCCACACTTTCCCACTCATGGCAGGCTCAATGCGGCAGGCAATGGAGGATTAAGTGACTTGCCCAGAGTCACAAGGAGCTGCCTGTGCTGGGAATTGAACTCAGTTCCTCAGGACCAAAGTCCACCACCCTAACCACTAGACCACTCCTCCACTCCCTAGGACCTAGGGGCTACACTTGCAGCCATTTTCTATCTTCTGGAACAAAGGTGAAGAAAATGCCATATATACTCATGTATTAGTCAAGAAATTTTGACATTAAAATGCCTTCATAAAAACAAGATTGTCTTATCCATGAGTCATAACCATAGCATAGCAGCTAATAAAATTAATCCCCCCTCCCTCACCGCCTCTGTTGGTGGCACACTCCAGCATCTCTCTCTACACTTCCCACCCTCCACCTGCCTGTGATTCGGTAACCCTCTCCCATCTACCTTAAACTTGTCTTTTGGAGAGCAGCAGTGCAATGATACATCTAGGCTGCCTGTGGCCTGCTTCAGAGCATTCCCTTGGGCCTGTCTTACCCATGTGAAAACAGAAAGTTATATCAAAGAGGGTGAGACAGGTCTGAGGGAACACTCCAGAGTAGGCTGGAGGCAGGCTAGGTATATTGCTGAGCTGCTGCCATTCTCTAGAAGACGTTTAAGGTAGGGGGGGGGGAATGAGAGAGTGGAGAAATGCTGTACTGTGGGTAGGGATGGAGGGGAGGGAGAGATGCTGATCTATGTACCAGCGGGAGGGGGGAGAGAAAGAGAGATGCTGGGTAATGGGAGGGAAGGATGAAGGTGAAAATATAACTGGCCCAGAGGTGAAGGGGAGGGAAAGTGAGGAAGCAGTGTTGGCCCAGGAGGCGGCGAAGAGAGGAAAACGTGTTGGATCTAGAGGTGGAGGGGAGGGAGAAATAGGGAGCAATGTTGGATCCAGAGGTGAAGGGGAAGGAGAGAAAGGGAGCAATGTTGGACCTAGAGGTAGAGAGAAGATAGGAAGGGGTGCTAGACCAGGTGAGGGAGGGAGGGCTGGAGGGGAGCCTTGACTATACTTGGGTTACAGCATTTTTGGCCATTTATAGTCCCACACTTGCCCTCAACTTATACATGAGGTAAACTTATACATCAGTATATATGGTGGTTGATGAGAAATCAAAAGACAAAATTTTAATCAATGAAAAGGCTTTGGTACCAGAGGAGAGGCTACACTGAAGAGGTTTGGGGGCCCCAGAAGTACAAAGAAAAAGAAGTGAGGGTATTTTGTGAGGGAGCAACTGTGAAAAAGTCTCTTTTAAAGTCCTGCTGCAGGAGAAATGACATCTAATTACTAGTGCAAACAAAAATGATCTAAGGGGTCTTTCTCAGGTGGTATTGCACCTGGGAAATTCCATATATGTCCAGAAAAGCATGGCAGAGCTTTTCCAGAACTTCCTATGAGACTGCCCCAGTCAGCACTATTGGAGAACATCACTCATTTGTGTAGTTGATATATCCTGCTTGTCCTCAGGGACTTACTGTTTCACAAAATGACATGTACTGTAAATCAAAGTTAAATTGATGCTGCCTCTGCAACTTGTGAAAGGAGATATTCCTCCAATAAATTCTAACTTGCGAGTGCTCAGGAAAGGAAAAGATTAGCATGTCTGCAAGCTCTGTTTCTCCAACTCCAGCAATCAAATCAGTATTCAAAATGACTGTTAATTATACCAGGCACAAAGCATCCTGCTATCACCATGCAGAAGACAAATCCTCATGTACTTAATGGGATCATTTTATTAGGCTATGTGTGCAAAACCCAGCATTTTAGATGCAGAAAGATGCACATATAATTGTTTGAGGGTACTGTATATGTACATTGCATACTATGGATGTACAGCTACTATGGATGTACAGCAAGCTGTACATCCATAGTATGCAATGTACATATACAGTACTTTTATTTGGTATCCCCTAAATTCTATAAGTGGTGCCCAAAGTTAAGTGTGCAGTTGGTCATGCAGATATAGAACAGGGCCAGTTACACATATAGCATAATTAATTGCCACTAAATTGGCTAATAATTGGTCATAAATACAAATAATTGGTGTTAAGCACTAATTGGAGCTAATTTGCAGTTGCATACGTAGCATACATATGCCGCCATTGTATAAACAGTGTGCTTACTTCTCTCATGCGCAAATGCAAAGGTGGCATTAACATGGGAGGGGTATGGGCTTGTCAGGGGTGTTCCGACTATTGTTGCACGCATTTTATAGAATAACTGTACTATTCGCCCACCTGCCTCATTTAGGCACCACCAATTGCACCAGTCATAGACATGGCATAAGTGGTTGCGCCTAAAGTTTGACACTTAATTGCGGACTTACGCTAGTAATTCTATAACAGATTTGGTGCACAACTCTGCCGTTATAGAATGCTAATTTGGCAACCAGTTTTTTGGCACCTTACTTGTGGAGGTGTATTTTTAAAGCACTTAGATTTACAAAGTTCCATAGGTTTGAAAAATGAGCCCCTAAAGTGATCTACATAGAATTTACCCCTATATACATAAGCATTCTGGACAGTGAAGTTTGGGTGAAGATGAGGCAGAGTTGCAAGATACGTGTTTATGGTATAAAATACGTGCATATCTGTGCAAGCTTAGGCCAGTTATTTGCACTTATCTTAGAGCAAATGTAAAATGTCTGCACTTACTTTCCAGTGGGTAATTTTTTAAAGGCACAATAATTTAATAAAAGCATATAGACACATATGTTGTCCTTATAAAATAGGTGTAGCATATGCACCTACTGTATGTGCCTTCACAGCCTGTCACGATTAGGGGAGGTGAGCCCTTGGACCATGACAAGGTTGGCTCTACCTGTGCGATGTAAGTGCCACACAGGACCACCTGGCAGAGTTCAGGAGCTGGAGAAGGCAGGAGCTGATTCAGACAGGCAGAAACGTAGGACTAGGCAGTGCCTAGCAGACTGGTTGGATCGCAACTGGGTTTGTCTAAAGGTTGGCTCTTAAGAGAGCCCTTGGGATTGGCTTTTAAGAGAGCTCATGGGGGAGCTGGAACAGCAAGGCTTGAGACAGGAACAGGCAGGGCTGTTAGGCTGGAAGACTGGAACAGGCAGGACTGGAAGACTGGAACAGCCAGGCTAGGACAAGCAGGGCTGGAAGCAGGAACTGGCCAGGCAATGAACACTGGAGAAGCACAACTCTGGAAGCCTGTTGCGGAAGCACTGGAGGAGTATAGAGCACTTCCTTATATATCACTAGCCAGGAAGTGAGGTCATCGGTCAACACCCCATCTAGGTCTATAAAAGGGAAGTGCAGCAACCTGGAAGTAAATACTCACAAGCCTCTTAAGTATGGCATGCTGCAGGACTCTAGCAGCTTCCTGAACCAGCTGAGGGCCTAGTCATCTTGTTATAAAATTACCTTCAATTTGCCTGTTTATAAATCAATTGAATTGACAGAAATTAAGAATAACATTAGCTTCATGCAGATCAGAATGGCATTAGCATCATGAAGATCAATGTAACTGCAAGCTTATATTCACCTTCCCATTGATTCATTTTTACATTTGAATTAAAACACTATATATATATTTTTTTCTAAGGCTGAAATACCTTTCTGGAAGCACAAGATTTAACCCTTGTCTCTTTCAGCTCTCTGCAGATTTAGTCATGAAATGATTTCTTTAGGAGAAGACATTTTCTTTCAATTAACTTTAAAATGGGGTAAAGTTTGTTAATTTTAGGTTCAAAAGTACTTTTTTTTAATCAGATGTGAGGGGGGGAGGGGGGGCTGTAGTTGTCTTCAAATAGCCTCATACCTGCAGTTATACTCTGATGTTTTCAGGAATATTTGTATCAGCTGCTTTTTAATACAGTATATGTTAGTTGCTCCCTGATAAACATAATTTTTGAAGCTTATTCTGGTTCTTTGTAGCTTTATCTTTGATCTAGAATTTCTCATTTCCTCAAGTAGCTTCACTTCAAGTGCAATATTTTACTCCATCAAAAGAGTAGAACACATATTCAAGTTTCTAGTATCCTAGGACTGGTTAGTCTAATTTTCTAATTCTTGGCTTCCACCTGATGACTGACCCCAGGTCACCTGTATGATACTAGGTGTGTCTAATTTTATAACTCATAGTAAAATGAAATGGCATGAGATGAAGATGAAAATGATTCATCTCCTCCAATCAGTAGAAATGCATTCACTTTGAGTAGATGCACATTTTGTATATGATTTGTTCCCCACTTAGACTTTTAAAGATATCAGTTTTATTATTATTATATGCAACACAATACCATCCTCCCATGTCTTTTATCTGTCTTCTCAACCCTTTCCCCTCTTCTGACCTCCATGCTGGTTCTAGCCATGCTAGAAATCTGGCACAATGGTGGCTTCCACTACTCCTGAGTGAAGCCATTTTAGGTCTTACCATCTTCGCTTCTGCTTCTGAGAAACAGAACCACAGAAAATGACTACAGATAGGGGGAATTCTATAAATGGTGCTCAAAATTTGTCACCAGGAAAAATATATAGAATAGCGCTTAGAGCAGATTCCCATGTTCACCTCTGGATGCTGGACGTTGTTAGCTGAAACCTGGCATAAATCCTGGGGCACAAGTTGGGTGCAGATCTTCCATATTCTGCACCCAACTTTTCAAAACACCCCTACTTTCCCATGCCCCTCCCATGATAATGCCCCCTTTGCACTTGCATCTGGCTACACACTATTCTATAATGCTATGGGATTTGGGCATCCAATGCAAGTGCAAATCTTCATTGATGCCAAGTAACATCAATATTTGGTTGTAAGCCTCCAATTATTGCTTGTTAATGGCTCATTATCCAATTAAGTTATGAGTGTATGTTGGATTGGTACCCAAATGTGAGCATCATATATTGAATCCGGGGGATAAAAACAATAAGGCCTATACAGACCCATCTACACCATAAGAACATAAGAGTAGCCATACTGGGTCAGACCAATGGTCCATCTAGCCCAATATCCTGTTTTCCAAACAGTGGCCAAGCCAGGTCACAAGTATCTGGGAGAAACCTAAATTGTGGCAACATTCCATATTACAAATCCCAGGGCAAGCAGTTGCTTCCCCATGTCTGTCTCAATAGCATTCTATGGACTTTTCCTCCAGGAATTTGTCTAAACTTTTTTTACACCCAGATAAGCTAACCGCTGTTACCACATCCTCTGGCAAAGAGTTCCAGAGCTTAACTATTTGTTGAGTGAAAAAACTACTAAGCTCTACAATCCCTTTCTTCCCTTCTGAGATCCTTTGTGCTTATCCCATGCTTTCATGAATTCACACAGTTTTTATCTCTACTCAGTGGTGTACCAAGAGTGGAGCGGTCCACCCAGGGTGCAAATCAAAAGGGGGTGCTCCGCTCCCACTGCTCCAGTCCCTCTATCTGGTCCACCGCTGTTGCCTCCCCTCTGGAGGGTCCCTTGCCATTCTCTAGCCTCCACCCCTGCTGGGCCACCACTGCTGCCTTTCCTCTGGCTGGTTTTGCGTCTTCTTCCAGCTGCCACTGCTACTTCTCCTCCTGCAGACTAGCAGTGGTGGTGACAAACAAAACTCAGGATTCAAAAAGATTGCTGGGTCTGCACTACCTGTGGTGCTGTGGTGCCGATCCCTCCCCTTTGATGTCACTTCCAGTTCTGTTCCAGAGCAGAGCTAGCAGCCACAAGTAGGTAAGGCCCCATGATCGTGACATTTTTTAAGCCTTAACTTTTGGGGTTTTTTTTGCTGCTGCTAGTTTGGAGTGGGAGCAGGAGCAGCAGCATGGGGGAGTTGGATCAGGTAAAAAGGAGAGGGGACACTGGATGAAAGGGAGAGAAAGAGGACAGACATGGAAGGGAGAGAGGGAAGACAGTGGATGGAAGAAGGGGCAGAGAGAGAGAGAGAGAGAGAGAGAGAGAGAGAGAGGGCAGACAATGAATGGAAGGTGCCCTAAATGACCAGATCACCACTGGAATGAATCAGGAATGACCTCCCCTTACTCCCCAAGTGGTCACTAACCCCCTCCCACCCCCAAAAGTGTGATTAAAAACATTACTTACCAGCCTCTTTGCCAACCTCAGATGTAATACTCAGGTTCATTACAGCAGCATGCAGATCCCTGGAGTAATATAATGGTGGGTGCAATGCACTTCAGACAGATGGACCCAGGCCTATACTTCCCCCTACCTATTACACATGTGGTGGGAACTGTGAGCCCTTCAAAACTCACCAGAAACCCATTATACCCACATATAGGTGCCCTCTTCACCCATAAGGGCTATTGTAGAGGTGTACCATTGGGGGTAGTAGGTTTTGGGGGGCTCAACAGAGAAGATAAAGAAGCAGCGGTGCCCCCTAGGGTGCCCTATTGCTCTCCTGGAATGTCTGTGTGGCCAGTCTGCTAAGAATGCTGGCTCCTCCTACATTCCAATGGCTTGATTTTGTGTGTTTTTCACTTAGACATTTTTTTCAAAAATGGACCAAAAAGATAAACGCACAAAGCGCAAAATAACTATCAAATAGACATTTTCAAAAGATAAAGATAGATATTTTTCTTTTTGAAAAAGCTATATTCCCCACTTAATTTTGGATGTTTTTAGTGAAATACCCAAAGTTGCACTTAGATGTCATATCAAAAATGCCCCTCTAATTCTCAGGTACCCGAATAATAACCCAAAACAGAGTGAATCTGCTTTGTGCCTACAGATTTGGAGGTTCCACTAAGATAACTATCTAGCTAAGTAGATAAGTTATTAATTAATTTGCACCTCGATATTAAATTCTAGGGTCCGAGGGTTGCATCTTACTTGTTTGCTGTCATTTAGCAGCATTAGCCAAGCTATTAGAGGCTTTGAACTGCTTCTCAGTAGCTTATTATCTTTGTTTATAATTAGATAGGAACATGTTTACATAATAATCTTACTTCTGGCATGCTTCCCAGACTTAAGTCCTTGAATACAGTTTCACTTCTGTTAAGTGATAGAACAGTCTAATAAGCTGCTCAAAGCATGACAGCTGTGTTTTAAATTCAGAGACAGCCTGTTTTATGTGTTCATAGGCATGGGTGTCTTTTCACTACATATGAACGGTGAACCACATTGCTCGTGTTAGGCGGGTGTTTCCTAGAAAAGTAATTGGTTATATTAACTAAATTAACACTAATTGACAGTAGTGTGAACTAGAAACTACTGAATAATAGCATCAACAAAGAATCATCTCTATAAATACAGGAAAAGCACCTTAATTCCTTCTTCGTTCTTTTTTATTTATTTATTTAAATTTTCCAATATATCACCACATAAAGTGAATATGCAATCGGCATTATTTAACATTAGGAAACAAAAATGATAAGTATATATCTTTACAGCCCATTTGTCCACAAGTTAAAGAAATTTGATTCCAAGATTAAGGAAATTAAAAAAGAAAAAAAAAGTACAAAAATTAATAATCAATAGATGCTTCCTCTGGTTCAGACCCCAGCCTGCTAAATTAGGGAAGGTTTACTACATTCACATCAACTCTTGCATCAATAAACTCTTTCAACTGTTTTGGATCTACAAACTGAAAATGTTTACCCTCAAGCATCACATTACAAAAACAAGGAAATCGCAAAACAAAATTTGCTCCCAATGCCACCACCCTGGGGCGAAGTTCCAAAAAGGCCCTTCATCTCATCTGTGTAGGCCGTGAGAGATCTGGAAAGATACGGACCTTTGAGCCCAAAAACAGATTTTCTAAGTGTCTCAACGAAAGCCGTAGTACGGCATTCCTATCAGGCTCCAACGCGAAAGTGGCAAGCAGAGTTAACCTCTGAGTAACTATTTCTAATGAGCTTTCTAGGAATGAGGTAAGATTCATTCCCTCCCCTATTAAGGGGGGGTTTCCCACCACCACTCCAGTACTCCCAATGTAATAAGCCCGTGTAATGGGAGGGAGTGAGTCCTTGTCCATTCCCAGGATGTCCACCAAATATTTTTTAACCATCTCCAAAGGAGAAATTATCGGCGATTTGGGAAAATCAAGAAACCTAAGGTTAAGCCTTTTAGTCTGATTTTCAAGGTATTCAAGTCGTTTATGTAGGAAATTATTGTCTTTAACCAAAGCTGTTTCTATAGATCCCATTTCTTGAATTTTGATATCCACACGTTCCAATTTCTGGGTTTGCTGTGCAGTCACTTGTGCTTGAAGCAGGGCAGCCTCAGAAAGAACTTCAATATCAGAAGAATTCTGCTTTAAAGTAGTTTGCATAGAGGTTTGGATATTGTAAACCATATCCCATAGTGACTCCAGCGTCACAATTGCTGGTCTAATCACTCTACTAGCCACAGGAGGAGATTGAGGTAGACTATCAGCCTGAGCTAACTTGGAAACAATAGCTTGAGGCAATATCTTTGAAGCCTGTTGTAGTAATGTTTCCCGAAGTTGAGAATCTATCTCCATTGCTGCAGTCACACCCTCAGACAGGACCAGCTGAGCCACTTCGGCATCTGTCTCTGTTTGAACAGCCAGCAACTCTCTTCCAGGCTGGGGAGGTGCAATTCGCTCCACAGGGCTCAAGGAAGCCCCGTTTCCACTCTCAATCGACTCCGAAGGGCCGAGAGCTGCAGTGGGGGTCGAAGTTCCCTGAGGACCCGGTTGCTGCCTGGGAAATTGCAGGGTTGTTTGTTTCATCGTCGAGGAGGTCACAGGAACCAAGGGAAATTCCTTTACCTTCCCCCTCCGCTTCCCCATGGTTAACGAGGCTACAGAGGCACCGAGAGAAACTCACAAACACAGCAGCCTCCAGGAGCAAACACAGGTGCATCTATTCACAGCGCCATCTTGGAAAACCTGAAAACATGTCTCCTCCTTCTTCGTTATTGAAGCAGTGCTTTCACGTTACCATATTGAGTTACCTTCTGCCAGTATATTGTCAATTCTGAGTAGCAGTGTCCCTGCAGAAAAGTAGAGAAAAGCGCACAGCTACTACTACTACTACTACTTAACATTTCTAGAGCGCTACTAGGGTTATGCAGCGCTGTACAGATTAACATAAATTGACATAAAGGACAGTCCCTGCTCCAAGGAGCTTACAATCTAAAGGGCGAAATGTCAAGTAGGGGCAGTCCAGGTTTCCTGAATAGAAGTATGATGGTTAGGTGCCTAAGGCGACATTGAAGAGGTGGGCTTTGAGCAAGGCTTTGAAGATGGGCAGGGAGGGGGCCTGGCATATGGGCTCAGGGAGTTTATTCCAGGCATGGGGTGAGGCGAGGCAGAAAGGGCGGAGCCTGGAGTTGGCGGTGGTGGAGAAGGGTACTGACAGGAGGGATTTGTCTTGAGAACGGAGGTTACGGGTAGGAATGTAAGGGGAGATGAGGGTAGAGAGGTAGGGAGGGGCTGTAGATCGAGTGCGGGGCTGTAGATCGAGTGCATTTGTAGGTTAGAAGGAGAAGCTTAAACTGTATGCGGTACCTGATTGGAAGCCAGTGAAGTGACTTGAGGAGAGGGGTGATATGAGTGTACCAGTTCAGGCGGAAGATAAGACGTGCAGCTAAGAGGCGATAATCCAGATGGACAGCAATAGATCTGCTCAGCAGGAAAGAACTGCGTCCCTTACAGAAAAAGGAAGGAGTGCCAAATGTGCCAGGAGAGAGGCGCCTGAAACTAGAAAAGGCAAAATCCGCCTTTGCCAGGCTAAAACTCCCACCTGAAAGCAAGGGAAGCAAGGAAGAGCTGTGGCAAACTAGTCCTAAAAAGGCACATTCCCGTAAAGAGACACTGAACTGAGTCCAAGCAAAAGACTGGCAATAATGGCGCTCCCGAGGGTACTCAGAAGAGGAATTTGAGCTAGCAGTTGCAAATCAAGGGCAACTTGGACCCCCACCAGAAGGAAAGTACCCTGCAGACAAACCAGAGCAGACAGGAGGGATCCACAAGGCAGAGTGAACCAGAACCTCCCTACGGAAGGGAGAAAAAACTGCTGCCAAAACAAGAATCAAATAGCAGGGGTGTCTCAAGCAAGATGTCAGAAGCAGCAGAGACCAGACGGTCTGGAAAAGAACTGACCAACAGCCACATAAGGCTGACAGGAATGAAAAAATAGCCCTGGACTAAAAAGACTGAGCCTGCAGCCAAACATAGCCAGCGAGAGACTTCCCCCACTTTGGAAATGGCAGACTAAGACCTCCAAAATGCAAAGGTACAAGTTCCAGCAACGGGGCCGCCCTCTGAACCAGCCGCTATCTAGGACAATGAAGAGGAAAAAAAATGACTGAGTTTTGTGATCCAAACACTTGCCGTATCCCACAAAAAAAATCAAAGCAACTGGTACCAGCTCAGAAGGGTCCAAGATCAGAATCAGATGCCGGCCAGCAAAATTCAAAGAAACTTCACAAGTGGCCCCCTAGAATACTTTGCCAAAGGCGGGAAAATAAATCAGGTAACAGGCAAGAGAAAGAAGGAAAAACAAAGTTTCTTCTTCTTTTTTTTTTTTTTTAAACAACCTTCCTCACTAGTGACAGGAATTAAAAAAGGTTTACCTCAGAGGCAAAAAAGGAGGGAAAAACAGTTTCCTTTTTTTTTTTTTATAAACAACCTTCTTCACTAGTAACAGGAATTAAAAAGGTTTACCTCAAAGGCAGAAAAGGAGGGAAAAACAGTTTCCTATTTTTTTTTTTATAAACAACCTTCTTCACTAGTGACAGAAATTAATAAAGGTTTACCTCAGAGGCAGAAAAGGAGGGAAAAAACAAAGTTTCCTTTTTTTTAATTTTTTTTTTTATAGACATCCTTCTTCACTAGTGACAGGAATAAATAAAGGCTTACCTCAAAAGCAGTAGAGAATCCACAAACATGGAGAACTCAACAAAGTCCCACGGATAGTCACAATACAACAAAGCAGTGGGTAAAAAACCAGGAGTCCCAGAGTGAAGATGAACCAAACTTTATTAATCAGTATATTGGCTCGACACAACGTTGTGTTTCGGCCAAAGGGCCTACATCAGGAGTCTAAACAATGGAGTTAAGATAGTGGTGATCCAGACTTAGCAATGTTGTAAAATGCAGTCTGTATTGTAGTGGTCTTAAAAAAGACCTTTGTACTGAAGCGTGATCTGGATCGCTAGCATGAGCGTCTGGGCTGTGCAGCCAGCAATTTAGAGCAGCTGCACGATCCGTCCACCATCCGCTAGGAGACAGAGAAAATACTGAACATTCCAGGCTGCACGATACCCTTAAGGGGCGGTTTACTTGGAACTATTTTCTCTGTCTCCTTCCGCTGGTAGATGGACACAACCCATTAGTCTGGACTGGTCTGGTATAGATGACAAGGAAATCTAAATTAGTGGACCTACTACCAGATGTAACAAGGTGTATGTCTTCTATTGGTGCTTGGATGGGGAAGAACTGTTTACAGCTCAAAAAGTAAAATAACAAATTTCTGCTGATTGGTAAAGATGTTGAAGTCAATGATAAATCTGCGCTTATAGTAGATAATATAACATATATGTTGGAGAGATCAGTTAAAAACTTATTGCTGATTGCAAGTTGACCATGCTGAAACAGATAAATCATCTGACAAAGAGCTGTTTTTGAGCAATGCAGAAATTGAGCAGAATCAAGAGCAGTTTAGATTGGTAGTCCAATCTTTAATATTGAGTAAATTGGATTACGGTAATATAGTATACTTAGGGATGACTAAGAGTCTTCTAAAATGTTTGCAAACTGTACAAAACACTGCCATCTGTTTGATTTTCACCTTGAATGTTTCTTCACACATTACTGCATTTTATGTAATAATTCATTGGCTCCCAGTGGAGGCCAAAATTATTTTCAAATTAAGTAGCCTAATAGTTAGGATACTGTATGGAGCTGTTCTGGCCTATATGCTGACACTAATATATAGGCCGGCATATGGGAGACCACACCTTGTACAGCATTTTAATCTGTTAACTTTACCTAGCCCTAAGGATGTGTGCTATTGGAAAATATTTCAGACAGTTTTCATGTACCAAGCAGCAACCTTTTGGTCACAGTTTCCAAATGGTATTAAAGCTTTGTCTAGTTTTGATTGTTTTAAGAAGATGCTCAAAGCCTACCTTTTTAGGAAATATGTTTTGAATACAGTAAACTAACTAAAATATTTGTTAGGGAGTCTTGCGAGGCTACTGTTTGAAGTCTCTGCAGTCATTTTAAAGAAACAGCAGAAGAGAGAGAGGTTCAGCGGCAGCGGGCATGAGAGACTGGGGATCTTTCCTGCCCGTAAGAGGCCACTAGACCACCAGGATATACAGAGGTACGGTGGGAAGGGCACCCAGGGCTGGAGGGGAGGGGAGGAGAAGGGATTGTGGATGGATGGGGTTATGCATGGGAGGGCATGGGTAGGAGGGAGTGAGGGGGCTGTAAAAAGGGAGGGAGGGAGCTGGAAAAAATTTTGGTAAGAGGACGTACAAGGGGGAAGGGGAAAGGGGAAATAGACATTTCTTTCGAAAATGCCCCTCCATATCATCTTTGGTGATGACAGGAATCTTCCTCTGGACCCCATGTTGAACCATAAATCTCATGTCCGTGCCAAACCTATTAAGGCTCAAGGATCTCTAACCCACCTACTTGCAACTTGGAACCTCATTGATTCTTGGAGAATTACACATCTTAGTGAATTAGACTACACTTTTCATTCCTTACCACATGACTCTTATTCACGATTAGACTATTTGTTTACCTCTAAAAAGTTGGTCTCTGGTATAATGAAATCTACAACTGAACCCATACATATTTCTTACCATGCCTGTATAACTGTATCTTTGCCTGTGGATTTTCCATCTACCACCTCTAAAGGGTGGAGATTTAATTCTTCCATACTACAAGATGAAGAATTTTGTCTATCTATTTTATGCTGGACATTGGAATACTTTAAAGTTAATGCTTCTGAAGGAATTGCTTATCATACCATCTGGAATGCATATAAAGCTTACTTAAGAGAAGAAATTATCTAGTATAGCTCCCACAAAAACAAAAGAAAAAAGAAAAAAGAAGAGCTTCACAAGATGGAACTTGAAATTAAACAATTAGGATCCGTTTATCTGTTTGAAGGATGCAGTTCTTCCACCCTTCACATACAAAAAAATCCATTATTCACAGCCAAGACACAAGATACCATCGTATCTGCTCTGACCCAGGGGACAGAGATAGGCACCTCAAAATCCTGACTGCATCCTTCATCAGAAAGGCTATAGTCCCAAAATAATCTCCAAGAATATTGCCTCCTCCCTCAAAACACCCAGGGAAAATCTGCTACAGTACAAGGAAAAGAAAACCACGGACAGAACCCCTCTTGTAGAGACATGCAACCCAGAACTGGAAAAATTGAGGAAAATCATAAGAGATCTGCAGCCACTACTCCAGGAGGATGAATTACTGAAAAAGATATTCCCATCCCCACCAGTGCTGGCCTTCCAACAGCCACCCAATTTAAAACACAAGCTAGTGAGAAGCAAGCTCTCAACAGAGACCCATAAAGAAGTGAATGGCACCCATCCTTGCAATATATCCAGCTGCAAGCTATGGCAAGACCTCACAATCATTCACAAAGGAAAAATATTCAACATAAAGAATCCTTCACATGCTCATCTTCCAATGTAAAAAAATGTGACGAAGGGTGCTATATTGGAGAAACAAGTCAGATGCTGAAGAAGAGATTTAATTTACATAGACATCATATGAAAAATGCCAGTGCCAACCAGGATGTTACCTCTGTGGGACAGCACTTTACAAAGCCAGAACACTGTACCAATGATTTTATGGTGAGAATACTGAAAGGAAACTTTAAAACAATACAGGAATGCAAGACCTTTGAAGTAAAAATATTTAAATATTTTGACACCCACCAGACAGGACTTAACAAAGATCTGGGTTTTCTAGCCCATTATAAATCATGAAATTTCACTGCTTTGTCACCCTCTGATCACCATGCATATCTCCCTGTCCCTCATTCTCTCAGCCCTCTCTATTTCTCACCTAGCCCACCCCTTCCTCATACCTTCTGACTGTCACTGAAATAGTTTGATGTTTCACTTATATATGCTGTTACTTATCAAAATGTGCTTATTTCTGATCTTATGAAGAAGGGCTACCTTCGAAAGCTAATCTAAAAATGTATTAAGTTAATCCAATAAAAAAGGTATCATCTTATTTTCTTTTCTATGTTTTATTTTATTCTATTTCTATTGATTACCTAAATATTCATAGATCCTTTTACTAAGGTGCGCTGAAAAATGGCCTGTGGTACTGTATGTGCGTGTTTCGGACGTTCGCAGATCATTTTTCAGCGCACCTGTAAAAATGTCTTTTTTAAATTTTGACCGAAAATGGACATGTGGCAAAATGAAAATTGAAGTGCATCCATTTTGGGACTGAGACTTTACCACCAATCATTGACTTAGCGGTAAGGTCTCACGCGTTAACTGGGCGGTAATGGTCTAAGCCCTTCATATGCCTTTTACTGCCCAGTAGTAAAATAAAAATTATTTTCTGTCACGTGTAGGGGACACGCATAAAAAATGAAATTACCGCCTGGGCCACGCGGTAGCCGGACGGTAACTTGTAATTGGCGCACGTTGGGGGTATGTAGGTGCTTATGCGGCTTAGTAAAAGGGCCCCTCAATGTTGGGCCATGTCCGGATACGTGCACTGAATATCTAGTTTTATTTTGGCCACTAAAGCTTACCCGGTAGGGGGTATAAGCACCTACAATCGCCCAATGTGCGCCAATTTTATTTATTTATTTATTGCATTTGTATCCCACATTTTCCCACCTCTTTGCACGCTCAATGTGACCCTTGCAGCAATTTCATTTTTGGCACGCGTCCTCTACGCGTGTCTGAAAAATACGCATGTCAAGTGGCATCTGACGTGTTTAGGTCATTACTGCCCAGTTACTGCATGAGACATTACCGCTAAGTCAATGGCTTGCTGTAAGTTCTCAGACCCAAAATGGACATGCGTTCCCATTTTCGGCAAAAATTTTTAAAAGGCATTTTTTACAGGTGCGCTGAAAAATGATTCTGCGCGCGCCCAAAACATGTGCCTACACTACCGCATCCTTAGTAAAAGCACCCCTAAGTGCAGTATTCAGTGCTTAACCGCATAAGCTAAACCGATTAAAGCTAGGACTGCTACTTATGCAGCCCAATTTAACCGGTTATCTTATGCGGTCAAGCACTGAATATCAGCACTTAACCAACTCCGCCCATGGAATGCCCCTGTTAGCTGGTTTCAGCGTAGGCGCTAACTGTGAATATTCAGTGGCGGTAACTGGTTAAATGCTCCTGAATATCTGTGGTTAGCCAGGGCATAAGATTTAACCATTCAGTAGCCGTTTCTGGCTGGTTAAATCACTTTGAATATTGACCAGAGAGCATTTATATTTAAAACCATTATATTCCAAATCCTGATCATATGAACAAGCATATCAGTATTAAAACCAACTTTCTAGTCCTCCCTTCCTTCAGTCAGGGAAATATTGGGAAAACAATCATGCCTTCAATGATTTGCCCAACAAAAAATGATCCATCAACCTCATTGTGGGGTCCTTTATCAAGCTGCAGGAAAAAAGACCCTTTGCTAGAGGCGGGGGCCGTTTTTCCCCACACGCCTGGCCCTTTTTACCACAGCGGGTAAAAAGCCCCCAGACAAACATGGCCTTGAGGTAAGAGAACTCTTACTGCATGGCCATGCGGCGGAGAACCCTTACCACCACCCACTGAGATGGCAATAAGGGCTTCCACGGTAAGCCGGCGGTAACTGGGCATCAGTTACTGCCAGGTTACTGCCACGTAAGCCATTTCCGGGGGTTTTCTTTTTCCCCCAGAAATGGTGCAGGCTCAGGGTGGAACTACCATCGGTGGCTGTCTTGGGCTGGTGATAGTCCCAATTTAGCATTCGTTAAGCCCTGGGCTTACCAGCACTTTGCAAAAGACCCCCTGTATGAAGTAACACATTCCACAACACAGAATTACAATTGCGAATTCTTTGCAGATGCACAGTATTTGTAGCCAACTGCACCAGACGTCTGTCTGTTTCTTTTCTCCTTTTAATTGCCCCATAATGTTACAGCGCACATTCTTTGTAATGTATCATTGTCCAACTATAAGTAAACAACCCAAGTTTCCTTTATATCTAATTTTCCTTTGGATTACAAAAGGGGAATACAATTAGAGGTATGGGAATGCTTTAAGGCATCTTACTAGTTAATGGAATTATCACAGTTTCTAATAAGGAGTATTAATCATATGTCATGTTGCTTTAGAAGGTTCTGAAATCTGTCATAGGGTTGTGCAAGTCAGTTCATTCCTTTTATGGGGCTGTGGAATTTCAAAATGATTTTCTGTATTGATTCCATCATTCTATAACTCCCAGAGCTGATCTTATTACAGATCTCATACAAAATCAAATTAATAGAGTTGTAAATATGAATCCCCAAGGTTCAACAAGAGAAATATGAAGTAGAACGGTCTCCAAGTTTCAAAACAAAGCAAGCAGTATGAATTTCAATGAAGCCTCCCCTGAGATGTTATTTCATGAAAGATGATTGTCGCACTACACAATTTGGATTGGTGCTGCATAATTTTCTAGAACACATTTAAATCTTACATTCCAATAAACATTTTTATAAACATAGTACCTCAGCTTCACAAAAATCGTGAATAAATAATATAGTTTTAGTAACCATATATGATATTCTCTGTCTATAAATACTAGCTACAGTACTTACATATTCAGAGACTAACTGCACTTAAAAGTATGGTCATATATTATTTTTCATTTATTAAAACACATTCTACTTAGCATTTTAGCACTGAGAAGCATTTCAGATTGTTTTTTTTTTTTTGGGGGGGGGGGTTACCTTTTAGAATGGAGGAGTAGCCTAATGGTTAGTGCAGTGGTTGAGGAACTGGGTTCGATTCCCACTGCAGCTCCTGGTGACTCTGATCAAGTCACTTAACTCTACATTAGCCTAGGAACAAAATAGGTACCTGTATAAAAGGTGTAAACCACTTTGATTGTAACCACAGAAAGGTGGTATATCAAATCCCATTCCCTTTCTTCTTTTCCCTTTTATGGAAGCATTCCATAAGTGGCAGTAAAAGTTAGTCATTGAGGTGCCCTTTTATTAAGGCACGTAGGTGCCTATGCATGTCCAACGCGCGTCAAATTGGAATTACGCCCGACTACCGCATGCCCCGGGCGGTAATTCCATTTTTGATGCACATCCAAAACACACGGTAGAAAATATTTTCTATTTTCTACTGCGTGGTGCTTACCCGGTGGTAATCAGCAATGTATGCGCACTGACGATTATCACACGGTTAACACGTAAGACCTTACCGCTAAGTCAATGGGTGGCAGTAAGGTTTCAGGCCAAAAATCGATGCATGCTGGTTTAAATTTTGCTGCATGTCCATTTTCTGCCATAAAAAGGCCCTTTTTCCAGGCGCGCTGAAAAATGGATGCGCCTATACCAGCACAGGCCATTTTTTAGCTCACCTTAGTAAAAGGGCCCCTCAGGGGGTAATTCCATAAGAAGCCATCAAGATTTAGGCAGCAAAAAGGTATAAGTGAAAAAGTATGTGCCATGCTCTGATGATCTGTACTTTACCAGTGGGAGTGCACATGGGTTGAGTTTGGACCGAGCACACATATTCGTTTGTAAATGATAAACTACTATCATTTATGTGCTTTCATACATACATCTAAGTGTGGGCATCTAAACAGCTTGTGGAAGTGTTGAGATTTGGGCGTCCACGACCATATTATCGAAACACAAGAAGGCCACCCATCTTGTTTCAATAATACAGGTTTCCCCGCCCCTTCGCGGGGCCGTCCTGCGAGGATGCCCTCATGAAAATTTGGGCGCCCCATTCGATTATGCCTCTCCACGTATACTTACTTCAAAACTAATATCAAATCCAATTGTATTATGATCACTGTTATCAAGCGGCCCCAGCACCATTACCTCCCGCACCAGATAATGCGCTCCACTAAGGACTAGGTCTAGAATTTTTCCTTCTCTCGTCGGCTTCTGTACCAGCTGCTCCATAAAGCAGTCCTTGATTTCGCCAAGGAATTTTACCTCCCTAGTGTGCCCTGATGTTACATTTACCCAGTCAATATTGGGGTAATTGAAATCACACATTATTATTGTGTTGCCCAGTTTGTTTGCATCCATAATTTCCGTTAACATTTCTGCATCCATCTGTTCATCCTGGCCAGTCAGACGATAGTACACTCCTATCACTATCCTTTTCCCCTTTACACATGGAATTTCAATCCATAGTGATTCCAAGAAATGTTTTGTTTCCTGCAGAATTTTCAATCTATTTGATTCAAGGCTCTCCTTAATATACAATGCTACCCCTCCATTCGATTCGATTCACCCTATCACTACGATATAATTTGTACCCCGGTATGACAGTGTCCCACTGGTTATCCTCTTTCCACCAGGTCTCAGTGATGCCTATTATATCTAATTTTTCATTTAGTGCAATATATTCTAACTCTCCCATCTTATTTCTTAGGCTCCTGGCATTCACATATAGACATTTCAAACTATGTTTGTTGTTCCTATTTACATCATGCTCAGTACTTGACAGTATTAGTTTGCAATCTTTTGTCCGAGTTTTATTTTTATTTAAGGACACCTAATCTACTAAAGTCTCTTTTGCAACCTCACTATCAGGATACCCTATTTTCCCTGCTTTGTTGATATCTTTGAAAGATACCTTATCCCGAACCATGTGCTTTTGAGCGACTGTCGGCCTCCCCCCGTTTCTAGTTTAAAAGCTGCTCTATCTCCTTTTTAAATGCCGATACCAGCAGCCTGGCCCCACCCTGGTTAAGGTGGAACCCATCCTTTCGGAATAGGCTTCCCCTTCCCCAGAATGTTGTCCAATTCCTAACAAATCTAAAACCCTCCTCCCTGCACCATTGTCTCATCCATGCATTGAGACTCCGGAGCTCTGCCTGTCTCTTGGGCCCTGCTCGTGGAATGGAGGTTCTGGATTTGAGCTTTCTACCTAAGAGCCTAAATTTGGCTTCCAGAACCTCTCTCCCACATTTTCCTATGTCATTGGTACTCATATGTACCAAGATAGCCGGCTCCTCCCAAGCACTATCTAAAATCCTATCTAGATGGCGCGTGAGGTCTGCCACTTTTGCACCAGGCAGGCAAGTCACAAGGCGATCCTCATGTCCATCAGCCACCCAGCTATCTATATGCCTAATGATCGAATAATCAACTACAACAGCTGTCCTAACCCTTCCCTCCTGGGCAGCACTTGGAGACATATCCTCGGTGCGAGAGGATAGTACATCCCCTGGTGGGCAGGTCCTGGCTACAGGAGTACTTCCTACTTCACCAGGGTGATGTTCGCCTTCTAGGAGAACTCTCTCCTCCAAGGTAGCACAGGGGCTACCAGACTGGAGGTGGGACTTCTCTACAACATCCCTGTATGTCTCCTCTATGTACCTCTCTGTCTCCCTCAGCTCCACCAAGTCTGCTACTCTAACCTCAAGAGAACAGACCAGTTCCCTGAGAGCTAGAAGCTCTTTGCATCGGGCACACACATATAACCGCTCACCAACTGGGAGATAATCACACATGTGACACTCAATGCAAAAGATTGGTTTGCACCCCTCTCGCTGCTGGACTGCTGACTCCATCTTAGTATTTTTGAGGTTTTTAATAATTTAAAACTTGCTAAAGTATTAAGGATATTAGCCTAATATAAAAATGTCTTTTAGTTTATATGGAGGGGCATAATGGAATAGAAACGCCTATCTCCATGGGCGTTAATCTCCGAGAACGGGTCCGTGAAGGGGCGGACCGAACCGTATTATCGATAAAAAATATACGCCCATGTTTTATTCGCCAATGTGTGAGCTGGGCGTTTTTGCTTTTCAGCGATAATGGAAAGGGAAAGTGCCCAGCTCAAAAACGAATAAATCCAAGGCATTTGTTCGTGGGAGGGGCCAGGATTCGTAGTGCACTGGTCCCCCTCACATGCCAGGACACCAACCGGGCACCCTAGGGGGCACTTTTACAAAAACAAATAAACAGGTAAAAGAGCTCCCAGGTGCATAGCATCCTTCCATTGTGTGTTGAGCCCCCCAAATCCCCCTCAAAACCCACTGCCCACAAGTCTACACCATTACTATAGCCCTAAGGGGTGAAGAGGGGCACCTACATGTGGGTACAGTGGGTTTGGGGGGGTTGGACGACTAATAAGCATTAAGCAGCACAATTGTAACAGGTAGGGGGGATGGGCCTGGGTCCACCTGCCTGACGTCCACTGCACCCCCTAACAACTGCTCCAGGGACCTGCATACTGCTGCCTGGGAGGAGGGTATGACATTTGAGGGTGAAAATAAAAAGTTGTGAAACATCATTTTTTTGTGGTGGGAGGGGGTTAGTGACCACTGGGGGAGTCAGGGGAGGTCATCCCCGATTCCCTCTGGGGGTAATCTGGTCATTTAGGGCACTTTTTGGGGCCTTATTCGTGAAAAAACAGGGTCCAGGAAAGTGCCCTAAATTCTAGCTACAAACGCATCCATTATCGGCGAAGGGCGCCCATCTCTGTTCGGGTGATAACCACGCCCCAGTTCCGCCTTCGACACGCCTTCGACACGCCCCCGTCCACTTTGTCCGCATCCGCGACGGAGTGCAGTTGAAAGCGTCCCAAATTCGGCTTTTGATTATACCGAGTTATTCGTTTTTGTGAGATAAACGCCCATCTCCCGATTTAGGTCGGAACTTGGGCGTTTTTCTCGTTCGATTATAAGCTGGATGGTATATTGTGTGATTTATTTAGTGTTTCCTTCTTAGATGGTAAAATCTGTAAGAGCACTCCTTCCTTGTTATCCTAATTACAATAACTGACTGTAAATGAAGCGTTGTCCTAGTGGTGGGCGGGTGTTGGGGAGGGTGGGTGGGAAGAGTAAACTAGATCCCGCAGTGCCTGCTAGAGGCTATCTGTTAATGCTGTGGTACAAAGTTCAAGTTTTAAAACTAAGGGGAAAAGACTATGGAGATTAGTTGATAAAATTTGCTGTTTCTATTTTTATTCTGCCTATCATTAACCTACAATTCCTCCTTTAAACCCCAATCTTTAAGTTCCCAAAGCACAAAGCAAAACAGTGTTCACTTACCAGAGAAATGTCCTCGTCTCTCAGAATTTCTCAGAAAGAAAGTTCAGTGGGACCTTTCCTCTTTATATAGTTTTGAATCTAAGGGGCCTTTTTTAAACAGGCTCTTTGAAGCTAACTCAGCAACCTATGCAAATATTGTACTTCCCCACACCTTAGTTAATACCTAATTGAGGTCACTGGATATGCTTCCTCTCCAGCAGCCAAAGAACAGAAAATAACTGCCTTTTAGAACAAGAGTTTTTGGCTGTTAAGTTTCTACCTCTAGAAAAGGTGTCAGTTTAAAACTATGGGAAAAATTTTCTAGTGAAAATTTCAGTTTCAAACTATGGGAAAAGGGTTATACACTATGGCAACTAGTTAATAATGCTTGCTTTTCCCTCTCTCTCTCTCTCTTTTTATTCCCCTTTAATACCAAACTAGATCCCGCAGTGCCTGCTAGAGGCTATCTGTTAATGCTGTGGTACAAAGTTCAAGTTTTAAAACTAAGGGGACAAGACTATGGAGATTAGTTGATAACATTTGCTTTTTTCTATTTTTATTTTGCCTACCACTAACCACCAATTCCTCCTTTAAACCCCAATCTTTAAGTTCCCAAAGCACAAACAAAACAGTGTTCACTTACCAGAGAAATGTCCTCTTCTCTCAGAACTTCTCAGAAATACTCATCTTTTATAAATCCTCATGACAGACTTTAAATGCTCATCTTTACTTAAGAGACAAGTTGGTGTAACTGACAAACTTTTTCATCTTAACTTTAAAAACAGCACTTAGCTTAAAATCTTGCTCCCAACGGGCCTCTCCGTTTCACTCTCCCTGCGAGCTTCTTCAGGGAACTAAGTGCTAAGAATATTTGTGTGCCGCTTTTCTAAGATGGCATTTCTTCGGCCGTATGAGGGAAGGTTGGCGTCTTATGGCTGAAGAAACGCCATCTTAGAAGAGTGGTTGCGAGAGGAGTACAGAAGGTTTTTGACCAATGATATGACTACAGTCCAAGATGCGCTGGCATTAAGTTCTTATACTTGCCGCCTAGCAAGGAAATTTGAGGTCTTTTCCTCCTTCCCAGAAATAGGATACTGTTCGAATATCAAGGGCAGAGGCACGTTCATCAATTCAGCTTATTATAGAGTGCAGCAAAAAGTGGCCACTTTTTGCCACAACTTAGAAAAAGGTCTCCGTAAGTTGAAAGATGAAACTGAAATACAGAAATTGTTTTGCACAAAATCAGTGGAAAAGAGGAGCAAGAAATTAGGAAAATAAAACAAAGAATAAAGAAAGAAAATGAACTGTAGCAGAGACACTGAACACCATTCATTAATTCCAGTCAGCCACTAATAGTGATCTCCTAAACATTATACAGAATTATTGTTTTTTTTCCCTTGGCCATAATGAATCTAACAGTTGTTTTGGGTCACATGTGCAAGGGGATCACAGGAAAAATGTAGCTCCAAGGGCTAGAGTCCTGGGTCGCAAGGCCAGAAACTCTTGATGCCTTTTTTGAGTCAAAAGTCAATATTAAAGTTGTTGTTTGGGTTAAAATCTCTAATGACGATTCCAAACAATCTGTGAGGTTCATCATTGGAGGAATATCATCTTGTTGGCCCTCTGGCCCATGGCTTTTCACCAAAGATAGATATTGGGCTCTTGTTATAGGTGGCAATGTCTCTGGTGTCATTGTCAATATTTCCATCATATATTTCCTTACCATGTCTATTGGAGATATTATGGGTCACAGGGAAATTGAAAAAATTCAATGTATTCCTCCTAAGTTGATTTTCCATATATTCCAATCTTTTATTTACATACATTTTATCTTTCACTAAAACTCCAGTCACTGACTGCAAGTCTGTTATTTCAGATTCCAAAGAGTTCAGAAGCCTGGTGTGCTGTTCCAGCACTTGATTCTGTACCTCTGCATTATGCATAATAAAAGAAAAAACTCCCACAAACTTAGATAATAGTTTAATCAAGGAGGAAATCATGCCTGTATAGCATCCCAGAGGGAGTCTAAAGTGACTTTTAAGAGTTTTTGTAGCTCTACCACTTCCCTGGAGCACTTCCTTGATTCCATTCTGCAGAGTTTGGAGTATTCTATTGCAAGGTTTGAACCTTGGCAGGGGGAAGGTGTTCCACAGAGTGAAAGGATACCACTAGAAGGAATCTCTTGAACAGCAAAGGTGATAGTAGAGCTACCTCTGTCCCCACTGCATGCTCCTTTGAGTGACACGCAGTTCCTGGTTGAGGTGGAGTCACCCACTATGCAGGGCTTAGAGAAGCCCCATCCACTGCTGCTGAGATAAGAATCTTGCAGCTTGGCTAACGGGGTTAACGATCCTGGTCTTGCTAAAACCCCAAACTGCTCCAATGTGGGCTGTCTCGACAACAGAGTATCAGCCAACAGCGAGGGATCTTGCCCAGTGTTCCCCTCTCTCTTCTTCCCCATCTGGAAAGCTGAGTCGGAGCCAAGAAGAGACAAATCTAACAAGGGAAGGTAAGGAGCATCGCATGTATTGTATTTTTATTCACAATCTGCTCAACCATTGATGGAGAAATCTGGAATCATTGTAGGGTAATTTGGACTCTGTAAGTAACATTTTATGTTTATCAGTTTGGATAATCTAAAACGTTGGCAAGTGTTTCAACAGTTTCTGTTAAGGTGGTTTTAGTGTAAAGAATATTCTGGTTAGAAGAGCTATCAATATGAGTCAGTGAATGAGTGAAGGAAACTTCAGTGGAATTTTGTTCTGTGCCATGTCAATCCAGTAGGGAACTAAGGGGTCCTTTTACTAAGCCGCGTAAGCGTCTACACGCACCCAATGCGTGTCAAAATGGAGTACCCGCCCAGCTAGTGTGGCTCTTGGGATAATTTCATTTTTGGCGCACATCCGATACACACGCCCGAATAATTTTATTTTTTGGACGTGCATAATAGGCGCGCACCAAGTGGCATTTGATGCATATAGGTCATTACCGCCCAGTTACCACGTGAGACTTTACCATTAGGTCAATGGCTGGTGGTAAGGTTTCAGAACCAAAATGTATGAGCGGCAATTTTCATTTTGCCACACGTTCATATTCAGCAAAAATTTTAAAAAGGCATTTTTTGCAGGTGCGCTGAAAAATAATTCTGCGTGCGCCCAAAACATGCGTCTATACTACACAGGCAATTTTTCAGCACACCTTAGTAAAAGGACCCCTAAGATGTATGTTTACTAAAGGGTATTAAGCCCGTAACATGCACTAACAGGGTTACTGCATGACCACATTAAGGCGTTCTGTGGTAATAAACCTGTTAGTGTGCATGTTAGGGAATTTTTCAGGGAGAAGGCGTGATGTGGGTGTGGAATGTGCTGGTGTGGAAGTGTTATCCTGTGTTTCCTAGGGAATGCACTAATGGGATAACAGCTGAGTTAATGCTAGATTACTTAGCGTCTCCTACATAGGAGTTGCTAAGCTCTCCTACATTAAATCCTAGCAATGACTCCTTTAGCACAGGACCTGCGTAAAATCTTCCCTCAAAAAGAATAGTGTTAGGTTTGCAGTTAACACGTGCTAATATCCACATTAATTCAAATCCTAATGCCTTTCAGTAAACATATTCCTAAAGTAGAACAGGCCATTTGAAAGGAACTATTCTTGTTCCTGTTTTTCAGAGACATATATACAGGTTCAAAAGACCTGACAATGTTGTATATGTCTTGTAGTACTATAGAGATGATAAGTAATAGTGGTAGTGATGTTAAAGATTTCTACTTAGAACAAACTGGGAAAGGGGTAGTATTATATCAAAATATTATTTCCCTGTGGCAGAAAGTCTATACAGCACATCTTATGTTTACAGTGAAGAAACTGAGAGCTGTGCTGTATGATCTGATTGGAAATATAGCATGGAAGACCTAGTTTACATGATCAGAAAATAAACAAGTTACCTTCAGTCGCAAAGCCCATTAATTTTTGATTTATCACTTTTTCTAACTTACTAAAATTGAATAAAGCTAAAATACTCAATAATAAATATGCCACAGAGGACTTTAGCCAATAAAGGAAGAAGCTAAACAGATAAGCAATATTAGTTGATTAAGACAAGATGGGAATTTAAATAACTTTCACTGACTGAGACAGTAACTAAAATAAAAATCAATGATTAAATTAATAGGGCCTGACAAGAGTAGTGATCTGTGAAGTATGATAATAAGACAGAAACGGAAGGCAGAAGAAGCTACCAACAGTGAGGACAAAGCACTTGCAAACTGATGTGGTTTGAATTCATTACATAGAAAGAGCAAGACAACAGTAGTATAAGTAACTAATGTATAGGGGTCTTTTTACTAAGTGGCAGTAAGCATTGATTAAAATGCCATATCATGGGGCATGCTCGGGCATCCCTCGGTAATTTTGGCATCTGCGCGCACTTCCCATGTGCTAAAAAACAGACTCTATTTTTTTAGCATTGGGGCAGGTCACGGGTGGAGAGTAGGCATGTACTGTGTTAATCGGTTAGTATAGCTACATTGCCCTGCGCTAACCGATTAGCACGTGGTTAGCGTATGAGCCCTTCCCACCTACAAACTAGGTGGTGGTAGGGGCTCATGCGCTAATGGCCACATGCTAACGGGAAAATTAATGTATGGCCATTACTTCAAAAAAATTGAAAACTCGGCCATTTTACCCATGCGGGAAAAATGGCCTTAGCAAGCAGGAATGATCCAAGTAAGCATACGCTAGGCCACTTTTTACTGCAGTCGGTGAAAGGGCCCTATAGTTTGTTACTGATGTGGACGGGCATTTTTGATATGATGTCGAAATCTGATTTTGGATGTTTTGGGAAAATCTTCCAAAAATGCAGCAGCAAACATGGCCATTTTTAACCAGAAAAATGTCCAACTTTTTGTTTTGAAAATGGCTATTTGCTAGATGTTTTCCATGCATCTATCTTTTTGGAACATTTTTTGCCACTTTGTGCCATTTTGGCCACTTTGGGCTAGATTCCATATATTGCACCTGAAAAATATGTGAGGAATAAATTTCCATCTAAGCATATTCTATAAGCAGCACCTAGATTTATGCGTGGAATATAGAATACACTTAGTTGATATCCCAGTGCCTAGAACTACATGCATCCATTTACACCAAGGATAACATGGCGTAAATAACGGTGCATAGATTTAGGTGCATTCGGCCATATTCTATAACAGTGTGTGTAAATTTTGGAATGTCCATGAAAGGCCCATTTCCTGACACATAACCATGCCTCCTTTGGCTCCATACATTATAATTTAGGTTCCGTGCATTACAGAATACGTATCACGATTGCGGTCATGACCCCTATCAGACTCACCTTATTTTTGGCAGTCAGCTTCTGAGCTGGCTTCTGTCTGTTCTTCCTGAGTTAGCTCTGTCTCTGTCTCTGTGTGCTGGCTGCTTCCAGCATGGCTCTAATTACTCCACTATACTGCACCTGTGTGTATTAAGCCTCTCTGTGCTTCAGTATGCTTTCTGCCTGTGTCCTGGAGTTGCGACATCATCAGTCAGGGCCTTGATAAGGAACTGGTGTGCTTCTATTCAGTGCCTTTGCATCGTCTAAGGTCTGCAGTTCAGTTTGTATGCAGTTTGCATTTCTGCCTTACCTTGCTTTGTTTCCAGTTGGTGTGCCAGTGGCACTTCTGTTTGTTCTCATCTAAAGTTTAGTTGTGTGTTTTATGTGACCTTATGGCTGTCTGCTAGTCTTCTAGCATCCTGCCTTGTTCTGTTGTTTGTATTCCTTGAGTTCTGCCTCCATTTTGCCCTTTACCTTTTGCTTTGGTTCTTGTCCTGTCTGAGAACCCTGAATCCTTTGTGCTTAGTGCTTCAGCCTTGTTCTTGTCTGGGTGCCTGTGGGCACCTTTGTATTGATTCCAACCCTGTCTGCTTTTGGCTTCCTTTCCCTCCTGTCTGAGAACCCTAATCCTGAACCCTGTTTTAGTCAAGCTTGTTTAGAGTCCTGTGTCTGCTGGGAGAATCCTGTTGGTCCAGTCTGTCTTCAGGCTCAGTCCAGTAAGTCGTGCCAGCCGCCTGCACCTGGGGGCTCATCCCCTGGGGAATGGTGGTCAAGCGCAGGTGAAGACCAGCTTCTTTGTCCTGCTTATTCCCTGCTTGTCTACTGCTGTAGATCCAGTTCGGGTGTTCCAGCTTTGCCAGTCTACTTCTTCTCCTGCCTTGCTTGTTACCCAGTTCCTGGTTGGGGTCTTGCCTACTGCTGCCGCTTGTCGGCAGTGGTCCAAGGGCTCACGTGGGTCCAGTGTCCGAGAGCCTGAGACCGTGACAATACGCTTAGTGAAATATGTGCGTAAATTGTAATTATTGCCAATTAGTGCTCATTATTGCTTGTTAAGTGCTGTTAAAAACTTCGATTGGCTTGTTAAGCCAATTAAGTTACGCACATTGTTATAGAATAGGCTTGGATTTTGGCAAGGAACAGTAGATGAGATATATATAATCCTGGGGTTTATGTCTTTTTGAGTTGTTTTTCTCTTGAAAAAATAGTATCTCTTTTTAGTATGCAGAGAGAGGCTTAGTCTAGTTCACATGTTGGATGTACTGTTTGCTTACAGTATTTTGAGGGAGATTCATGCTATCAACAAATTTTGCCTTGAATACTATGAAGGTGAAAAGGCCAAGAAGTTGAGTATGAGTGTGGAGGGTAATTCTAATAGGGGCCCTTTCAGTAAGCCGTGGTAAAAAGTGACCTGTGCTAGTTTTGGTATGTGAAATTGGTGCGTGCTGGGCACGCTATTTACTGCCTATACCCTTACCGCCACCTATTTAGTAGGTGGTTAGGGCTCACAAGCTACTTGTATGGTAATCGAGCAGCGCGCAGCAATGTGGCCATACTGCTGATTACCACCGTGAACGCTCCCCATGGGAGAAAATAGAAAATTAATTTCTACTGTGGGAAACTGCATGTGCCAACTTCAGAACTACTGCCAGGCTCCTGCATTACCCCAGCGGTAAGGCCAATTTGGTGCGTGCCACATGCACAGTAGCCCTTCCACGCCTTTGTAAATGTCTATTTTTCACCACCAAGAACGTGCCTATTTGGAACCTACTCTGTAGAGAAAAGTAGGCATCTACTATTCATTAGAGAATATTAATGTAATAGGTCAAAAACATGCCTGTATTTTAGGTGTGATCCCTTAAACCAGCCATAGAGCTGGAGTAAATTCTCATGCCTAGATTATTAAAGAACATGGGTAGATTATAGAGCTTTATAATCTATGTATAAATGTCTGTCTTGCCCATACTGCACCCAAATTCCAAACACCTATCTGAAAAGTACATGCCATTGAATATTGGTGTGAACTTACAGAATATCGCACATATATGCACATATGTCTGTATACACACATAAACAAATAAAATACCAGTATTTATATGTGTTCTTGTCACCTAAATCTAGGCCTCTCCTTAGGTCCCGTGGAGGGGCATAATCGACCAGAAACGCCTATCTCCATGGGCGTTAATCTCCGAGAACGGGTCCGTGAAGGGGCGGAGTGAACCGTATTTTTAAAAAAAAAATAGACGCCCATGCTTTATTCGCCAAGGTGTGAGCTGGGCGTTTTTGCTTTTCACCGATAATGGAAAATGAAATCGCCCAGCTCAAAAACGAATAAATGCAAGGCATTTGTTCGTGGGAGGGGCCAGGATTCATAGTGCACTGGTCCCCCTCACATGCCAGGACACCAACCGGGCACCCTAGGGGGCACTTTTACAAAAACAAAAAAAAAGGTAAAAGAGCTCCCAGGTGCATAGCACCCTTCCCTTGGGTGTTGAGCCCCCCAAATCCCCCTCAAAACCCACTGCCCACAAGTCTACACCAGTACTATAGCCCTAAGCGGTGAAGGGGGGCACCTACATGTGGGTACAGGGGGTTTGGGGGGGTTGGACGACTAGTAGCATTAAGCAGCACAATTGTAACAGGTAGGGGGGGGGATGGGCCTGGGTCCACCTGCCTGACGTCCACTGCACCCCCTAACAACTGTTCCAGGGACCTGCATACTGCTGCTTGGGAGGAGGGTATGACATTTGAGGGTGAAAGTAAAAAGTTGTGAAACATCATTTGTTGTGGTGGGAGGGGGTTAGTGACCACTGGGGGAGTCAGGGGAGGTCATCCCCGACTCCCTCTGGGGGTCATCTGGTCATTTAGGGCACTTTTTGGGGCCTTATTCGTCAAAAAACAGGGTCCAGGAAAAGTGCCCTAAATTCTAGCTACAAACGCATCCATTATCGGCGAAGGGCGCCCATCTCTGTTCGGGTGATAACCACGCCCCAGTTCCGCCTTCACCACGCCTCCGACACTCCCCCGTCAACTTTGTCCGCATCCGCGACGGAGTGCAGTTGAAAGCGTCCAAAGTTCGGCTTTCGATTATGCCGCTTTATTTGTTTTTGTGAGAAGAACGCCCATCTCCCGATTTAGGTCGGAACTTGGGCGTTATTCTCGTTCGATTATAAGCTGGATAGTGACTGAGACAGGCAATCATATTTGCACCCCACCCAGTGCTCAATTTCCAATCTTTTTCTCTGCTCCCTTTCTCTCTTTCCTGGTGGTTGTCCACCCCTGCCTCTTCCTGATATCATCCCTTGGCCTCACCCTTTATCATTCAAGCTAGCCCCCAATCCCTGGAGGTACTAAAGCCCCTCTGTCTCCCATTAGTATACATCCTGGCCAGGATGAACAGACAGATGTAGAAATATTATCAGAAATTAGGAAGTCTAACAAACTGGAGAACACAATAATAATGGGTGATTTCAATTACCCTGATATTGACTGGGTAAATGTAACATCAGGGCATACTAGGGAGGTAAAATTCCTTGACGAAATCAAGGATTGCTTTATGGAGCAGCTGTACAGGAGTCCACAAGAGGAGGAAAACTTCTAGACCTAGTCCTTAGTGGAGTGTGTGATCTGGTGCAGGAGGCAATGGTGCTGGGGCCGCTTGATAACAATGATCAGATTTGATATCGGCTTTGGAGTAAGCACACATAGGAAACCCATTTAACTTTCAAAAAGAAGACTATGATAAAATGAGAAAAACTGTGAAAAAAAACTTAGAGGAGTAGCTGCGAAGGTCAAAAATTTACATCAGGCGTGGATGCTGTCAAAAATACCATCCCAGAAGCCCAGGCCAAACATATTCCATGTATTAAAAAAGGAGAAAGGAAGATCAAATGACAGCCGGCATGGTAAAAAAGTGAGGTGAAGAAAGCTATTAGAACTAAAAGAAAATCCTTCAGAAAATGAAAGAAGGATCCGACTGAAAATAATAAGAAACAGCAGAAGGAATATCAAGTCAAATGCAAAGTGCTGATAAGGAAAGCAAAGAAGGACTTTGAAAAAAAGATTGCGTTGGAGGCAAAAACACATGGAGGGGCATAATCGAAAAGGGCGCCCAAGTTTTCCTGAGGACATCCTCGCAGGACATCCCGTCAAAGGGGTGGGGAAACCCGTATTATCGAAACAAGATGGGCGTCTATCTTTAGTTTGAATAATATGGTCAGGACACCCAAATCTTGACATTTAGGTCGTCCCTAGAGATGGTCGTCCTTAGACTTGGTCGTTTCTGATTTTCGGCAATAATGGAAACTAAGGACGCCCATCTCAGAAACAACCAAATGCAAGCCCTTTGGTCATGGGAGGAGCCAGCATTCATAGTGCACTGGTCCCCCTGACATGCCAGGACACCAACCAGGCCCCCAAGGGGGCACTGCAGTGGACTTCAGAAAAAGCTCCCAGGTACATAGTTCCCTTACCTTGTGTGCTGAGCCTCCCAAAAACCCCCAAAACCCACATTTACCACCACAACTGTAAGAGGTAGGTGGGGGATGGGCCTGGGTCCGCCTGCCTGAAGTGCACTGCACCCATTAAAACTGCTCCAGGGACCTGCATACTGCTGTCATGAAGCTGGGCATGACATTTGAGGCTGGCATAGAGGCTGGCACAAATATTTTTAAAGTTCTTTTTTGAGGGTGGGAGGGGGTTAGTGACCACTGGGGGAGTAAGGGGAGGTCATCCCCGATTCCCTCCGGTGGTCATATGTTCAATTCGGGCACCATTTTGTGCCTAGGTCATAAGAAAAACTGGACCAGGTAAAAACATCCAAATGCTCGTCAGGGACGCCCTTTTTTTCCATTATGGGTCGAGGACACATATATGTTAGGCACGCCCAAATCCCGCCTTCGCTACGCCTCCGACACGCCACCGGGAACTTTGGTCATCCCCGTGATGGAAAGCAGTTGGGGATGCCCAAAATTGGCTTTCAATTATGCCGATTTGAGCGACCCTGTGAGAAGGATGCCTATCTTCCGATTTGTGTCGAAAGATGGGCGTCCCTCTCTTTCGAAAATAAGCCTGATAGTAAAACCTTTTTTAGGTATAATAAAAGCAAGAACTGGCAAAAGAAACAGTTGAACCACTAGATTACCAAGGAGTAAAAGGGACACTCAGGGAAGACAAAGTCATAGAGGAGAGATTAAATTAATTCTTTGCTTTGGTCTTCAGCAAGGAAGATTTGGGAGAGATACCGGTGCCAGAAATGGTATTCAAAACTGTTGGAATGTAATTGTATTTTACATGCATTGCCTGTCACCTATTATTTCTCTGTGATTACTCTGTGACCTCTGATGTGAATTACTTAGAGAGGTCACACAGCTATGCAACTTCCTGTGGGGATTAGACACAGCACATGCAGCACATGGAGCACATGGAGCTCATGATCTCTCCTAACCTGAGAGGATCTATGGTGGTGTGAGCATCCATTACCATCTAAGCACATGGAAGGAGCTGATAATACAAATGTATAGTAATATGTATATATAAGCCTGTCTGATTATAATCTAACTGCAAACTGTGAGTAAACAGATGTTTTGTTACTTCAACTTTAAAGTGACTCAGCAGTGAATTATTCAGGGGTGAATGAGAGAGAGATGAAGAAAGAAATTAACATTTCTAAAGCTGAAGCTGTGTGTACTAAAATCTGCTAATTATTTACTACAAATAATCCAACAAAAGGGTTATGGGCCCAGGGGCCCAGAATTGAAAAAGAAGAGAAATATTACCAGGCAGAAAAAAAAGCCACATTTTTTCTCTTAAGTTTTAAAGGAAAGATTCAGTCTGTCTCTCTCTCCCCCCACACAGCAGACAGAAGGCTAAGAAAATGGCTGAGGGAAGAAATTCACCATTGTTCTATTCTCTCAAGGTGCCTAAATTAAATGAGTTTAATTATCAGAAGTGGGAATTAAGATTCATATGTCTCCTTCGAGCAAAAAGATTAGATATATGCTTAGACCAAGACAGAACAGCTGAAAATATGGCTGAATGGGACAATGCAAACTATTATGTGAAGTGCATGCTTTTGGAAGCTCTCTCAGAGAAACAAGCCATATTAGTGGAGGGAAAAGATACACCAAAGGACATTTTATATAAACTGAGAACTATGTATGCAACTACATATGCAAAGCAGCAACCAATTTGGCTGGCAGAGTTGAATGAAACCAAATTAAGGGATAAAAGTAAATGTAATGATCACATTATGTATCTTATGTCTTCATTTCAAAAGTTAGAACTTTCAGGAATTCCCATGTGTGATGCATTGAAAAGAGCATTTCTTTTTACCTCACTATCAAAGAAGTTTGATGTTTTTAGGTCTGTAAATGAGGCCATTGAAGGGCAATCTTTTGAACAGGCAACATCAAAACTAAGGCAGGAATGCATAATAAATGATTCTGAGGAGATGTGTTCTCAAAGCAAGTCAGAGAGAAATGAAACAAATTTCTTGGCAAAGAACAGAGGAAGGCGGAGCTATGGGAAAACTCCACCCAAGGGCAAGCTGATTTGCTACTCATGTGGAAAGGAGGGACATGTATCTAAATGGTGTAAGGAAACACAAAACACTCCCTCTAGCTCACCTAAGCCAATGGAACTAAAGAATTTTCAAACCAGGAAATGTATGAAGGACAAAGATAAACACAAGGGCTTTCTAATGGCAGAAAAATCTTTGACTATGGTAAATAATAATTCAAATGAAAGTACTTGGATTTTGGATTCAGGGAGCACATGCCATTTAACCAATTGTAAGAATTTCTTTCAGGAAATGTGTCCAGAGGAAGGTATTCTTAAAACTGCAAACGCAGGGACTGCTAAGATCCAAGCAAAAGGTATTGGATTCTTAAAATGCAAAGTGTCTAATGAAGTTAAAGAAATTCCTGTAAGTGATGTCTTGTATATTCCCCAAGCAGTTTGCAATATGCTTAGTGTATCTACATTAGATAAGAAGGGATTTGTGATTCATTTTGAAAACAGTAAGTGCACAATCTCTAAAAATGATGAAGTGTATGCTGAAGCTTTTATGCAAAATGATGTTTATAAACTGAGCATTTCAGGTGAAGCCTCACATATGGCGCAAGTAAGGAAGAATGATGGAAAATGTAGTCTGGAAATCTGGCACCGCCGCCTGGGACATCGTGATTCTAAGGTGATCCAGGATCTTCACAGTGGGCAACTAGCCACCGGCATTCAGATAAGTGCAGATGCTGGTAAAATGGAGAAATGCATAGACTGTGTTACTCAAAAAGGTGTGAGACCCTCATTTCCTGCATACACAGGAAATAGGAGTAATAAAGTGCTGGACTTAATACACAGTGACTTATGTGGACCGTTTAATATCCCATCATTGGGAAATAACAGATTTGTGCTAATATTCTTGGATGATTTCTCTAGATATTGTGTGGCCTATTTGCTGAAAGAAAAAAGTCAAGTCACAGACATGCTGAAGAAATACGTAGCCATGGTGAGCAATAAATTTGAAAGAAAACCAAAGGTTCTTCAGACCGACAATGGTGGTGAGTTCACTTCACAAAGCATGCGCACATTTCTAGAACAAGAAGGCATTCAACATATCACAACAGTAGCTTATACACCAGAGCAAAATTCTGTTGCAGAGAGAAAATTTAGGTCACTTGTGGAAATGACCAGATGTATGCTGTCAGATAGCAATCTCCCTAAAAGACTATGGGGGGAAGCCATTCTCACAGCAGTGTACCTACAAAACAGAATGCCAACTAAGGGCGCTGAGCGCACACCACATGAGACATGGCATGGTAGGAAGCCAAACCTGTCACACATAAGAACATTTGGAAGTACAGCATATGCTCATGAACCAAAGCAAAGAAGGCATAAGCTGGATTCCACAACAGAAAGGGGCATTTTAGTTGGCTATGCTCCAGGACACAAAGGGTATAGAATTTTGAATCTGAAAACTGGCATTGTTGGCATAAGACATGTTACATATTTTGATGAAAACAAAAGGGTTGATAAAGGCTGGATTATCCCAGATGAGCCTTATCATCCAGAATATGAAACTAGAACCATAATAGACATGCCAGTGTATATAAATGCCATACCAAGGCAGATGTCTGAAAGCAACTCATCTGTATCTAACGAGGAACAGGCAGAGGAAGCAGACACAGAAAGGATCATTGAAGAAGACAGTACAGTTGGAGAAGGGGAATCAATTGGAGAAGTACTCTCAGATATAGAGGATGCAGAAAGGTCAGACCAACCTGTTGTCAGACGCTCATCCAGGGAAAACAAAGGTGTTCCACCCCCAAGACTGTCTTACCTAACAAAGTCAGCAGAAGCTCAAGAGCCCTTAACATGGGATGAGATTGAGAAAATGTCAGCAGAAGAAGCTGCTGAATGGCATAAAGCTGCACAAGAAGAAATTGATGCATTGGATAAAAATAATACTTGGATTCTTACAAAATTACCTCCTGGCAAGAAAGCTATAGGATGCAAATGGGTATTCAAGTTAAAAAGGAATGCACAAGGAAAAGTGGAAAGGTATAAAGCAAGATTAGTCGCAAAGGGATATCTTCAAAAATATGGAGAAGATTTTGATGAAGTGTTTGCACCTGTAGTGAAACACACGACAATCAGAACACTTCTGAGCATTGCAGTCTCAAAAGGCATGCAAGTCAAACACATTGATGTGAAAACAGCGTTTCTTCATGGAGAAATAACTGAAGACTTGTACATGGAACAGCCAACAGGTTTCATAAATACAAAACAAAGACAGCTAGTGTGTAAATTAAACAAAGGTCTTTGTGGATTAAAGCAAAGTGCAAAATGTTGGAATGATAAATTGCATGAAATATTGACAAATTTAGGATTTAAGCAAGGTGAAGCAGATAAATGTTTGTACACTAGGTGCACAAATGGACAATATGCATACATTTTAGCTTTTGTTGATGATCTGCTCATTGCAAGCAAAAGTGAGCAAGAGTACAAGGACATTGTAAAGTGTTTAAACCTCAATGTTGAGATAAAAGAACTTGGTAATGTGTCATACTATCTTGGTATAGAAATTGAGAAACAAAATGATGGTTCTTATCTTCTAAGCCAGAAGCAGAAAATAAATGAGCTTATTGAAAGTTTAGGTATGCAAGATGCCCAAGTTGTAAGCACTCCCATGATCACTGATTTTCTGAAGGATGAAACAGTAAGAGAACCTTTACCAGATAACATCCAATATAGATCAGCCATAGGTAAGCTTTTATATCTAGCTACCACATACAGGGCTGATATAGCAAATGCAGTAGGAATTTTGAGCAGAAGGGTCAGCTCACCTACCAAATCAGATTGGACTGCAGTTAAAAGGATGGTAAGGTATTTAAAGGGTACCATTGATTGTAAATTAAAGATTTCAGCCAATAGTAATCCAAAACTAATATGTTACTGTGATTCAGATTGGGCAGGGATCATTCTGATTATAAATCCACAAGTGGATATGTGTTTATGTATGGAAATGTACAAATTTCATGGGCCAGTCATAAACAAAGTATTGTGAGTTTGTCTTCTACAGAAGCTGAATACGTGGCCGTATCGGAAGCGTGCAGAGAACTGATGTGGATTGAAAAACTTTTGCTGGATTTTGGAATAGCTGAAAAGAGACCAATCCAGATAATGGAAGATAATCAGAGCTGCATCCGACTGTCACAGAATGACAAGGTTCAGTCACGCACCAAGCACATCGCAACGAAATACCACAACGTGCGAGAGTTGGCGAAAGAAGGGGTCATCAGTCTACACTATTGTCACACCAGTGAGATGACAGCTGACATCATGACCAAACCGTTACCCAGAGAACATTTTGTGAATCTGCGTATAAAGCTTGGACTTTGTATGAATAAATAATTGCATGACAGTTATGCATGAGAAGGGGTTTGTTGGAATGTAATTGTATTTTACATGCATTGCCTGTCACCTATTATTTCTCTGTGATTACTCTGTGACCTCTGATGTGAATTACTTAGAGAGGTCACACAGCTATGCAACTTCCTGTGGGGATTAGACACAGCACATGCAGCACATGGAGCACATGGAGCTCATGATCTCTCCTAACCTGAGAGGATCTATGGTGGTGTGAGCATCCATTACCATCTAAGCACATGGAAGGAGCTGATAATACAAATGTATAGTAATATGTATATATAAGCCTGTCTGATTATAATCTAACTGCAAACTGTGAGTAAACAGATGTTTTGTTACTTCAACTTTAAAGTGACTCAGCAGTGAATTATTCAGGGGTGAATGAGAGAGAGATGAAGAAAGAAATTAACATTTCTAAAGCTGAAGCTGTGTGTACTAAAATCTGCTAATTATTTACTACAAATAATCCAACAAAAACTGACAAGTCAGAGAAAATGAATGAAATCTCTATAAACCTGGAAGATGTAATGGCGCAATTTGGCAAATTGAAGAGTAGCACATCACCTGAACTAGATGGTATTCATCCCAGAGTACTGACAGAATTGAAAAATGAACTTGCAGAACTAATGTTAGTAATATGTAATTTATCTTTAAAATTAAACATGGTACCGGAAGATTGCAGGGTGGCCAATGTAACACCGATTTTTAAAAAAGGTTCCAGAGGTGATCCGGGAAATTATAGTCCTGTGAGCCTGACTTCGGTGCCAGACAAAATGGTAGACACTATTATAAAGAAGAAAATTACAGAGCATATTCAAAAGCATGGATTAATGAGACAAAGCCAACATGGATTTAGTGAAGGGAAATCTTGCCTCACCAATCTATTACATTTCTTTGAAGGGGTGAACAAATATGTGGTTAAAGGTGAGCCAGTCGATATTGTGTATCTGGATTTTCAAAAGACGTTTGACAAAGTACCTCGTGAAAGACTCCAGAGGAAGTTGGAGAGTCATGGGATAGGAGGTAATGTTCTATTGTGGATTTAAAACTGGTTAAAAGATAGAAAACAAGAGTAGGGTTAAACGGTCAGTATTCTCAATGGAGAAGGATAGATAATGGGGTTCTCCAGGGGTCTGTGCTGGGACCATTGCTTTTTAACATATTTATAAATGATCTAGAGTTGGGAGTAACTAGTGAGGTTATTATTTGCTGACGACACAAAGTTATTGTGAAAAATTACAAGAGGACCTTACGAGGCTGGGAGACTGGGCATCCAAATGGGAGATGATGTTTAATGTGAGCAAGTGCAAAGTGATGAATATGGGAAAGAGGAACCTGAACTATAGCTACATAATTCAAGATTCCACATTAGGAATCACCAACCAGGGAAAAGATCTAGATGTTATCGTTGATGATATGTTGTAACCCTCTGCTCATTATGCAGTGTTGGCTAAGAAAACAAATAAAATGTTAGGAATTATTAGAAAATGAAAATGGAAAACAAAAATGAGGATGTTATAATGCCTTTCTATCGCTCCATGGTGTGACCGCTCCTTGAATACTGTGTGCAATTCTGGTTACCGTATCTCAAAAAAGATATAGTGGAATTAGAAAAGGTACAGAGAAGGGTGGCAAAAATGATAAAGGGGATGAAATGACTTCTCTATGAGGAAAGGCTAAAGTGGCTAGTGCTCTTCAGCTTAGAGAAAAGACGGATGAGGGGAGATATGATAGAGGTCTATAAAATAATGAGTGGAGTGGAATGAGTACACGTGAATCACTTGTTGACTCTTTCCAAACTAGGGGGTATGCAATGAATCTACAAAGTAGTAAATTTAATACGAATTGGAGAAAATATTTCTTCACTCAGGGTCCTGTTTACTAAGCTGCACTGTAGATGCATAACTTTTTAGCTTGCACTAACGATAGAGACACCCATAGGAATATCCTGCTAGCCTCCCCCGTTCCATCCCCCTCAGTTGTTCTTATGTATCCCTACTCCCCCACTATTTTGCTCAACCTCCAGGTACCCCCCTTTCCATCTAATTCCCCTTCTGTCTTCCCTGGTGGTCTTCCATCCCCAACTCCCTCATGTTATCTTCCCAGTGGCCCTTTATTCTTATCCCACTCCATAACAGTCTTGGAAGCTGCCCCATCAGTGTTCATCCTATAGGTCCTCCTTTCTCTACTCCCTCTTTTTTTTCCTCTATGTGATCCTCCATCTTTCTCCATCTCCCTCCTATATGAACCACCCTCCATTCTTTCAGTCTCACCCCAATTCTTTCAGATATCTTTGTGCCTCCCCCAGCATATTTCAATTTTCTTTACTCCTTTGTCTCTTTCCTGCTGCAGTTTCTACATTCTTAAATCCTACATATACCTCCAGTGTTCACTGAACTCTCTCCCCCAAGCAAAAAAAAAATCCTGTCATCCCCAATTCTCTCTTCCCACAACTGATGAAGCAGTCACCCTTAGTGATCCTCTCTAGAGTTCTCAGATCTCTCTTCTTCTTATTCCTCTTCTCTCTTTCTATTCCTCTCCTTGTCCAGTAGTAGCTCAGCTATTATAATTATTAATACTATTTATGTCTTGCATATCTTAAATTTGTATTTATTTATTTGCTTAAAACTTTTAACTGGCACTATCCCACATTCCAAGGCAGTTTAAGATAAAAACATACATATTAAATTACATAACGTGTCATTAAAATTGACAATATGATCCTCATTACAAACATACATAAACCTGGTATTCATAAATCAGCAAAAAAACAATTTATCTTGTTCTAATTAATAAGTCTTACAAAACAGATAGGCTTTCAAATATTTCCTAAACTGCAAAAAGGAAGTCACACTGCATAATTCAAAAGGCAGAGCATTCCATAACCATCTAATCTGATTTGATGAAAAGAAGGGACTTGTAATAAAGGTTTTTCAGCATATCTGAACAAATGTGAAGGCTAGTAAGCATGTAAGGAGAAGACTAAAGATGACAGAAGATCTTTACTCAAGGCTTTGTGAACCAATGTTAAAATTTTGAATAGAATTGACCAGTAAACAGGTAACCAATGTAATCTCTTCAAATTTGGAGAAATATGATCAAATCTGGTCAAACCCAAAAGCACTTGGGCTGTTGCATTTTGAGCTACCTGCAATGCTCTCATGAAACAAGCTGGTAATCCTACTAAAGAGTATTACAGTAGTGAAAGTCCAGTATGATTGCAGCCTGCAGTACCTTTCTAAAGTTTTCTGAACGAAGTAAATCTCAACATTTCCTAATAATTTTCAACATTTATAAAATAGTCCTAATAGTTTTTTTTTTAATTATTTTATTTATAAGTTTTAACAAATTATTACAAGAACACTTGTAAATTAAAAAATGGAAGAAAATATACATCATTTTCATAGGAAAATCAAAATATAAGGTAATTACTTTATCTCATCCATTTCAAGTCCACAATATGAGAGAAAAAACAAGGTACAATTCCAGGAAAATTTTTTCTCATTAATACATAAGATCAAGAAAGAAAGGGAAGAGAACATAATACTACTACTACTACTACTACTACTTAACATTTCTAGAGCGCTACTAGGGTTACGCAGCGCTGTACAATTTAACAAAGAGAGACAGTCCCTGCTCAAAGAGCTTACAATCTAATAGACAAGTGAACGGTCGGTCCGATCGGGGCAGTCAAATTGGGGCAGTCTGGATTCACTGAACGGTAAGGGTTAGGTGCCGAACGCAGCATTGAAGAGGTGGGCTTTAAGCAAAGACTTGAAGATGGGCAGGGAGGGGGCTTGGCGTAAGGGTTCAGGAAGGTTGTTCCAAGCATAGGGTGAGGCGAGGCAGAATGAGCGGAGCCTGGAGTTGGCGGTGGTGGAGAAGGGTACTGAGAGGAGGGATTTATCCTGTGAACGGAGGTTACGGGCGGGAACGTAAGGGGAGATGAGGGTAGAGAGGTAGTGAGGGGCAGCAGACTGAGTGCATTTGTAGGTAAGAAGGAGAAGCTTGAATTGAATGCGGTATCTGATCGGAAGCCAGTGAAGTGACCTGAGGAGAGGGGTGATATGAGTATATCGGTTCTGGCGGAATATGAGACGTGCAGCAGAGTTCTGAACAGACTGAAGGGGGGATAGATGGCCTGTTATAATCCTTTTTAAGGAGTAGATGTAGACAGAGCCTGCAATTGCTGACTAGAATTAACTGCAAACTTAGAATCAAGAAAATTATTCAATTGACTTGCATCATAGAAAATATATTTGACTGAGCTAACTTTAATCACGCATTTACATGGAAAATTTAACCAGAATAGTCCTCCCAACTGTAGGACCCTTGGGCGGAGCTTCAAAAACGCTTGACGTCTCCTTTGTGTTACTCTGGCAATATCCGGAAATATTCTAATTTTGTTATTCATAAAGAGTTCATCTCTATGACGGAAAAATTGTTTGAGAACCCAATCACGGTCGGGTTCTAACACAAAGGAGACAATCAATGTTGCTGGAATCGTTGTCATTTCTTCTTTTTGAAGTTCTTGCGTTAAGTTCAACATGTCAAATGAAGCATCAGGTCTTTGTTCTTGTTGGTCCACTACACCTTTTTGTTTCTCAATTTTATATGGAGGCAAATAATAAATTTTTGAAATTGGAGGGTATGCTTGTTCAGGAATCTTTAGAATTTCTGATAAATATTTTTTAAACATTATTAGTGGAGCCATTAGTGTAGTTTTGGGGAAATTAATCAACCTAAGAGTTTTAGCTCTTAGTTGATTTTCCAAATTTTCAGTCTTTTGATGCAGAATAATGTTCTCTTTTATCAAATTTGATTGTATTTGTTGAGAAGTTTTTAGTGCTTCATTACATGAAATTAAAGATTTTTCAGTGTTACTCATTCTAGTTTCTAAAGCATCAATTTTTTCCAACGGCAACTGAGTTACTTGTAGCACCTGAGATATCTTCTGTGTAAAAGAGTTCTCAAGTCCTACCAAGGCTTCCCAAATCGAGTCAAGAGTTATATTCCCAGGTTTAGAAGGCAAAAATGACTTACTGGGTATAGTAAGCTCAGTGAAGTCTCTCTTCATTGTCTGCTCCTGATTCCCAGCCAGCAATTCACTGAATCTTTTTCCTCCGACTTCCACAGCCGGTAGTTGTTGGTCTGCTACAGTTCCCTCTGCTGAATGCACTTCCAGGTCAGAGATGCCGAGTGCTTCCTGCCCCTGCTGCAGACCCCTTGCCGGCATCATCGGAGGACTCCGCTGTTCGGGGCTAAGAGTGATATCGGCCTCAAGCTGAGGGAGCAAGGAACCTCCCATTGCTCCCTCCTGCAGCGAGGAATCCTGCCCCGTTGCACCCACAGGCTGCGCAAAACGGTCCATCGGTCCCGAAACCACGGCAGCTGTGGAGGGAGTCACCCGCTGCCTGCCCCTCCGTTTCGGCATCACAAGGTAAAAAATTTACAAAGGATTTGAGGGGAAATGGGTAACGAGCCGTCTGGCTAGCGTTCCCTTCCGGACGCCATCTTGCTAATAGTTTTTTTTTTTTTAATACCCTTGAAATGACAGTGAAGAATCTAACAAGACCCCAAGATAATGCACTTTCCTAACTATTTCCTACCATCAAACCTCCAAAGGAAATGCACGGGAAGTACACCCAGAAAAAAAACTAAATTTGTGTCTTATCCTTATTCTTGAGTCTACTTGATATCATCCAAACCTTTATAGTATGCAACACCTGTGATATTGTACCAATAAAAAGGGTAAAAATTATAATTGTAAGCATATAATCTATATTACAAGCCCAGACTTTTAAAAGCTTACCAATTGGTGTCAAATAAACAGGGCTTTTTTTGAGGGGGTACTTGGGGGTACTGAGTACCAGCACCTTTTCCATTGTCTGCTAAAATTGACCCATGGTTCCCAAGTTTTAATGAAAGAGCTCAGGCCCTACACAACAATTCTGCCTTGTCATAGATTCTGTGACTGGTTGCAGGGGTCCTGGCTATTGTGGGGTGGGTCCCTCAGTGATCACCCCACCCCTGAAGGGTGGCATGGCATTTGAGTACCGGCACCTTTTTTGCTAGAAAACACACACTGAATATAAATATTGACTAATGCTCTGCTCTGTCTGATAGGCTCTCTCTACTCATGAGATTAGCATGCAGTTAACCAGAGTACAGAAGATCATTGTGAAGACTCAGAACTCTTGAACCAAAATCTTTAATGCAAATTCAGACAAAAGGAATTAACTTCCAGTTCTGAAGTGTTGAACAAGAGTCTCTGCCCTGCAGATTTGAGCATGTTCTCAACCAGTCCCCGTCCCAGCTCTATGTTAGTAGTACAGATGTTGTAAATTCTTTTAAAATGGTTAAAAAAACTTGGTTATTTTACAGTAGCTTACAGTGGGAAGCATGCAACAAGGTATATAGCAAGTCAGTTTACAGTTCTGAGAAAGCATACATGCAGACAGTTCTCTCAACCAAGGAGGATGGATGAAAACAGGAGACGGAGTGAGTCTATCTAGTACATGATATGGACTGAAGCCAGTAGGCAGAGCTTCCTGCCCAAAACAATAGCAAACACTATTGAAAACAACAGTAAAAGATTATTAGAAATAATGGACTGCCTATGTGAGGTCCATCTGTAAAAAGTCTGAAGCTGTTCCAGTTGGATAGGCAGTGTCTTAAAAGGTGGAGGGCAAAAGATATATATATTTTTTTACTTATTCAACAGTTTTTTAAATTTATTTGAAAGCTTAGATATAAATATTATGAAATAAAAATTGAATATAACTTAAACAGCTTAAAAGTATTGTAGCTGGTAGAAACAGCAGTTATAAACTCTGTATTTGTGCTCATTTTTGTACACTGTTCTATACAATACAGATGACCAAATTTCAGTGAGGATTTCCTGTTTCCTGATGGGTTCTTCTTAACTGTTGTTGTAACCTGCCTTGGGAAGCCACATAACTTTGGGCCTCTTTTACGAAGCCGCACTTCCAATTCTCGGTGTGGCAAATGAGAAGAAGCCCATTCAATTTCTATGGGAATCACTAGTGCAGCTTTGTAAAAGAAGCCCTTTGTAAGTCTAAGAGCCTTGTTTACTAAGGTGCGCTAGCGTTTTTAGCCATAGGAATATATGGGTGTCTCTAGCATTAGTGTACACTAATTTTTAGCGCATGCTAAAAATGCTGGTGTATCTACAGACTGTGCTCAGAAGAGGAGTTTAAAGTTCCCTTGGAGTTTTCAAGCCCTGCCAAAGGACAGAGCCTTGACAAACTGGCTGCCCAGTAGCTTTACTGGGAGGGGATAGGAAGAGTGAATTATGCCCTCCTTTTGATTTAAACAATAGGAAAACAAACATTACAGAGTGCTAAAGAGACTGGGAGCTATATTGTTTTCTTTTTGAGAAGCAAGACTGAAATCCCAGATTGGAGTTTAAGACTGGCATTGCAGTAGTTTTTTTTTTTTTTGTGGTTTGATTTGTGTTTTGAGGCTTGCTTTGCAGCAGCCTCATATTCAAAGACAAGACAAGACTCCAGCCAGACTTCTACCAGCATTACAGCCAAGAGACGTGTTACACTGTATATATGGAGTTATGGAGTTTGAATCAACTGCTTTTTGCAGAAATTATAGTCCTTGGTATGGCGAGTATTCCTTGAAAGTGAGAGTGAAGAGCTTACTCCCGGACTGATCCAGGGTACGGTAAAGCCCAGCTTAATATCCTATGGCCTTTTGGAGTTTTATCTGGCCCTAGCCTGTGCCGAAGCTCAAACAAGAAAGACTGAATGGTGTGTGTAAGCAGTGTGGAAAGTGTTTATTTGTAGCCTGGGTCTAGAAGGCTATTCTTAATGGACCGGGAAATGGGCGTGCACAAAAATTAAAACTAGCACATGCCCATTTATAGCCTGAGCCCTTACCACCAACCATTAACCTATTGGTAAGGGCTCATGCACTACCCACACGGTAACCATGCAGTGTACGCCAACGTGGCCACACTGCCGATTACCACTTGGAATGCTCCTTGTTATAGAAAATAGAAAAATATTTTCTACCGCAGGATTGGACATGCACCAAACTCTGAATTACTGCCTGGCACACGTGCTACCCCAGCGGTAGTGCCTATTTGGCGCGCACTACCCAAGGCTTTGAAAAAGGGCCCCTGAATGAGGAGATAGATATAATTAGCATCTCAGATACTAGGTAGAAGGAGAATAACCAAAGTAACAGTATGATACCAGGGTAGAAATTATATAGCATTGATGGGATAGATCAAATTGATGGCAGGGTGGCACTATGGGGGTAATTTTATAACAGTATACCTATATGGGGGACATTCTGTAAAGGAAAGTAGGTACTGACTTTCTTCAGTCCAATTTGGCAAAGCAAAAGCTGCTTCATGGGCAATTTTCCAACTACATCTTTCAGCAGACCTTCTATTTGTTCACTTCTTATCAAAGTGGAACCACTGATATATAAACATCTGATTTAAATCATCCATTCAACAAATGCTTGACCCATCAATCAAGCATGACTAAAAGAAACCTTCCAACTAATATAATTATTTAATTCATATGGGTTTTGAGTTTTCAGCATAACAAAAATCCAATTTGTGTTTGAGCTGCAACAAAGCCTTCCCTCAATCCCCTCCATGTTTCATTCTGATATTTTGATATACAGCTATATACTACAATAAAAGAAAAACATGTACCTTCTCAATGCAGTGAGACACTAATGAAACTTAGAAGTTTTCTTATTCTAGATATTTGTGTTCTGACATCTTAAATTCTCAAGTTGCTTTCCTTACATATAGTTTATTACAAGAGAAAAATTAGCATTGCTCCCCCTCAAGTGGCCCAAACTATACCTATGATTTCAAAAGAAGTTTGAAACAGAGGCAGAAATGTTTTAAAGGTACGTTTTAAGCAAGAAACTTGTAAGGGAATCAGTTTGACTATTAGATGATTGTGAGGTATAAGGACACTAAGAGAAAACAAGCCAAAGTGGAGAAAAATAAATGAATTCTTTTCAGTCTTTACTGAGGAAAAACCAAATCCAAATAAACAAAATGTAAGGGAGATGCTAATGTTGGGAATGTGAATTGAAACAAATGTCAGTGAACCTGGAAGATGTTATACAGCAAACTGACAAAATAAACAGTAGCAAATTTCCTTGACAGGATGGTATACATCAAAGTACTGACAGAAGTCAAAAATGAAATTGTAGTCCAATTATTAATAACTAGTAAAAAAAGGCCCATTTCTGAGAAATGAAACGGGCGCTAGCAAGGTTTTCCTCGGAGTGTGTATGTTTGAGAGAGTGTGTGTGAGATTGACTGTGTGAGGGAGAGGGAATGTGCGAGAGTGTGTGTGTGTGTGTGTGACAGAGAGAGTGTGACTGGGTGCGAGTGTGTCTGTGACAGTGATAGTGTATATATGAGAATCAGAGTGTGTGCCAGGGGCCCATCACTCCCTCCTCCCTCCCAGTTCCAGGGTCTCCCTCCCCCCTCCCTGTGCACCCCAGCTGACCTTGTTAATCACCCAGGGCAAGACTCTGGGAGGAGTTAATTGCTTTACTCCAGCTGACCTTGTTAATCACCCAGGGCAACCACTCCAGGTGCCTGAGAAAACAACTGTGGCAGGAGTTAATTGCTTTACTTGCAACTCTCTTTTCCTTTGTGTACTTGCTAAACCGGATATATCTGCCACCTCAAGTTTCCGGCTGGAGGCTTCAATTAGAACGTTGAAGGTGCCTTTTATATATAGAGATTTGTAATCTAACATTAAAATCATCTTTGGTGCCTTAAGATTGGAGGGTAGCCAATGTGATGCCATTTTTTAACAGAGTTCCAGGAGTAATCCAGGAAATAGACCAGTGAGCCTGATGTCAGTACAGAGCAAAATTGTAGAAACCATTATAAAAATACGCAAAACTGTTACACATTTGGTCATGGTTTAACGGGTCAGAGCCAACATGGTTTTAAGTCATGGGAAGTCTTGCTTCACCCATCTACTACATTTTTCAGAAGGTGTGAATAATCCTGACTCATGAGGATATTAAAAATTTATGGGATAGGAGTCAATATCCTATTTTGGATTGGGAACTAGTTAAAAGAAAACAAACAGTAGAAATAAAACGTCAATTTTCTCAGGGATTTAGATTGGGACTGATGCTTTAAAAATATTTATAAATGATCTGAAAATGGGAACAACGAGTGCATTGATCAAATTTATAGATAACACAAAATTATTCTAAGTTTTAAATCACAAACAAATTGTGATAAATTCCACAATGACCTTGTGAGAATGGGAGACTGGGCATTAATGGTAGGTGTAATTTAATATGGAGAAATGAAAAGTGATACTGAAAAGGTAGAATAATCCAAACTGTGATTTACAACTGTATATACAAATCACAAAACAAAATTTTTACAAACATTTCTAATTCAACCAGTTCCACAGACTCTTATGTACCCTGGGTCTTAAAAGGTTTGTAAAAGAAAATGGCAGACTACTATAGTGATTATCAATCCATGATTAGTAGAAAAGGATCTGCCATCTTGTTGAAAGCAAGCCTCAATTCCGTTGTGTTTTAGAAGCTGCGGGTGAACAAGAAAATCCGAATGATTATTGTCCAATATGAAGCATACCTTTTTGTCTAAAATAACAGAACAAGCAGCAGATTGGCAATTAGAACATTACATTGAAAAATAAACATTATTACCTGAATACTTATTAGTTTTCAGAATGGTTTGCAGAACAGACTTTTGGTCTCAACAATTGATAATTGATTGATAGCTCTTGAGATAAACGTGGCAATAAGTAGCTGCATTTTTGGATATTCCAGCACTTTCATGACATTACTTTTCATAGACTTGACACAGTTGGAATTAAAAAGGGTATACTGAAATAGAAGAAGAACTGCTGTGAGAAGACTTCTAGAGAGGAACAGATCTTCATTGGTAAGAATTTGCTGGGAAATTGTTTTTAAACTTGGGGGGAAAGTAGAGAGAATTAAATAGGTAACCTCAGGGACTTTATTTTGAGTTATTCTGCTCACTTAGCAAAGGAGTTTATGGATTACCTTTTCTTAGCATATAAAGTTTCTGTTACAGTTCCATAGGCTAGCATTTAAGATGGTTATTTTCAGTATAAAGCATAGCTAATAGGCACAGGAAGCCTCAGTTTAGACTTTAATTCCTACCCACCCCTGGCCTGATCTCTGATTTATAGACCATTGAAACAATTCGGAAGCTACAAATTCAAATTAATTAGGGCATCTCTATCAGCCAGTAATTAACTCTTACAAATACAGTCCTTAAATCTATAGAGGGGAACCTATTAATACCATTAAAATAATAATAATGACTAAATATTAGCATATCCTAGCATATAACTAGCAATCTTAGAGGACTTTAGTTTACGTATTCCCACTCCAATAGCAACTTAATTAATACATCACCAATAATAAGATACCGGCAGCGGTCTAGCAGCGAGATGGGGGCTATCCAGGCTTTTGCACTGAGTGTCACATGTTTATCTCCCAGTTGGTGAGAAGTTGTATGTGTGTACTCGGTACAATGAGCTCCTAGCACTCAGGGAACGGGTCCGATCTCTGGAGGCTAGAATAGCAGACTTGGAGGAGCTGAGGCAGACAGAGAGGTTTATAGAAGTTGCCTGCCTACAGGGTCATCGTAGAGAAGTCCTACCTCCAGTCTAGCAAACTCTGGGCTGCCATGGATGAGAAAGGTCTCCTGAAGGGAGAGCATCACTATGGAGAGGCAGGAAATGATCCTGTACCTAGAAACTGCCCTTCATGGGATGCCATGTCCTCTCACACCGAGAATGTGTCTCCAGGGGCTTCTGCCCAAGAGGGAAGGTTTAGGATAGCCATTGTAGTTGGAGATTTGATCATTAAGCATGTAGATAGCTGGGTGGCTGGTGGATATGAGGATTGCTTGGTCACTTGCCTGCCTGGTGTGAAGGTGGCAGACCTCATGCAGCACCTAGATAAGCTTTTAGACAGTGCTGGGGAGGATCCTGCTGTCTTGATACATGTGGGTACCAGCGACATAGGGAAATGTGGGAGGGAGGTTCTGAAAGCCAAGCGAGGGAGAGACCAAATCACTTGTGTTACAGGGTGGAGTTCTTCTGCCCACCCATCTTGAGCCCAGGCCCACCCAAAATTGGGTGTCTGGCTACATCCCTGCTTTGAAGGCATGAATAAACCTGTGGATAAAGGTGAGCCAGTTGACGTAGTGTATCTAGATTTTCAGAAAGCTTTTGATAAAGATTCTCATGAGAGACTCCAGAGAAAATTAAAGAGTCATGAGATAGGAGGCACAAGGTTCTGTTGTGGATTAGGAATTGGTTATTGAACAGAAGACAGAGGGTAGGGTTAAATGGTCATTTCTCTCAAAGGAGGAGGATGAACAGTGGAGTACCGCAGGGATCTGTATTGGGACCAGTACTATTTAACATATTTATAAATGATATGGAAATCAGAATGACAAGTGAGGTGATCAACTTTGCAGACAATACAAAACTATTCAAAGGTAGTTAAAACACGTGCGGACTGTGAAATATTGCAGGAAGACCTTAGGAAATTGGAAGACTGGGCATCGAAATGGCAGATGAAATTTAATGTGGACAAATGCAAGGTCTGAATCATAGTTACCTGATGCTAGGGTCCACCTTGGGGGTCAGTGCCCAAGAAAAAGATCTAGGTGTCAATGTAGATAATATGCTGAAATTTTCTGCTAAGTGTGCCATGGCAGCCAAAAAAGCAAATAGGATGCTAGGAATTATTAGGAAAGGGATGGTGAATAAGACCAAAAATACTATTCTTTTCATAAATGTTGTACGCCACATACAGCCTGCCATGGTGGTAATCTGTGGGATATAAATGTTCTAAATAAATAAATAAATAATGCCTCTGTATTGCTCCATGGTGCGTCCGCACCTTCAGTATTGCATTTAGGTCTTGTCGCTGTATCTCAAAAAAGATATAGCAGAATTAGAAAAGGTTCAAAGAAGAGAGACTAAAATGATAAAGGGGATGGAACTCCTCTCGTATGAGGAAAGGCTAAAGAGGGCTCTTCAGCTTGGAAAAGAGATGGAGAAGGGGAGATATGATTGAGGTCTACAAAATCCTGAGTGGTGTAGAACGAATAGAAATAAATTGATGTTTTACTCATTCCAAAAGTAAAATGACTAGGGGACACTCGATGAAGTTACATGGAAATACTTTTAAAACAAATAGGAGGAAATATTTTTTCACTCAACGAATAGTTATGCTCTGGAACTCTTTGCCGGAGGATGTGGTGACAGCGTTTATCGTATCTTGGTTTAAAAAAGGTTTGGACAAATTCCTGGAGGAAAAGTCTATAGTCTGCTACTGAGGCAGACATGGGAAGCAACTGCTTGCCCTGGGATTTGTAGCATGGAATGTTGCCACGATTTGGGTTCTACCAGGTACTTGTGACCTGGCTTGGCCACTGTTTGGAAAACAGGATATTGGGCTAGATGGACCATTGGTCTGACCCAGTATGGCTACTCTTATGTTCTTATGTAGGCTACTGGAAATGTGCTTATGATAAAGGACGTTATTGCATATTGAAGAGTGTAGCCAAGCCAGGGACAGGCTACTGGAACTGGGGCTGTATTTGAGAGACTTTAATTGAAAGTACTAATCCTGTGAGGAAACGGGGCTGATTATTCTCCTTGGTTATACATAAACAAAAAAATATTATGGCTTCCTACTGCAACCTATGTGTGTATGTGCCCTTGGCAGGTGACATTGTTAACAGGCGCCCGAAAGTGTTGATGCAGTAGATAGCGTACTCTAATAATGTCCATGGAGCAAAATGGAGGCAAGTAAAGCTGTCCACTAGCATTCATGGACATGAAAGATGGAAAGCAGAATATAGGTTTAAAGTTTATCATACCTCTCACAGTCAAGACATAAACAAGCAATCTGCAATGAGCACCTCAGGAGTCCTTGAGATGAAGCCTGATTTAGTCCGAAGAAGGCCGGGATGATACTGGCACTAAACTCATGGCCCCACAACCCTGCACAAGAAACTCAGCTACAGCATTGTTTCACAGGCCATCCATTCAGGGAGCTGAGGTACTGCAGCCCAAGGGCACATTGCAAATGCTAGAGATGTTGGACTAGGCAGAACCATCCACTTCCAACACCTCAGGTGCCATGCTAAAACAATGACAAGAAGACATTATCATTATCACATGCCCAACCTAGGCAAACCTGTATGAGTCCAACTAGCAGGACTGATAGACTGTTATAAGATGTGACTCTGTGATTGCAGAAATAGAGTGTCAGCATGCAGCTGGCTACCTAAAATTGCCTCTGAAAACCCTGTCTCTCTTTTTTGTCCTCCTATACCTTTCAAGAGCTACTGCAGCAAAGTCCAGCTGTGGGATTGGCTGGGCATTGGCCAGCTTGCCCAGCAGCAGCAGCTCCTGCTCACTTTCCACCTCTCCTTACTCTCCTTTATTTTCTGCTCCCTCTCTTCTTCCTTCCTGCCTTTCTGTCTAGCTACTGAGCTAACTAACTTTAGCCATACCCTCTTCCTCATAACCCACCTCCTTCTTGCCCGCTGCCAAGCCTCCACCAGTTTGTAGATAGAGGCTGAAAGAGAGAAGCATCTTTCTTCCTTCACTAGAATTTTTTGGAGGGCTGCTATGCATAAGTACATAAGTACATAAGTAGTGCCATACTGGGAAAGACCAAAGGTCCATCTAGCCCAGCATCCTGTCACCGACAGTGGCCAATCCAGGTCAAGGGCACCTGGCACGCTCCCCAAACGTAAAAACATTCCAGACAAGTTATACCTAAAAATGAGGAATTTTTCCAGTCCATTTAATAGCGGTCTATGGACTTGTCCTTTAGGAATCTATCTAACCCCTTTTTAAACTCCGTCAAGCTAACCGCCCGTACCACGTTCTCCGGCAATGAATTCCAGAGTCTAATTACACGTTGGGTGAAGAAAAATTTTCTCCGATTCGTTTTAAATTTACCACACTGTAGCTTCAACTCATGCCCTCTAGTCCTAGTATTTTTGGATAGCGTGAACAGTCGCTTCACATCCACCCGATCCATTCCACTCATTATTTTATACACTTCTATCATATCTCCCCTCAGCCGTCTCTTCTCCAAGCTGAAAAGCCATAGCCTTCTCAGCCTCTCTTCATAGGAAAGTCGTCCCATCCCCACTATCATTTTCGTCGCCCTTCGCTGTACCTTTTCCAATTCTACTATATCTTTTTTGAGATACGGAGACCAGTACTGAACACAATACTCCAGGTGCGGTCGCACCATGGAGCGATACAACGGCATTATAACATCCGCACACCTGGACTCCATACCCTTCTTAATAACACCCAACATTCTATTCGCTTTCCTAGCCGCAGCAGCACACTGAGCAGAAGGTTTCAGCGTATCATCGACGACGACACCCAGATCCCTTTCTTGATCCGTAACTCCTAACGCGGAACCTTGCAAGACGTAGCTATAATTCGGGTTCCTCTTACCCACATGCATCACTTTGCAGTTGTCAACATTGAACTTCATCTGCCACTTGCACGCCCATTCTCCCAGTCTCGCAAGGTCCTCCTGTAATCGTTCACATTCCTCCTGCGACTTGACGACCCTGAATAATTTTGTGTCATCGGCGAATTTAATTACCTCACTAGTTATTCCCATCTCTAGGTCATTTATAAATACATTAAAAAGCAACGGACCCAGCACAGACCCCTGCGGGACCCCACTAACTACCCTCCTCCACTGAGAATACTGGCCACGCAATCCTACTCTCTGCGTCCTATCTTTCAACCAGTTCTTAATCCATAATAATACCCTACCTCCGATTCCATGACTCTGCAATTTCTTCAGGAGTCTTTCGTGCGGCACTTTGTCAAACGCCTTCTGAAAATCCAGATATACAATATCAACCGGCTCCCCATTGTCCACATGTTTGCTTACCCCCTCAAAAAAATGCATTAGATTGGTGAGGCAAGACTTCCCTTCACTAAATCCGTGCTGACTTTGTCTCATCAGTCCATGTTTTTGTATATGCTCTGCAATTTTATTCTTAATAATAGCCTCCACCATCTTGCCCGGCACCGACGTCAGACTCACCGGTCTATAATTTCCCGGATCTCCTCTGGAACCTTTCTTAAAAATCGGAGTAACATTGGCTACCCTCCAGTCTTCCGGTATTACACTCGATTTTAGGGACAGATTGCATATTTCTAACAGTAGCTCCGCAAGTTCATTTTTTAGTTCTATTAATACTCTGGGATGAATACCATCAGGTCCCGGTGATTTACTACTCTTCAGCTTGCTGAACTGACCCATTACATCCTCCAAGGTTACAGAGAATTTGTTTAGTTTCTCCGACTCCCCCGCTTCAAATATTCTTTCCGGCACCGGTGTCCCCCCCAAATCCTCCTCGGTGAAGACCGAAGCAAAGAATTCATTTAATTTCTCCGCTACGGCTTTGTCCTCCTTGATCGCCCCTTTAACACCATTTTCGTCCAGCGGCCCAACCGACAGTTAGGGGCCCTTTTACAAAGTGGTGATAAACCCAATGCAGGCTTACTGCATGCTAATCTGGAGCTACTGCTGGCTCAACATGGGCACAGGCAATAGTTCCAGCCCCGATGTGCGCCATTTCCCATGCTATGGAAAATCGGCCTGTGTTTTTTAGTGTGGTGCTAACCCAGCGGTAATTGGACAGCACCTCACGCTACCAAGTTGCTTCCGGGTTAGCGTGAGAGCCCTTACCGCCACCCAGGGGCGTAGACAGACAGCAGATTTTGGGTGGGCCTAGGCAAGAAGTGGATGGGCACCAAGTGTTCTCCACCCCACCAAAAACATATCTCAGCTGGTGGAAAAATGCTTCTCTCCACCTTGGCAGTCTGCAGCAGGCAGGTGCTGAAAACTGAGAATGTGCAGGTGCCGGTATCATGGTGAGTAGCATTTTCGTTACCATCAGGGGGAAGTCTTCAGCTGGCAGAGATTGGGATCCCCACCAGCTACTGCTAAATGTGTATTAGTGTTGGGTGGGCCTGAGCCCTATGTGGGTGGGCCCTGGCCCACCCCAGCCCACCTGTGGCTACGTCACTGCCGCCACCTCAATGGGTGGTGGTAAGTGCTCCCCCTCACATGGCAACGTGGCATGAGCAATCTTACAGCATGTCTATGGCTATTTTAAGCCTTTTTTACCCGCTATGGTAAAAATGGCCTCAGTGAGCATCAAAAACAGCCCCTGTCACTAGAGCTTTTTACTACAACTTGGTAAAAGGAACCCTTAATGCAAAAAAATAAAAAAGTCGCTACTGTGAATTAACAGCCTGTCCGATATCAAGTGAAGCAGTTAGCTATAGCTTTTTGAAGTGGCATTAATAGCACTGCCATGATAATGACTTCTGCATTAACTGTGCATTTCCCACCTCAAAAATGGTATTTTCCATGTTAGCTGTTTAATGCAGTAGTTAGCATGCACTAACAATTAATGAGCTGTGCTTTTAGTGCATGCTAAATGTCATGCTAAACAGCTAACACAGCTTTGTAAATAGGCCTCGATGTATTAAAATGATCATTGTATGGGTCCTGTTAATTGTTTGCAACTCTTCTACATGTTGATCTCCATCTTGAGATCATTTTTATTCTTCGTTTTCTTTGGAGCGCTTCCTTTTCTCATATTAGTTTTATTCTTCTTTTCTTAAATTTTTCTATATTATTTTAATTCTTTTTTTAGTTCAAATATGTTATTGAATTTTTCAATAATATATACACAAAACCAGATTCAAATATAACAAATATAGCAACAAGACAGTTCTATACACTGTAATATCTCGTTTAGAATAATGGGGTGTTCTCATTTTTTTTTCACTAGGGCTTCTCAACATGCCTGAAAAGTATATATTGATTAGTCCGTGGTTCTCTCTATCCATCTTAAGTAGAGAGGTGTGGTAGCCGTGTTAGTCCACTCTTAAAGGTTATCAATAGAAATCAAACAAAATAAAACATGGAAAAGAAAATAAGATGATACCTTTTTTATTGGACATAACTTAATACATTTCTTGATTAGCTTTCGAAGGTTGCCCTTCTTCGTCAGATCGGAAATAAGCAAATGTGGTGGCTGATAGTATATATAAGTTTCTATCCATCTGAAAGCATAACTTTTGATCAGTTTCAAATGTTGTGTGAAGGCCAATCACGGTCCTGGAGTTTATCCTATTGAAATTTAACTGAATCTGAGCAGTGGTTATGGAAAATCATAGAAAACTTGTCCAAATGAATTTTAATGAATTCTTTGCTATCCTGTGTTGTATTAATGAGAAAAGTGAAAAGTTGAAAAGCATTACAAAGTATTTACATATGTATGAATTTCAGTACCTTGTTAAAAATTCAATCTGTTCTTTTCTGCTTCCATGATCTTGTGTTATCAACCAAGCACAGTCATTATGCTTTTTTCTCTATCTACTTTCATTTCATCTTCAACATCTTTTTTGTTAATCTGTAACCATCCTTTCATATTCTATTCTCTGAACAAGTGTATTTTACTAATTTTGTTTAATCCATAAATTTTCTCCACAGCAGATATTTGAGGCCTGGGATTTGGTTATGTGAGTTATGTGGTTTTTTTTTTTTGTCTGTTTTCACAATCATCTCTTTTAAGAGTTGTGACAAACAATATATATATATATATATATATATATATATATATATATGATTAATGTCTCCCACTTTAGCCTTTTCTGGCATGTGAGATGGGGAGCGTGTAGCATAATTATCTATTTTCAGACATGTCTGTAATCATTGTAATTATCTGGAATACCTTTGAGAAGAATATCGTAAATCTGTTTATTTGGACACTTTATTGAAGAATATAAAAACTAATTATGCAGAAGCCTTTTCACTTTGTGGTGAGGGTCACTTCTGTCTTTCAATAGCTTTGAAAAGTATATGGGACCCTTTAAAAAGCAGCAGTAAACACTAATGCTTGCTTACTGTACTACCGTGGGATGCGCTCAGGCATTCCGCAATAGTTCTGGGATCGGCACATGACAATCACATGATAAAAAATATTAAAGTTTTTTAGTATGGGGGCATGTTTGGAGGCAGAGAGTAGGCATACCCTGTGTTAAGTGGGTTGCATGGTAAATTGCTGCATGCTGCCTTATTAGTGCAGGGTTAGCTTGGGAGCCTTTACCGCCTAGTAAATAGGTGGTGGAAAAGGTTCACACGCTAATGGCCACATGCTAATTGGGAAATTAGCAAGTGGCCAGTAAGGGAAACTCATGTTACTTCATCCACAACACTCGCCTTTTAATCCTCGACAGGCGTCAAATCACTCACTGCTATTAATCAGATCTCCACCACTTACTTGCTGTCACTGCCTTATACTTACTGTCAAAACCATTCAACATCTCTATTCAAGCCGCGAGGCTGGATAGTGTCCCAAGTGAAAATAAAGCGCTGCTCTTTCCGGATCAGTATATCACCCAAAGATCGACCTCTGTCCAAAACCACCTGCAGCAATACTGTATATTGTAATTCAGTTAGTGCACGATGACACTCTTGCCAATGGGTGACAAAGGGGCTTCAGCTTTCATGGTCTTAATGTTACTGATATGCTCTCCAGTACGAGTTTTAATTTTCTGGGTCGTCTGACCAATATAGAGCAGCTTGCATGGGCACCAAACGCAGTACACCACTCCCATAGCATTACAGTCAGTTCTTCTCTGCATATAAAAATGTCATGAGCTGTGGGGTATTTGGATCCGATCCCCCTCAGCTACGCATTGGCAATATGAACACTTACCACATCTGAAGTGCCCAGGGTGCTCCTCCTGTCTATACCAGGGGTTAGATAATAGCTCCCCCAGATTTCAACCCCTCCTATATGCAAACCGCGGGACCTCACACAATGGGGCATGAACCCGCAATATTTGCCAATATTTACAAATGAGAGAGCGTATTGTATGCTACTCGACATTGATGAAAATGGAAGTACACATACCAGAGGCGTGTCTGTTTCCTAGGATTTAGATTTCAATAGCCACTGTCTATCCGCATTTGATGCTCTTTTAAAGGCATTCCGTACCACTTTGGGTTTTCAAAATATTGAAGAAATGTTCTTTAACAAAATGTCTTTATATAATAGTGGGATTTGAGTGTGAATGAAGACACAGTTAGTGCATTATCTTGCCATAGGAGGCAACAGTGTATGTACATACCTGGTTATGGGATTGGAATGCCTAATGTGCAATGTTGGTTCTATCTATGACTCTACCACATGTTCCTTTGGGGATGTAATGGTAGGAATGGGTATGAACTGAGCACATTAATATCACTATTATTTAGAACTATATTTATGTATTGACATTACATTTAATACTGAGGATTATTTGGAAGCCATTACATTTTAACTGCCAGACCCTTGCCCATTCTTCTAACGTTTGGAGATCCCTTCTTATTGTTTCTACTCCCTCCAGGGTATCCAATCTATTGGCTATTTTCATGTCATCCGCAAAAAGGCAAACCTTTCCTTCCAACCCACAAATATATTAAACAGAATAGGCCCCAGTACCGACCCCTGAGGAACTCCACTGCTCACCTTCCTTTCCTCCGCTTGGATTCCACTTACCATCAACCTCTGCCACCTGTCGGTCAACCAGTTTCCTATCCAATTCACTACTTTTGGTCCTAAATTCAACCCTTTCAGCTTATTCATGAGTCTTCTGTGGGGGATCGTATCAAAGGCTTTGCTGAAATCCAAGTACATTAGGGAACACCCAACCTGATAGCACCAGTCCTACTAGCAGGGACGCCCATAACCCTCACTACCTCTAAGAAAATCATGGGTGTCCTTACTGATGACACTATCCCCCCCCCCCCCCCCCCCCCCGATATTCAGAATGAAATGACTGCCTAAACAGCATATAGCCAGCTATCCGGTGATATTCAGTGGCCCAATACCGGCTTTCCCCTACGTAATTTCCTAGTCAATTTGAATAAATCAATTCTTGTTTTGAAGGCATTATATTGTGGAGTCGGTACAAAGGACATACCCTTGTTTAAAACTGAACACTCATATTTGTTCAATTCTCTTTTTGATAAATTGACTATATTTCTATATTGACTGCATGTTTCTTTAATGTGTGTTATTTCCAATAATCCTCTATGTGTTTTGTCTGTTGGTTCATGGTTTGTTTGTTGAAAGATTGTCTGTTGATTGAATTTCCTCTTCCGTTCCTTCCATCCCTCCCTCATCCCCTTCCTGTATAATATGGTAACCGCCCTGTTCTCTTGGTGGTTGCAGTGGATCTGTTGTACAGCCTTTTTTCCATATTCTCCCTAATTGAAAAACCTGTTTCGATAGGTTATGTCTTGGGGGTGAAGTGTATAGTGGAGCTGATGGGTCAAAAACCTCCTCATTGCCACTCCTTACCCTCTTGGACTTTCGTTCCACAATTGGGCTCTTTTGCCCGTAATCTATTTTGTGCTCAAATCTATTAACATGGGTTGTATCCCTATTTCTAAATTGTCTTGGTCTGTTATTTTTCTGGTGCCAAGAGTACACATTCTCATATTTATAATCTAATTCATCTCTCTTGCATTTATCATATTTTATACTTTCAACATCTTTTTTGAATCTTTCTAATTGTAAGTTAAAATCCTCAAATAAATCTTTGAAACATAAATCATTATCCTTAAGAAAAACTAATTCTTTATCCAGATCCTCTTTCAACTTTTTAGTTTTTTTATTAGCTGTTTGAATTATCAGGATCATCAAGTCCAATGAGCACTTGTTGAGGATAGTTTTGCATTTCATCAAAAAGTCTGCATCTTCATTATACATTTTGGGTTCTTTGTTCACTCTTAGTCCTCTAGGTATCACTTTATTGCGACAGTATTCCAACAATGTGAGAGAATGTAGTTCAGTGCGTACTAATCGTTTGTTCAGTTTAATTGAATGGTCCATATGGCTAGCTTCATGACAACTCTTTTCAAAAAAACTTTCTTTAGGTAATAGATCTTGCAGGTGTGCATCTGCAAAACTGAGAATATTGTGCCAAGGCGAGTATGACATCTTGCCTCACAAATGTGTGACAAAAACAAGAGGCGCTAATCTGCCCACTGAGAAATCAACAGGATAAAAGCAGATCACATAAAAACCACAGAAACGAGTGAATAAAAAAGAAGTGGTTTAATAAAACAGTTACCTGACATGGCCACGTTTCACCCTCAGGCTACGTCAGGGGTAAAAAAAACTACAAAATAAAAACATACAAATTGAGTGTACAACATCATTACAAATCAAAATTTCCACACAATAGCTTAATAAATATTAAATAATTAAAATCATATTAAAACTGTAAAATAGTGAAACAATAAAACCACAGAACTTTAATTTTAAAAAATGAATAAAACATTGAATATAACATAGTAAACATAGTAAACAATGAAAGTTTAAAAAGAATATATAATAACAAACAGGCAGAGGATGTCTTCAAATCACCCAGATCTCAGCTGTTATTTTAGCCAGTTCTGATGTTTGGCCTTTTAACCTCCTTTACTCAGTTTACACTTCTTCTACTTGCCTATAGGGCTTGGGATTCTTATGTATATTTGTAAACCCTTATTTTCCCTTTCATCCCCACATGTTCCCACAGGTTTCAGTCAGAGAACTTGTTGGTCATGTCCTTTATGAAGCACCAACAATTTGGTGTGTCAAGAGCCTGTCATATGGACAGGGCCGCCGAGAGACTGGGCCGGGCCCGGGACAAGGCCGCCCCTGGGCCCCCCCCCCCCCCCCCCACTGCCGGGCCCTTGCACTATATGTAGATCCTTCAAGAGGTAGTGTGTCATGATTTAGGCTCTACACCTTTTCTGATGTTTTGGTGCCACCTCAGTAAAGCCAAAACACAATCTCTCCACTGCAAAACACTATACACAAACTTATGCTGTTATGGTTTGGTAAGGTTATGAGTGGGTTTTTGCACAACAGCACTAATTCCAAGGACAGTACGAACTACAACCTTATGCGTAGAAAGGCTGCACTATAATTACACCGGGCTCTAAAACACCAGTACACAACCTAATGAAAAAAAAAACAAAAAGGGCTGCAAATACTACACACTAGCAGAATACTGTACCTTGATCACACATGAAAAACACATGGCAACAGATATGACACAAGGAACTAGAAATAAAAAAATATGAAGGCAAAATACTGAACTAGAAAGTTACCTCAAGAAGTCAGACTCAGCATGCAGCAATACTAGAAAAATTGAAACTTGCATGAAAAATATCACAGATACACATTTCCAAAAGCTGACATATTCCAATTAATAAATTCTGAATAAAATACTTTTTTCTACCTTTGATGTCTGATCATAGTTTTTCTATTTGCTTTGGTCCCATCTTCTGTTTTATGCAGTGTCTTCTTTCCATTTGATATTTTTTCTCTCACCATCCTCCTGTGTCCTTATGCGTCCTGTCTACCATCTGTAACCCTGTCCCTATCCTTCCTCAAGTTTCGGCATCTGTCCTGAAAGTGTTCCGATCCAGCCCTTAAATTGAGCATTTCTCCTCACTCTCCTCCCCTCCATCCATGTACATGTATTTCCTGTCTTCCCTCCCCTCCATCCATATCCAGCATTTCTCTTCTCTTCCTTTTCCCTCCATCTGTGTGCATCTCCTTCCTTTGTCTTTCCTTCCCTTCATCCTTGTCCATAATTTCTTCTCTCTTCCCTGCCCTCCACTCCAGCCATCCATGTTCAGCATTTCTCCTCTCTTCCCTTCCCTCCATCCATGTGCATCTCCTTCCTGACTTCCCTCCCCTCCATCTATCCATGTCCAGCAACTCCTCATTCTCTCCTGGCCTCTCCTCCATCCAACCATATCCAGTAAATTTCCTCTCTCCCCTGCCCCCTCCAATCATCCATCCATGTTCAGCAGTTCTTCTCTCCCCTCTGCCCTGCCCAGCAATCTCTTCTCTCTCCCCCCCTGCCCTCTTGTCCAGCGATCTCTTCTTCTCTCCCCCTGCCCTCTTGTCCAGCGATCTCTTCTCTCTCCCCCTGCCCTCTTGTCCAGCAATCTCTTCTCTCTCCCCCCTGCCCAGCAATCTCTTCTCTCTCCCCCCTGCCCTGCCCTCTTGTCCAGCAATCTCTTCTTTCTCCCCCCCTCTGAGATCCAAGGCCTACCCCCTCCCTCCAAGATCCAAGGCCCTTCTACTACTGCTTATCATTTCTATAGCGCTACTAAACTCCCTCCCTCCCAGATCCAAGGCCCCCCTCTTCTTCGTCCATCCGACTGAATTCCAAGGCCCCCCTCCGTCCCTCCCTCCGAATTGCAAAAGCGATCTTGTTCTTACTTCGTTGGGGGTTGGCGAGAGCAGCATGCAGAAGAGAACGCAGTGAAAAGCGTGCAGGCTCCCGCTTCAGCCTTCCCTCGTTGTCTGTCTCTCAGCTCTGGTCCCGCCCTCAAAGGCGGTACCAGAGCTGAGAGACAGACAACGAGGGAAGGCTGAAGCGGGAGCCTGCACGCTTTTCACTGCGTCTGCGTGCTGCTCTCGCCGTAACCCCCGCCGAAGAAGTAAGAAGAAGATCGCTTTTGCAATTCAGAGGGAGGGAGGGACCTAGGAGTCGCACGGAGGGGCGAGCACCCACGGACTCGGCGCCGGGCCCCCCTGGAGGCCCAGGCCCGGGGACTTTTGTCCCCCCTGTCCCCCCCTCTCGGCGACCCTGCATATGGATTCTCAAGGATCTAGGTTACCTGCTTCCCATCTTTCCACCCAGTCCTAATGAACCACTGGGCTGCACTGGTGCCCCAATGCTCAGAACCAAACACAAACACTAGTCTGTTATCACCGGTCTAGCATCCGCATTAGTGAACACAGAGTGCTCAGAAGTTCTAGTATGGGAGACAATGAGTGCACCAAAGATTAACACAAATATCATGCTAATGCAGTCAAATGGATGTTAATGAGGTAATTTCCTATTCCCTCCTTTATTTTGTGCTCAGAGAACAGCACACAAAACAAAGCCATCTTACAGCTGAAAAGAATAACACCAGCTCTGAGCAGGCATTAGGATGTTTAAAGAAAGGATTTCTCATGATTCTTTCTTTAATAGAATTTGGAAGCATAAGGAAGCCCGTGCAAGTCCCTAAGCGCTGGTAGTCAGAAACGAATGTGTGTGAGTCAAAGCAAACCCAAAAGTGAAAGCACATATTTTCACCTGCTCCCTGCATTTGAATAAGCATTCCAAGTTTTAAAAATTGAAATGCTTATATTTAAAGACGCAGGAAACAGACATCCATGTGTGCTTCACGTTCAGATTTGCCAGGTGTATGCGCGCAGGAAAAGAGCTTACCAAGAAACTCTTCTGCATATGTGCCAAGTACATCCCCCCTCCTTGCTTTTGCTTTTACAGTGTATATATAATTTGAATATCATTTCCCTTGAGCATTGGTGAGCTAGGTGTCAGCGCTATTCCGGTGGTATGGTTTCTGCACTGTTGGCTTACCATGGCAGCTCTAAGCATCGACCTGTGAGTTCTGCCTGACCTCAGTAGTCAGTATTCTTTTTCCAAATACAGATCTGAGAAGAGAGGTAACTAATTTAACAGAGAGTATTATGCACCATGCTGAGTTTTTAAAAACACTAATTAAATGATTTAATTCATTCTGGACTGTGACTTTCCAGATCCTTAACAGCAGTAGATAGCAATTAACCTGTACCAAAACTGCTTCTACAAACCGAGTAATAGCTGACCGGTCCATATCCAAAATCAACACCTCTTCAACTTATCAATAATTACTCTTCCATCATATTATTCTTCTCCTTCATGACAATTTAAAGTAGAATGCTGAGCTGATGTTAATGAGAATGGGAGCTATTCTCCACAAAACACTGAGGAAGACCGTGTCTCCTTGTCTTGATTTGGTCCAGTACCATCACTCTTTTCTGCCATGAGATTCAGAGATTTTCAACCTTTTACATCTCATGGCACAGTTATACAGCACTAAAATTGTCAAGGCACATCCCCAAACATAGTCCAGCATTTTACCTTATCCCCCCTCCCCCCACAGACAGTCCAGCATTTACCTTCTCTTCCTCCCCCCACCCTCACAAATAGTCCAGCATCTCTTTCTCTTGTTCCTTCTCCAGCCAGTGACCGCCTATGTGGAAGCAGGAAGTTATGCCAGAGAGAAGGCTCCAGGGTTGGCATGAGCAGGCTGTATGAATCGCTGCTCAATGCTGCCGCCCGCTAGAGACAAGAAAACTTTTAAAAGATACATTCTGTTCCAGCACAAATTAAGCTGGCCCTACTAATAAATGACCTTCAACTCCCATGGCACACCTGCGGACCAGCCGCAGCACACCATTTGAAAAACACTGAGTTAGAACAATTCTTTTTCAGCTCCAGAGATGCTTCTCCAGACACCCAACAGAGGCAAACATTGGCTGCCAGCCAAAATTAGGACAACTAGAAAAAAACTGCTTCCATGTTCTACTAAAGATGCCACCCCAGAAGTGCTGGAAATCTCTCAAGAGAGTTTGGAGAGCAGCAGTATATCTTGGCTGGGAATCTAGTTTTCCTATAATGCCAAGGTAATTGTATTCTCCCCTAGAGGGATGGACTGAGAGCTCTAACAAGTATCAGAGTTATTTTTAAATTGTATCAAGCTGAAATATGCAAAGAGAAAAACCCTCAGGTCCATATTCAATCACTGCAGTCAGTATTATTTTTGAACATTAGCTGTGACAGTTAAATCAAGCACGGATATTCAGCATCCCTACCTAGATAGCTAGTGGCATTGTATATCCAAGTACAGCAACTAGCACCAGAGCTATATGGACAGCGGCGATATTCAAACCACTCTCCAACTAAAATCAGGACAGTCATTTTTCTGTCCTAACTTTACTCAGGTAGTTACTGGATAGGAATTTAAATATCGCTGCTAACCAGATAACTTCCCACACTGATGTGGGAGCCGACTCAGGAATAATGTGCGGAAGGATTTTTTCACTGAGAGGGTGGTAGATACCCAGAATGTCCTCCCGAGGGAGATGGTAGACATGAAAATGGTAATGGAATTCAAAAATGCATGGGACAAACACAAAGGAATCCTGTTTAGAAGGATCGGATCCAAAAAAGCTTAGGGGAGATTAGGTAGGAAAGCCGGGGCTTGGCAGACATCTATGGTCTGTGCCCTGATCGAGGCTGAATAGACTTGGGTGGGCTAGAGTGGAGCTTTTCAGGGGATATGACAACAACAGAAATTTTAGAACAATGCAAATGCTGGGCAGACTTCTACAGTCTATGCCATAAAAAAAGGGAAGGATAAATTAAGATCAGGTATACATATTGTGTATCACTTCATATGATATGTAATGAGTTTATCTTGTTGGACAGATTGGATGGACCATACTGGTCTTTATCTGCCGCCATCTACTATGTTACTATATGCACTGCCCCAGCAATATCCAGTTGGTTCCAAGGTGGTCTGCAAGGATATGATGTGGCACTATTTGGATAATGCTGCTGTTATCCTTGGAGAGCAGCAGCTAAGGTAAATATGGTGGAAGCTATTTAACCAGGTATCCAACATTAACTATCTGCAGGCTATCTTGGAACTCTAGATTAGAAATGAAACTTAATTTTCTGTTGCAGAACATCAGAGATGTGGAAAAGGTAGAGAAAGAAACATCACACAGCATTGATCAAAATCAGGTACAGACTTTATGTGCTGAAGTTCTATCATTTATACTTTTGCAGTATGCTTGAATTGCTATTGATTACTTTATAGTTAATGAATGTGAAACTTTTCTTTACTTTTGAACATATTGCTACCTAAGAGATGTTGGATCTAAGGCTTACAATCAGAAGTAATATATTTGATAAATGTACTGAATAAAATAGAATTATGACCAGTTGACCAGTGGTGTATTAAAAACAACATAATTCAAGTTCATGCTGCAGAGACACATCATTTCACTCGGTTATAAAATTCACTGCCATTTGGGAGATCTGGTCTGATTCATAAGCCCTCAGCAGTTATGTATACTCTGGAGGCAAATTTCACAGCAACCAGTAGGGAGAGGCCACACTGGTTAAATCCAAAATCCAGTTTTGTTTATAAACCACGGATCCCCTTAAGCCCACAGCAATGTATAACACAGTGAATAATATAGAAAAGGCAATAAAACATTAACAATCCACATTAACATCTAATTAAAATACAACAAATTAGGGAACTATAAATAAAATAATAAATTCCCAATATCAATCTACAGTTTACCATTGTTGATCACCTATAACAAGTGTTTTCTATAGACAGTGGAATTGATCAGTCACACAAGTGGGGGAAGTCACTGCAACGTCCCTGAGATGGAACAGCTCTCACAGAGATCAGAATGCAGTGTAAAGTTCTGAGTATGCATAGCCTTTACTATGAACAGTGGTTTCCTTAGCTCTTCTGTTTGTTCCATAGCTCAAAAATTAATGCAAGCCTTTGGGAAGGTGGAAAATATTGAGTGCCCAATCAATCTGGTTGTCAAGCTAAAACAGCTATTGCAGGTGAAGAACAATGCTTTTTTTTTTTTTGTTAACAAGCAGGGTTGAGTTAAGCACACAAGTGAGTGACTCCTAAGTCTAGAGTTGCGTCTCTTTTCATTTATTGACTTTTGCCAGTCCAAACATCAAGAATAAAAGTGCAAGAGATGCAGTATTACGGACTGGCCAGCACAGCTTGGCCAAATGTACTATTTACTGGGGACTGGCAGTAATGTGATATAAATGTATGAGGTAAGAACCAGTAGCTGTTTTCAAACAGTATCCGGTGATGCAGATTTTAGAGAAGCTACGGTAGCTACAGTTGTTCTGATTTACCGATTTTCCACGCTGCATGAAAAATATCACTTTGCCAGTGCATGCAAAGCCAGCTTAATGTACACTTCCTGGCTGATGACTGTCCCCCACCCCCTCAATATTCAGCCAGCAGTGTGTCCGCTGCCTGTGTTCAACCCGGATATTCAATGTCAGGCCGTTTCTAGTGACCAGCATTGAATATCTGGGGTTTTCAACGCCATCTAGTGGAGGAACGGTTAAGTCGATGTTCAAACTTAACTGGCCATGGCCTAGCGGGCAAAGATAGGCCTGCTTTTTATACGGCCTTACTTGACCATTAAGCCTGGCTGGTTGTTCCAAATATCAGGACTTTTCCAATTAGCTTCTGGAGAAACAGTCTGATTGAAACTACCAATATTACCCCTCAACCCTGCTTGTGTGTGTGTTTATTTTGCTTTCTCTTAGCTTTACCTTTCTTTAAAATTAACTATCTTGCTTTCCTTTATGTTGATGAAGTTCCTTTCCTGTTTTCTAAGTTAGACTGTACACTGCTCTGTTCTGCTTGTCAGCTACAGCGGTATAGAAAGTTTTGCAAATAAATAAAATAAATAAGTAAACTTCCCCAACATTGCTGGTTTTATTTTTGGTGCTAACCAGGTATTTGTAGTGGCAATAACCGGTTAAATGGTGCTGAAAATGACCGGCTATCTGCCGAGACACGAGTTAACCAGTTGGTAGTGTTCCTTGCTGAATATTGGGCTCAATGATGACAGAGAAAGCCTATTAGGCTTAGGAAGAGGTAGAAACAAAACGCTGAGAAAGTTAGACACATACTTGCAGGTTGGAAACAAGCTGGTGAGGTTCCAATTGGATACAGGGGTCACAATAAATCTCTTGCCAGAAGAAATGGCCAGAGAAGCTCTTGGATAGGGATATGGTCCTTGGTCTCCTGAAGCTAATCTCTCTATATAATAATTGGTCAATCTGCATCCATGGATGGCTGGGTTTGTAACCGTATGCTAATGAGCTTACGTCAGCTTGCCTCCAGCGTTCCTTTCCCTCTCAGTGTCCTGCCCTTGCGGAAAGATGAAATGATGTCAGAGGAGGGCGGGACACTGAGATGGAAGGCAAGGGAAGGCTGGAGGCGACGCGAGCCGAGCCTGCCACCGCTGCAACCTCAGGTATGGAGTGGAGGGGAGAATCGCTGGACATGGATGTGATGGGATGGGAGGGCAGAGGAGGGGAGGACAGAATCGCTGGACATGGAGGGGAGGGGAAGGGAAGGAAGAATCACTGGACAGGGAATGGAGGGGAGGAGAGAATCGCTGGACATGGAGGGGAGGGGAGGGCAGGGCAGGGGAGAATCGCTGGACATGAAGGGGAGGGCAGGGGAGAACGACGAGAAAACGCTTAGATGACAGCCTTCCTAGGGTCCGTTTCATTTGTTCCGAAACGGGCATTTTTGCTTGTATCTACATATTTGACTACACAGAGCTACAAACAATGGCAATGATTTTAACCAATGTGATGAAGGCCAGGGACAATCAGTTATAAAATTGATTTCTACATCATGAAACAACACAGACTGCCCTTGTTGCCTTTGCCTGGGCTCGCTACATGTCTACCAGTCCCGCACCCAGCCAGAAGTGACCTAGCAGTAACTGCGCTCATAACCAATACCACTAGCAGCGCACATCATGTAAGCACATGTCATTTAGGAGTGCACACGCCAAAGAAGTGCACACAAGGGGCAGGTCCAAACCACCCGACCTCTCCCTCCCCTTGTCCATTCCCCTATTTCCTCAACCCCTCCGTCCTTTTCCTCCTTTCCTGAGGTCACTGATGAAGAAACATCACTTCTTCTCTCCTCCTCAAAACGAACTACCTGCTCCTCTGATCCCATTCCTACTCACCTTCTTAACACCATTTCTCCTACTCTCACCCCTTTTATCTGTCATATCCTCAATCTCTCTCTTTCCACTGCGACCGTTCCTGATACCTTCAAACATGCTGTGGTCACACCGCTCCTGAAGAAGCCTTCACTTGACCCTACCTGTCCTTCCAACTATCGACCCATCTCCCTCTTCCTTTCCAAGTTACTTGAACGCGCCGTTCACCGCCGCTGTCTTGACTTTCTCTCATCTCATGCTGTTCTTGACCCACTCCAATCTGGCTTTCGACCTCTTCATTCAACTGAAACTGGACTTACTAAAGTTTCCAGCGACCTGTTCCTGGTCAAATCCAAAGGTCTCTATTCTATCCTCATCCTTCTTGATCTATCCGCTGCTTTTGACACTGTTGATCACAGCCTACTCCTTGACACGCTATCTTCATTTGGATTCCAGGGCTCTGTTCTTTCCTGGTTCTCCTCCTACCTCTCGCTTCGCACCTTATTGTACACTCTGGTGGATCCTCTTCCACTTCTAACCCTCTACCAATCGGTGTACCTCAGGGTTCTGTTCTCGGTCCTCTCCTGTTCTCTATCTATACTTCTTCCCTTGGCTCTCTGATATCTTCCCATAGCTTTCAATACCATCTCTATGCTGATGACTCCCAAATCTACCTCTCTACCCCCGAAATCTCAACCAGCATCCAGACCAATGTCTCAGCCTGCCTATCTGACATCGCTGCCTGGATGTCTCAACGACATCTTAAACTTAACATGGCCATCCTCATCTTTGACCTATAAGTGCATTCACTCTGCTGCTCCCCAGTACCTTTCCACTCGTCTCCACCTACGTTCCCCCTTGAGTACTCCGTTCTGTCGATAAATCTCTCTTATTCATCCCTTTCTCCTCTACTGCTAATTCAAGACTCCGTTCCTTTTATCTCACTGCACCTCACGCCTGGAATAGACTTCCCGAGCCTGTACGTCTAGCCCCGTCTTTAGCCGTTTTCAAGTCCAAACTCAAAACCCACTTCTTTATTACTGCTTTTGACTCCTAACTCACTTACCCTGTCCTTTATCCTCACTTCTTTATTCCCTTACCCTTAATTGTTCTGTCTGTTTACCTGTCTTATCTAGATTGTAAGCTCTTTGAGCAGGGACTGTCTTCTGTGTATGGTGTACAGCGCTGCGTATGCCTTGTAGCACTATAGAAATGATAAGTACATAGAAGTAGATAGTATGCACCCTGAGTATGTACCCACTATTTAACATGTCTCCTTGCTCCTCGATTGAGTTTTCAATGCAGCTTCTGCTGATTTTAGTCCCTTTGGCCATGTGTCATGCCAAACCACTTCCTATATTCTGAGGTCATCAGCCTCAGACTAAACCTCTTTGTTTGATACTTCCCAGGTAAGACATCTTTGTTCTGTTCCCCTGGCATTCACTTCTTCTTCTGTAGCTCCACCTAATCTCTCTCCTCAGCTAAAGTTGGGGTTCCTTAATGTACGCTCACTCCATGGCAAACAATTTCTTATTAGAGATCTCTTGTTAAAAATAAATTTGATATCTTCTGTTTAGTTGAAACTTGGCTTACCAATGAGAAAATTGCCTACCTTGCCCAATATGTTCCCCATGGGTACTCTTACTACTTTCAGAATAATATTGACCCTACAGGTGGAGGGCTTGCTATCCTCTATCCCACTCATCTTGCTGTCAAGATATTACCCACCTTTGAAGAAACTCTACTTCTGTGTTCAGTTCTCTTCCCCCCCCACTAGACTTTCTTTCTCCTCTATCATCCTCCTCCCCCATCCACTCACTCAGCACAACTTCTACAACACCTGTCTATGGATCATTGCTTGCATTGTCCTAAACTCATTATTATTGGAGATCTCAACATCCACTTAGATGATGCACCATTCTCCAATGACCTACTTACACTTATTTGTAATTTGGATTTAAAGCAACCAATCAGTGACCTGACCCACACAGCTGGACATATGATAGACACTATTATTTATTCATGTCAGTCGCACATTAATTTCACTTGTCTTCCGCTTCAGTTCTACCCTTGGATTAATCATAGTTTACTTTCCATTTCTCTATCCAATCCCAGAGCCCCTACTCGTCCATACCACCAGACTTCCTTCCATTGAGATCTCACAAATGTTACCGCTGAATCTCTTCAATCACTCTAGATCTTCATCTTGATGAATTTCTCAAACTTCCTATAGATGAGAAAACTACTTGATGAAATGTTTCTCTTACTAAGGTCTTTGACAAGGTTGTCCCTTTACTTCCCAGTTTCCACTCTATCAAAGTAAATGAGCCATGGTTCATACCATCTTTAAAACTCTTGAGATCTCAACTTCAATAGGCAGAATGACACTGGAGACATCACCGTACACCTGCTTTTCTCACTATCTACAATGAATGGGCGCATGTCTACAAATTCTCTATTATTAAGGCACAAAAGAATACTAATTTGAGCATATCAACAGGGCTTTCAACACTGATGCCCTCTATTGTAATCTTGTCCCTTACTACCAGCCCTGTACCACCTGCTATCTTGGCCTTCCATCTATCTGCTCAGACATTAGCCACCTACTTCTCTACTAAGGTTTCTACCCTTCAACATCCTCTAGTTCCCATTGGTCCTCCAGCTTTGCCCATTTCATCCATTCCAACACATAACCCCCCCTACTGACCACAATCTATTCTCCAGTTCTCTCTAGAATGGTCTCTACTCTGAAGAGCATGAAGATGACTACATACCCCTTGAACCCTATTCCCACTACTGTGTATTTAAAAGACTTATAGACCACCTAGAACTAGGTGGTTCCAAGAAATGTTCACAATAAAACAAACATCACAAAATACATACAATACTTATGCAAGTATATATAACAATTTTCTTCTTAAAATCACGAGGCTACCACAGTCAGTCAAAAAAATGAAACGTGTGGGATAAACACAAAGGAATCCTGTTTAGAAGGAATGGTTCCATGGAATCTTAGCGGAGACTGGGTGGCGACGCCGGAAATTGGGAAACAAAACAGGAGCTGGCCAGACTTCTACAGTCTATGCCCTGATCATGACTAAATAGATGGGGATGGGCTGGAGTGTAAATTTTAAGGGGCTTCGACGTTAGCTTCAGAACTTAGTACAAGAACAGTGCTGGACAGACTTCTACAGTCTGTGCCCTGAGAAAGGCAAGGACAAATCAAACTCGAGTATACATATAAAGTATCACATACCTTGTAAAATGAGTTTATCTTGTTGGGCAGAATGGATGGACCGTACAGGTCTTTATCTGCCATCATTTACTATCCAGCTTATAATCGAACGAGAATAACGCCCAAGTTCCGACCTAAATCGGGAGATGGGCGTTCTTCTCACAAAAACAAATAAAGCGGCATAATCGAAAGCCGAACTTTGGACGCTTTCAACTGCACTCCGTCGCGGATGCGGACAAAGTTGACGGGGGAGTGTCGGAGGCGTGGTGAAGGCGGAACTGGGGCGTGGTTATCACCCGAACAGAGATGGGCGCCCTTCGCCGATAATGGATGCGTTTGTAGCTAGAATTTAGGGCACTTTTCCTGGACCCTGTTTTTTGACGAATAAGGCCCCAAAAAGTGCCCTAAATGACCAGATGACCCCCAGAGGGAGTCGGGGATGACCTCCCCTGACTCCCCCAGTGGTCACTAACCCCCTCCCACCACAACAAATGATGTTTCACAACTTTTTACTTTCACCCTCAAATGTCATACCCTCCTCCCAAGCAGCAGTATGCAGGTCCCTGGAACAGTTGTTAGGGGGTGCAGTGGACGTCAGGCAGGTGGACCCAGGCCCATCCCCCCCTACCTGTTACAATTGTGCTGCTTAATGCTACTAGTCGTCCAACCCCCCCAAACCCCCTGTACCCACATGTAGGTGCCCCCCTTCACCGCTTAGGGCTATAGTACTGGTGTAGACTTGTGGGCAGTGGGTTTTGAGGGGGATTTGGGGGGCTCAACACCCAAGGGAAGGGTGCTATGCACCTGGGAGCTCTTTTACCTTTTTTTTTGTTTTTGTAAAAGTGCCCCCTAGGGTGCCCGGTTGGTGTCCTGGCATGTGAGGGGGACCAGTGCACTATGAATCCTGGCCCCTCCCACGAACAAATGCCTTGCATTTATTCGTTTTTGAGCTGGGCGATTTCATTTTCCATTATCGGTGAAAAGCAAAAACGCCCAGCTCACACCTTGGCGAATAAAGCATGGGCGTCTATTTTTTTTTTAAAATACGGTTCACTCCGCCCCTTCACGGACCCGTTCTCGGAGATTAACGCCCATGGAGATAGGCGTTTCTGGTCGATTATGCCCCTCTATATATGTTAGCCACAAATAATCGAGTCTTTAATAATTAACTGTGCAAAACTACCACAGTGGCGGAGCTGATCAGAAAGTGCATTCCATAATGAAATCACTGCCGGAACAAAGGCTGAAGCCTGCATATCAGCATAATGTAGCCACACTACATTATCAGTAGAAAGCTGCATAGCAGCTTCTGACCTCAATACCTGTCTCAACTGATGGACAGGCAGAACGTGCTGTCTGTATATAAAGTCTGATGTGCAATCATCAACACCTTAAATTGTATTCTCTGTAGCAGGTAACAGTGCAGTTGTTTAAGCACTGAAAATAAATAGGAAAATTTTGACATTCCTACTAGGACTCGAAGAGCTGCATTCTGGACTACTTGCAATGCCCTCATACTCGAAGATGAGATTCAAATGTATAGGGCATTGCAGTAGTCCAGCCATATCAAAACCATACTTTGCAGTACACATTGGAAATCATATGCAGGTAGCATTGGTTTCAATCTAACTATCATATGACGAAATTTGAATGCTGTTTGAACCACACTGACAACCTGAGATTTCATTGTAAGTTTATCACCCAAAACCACCCCTAATAGTTTCAATTCTTTCCTCACACTCTTCTTTGCCAGCAATCATTACTTCTGTTTTGGCCACATTCAACACAAGACCATTCTTTCTTATCTATTACTATATCTTCATCATGTAGTTACTCAATTGAGAATCTAAATTGGCACCCCAAGACAAAATCAGGAAAAAAAACCTGAACATAATCTGCAGTGATAGGACACTCCTAAAGACCGCAACAATGTACCCAATGGTGCTAAATAAATGTTAAACAGTAGCGCCAATAATGCCGACCCCCTGAGGAACCCCACAATCAAACTCAACCGATACTAACAGTTGTGCTCCACTGTGAATAACCATAGATCTCCCTTTCAAATAAGAGATGAACCAGCACAAAACTTGTTCACCAATACCTAGATTTGTCAACTTACAAGCAATAATTCCAGATCCAAAAGAACAAGCCCCCACTCCCCCTTCGCCCATTTCCCCACATTTTGGTACCATTGTTGGTCTAGAAGGGGTCCGGTGGGGTCTTTTATTTTTAAGTTGATATTTTATTGAAGAAAAATATATAAAGCAAATAGCCATACAAAACAAAACATAGCATACACACAATAAAATACCCACAATATCAGCTTGTATAATAGTTTTCACCCTACAGAAATCCCCCTTACACCCCTGCTCCCTCCTGCCCCTCCCCCTCAAAGTGCCAACCCAGTAAAAGCTAAGTTAGGCATAAAGGTAATGCTGAATAATCGCCCAAAATGATACACCACTATCTGCCTTAGTTTTCCTAAGTGCTGTTAGTTTCTCCATCAACGCAACATGCTGCAGTCTCTGATGCCATCAAGTGACAGAAAATGGTGAATGAGTTTTCCATTCAGTGGCTAAACAAAACAAGCTGCATAAATGCAACATTTTACTACTAGACGAGTAGTGGAATCAAAATCCTCAAGAATTAAGCTCAATAGACACATGTTCACAGAAAAATCAAACGACGTCCCCAGCAAAACCGAGAGAGCAGAATACACATATATCTAAAAAGTTCTTGTACTTGGACAGTCTCACCACAGATGCAGTAGAGTACCAGTTTCTGCATATTGTTTCCAACATAAGGAATCAGCTTTTAATCCTCTCTTGAATAACATCAGTGGGGTTGCATACCAACGTGCAAGAATTTTCAGTCAATTCTCCTTTAGACAAGTTGAAATAAAAATGCATTAGTACATCTGATCATGATTTGCCATTCAGACTCTGTAAATGTCAAACCTAAATAATTTTCCTGGGCAATCATATAAGGAATTTTAACAAACCTATATTGCTTAATAATTCTGTAGAGTCTAGAGATTATTCCACTCAAGGAATCAGAATGCCTCAAGAGCTCCTCAAGAGGAGACCGTGGCTTCAACATGGCCTCACAATATGAGGCTGTGGACAAGCAATGCTGTATGCACAGATAATAAAAAAAATCTGAACAGCAAAGATCATATTCTGCTTGCAAAGCTGAAAATGTGTCCTTAATGTGACTGTTCCACATGAACCTTATCTTACCACATCATCACTTTGTGTTTGTTCACACCGGAATCTGCGAACGCCTCTCCGGTATTATGTAAGCCACATTAAGCCTGCAACTAGGTGGGAAAATGTGGGATACAAATGTAACAAATAAAAAAAATAACAAATAATTAAAAAATGAGCACAAGTCACCATCATTATATAGTTGGTACAAGCATCGGAGCCCCTTGTCAGCCCATGATAACAAATGAGAATCACATATATGAGCAGACCCCCCCCCCCCCCCCCAAAAAAAAAATGTTTCACCAGAGGCTCAAACCAAGAGCACCAACACTTACTATATAATACAGAAAGCACAGTACACTACTTTTGTAGTATATGGTGAAGGATAGGATTTTCATAGCATGCTAACCAAGAAGGAGCCTAGGATCCCCACATAATACTGTACAAAGGAGTGTGTTTGAAATATGCCTGTTCAATTTGTATATATGGTTCGAGCATTTGTACTAGGTTTCCAGTCTCACAGATGTCATAATTGGGCTGCCAAATATTAAGTCTTGAAGTCAGGCACCCCCAAACCACCCATCTCATTATGTTTGGTTATAATTGCAAGAGCCACTGGAGGTCTTTTACCCCTCCATATAAACTGAGCCTCTGCCACAGCTCCAGAACTTTAGTACTGATATGCACCAGAAGTGCCTGAAAAAGGTATAAGAACAGAGGGAGAATATTCATTTTTAAAATAAGCAATCCTGCCCATTCAGGAGTATAAACCTTTATTCCATTCTCCGAGATCATATTGGATTTGGCGCAGTAGGTGAACATAATTGGCTGCATACAATGCAAGGCATCACCTTAACTCCTAGATATTTAAGATGTTGAGACACCCACTTAAAGGGAAAATTCACCTTAAGCCTATCGAGCTCTCCTGATGGTATGGTAAGCTTAAAGGCCTTGGTTTTGTCAATATTAGTTTTATAACTGGATACTGAACCACATCTCTTCATTTCTTGTATTAAAATCAGAAAAGATAAAGAGGGCAGAGTTAGTGATACATTGTCAGTACATAATGATATCAAATGATTAACATCCCCCAGAATCACTCCTTTAATATCCAAATTTTCTCAAATGTGTTGGGCAAAATGTCCCATAACTAAAGCAAACAAAGAGGAGAGAGAGGGCAACCCTGCCTTGAACCCCCTACCCAGCTCAAACACAAGAGTATAAGCCCCATTAATTTTAATACGAGCTTTGGGGTCTACATATAAAGCTTCCAACCAGGAAGAAAAGACCTTGTCTACTCCAAATTTCTTCAAGACTGCAAACATAAATTGCCAGTACACTCAGTCGAACACTCAGTCGAAGACCTCCATAGCATTGACTTCTAAAAACATAAATGGAAGTTGCTTCGCGTACACTGCCCAAATTAAATAAATTATACATTTAATATTATCCATAGTCTGCCAACCCAGAACAAACCCTGCCTGATCTGGGTGGATAACAGTAGGAAGTCATGATGACTTTTTTGTAGCCAAAAACTTAGCCAATATTTTTAGATCTGCATTGATAAGCGAGATTAGCCTATATGAACCACACAATGTGTTAATCCTGCCCAGGTTTGCAAACTATAGTAATACCTGCAATACTGGAGTGATGTAGTATCACCACTCCATTATGTAAAGAATTAAAGTAACTGGTCATAATGGAGGATACCTATAGGGCAAAGAATTTATAAAATGTATTTGAGTACCCATCTAGCCCTGGTGCCTTTCCACTGGGTAAGCTCTTAATAACCCTACTACTACTACTACTATCACTACTACTACTAACAATAATAATAATTATAATTTCTATAGTGCTATTAGACATACGCAGTGCTGTACACTAGACATGAAGAGACAGTCCCTGCTTGACAGAGCTTACAATCTAATTGGGACAGACAAACAGGACAAATAAGGGATAAGTGAATTAGTAAGGTGGGAATGGTAAAACAGGGTACTGAACAAGCGAGTAAGGGTTAGGAGTTAAAAGCAGCATCAAACAGGTGGGCTTTTAGTCTAGATTTAAAGACGGCCAGAGATGGAGCATGACGTACTGGCTCAGGAAGTCAATTCCAGGTATATGGTGCAGCAAGCTAAAAGGAAGGGAGTCTGGAGTTAGCAGTGGAGGAGAAAGGTGCAGATAAGAGAGATTTGCCCAGTGAACGGAGTTCCCAGAGAGGAGCATAGGGAGAGATAAGAGTGGAGAGGTACTAAGGAGCTGCAGAGTGAATGCACTTGTAAGTCAATATGAGGAGTTTGAACTGTATGCGGAAACAGATAGGGAGCCAATGAAGTGACTTGAGGAGGGCTAATATGAGCATAGCGACACTGGTGGAATATAAGTTGTGCAGCAAATTTTTGAACAGATTGAAGGGTAGAGAGATGGCTTAGTGGGAGACCTGTGAGAAGCAAATTGCAGTAGTCTAAGCAAGAGGTGATAAGAGTGTGGATAAGAGTTCTGATACTGTGGTCAGAAAGGAATGGACGAATTTTGGTGATATTAAAAAGAAACAACATGATTTAGCAGTCTGTTGAATATGTGCAGAGAAGGAGAGAAAGGATTCAAAGATGACCTCAAAGTTATGAGCTGATGAGACAGGGAGGATGGGAGTGTTATCCACAGAGATAGTGAATGGGGAAAGAAGAGAGGTTGGTTTAGGAGAAAAGATAAGAGCTAGTTATTTCCGAGTCTATATGCTGTTGGGCTTCCTCATTAAAAGTGGATAACATAAGACCAAACAAATATTCATCAATACCCTTTGCTTTAATCCCCTCATCCCTAGCATACAATTGCTTACAGAAATTAAAGAATCAACCACGAATTTACACCTCCTTAATCAATAACTCCCCCTCCCCCCTCATCTTTTTAGAATTTGGGATTGAGATTTGTGGTTTTTAAGTTGCCAAGCTAGCAACCATCCTGATTTGTTGCTGAATTCATAACACTGCTGCTGCAGCTTTCGTAGTTGAAACTCTATGTCCACCAACCTGAGGGAGTGAAGCTCGCTTCTCAGCCTGGTCAGCAATTTTCTATCACACCACCTACCAAATCTCAAGTAAGAGTCCCAATCTCTCTTATCTGTTGGAGGATAACAATTTCTTTCTCCACCCTTTCCCTCTTTTTCCTGCCCCCCCCCCCCCCCCCCCCCATTGTATCAGAACCTCTCTTATAACCGATTTTAATCCCTCTAACAGAACTGGCTCAGAAATATCTGGTGTATCATTCAAAGCCTAATACTGATATATCTCTGTCATAACAGCAACTTGTACACTCTCATCCTGCAAAAAGCTTTCATTAAGCCTACAAAATGATCTACCTTTAGAAATAACAATGAATTGAAATTTGCCCCACACAGGACTTGGTCCGACCAAGTGGATGTATCAATGCAGCAATCTCTCAGATTCCAAAGCCAGAAAATGTCCCTAAAAGAACATCCAATCTAGCATAGCTATTATGCACCACAGAATAAAAAGAATATTGTTTTCCCAAAGGATGTTGTGCTCACCAGAGATCAGTAATATGGTCCTTGCTAATTTTTGATGTGAGCTTGGTGCTTCCACCAAATTGTTTCACTGACTAGGCATCCGGTCTATCAGTGAATTAGCAACAAAATTAAAATCTCCCCAAACTAACAGATAACCCTGAACTTTATTGTCAAGGAGTTTATGAACCCCTTTCCAATATAAATGTTGTTGTTCACTGGGGGCATAAATATTAAGTATAGAGATAAAGTCACCATATAGGTCACCAGTTAAAAGAAGAGTTCTCTTTTCTTCATCCTTCACCTCTTCATGAACAGTAAATGGAAGCCTATTATGAATCACTAGTAAAAAAGGCCCGTTTCGAAACGCAATGAAACGGGCGCTAGCAAGGGAAATTCCCACCCATCCTCCCTCCCTGCCGAATTCCATACCCCCTCCCTCCCAACCCCCCTCTGTCCCTCCGTTTCTCCCTCCCTCCCGAGTTGCAGACCCCCTCCCTCCCAGTTCAAGGCCCCCTTCACGCCCCTCCCACCGAGTTGACCCCCCCCCCCTTGGCATTACTGCCTGGCCCCCCCCATGGCGCGACCCTCTGGACACCACCCTGTCGTCCGGAAAACCTCCCCTGAAGCCTGTGCGTACCTCTGCTGACAGAGGCGAACTTCTCTTCTTGGCTGCGGGGCGTTCCTTGTTGAATGAGCATCTGTTGAAGTTTCTGTTTGTGCGTCTGATGTCAGATGCACGCACAGAGACTTGGACGGATACTCCTTCATAAAGCCAGGCCCCGCAGGTGAGAAGAGAAATTCGTCTCCGTCAGCAGAGGTAGGCGAAGGCTTCGGGGGAGAGTTTTCGGAGGAAAGGGTGGTGTCCAGAGGGTCGCAGCAGGGGGGTCCAGGGGGCAGTAACGCGGGGGGGGGGGGGGGTGTTGCAATCGGAGGGAGGGGGAGTGTGTAACTCGTTGGTAGGGGAGTGTGTTTCCCTACTCCTGCCTTTCTGTTGCGTTCCTTTCGTTCACCGAAATTGTTCCACCCTCGACGTCATCAGGTTCGACACGAGGGTGTGACAGAGAGACGATGGTCAGTGGAAAGGCTTCACCACCATGAAGTTATGAACCCTTCACGGAAGTGGGTGGAGCTTGGGGGCTTCATTAGAACGTTGGGGTTGCGAATTATGTCTGGATGGGGCGTGGCTGAGGGCGGGTGTATGAGTGAGAGTGAGAGTGAGTGGTGCTGACAGGCTACAACAGTACAGGGCTTCAGTGTTTCCCTGCCACACAGTGAGCTTCAGAATTGGAGGTGAGAATTATTTATATAGATTATAGAAACTTCACATCTCTTCTTCCCAGTACTCCTGGAGCAAGAATAAACCTGTAAATAATATTTATGTCATAACAATTTCTTGCCTCATTTTGTCTCCTGTACAAGAAACACATCAAGGTTAAGGCAGAGTATTTCCCTGTACAACGGATTCCTCTTTTGTGGAGAATTAAGGCCTTTAACATTAAAAGTGCCTATCCTTACTGAACTACTATCTATGTCCCCTAGAAATCAACAGCTCAGGCCTGAAAGTGGTACAAAACCTCCTGTGAGAAGGTATATAGAATATTGCCCCTCACCCTTAAGAATGATCCCTCAGGTACTGCAAGACACCTTATAACACTTAGTCCCACCCAGAGAGGAAGTATGAAGGGAAGAATGGAGCTGAAAATACAGGAACCAGGAACTATAAAAGGCAGAGCCAGAGTGGGGTTAAGGAGGCCCAGGAATGAAAGAAAGTGATCTCCAGCATACATCTTCACTACATATGTCTATCTACTATGACTTGGCTGAGGTAAGACAACCTTTTCATTGAACACTTGTGAACCTGGTTCTGAGGCCTGGCTGTCCCAGAGAGAGTGAGAAAGAACTTTAGAGACTGTGTTTGAGGGGTAGTACTCACAGGCCGTGGACTGTGTTTGGTCCTTATCAGCCACAAGCCCTTATCAAGGCCTTTTCCCTTTGAATTAAAGATACTTTACCTTTTTGTTCCTGATGCTGTGAAACAACAGGCCTGAGGCTTAATGAATAAAGCAACCTTGGCTAGCTGTGTTATTTGGAGGCCTACCCTTAACCCTTGCTCACAGTATAACGCACCCTATCCCCTCCCAACTCCTACCTCCGACCTCATCCTCTTCCCCCCACCTTGAGATCCCCTCTGCCACCACCTTCTGAAATGATGTATTCATGAGGGCAGAGGGCATTATTGCATATATTTAATAAGAATATTATTTGTATAAACAGCACTTTTTACTGGGGTGCCCCTCCCCCCTATTTACAGTTGCAGTGTCCTATGATTGGCTCTTTGTTAGCTGTTTTCTATTGGTTGTTAGCTCTGAATTAAGGCCAGCCCTCTTTCTTTGCCCGGCAGGCTGGGTGTGAGAAGCTCAGTCTGTGCCTTGCATGCCATGTGCTACCTGCTTTTCTGAGAGCTTCCTTGGTTCCACTGTGGTTCCATCAAGGTTTTTTACCTTCTCTCTCTCCCTTAGATTGCTGTAAAATGCATTTTCCCTTTGTTATCTCTGTTTGAGTTTACAGCTTTGCCTCTCAGCAGTGCTGAGATTTGGCCTCTCCTTGCCTCTGAGGTGGCTGGGTACAAATTCTATGTCGCAATAGGTACAGTTCTTACAGGTAGCTGAATTGTAGATTGAATTCTCTATGTGCATTGGGAGAATTGCAATAAAGAAGATTTGCTTAAGAATTGAGAGTCTAGTGGTAAAGTTTTCTATTCGGGGAGGAAGAGGAGGTTTAACTGACTGTGAGGTCATACTGGTCAGTAACACTGGACAGTAGCACTGGGCACTGACCTGGATAGTAACATCCCCATGAGGTGGTGCCCATCAGCATCCCAGCTATTTCCCAACAGGTATCATCAAATCATGATAATAAACATGTACAAAAAAGTGTTGATAAGAAAGCTCATCCATCCCACCCCTCTTGAACCACAAACTGAACATCACTCAAAAAGGATCCCTCTTAATATCAACCTACTTTATCAATAGAAAACTAACATACATTGAGAGACTAAACAGAGCCCTTTTTATTTATTTATTTGTAAAACACAATGTACAGCATACAATCAAGAACTGCTAATAATAAATGTATCATATATCAAACCAGAAAGAGCACTATCTATCAGGGTTAATGAGCAGGCTTTGCAGATTTTTTGGTCTGAGCTTTAGCACTTGGATCCGACAATCTGTACAGTCTGCTCCCTTTGTCCAGGCGGTTCCACTTAGATGATATCGACACTGGTTTGGACCCACTCTGGGTAGATCGAATTTCCTGAGAAATATTAGCTAGCTGAAGATTCATGTGCTGCTTCCAAGCTGCAGCTGTGTCCTGAACCTTATGAGTCACCTGCACTGTGAACATTAGCCCACACGGACAGATCCATTTATACTGGATTTGCTCTGAATGAAGGAAGCCTGTAACTCTCTTATATTCGCACCTTTTCAGGAGCATCACTGGGGAGAGATCAGGATACAGTTCAACTCCCAAACCCTTCCACTTGATATTGCCTTTGGAGCAGGCTATAGATAAAATTCACTCTTTCAGAGCAAAGTCATGCATGCAGGCCAAAATATCCATCCCTGCCCTGATTTTCTCTCCTTGGGCCTCATACCCAATGGGCACAATCAGGCCTTCCATCAAGGCTCAGTATGCATTTTGCAATATCCAGGACAACTGCAATGCAGTTAAATGCAGATTCTTCATGGATGCTCTTCACCTGCACGTTATTGTGGTGGGGCCGATTCTCCAAGTCCTCCATCTTGTCCCACAAATCCTGCAGATCTTTCTAGAAAGAGTCATGAGAATCACACATTGTATCTATATGGTCCTTGCAGCTCAACACTCTCTGCTCCAGCTCCTCCTGTCTCTCATGGAGAGCACTGAGATCTTGCTTTATTTCGTCTATGGCAACTTTAATATCCTGTCTCACCAGCATAAATTCTGTTTTGAGCTCCAACATCCATCAGGTAATCTTTCAGGAGTGACTAGATAGACCTGTGTGTTCTACATTGGTGCTGTAATCACCTTCAGATTCTTCAGAAAACACCAGCGCCGTCATGACACCATGCGGCAGGTAGGGACTTGAAATCCAATGACAGCAATTAGCCAAAAATGCACCCACACTAAATTATGTTACAGGCCCTTAGTAGTCCTTATATGGCCTCTCTCTAATCACACTAATATAGCTCTGTAAAGACAATGGGTAACCCGATGAGCCTTGATTTGATAGATTGCTGGGACACAGCCTAAGATTCAGGCTGCTTTTTGGAATACTGACATCACTTCCTCCCTGGCGGGGTCTTCTGGTTGTCCAGGGGTAGGGGTCTTCCTGAGATCCATGGGGTCTTTGAGCAGGAGAGATGCCCAGTCGCTCCTGCCCAGTCCTGCATTGGCACCCCTAGCAGTAGTCTTGCACGACTACCGTTAGGGGTCATATTTCTATATGCCAGTATGCCACCCAAGTGCTATTCTGCAAATACCCACTTAACTTACATTGTGTGTATTTGCAAGGGAGGCATGTACAGGGGCACAGCATGGGCAGGACATAGGTGGGGTACGCAACTTACAGTAATTGTAAGTTACATGAATTCCTGGCACATTTAGGCACCCACATTTAAATCAGCTCTATGGCTGCTGTAAGTGCAGGTGCATAAATCTTAGGTGTGCCATTACCGGGTTATCCTAGTATTCTATAATTTCATCTAGGCACCATTGGGGTGTATAAATGGAGGCATCCAGTTATAGAATTGACCTTATAGCTGGAACAACAAATCCTTGCATACAATGGGATTAAAACCAGGACAGAATCAGCATGTCATCTTGGGAAGCATATGGTGATAATGTAGAACAAGAACCGACAGAGTTAAGATAAAATTCCTGTTTATTCCTTTGATACTTCCTTCCTGACTTCTTCAAGTGTACACTTGATTGGAATCTTCCTTTTTTGGGGGGAGGGGTGTTATAGGGAGTAATATATTGTATGGTTTGATTGAGCTAGTCTTGGAAAGCGTTAATTCATGGGCTTGATATGATTGCTTTTTTTTTCTTTATATTTTTTTTCTTGGAAACAGACTGTTCCTTGATATTGTATGTATTAGTATCCTTTTCTATTTATTTGTGATAATAAGGGATTCAATAAAACAAGCATGCTTTTGTATCTTTTTCTGTCTACATTTACATGGAAATTGGATACATAGTTGCAGAAAAGATGTCAGGAGAATTAAAATTAATTTTAAATGGGTATTTAACTGGTTGCTATGTTTAATTCATAGCTAATTCACCAGAGGTTTATCTTTATGCTTTCAATGTCTCTTCCTCTTTACTGCTAATAAGCATCAATTGTGAGTAATAAAGTGTAAATTAGTAGTGACAGGAAAAAAGGTTACATATCAAGTCTAACTTGCCCTCCTACTGATTTGTACAAATTTTTTATGCAAAAATCAAGTAACCAGATGTTAAGAATCTAAAATAGCATTTCGTGATAATGTAATTAAGGTTTTATTAGATTTTTCTGAGGATAGAATAATATTATCAGTTCTTTATTTTTCATTTTAGTTTTATATAATGTTTGCATCATTTCCAAGCAAGCAAATATTGTGGGACATCATGAAGTACATTAAAAACTCAATTCAAGAAGTTCCAATAGTTACAAAGAAAAAAAAAAGATAATTATCATTAATACACAAAAAGGGAAACATCCAGAAAGCATCAAAATTCACAACAGAAAACCAGCCAACAATAGATATCTACTCATAAAACATCAAATAATTAAAGTAACATCTCTACAAAGGAACTAATCTAACAGAGATGGGTGACTTTTTTCCCATATGAAAAGTGCATAGATTGAGGAATATTGTAACATAAATCTAGTGCTCAGGTTTATTTATTTATTTATATTCTCATTTATTTATTGGGATTTCTATGTCATATGCTCTTTTAGAAAAATGAAAGTGATTTAAAATTCAAAGTGTAGTATAAAAATACAATACATTTTATTTATTTATTTAATTACAACATTTCTATCCCACATTTTCCAACTAGTGTTGTTTCAATGTGACTCACATTGAACTAAGAAATATAATAAGATAGGGGATCTGAATTACATAGAATCAAAGTGGCTTAAAAGAGGGATGGGGAAAAGTGAGGCAGGAGGAAATATAAAGGACAGAGGGAAGGATGGCAGGTGGGGAGGTGGATCAGTGAAACATAAAGCATAATAAAACCTGTTGCTAATGAAACAATAAGAATTGCTATGTTGCGGTAAAAGGGGCCCTGCGGTGTCCTCGGCACATGGACTTGCCACATGCCAAGGCCCCTTTTACCGCAGCAGAGTTTTTGGGGGAAAAAAGAAAATGGTAAGTACATACTTTCCGCATGGCCATTTCCTGAAGGAGCCCTTACCGCCTCCTATTTTGGAGGCATTAGGGGCTCCCTCTTTAATGCCTTCCATACTCCATGTCTCATAATCATTCAAGATCATTTGTGCACACTGTTCTGCTAAGCAGATGATATTCAGATTTTATGTCATGTCACTGATCCCACCACTGGCTCTACTATATTTAAGCTGATGCCAGCTAATTTTATATAATGCAGCACAAGTTAGGTGTCAATTAGGTGTTCAAGTGGCAGTTAGGCACCTAACTGCACTTAGGCTCTATTCTATAAGTTAGCACCTAAATGCTTGAGTATGTAACTGCAAAGGTGGTGTGCATGTGGATGGGATATGGGTAGGAATTGGGTGGGTCAGACGCTTAGAGGTGTATTTTCAAGCACGTAGACTTACAAAGTTACGTGGAGGGGCATTTTCGAATGGGGATGCTCATCTCTAAGGGCGGCCATCTCTGAGGACGTCCCCGCGAAGGGACGGGGCATCCCGTATTATCAAAACAAGATGGGCGTCCATCTTTCGTTTCGATAATACGGTCGGGGACGTCCAAATCTCAACATTTAGGTTGACCTAAGAGATGGTCGACCTAAATGTTGAGATGGTCGACCTTAGAGATGGACAACCTCGGTTTTCGCCGATAACGGAAACCGAGGACGCCCATCTCATAAACGACCAAATGCAAGCCCTTTGGTCGTGGGAGGAGACAGCCTTCGTAGTGCACTGGTCCCCCTCACATGCTAGGACACCAACCGGGCACCCTAGGGGGCACTGCAGTGGACTTCACAAATTGCTCCCAGGTGCATAGCTCCCTTACCTTTGGTGCTGATCCCCCCAAACCCACTCCCCACAACTGTACACCACTACCATAGCCCTAAGGGGTGAAGGGGGGCACCTACATGTGGGTACAGTGGGTTTTGGGTGGGTTTTGGAGGGCTCACATTTACCAACACATGTGTATCAGGTGGGGGGGGCCTGGGTCCGCCTGCCTGAAGTGCACTACACCCACTAAAAACTGCTCCAGGGACCTCATACTGCTGTGATGGAGCTGGGTATGACATTTGAGGCTGGCATAGAGGCTGGAAAAAATGTTTTTTAATTTTTTTGGGGGGTGGGAGGGGGTTGGTGACCACTGGGAGAGTAAGGGGAGGTCATCCCCCATTCCCTCCGGTGGTCATCTGGTCAGTTCAGGCACCTTTTTGAGGCTCGGTTGTGAAAAAAATTGGACCAAGTAAAGTTGGCCAAATGCTTGTTAGGGACGCCCTTCTTTTTTCCATTATCAGCTGAGGACGCCCATCTCTTAACCATGCCCCCGTCCCACCTTCGGTACACTGCCATGAACTGTGGTCATCCCCGCGAGAGAAAGCAGTTGAGCATGCCCAAAATCGGCTTTCGATTATGCCGATTTGGGCGATTCTGAGAGAAGGACGCCCATCTCCCAATTTGTGTCAGAAGATGGGCATCCTTCTCTTTCGATTATGCCACCGATTTATTTATTTATTTGTTGCATTTGTATCCCACATTTTCCCACTTATTTGCAGGCTCAATGTGGCTTACATAGCACCATGCTAGCGATCGCCAGGTCCGGTATGACAAATACACAGTGATATCATGGTAGAGATCATGTGTGACAGACACATTATGGAATCGGAAAGGAGGAAGAGTTATGTTATGTCCATTTCGAGTATTAGATTTGTTGTGTTGCAGGGTTCAGACATTTAAGTTGGATCATTCGGATATGCCTTTTTGAACAGGTAAGTTTTTAGTGACTTTCGGAAGTTTGATAGGTCTTGCATTGTTTTCATGGCATTTGGTAGTGCATTCCATAGTTGCGTGCTTATATAGGAGAAGCTGGATGCATAGGTTGATTTGTATTTGAGTCATTTGCAACTTGGGTGGTGGAGATTTAGGTATGTGCGTGTTGATCTTGTTGTGTTTCTGGTTGGTAGGTCAATGAGGTCTGTCATGTATCCTGGGGCATTGCTGTAGATAATTTTATGAACCAAAGTGCAGATTTTGAACACAATACATTCTTTGATTGGGAGCCAGTGCAGTTCTCATAGGGGTTTGGCGCTTTCGAATCTCGTTTTTCCGAATATAAGCCTAGCTGCAGTGTTTTGAGCTGTTTGGAGTTTTTTTAAGATTAGTTCTTTGCATCCCGTGTAGATTCCATTACAGTAGTCTAGGTGGCTTAATACCATTGACTGTACCAAGTTGCAGAATATTTCCCTCTGGAAGAAAGGTTTTATTCTTTTGAGTTTCCACATTGAGTGGAACATTTTCTTTAATGTAGATTTCGCTTGGCTTTCTAGCGTGAGGTTTCGTTCGATTGTAACTCCGAGAATTTTCAGGCTGTCTGACACAGGAAGGGTGTAGTCTGGAATGTTTATGTAGGTGGGTTTGTTCTTGTTGTATTGGGATGAGAGGATGAGACAGTGTGTTTTATCTGTGTTAAGTTTTAGTTGGAATGCATCCGCCCATGAGTTCATGATTTTTAGGCTGAGTTTGATTTCATTGGTGATTTCTGTTAGATCATGTTTGTAAGGGATGTGTATCATGACATCGTCTCCATAGATGTAGGGGTTAAGGCCTTGGTTGGCTACGGATTTGGCTAGTGGGGTCATCATTAGGTTGAAAAGGATCGGTGATATGGTGATCCTTGGGGTACTCCAAACTCTATTTTCCATGGTGATGATATGTTCGAATGCGATTTCACTTGATATGTTCTAGTGGTTAAGAAACCCTTAATTCAGCTAAGCACACTTCCACCAATCCCGAAGTATTCTAGGATGTATAGTAGTATTTTATGGTTTACTATGTCGAATGCACTTGACATGTCTAATTGTAGGAGAAGTATGCTTTTGCCTTTTGCAATTTCTTGTTTGAATTTGGTTAGGAGAGTTACTGGTACTGTTTCGGTGCTGTGGTTGGAGCGAAATTCTGGTTGTGATTCGGGTAGTATAGAGAATTTGTTTAAGTAATCGGTGAGTTGTTTGGTTACCATGCTTTCCGTAATCCATGGAACTTTGTAAGTCTAAATGATTTGAAAATGAGTCCCTCTGGCAACAAACTTATAAAATACAGTACACTGTGCATCTAAGTGCCACATTTTAGGCACCACACTTATACCTGCCTTTTACATGGTGTAAGTGTGGGCTATTAAAGTTAGGTGCCTAAATGTGGGTTTTCCAAATATCAAGTTAGGCTCTATTCTATAATAGAATCTGAGTGCCCAGAAGCCGTTATAGAATACTATCTCAGAACACAGATTTTGGGCACCTCCCCCCCCCCCCCCCCCCCCCCCCCCCAATATTCAGTGCTATTTAACCGGCCAGAAATGACTCCTGGCTGGTTAAATTGCGCTTAACTGGCTATCTGCAAATATTCAGCACATTGCTGTTTATGTTTGGTGGCCAAATCAGGCTGCCAAAATAGCAAGCCTATCTTTGGCTGGTTTAAACTTAACCAGTCCGGGCTGAATATTTGCTTGGTTGGTTAAGTTTAAACAGGAAAACAATAAATTGGATATTCAATGCTGGTCACCAGAAACAGCCCAGCATTGAATATCTGGTCTCATCACTGACAGCGGGAGATAGCCGGGCTGCCTCCCATAGTCTGTACATTGGCCCCTTAATTTTTATCGCCTTTTATAGAATTGCCCCCATGATGGGCAAATTGTGGTATCATCACTTGATGAAACTTACCAGTTTATTGCTTATTTGTTTCCAGTGCATTTCTATATGAATGACAAATCATCTGCTTAAATGAAATTCAGAGAAAACAATCATTCTTTGGGTGGGAAATAAAAGTAATCCTTGTCCATTGATCAGCCCTAGTTTAGATGGTAAATCTATCTCCTTTCAAGGTGTGGTTCGAAGTCTAGGAATCTGGATCAATTCTGAGTTGAATGGAGAAAATCAAGTCCATCAGTTGGTGCCTGTTGAATTTTAAAATTACATTTTCCATGTTACATGCAGGACCTTGTTCTCTTTAGACGATTTGCTGAATTTGATGCATGCATTTATTTTCTCACAGTTAAATTACTGTAACTCCTTTTATTTAGATCATCTCTAAAACTTACTATCTAAGCTCAACTATTGCAGAATATGACAGTTACAATTATCTTTGTCAATATTCAAAGCAGTTTAAGGCCAAAAATGGTTCCTGGCTCGTTAAATCGCCTGTTCAGGGCTAACCACTAGTTTTCAGCAGCACTTAACTGGTTAGTGCTGCTGAAAATAACCAATTAGTGCTGATCTAGAAACTGGATATTTCGGGGCATTCCAGGGTCAGAATCACCACCAGCCAGGGTAACTGTATAAATAACATCACATAAAAGTCAGTCCTATCTTTATGTGGTGGCCCATAGCCGGTTAAGGAGGTCTTTTACAAAGGCGTGCTAGTGTTTTTAGCACATGCTAAATGCTAGAGATGCCCATTGGAATATATGAGCATCTCTAACATTTAGCATACACTAAAAGTTCTAGTGCACCTTGTAAAAGGGGTCTTTTTTATTACATTTGTACCCCGCACTTTCCCACTCATGGCAGACTCAATGCAGCTTACATATTGTATACAGGTACTTATTTGTACCTGGGGCAATGGAGGGTTAAGTGACTTGCCCAGAGTCACAAGGAGCTGCCTGTGCCTGAAGTGGGAATTGAACTCAGTTCCTCAGGACCAAAGTCCACCACCCTAACTACTAGGCCACTCCGCCACTTAACTGGCTTAGCTGACTCTGCAAACCCAGAAATTGAATGCCGGTGTCTGGACATGGTCAGGCATTGAATTTCTGAGTTTGACACCGGCGGCAATCAGCAACACACTGATCACTACCAGCTGAAAATAGGGCCCCATCATGAATAAATCCAAGTTTCATCGAGTTACTCTACTCTTGAAAGGTTTACACTGGCTTGCAGTGGCCACCCATATTGAACTTAAAACTCTCTGTCTTGCCTTCAGGATATTGCATGGGAACTGCCCACCATATATCGTGCCATTACTGAGCATCAGACCAATACCTAGCCTCTCAAGACTTGGAACATTTAAATATGTTTGAACTCCAAGTTGCCTCTAACACCCGCCTTGCTTCATCTTGTAAGAAATTGTTTAAAACTGCTGTGCCTAGTTTATGGAACTCTCTACCTTTTGAAGTTGGAGATGAACAGAACTACCTTAAATTTAGGAAACTATTGAAGACATGCTTATTTTCTAGATAGACTTAGATGCTTATTTTCAAAAAAGATGGATGTCTCAAAGTGGCCAACAAAACGTCCATCTGCCAAAAATGTCCAAATCACAATTTTGGACAGGCAGAATTTAGATGTCCTAAACTCCAGTTTGTACAACTAGCAAGGGGTGCATGTTGTGTGTGTGTTTAGGGTGGGACTAGGGAGGTCCCAAATTTAGGATGTCCAACAGCAATAATCGAATGGGAAGAAACGTCCAAGTTAAAAAAGAAGGGTATCCTAATTTAGACCTGTTTCAATCATGTCCAGGGTATAAAAAGGTGCCTTGATTGAGTAGCTGACCAGTGGAGGGATTAAAACATGACTCTTCCTTAATCCACCAGTGGTTACTATCCCCTCCCTTATCTCTTATCCCTGAAAGTGACATCGGAAAGGGAAACTAGGCTCCCTGACAACATCAGGTTTTGTGGACATTCTCAAGAATAGTCTCGTAGTCAGTGTAGTGGACTGTAAACCAGAGGATCCAGGTTCAAATCTTACATCAACTCTTTTTTTTTAATGTTTAAATTGTGAGTCCTAAATATTAAAGACACCTGCAAGCCTGAGGGCTATTGCGGTGGTGAAAAACAGATACAGAGGTATTTCCCTGTTTTTGGAAGGCTCATCATTTAAAATAACAGAGTTGCAGTGGAATATGAACCTGGGTGCCCTGGATTAAAGTCCACTGCATTGACCACTAGGCTACCTCCCTGCTCTATGGGGTTGTCTGTGTGGCCATTTTTGTTTAAATGGGGCACTTCATCAGACCATGGCCAAATTAATCAGCTTCAATTTTAAGATAAGTGCTCCATAAGAAATGCTTGAAATGTTTGGAACTTTGATGATATGTATAATTCCAGATGCAGTTGGATACAACTTTGGGCACTAAGAAACAATGCAATATAGGTTTGGGCACATTTAATATTTAGACACTTTTAAGTTGGATACAACAGCACTCATATATATTGGGAAACCTATTATGTTGTGATCAAATTATGTGATAAACTAACTGGCTTTTTGCCAGAAATATGTCAATTAATTAAAATGTCCCTACAAAGCTTGTGTGGATTCAGCAAAGTGTGTGTTTGACACACAGAGTTCTCCCACTACACATAGAGGGGCAATTGCGATATAGTAACATAGTAGATGACGGCAGAAAAAGACCTGCACGGTCCAACCAGTCTGCCCAACAAGACAAACTCATATGTGCTAGTTTTTGTGTATATCTTACCTTGATTTGTAACTGTCATTTTCAGGGCACAGACCGTACAAGTCTGCCCAGCACTATCCCCGCCTCCAAACCACCAGCCCCACCTCCCACCACCAGCTCTGCCACCCAATCTCGGCTAAGCTCCTGAGGATCCATTTCTTCTGAACAGGATTCATTTATGTTTATCCCATGCATGTTTGAATTCCGTTACCGTTTTCCTCTCCACCACCTCCCGCGGGAGGGCATTCCAAGCATCCACCACTCTCTCTGTGAAAAAATACTTCCTGACATTTTTTTTGAGTCTGCCCCCCTTCAATCTCATTTCATGCCCTCTAGTTCTGCCACCTTCCCCTCTCCGGAAAAGGTTTGTTTGCGGATTAATACCTTTCAAATATTTGAACGTCTGTATCATATCACCCCTGACATGTGACGTCTAAGTCCAACTTTCGTCCAAAATCTGAATAGCAAAGAAGGTCATTTTCAAAAAAGAAAAATGTCTATCTTTTGTTTTTTGCAAAATAGGTTTTGTGATTTGGACATTTTATTTTTTGGATCATTTTCGAAAAAAAAAAAAAAAAACGTCCAAGTGCAAAACGCACCACATCAAGCCATTGGTGGAAAGTAGGAGGAGCCAACATTTTTAGTACACTGGTCCCCCTGAAATCCCAGGAAAGCAATAGGGCACCCTAGGGGGTACTGAAGTGGACTTCATAAAATGCTCCCAGGTACACATCTGACCATTGCTCCCTTACCTTGTCTGCTGAGCCCCCCCAAAACCCACCCAAAACTCACTACCCCCAACTGTACACCACTACCATAGCTCTTACAGGTGAAGGGGGCACAGTGGGTTTCTGGTGAGTTTTGGAGGGCTCACAGTTTCCTCCACAAGTGTAACAGGTAGGGGGAGGTAGAAGCCTGGGTCCACCTGTCTGCAGTGCACTGTGCCTACCACTAGACTACTCTAGGGACCTGCATACTGTTCTAATGGACCTGAGTATAACATCTAAGCCTGGCACAGAGGCTGGCAAGTAATGTTTTTCATCACATTTTTGGGGGGTGGGAGGAGGTTAGTGACCACTGGGGAATAAGGAGAGGTCATCCCTGATTCCCTCCAGTAGTCATCTGGTTATTTAGGGCACCTTTTTGTGCCTTATTCATTATAAAAATAGGTCTAGCTCAAAACGTCTTAGTTTTAGTCCTGGATATTTTTGTTTTCTTCCATTATAGCTGAAAAACATCTAAGTCTCAGGAACGCCCAAGTTCCGCCCTGAACATGCCCCCGATACGCCCCTGTGAGATTTAGACGGACTTCAAAGAAAAATATCTAAAAATTGGTTTAAAAAATACTGATTTTTACGTTTGTATGAGAAAAACGTCTAAATGCTGCTTTATACCACTTTTTAGAGGTTTTTCTATTTTGAAAATGAGCCCGATAATTTTATTTCATTCATTTGCATACAGTTAAACAGAGGGCTATAGGTGGTGCTGGAGTGGAGTTTAACATTTATTTAAAAAGAGTTTTCTTTGTTTCCACTCTCTGCCTATGACTCGCCCTCTCTAGAAAAATATTTTTTTTTAATAGTTAATGTGCAACTAGCATGTGAGAAGTGGCAAAATACTACAAAACACTTTAACATATTTTGCGGTAGCCTATTTTCCTGCACTAACGTCACATTAAAGGCTTAATGCCCCTGAAAGATTAAAATGATCTTATTCAACAGGTTTAGCAAACACATTGAGCTTCAATTTAATCTAATAATCAAAGTTATTTAAGCAACACAATACAGATCATCTCTGGTTTTGTAGTAAGCAGATTCTTAGCAAGTCAGGCATATTTACTTGCAGACAAAGCAACAACAAGCCCTTGCTAAAAACTAGCTTATGTCAAATGAGGATGTTTTTTTTTACTGCAATCCATTGTTAGTTGGGGTGCTTAAAACCACAGTTGTTTATCTAACCTTTCCTAAATCCCTGAGCACATATACCATAATAAAAATGTGAAATGCGAAAACACAAAAGTTTACATTTGTAATGAACAGCAGTATAAATTATTCATAATTACTGTAGAAGCAATTATCTTTTATCTGTGGTCTATTTGGGGTAAAAGGACACAAGTACTGTAGCAATTTTCTGTAGCATCTCCTCTAGAAATGTTCTTCAGCTTCTCCCTTAGATTAGCACTGTCAATAACTCAGTGACCACATAAGAAACTAATGAGATATGTTGTTTCAGAATATCAGAATAGTTAAAGGCATTTCAGTGAAAAGCTATGTAACACTTACAGGAAAAGAAATCCTCTATGATGTGTGAAATAAATTTCCAGTGGTAAGAATAGGATGAACATTAAGTAAAAAATGCACAACATGGGTTTTGCCCATTTTAGGGTTGTGAAGGTAGAAGTGCAGTTCCTCCTCTTACATCCCTTACAGTGCCAATGCTTCTCCTTCCCTACTTATTTATTTAACACATTTATACCCCACATTTTCCCACCAATAGTAGGCTCAACGTGGCTTACAAAATCGTAGGTCAAACTACATTTCAATTAAATAACATAACAATGTGATATAGTTCAGTAAAATAACATAATAATGTAATTTAAAAAAGTAAACGTATAGGTATCGTAAAGCACAACAGAGATAATAAGAGTGAATAATAAAGGTAAGGGTCCATGGAATTTGCTGTAACAGGAAAAGGTAAATTAAGTTGAGTCATGAAGGTAAGCCTTCTTAAACAGGGTGGTCTTCAGTAATTTCCTGAAATTTAGGTGGTTCTGAGTTAATTTTAAGATTTTAGGTAGTGCATTCCATAACTGTGTTCCTATGAAGGAGAAACTGGATGCGTAGGTAGACTTGTATTTTGAGGCCGTTGCAGTCTGGATAGTGTAAATTTAGGTAGGATCGGGAAGAACTGGAACTGTTTCTGGGTGGAAGGTCAATTAGATTAAGCATGTATCCAGTAACTTCTCCATAAATAATCCTGTGAATCAAGGTGCAAACCTTGAAGGCAATGCGTAGAACATTTTCTTTGTGGTACAATTTACTTGGGTTTCCAGGGTCAGGTTCCGATCAATTGTGACGCCAAGTAGTTTTAAGCTATCCGAAATGGGGAGGGAGTAGTTGGGGATATTTAAAGTTGTAGGTTTATACTTGTTATGCTGAGAGGATAGAATGAGGCAACGATGTTTGCTATAAACCCTCCTCTTTCCCAGGCTCCAGGTGACATGTTTTCTCCCTTGATCCCCTTGAGCACTCAGAGGAGCAGAGATGAAAGAGGTAATGCTCAGCAGGAATAGCCTAATAGTTAGGGCAGTGGGCTGAGAACCTCAAGAACTAGGTTGTTATTATTATTATTATTATTTGTTGCATTTGTATCCCACATTTTCCCACCTATTTGCAGGCTCAATGTGGCTTACATTGTTCGGAATGAGAAATATAAAGTGGTATTGCATTAGAGTTACATGTGACAGAATAAGTTAGGCAGTCAAGTATAGAGAATTCATTTCCGGAATGAGAATAAAGTGTTATTGGGTTAAAGTTCATTGAGTGACATGCTCAACCCTCCATTACCCCAGAAATAAACCTTAGGCTTTGAGCCCACTAGGGACAGAAAAAATGCCTGCATACAATATATGTAAACTGCTTTGGTTGTATCCACGGGAAAGTTGGAATATCAAATCTATGACCCTTTATGTTTCAACAATTTTTATTGATGAGGGTCACATGGTATACAATTCCATCTCAGTCAATATAAATCGTATAACAGCGAAGTCTAGTACATATTACTAAACCTAAAATGTCCATCATCAATGTTTTCCAAACTTTTCTCCCCTATCCCTTCCTTCTTGTCTTCTCCTATATCTATAATGTGTACATGTATAATTAAATATTAACAATAAACTTTTATATGAAACTCCAATATTTATAACTCGTGTTTTACTCAGTGTATTATCCCAACAATATTTACTGGTGGGTCCTCTTAATGTGCTCCTTCAAAGGATTGTTCTCCTATCTAACAAATCTATGACCCTTTATCAGTGTGAGAGAGTAGATAGGGGAAAGGGAAGCTACCTGCATTAAGAAAAGGAAGACGAGGAAGGGTGTCTGGAAATGAAAGAAAAGCATTATGGAAAGGCAATAGGGTAAAACTGTGGGTTGAAACGTCACTGGGGGAAGCAGGGTGGGTCAGTGAGAGGGGACTCAGCGAAGCATGTCTCTAGTTTTTACAGCAGGGAAGGAAGAGGCTTAGCTTTTAGCTGCAGCAATAAGTAAGAAGGAGAATACAGGGCTTATTGAATAGGGTTCTTGGCAAAAGCAGATGCAGGAAGGATGAAGGATTTTGGAAGTAGCAGGCAGTGATGGATGTGGAAGAAATGCCATGATTTTAATGGTGGTGCCAATAGGGATTATTAGGGAAAGAAAAGGGTTCTTGGCAATTGTAGGGGTCATAGAAGGGATATGACAAGGCTGAAGAGCTAAAAGTATTGCTTTCATATTTCAAGAGAGACTGAGATTATCATACTATGGCATGATATTGCTGTATGCCAGAATAAGCTGGTATGTAATGAACAAGAAGGTGGTGACCACAGCTAGATGGATAATGAGATGTCTTTTCATGAATAACACAGGTTGCAAGGTTAAACACTAGCTGCTTTATTCAATTTACATAATAAATCAGCTGTCTTGCATCTCATTATTACTTAATGTGTATCATGCAAAAAACAAATGCATTAAGGCCAAGCAATGGATGATCGTACCACTTAGGGGCATAGTTATAAAACTGGGCAACTATTAGGATGAGTTATTTTACCACTAATTTGGGTTGTTTTAGCACAGGCCCCATTTTATGCAATGAGACCTAGTTCCCAATAACTGGGGTTAACATTAAAATAACTCATCTAAACAGTAGCCCACATTGATAACTTCCCCCCTTAGCTGCAATAATCACTCCTAAAGCACACATTTTGTCTTTGAATTTATTATATGAGTATTTGTTGTGTGTATTCTTTCTGCCTTTTCTTTTTTCATTCATAACTGTTTTATGATTTGATAAGAGAGATTCTTTGAAGATAAGCACATGCAATAAAATCACACTAGTAAGTCATGTGACTCTCCATGATAATAAACATGTTGTCTTTGGACTGTAAAATATTCAAATAAACTGCACATATTGAATTCTCAGGGAACTTATAACAGTGATTATAATATAACACAAAAATACTCTAATGTAATGTATTCTATTTGTTTGGTTTAACACACCATACACAAATATTTGGATTTCCTTTTTTCTAGTATGTTTCAGAAGCATATTTTTATGCTAAAGAAGGGACTTGGATGTTTCTTACATTATTTATGCTCATTTTTAATATTTTATTAGGCCAAAGGTTGGTTAATAAGCAAGCTTCTTTTAGGTTTTATTTATAACTATTGTGTGCACCATCACAAGGGTAAATTGTTGTGTTTTTTTTTTTGTTTACTAACACTTGAGATACAGTAACAGGAGTCTAATTCATTTTTGCAAAAGGATGTCACAATAATTGACCGTAATAGTCTATTGAAACATTAGCAAGAGAGAGAGATTATTAATTTAGTATGCTAGAAGATAAAAAAAATTAAGTGCTCCTAAATATAACTCATTATTTTAACTCTTTATTAAGAACTACAAATTCTGTTGATGACAATAAGCTCAGATTTAGTAGGCCTCTTGTTATTTAAAACAGTAATATAGTAGATGACGGCAGACAAGAGCCAAAATGACTATTCTCTCTGCCCAGTATGATGGTTAGATTTGTAACTACCCCTCAGTACAGTTTACCCCTTCATTGCCTTCTTAATAAGTTCAGTGCTGTTTTGAGCTGAGATGTTCATTGCTTGACTCCATCCGTTTGCCTTTCAGTGATCCTCTGTAAACATTAGAGATGTGCATTTGTTAGTGCACCTTAAAAAAATGCCACAACCAATTATTGACTATAGTTGGTGTTAATTGGCAGTTATATGCACAACTGCCCTTAATTGGTATTCTATAAGTTGCACTCTCAAATTCCAGAGTGTGCAAATCCAAGGAGGGCCTGGACCTGGGAAGGGCATCAATAGGTTGGGGGAGAAGGGTGTCAAACAGTTACATGTATGGGTTATAGAATACTAGCATTTATGCATGTAACTGCCTACAGTTAGATGAGAGCATTTATACCAGCCATTGAGAGTACTCACGCCTAAAGTTACTATTTTATAACAGCAGTTCTGCTTACAACTACCATTATAGAATTTGCACTTAGTACACATCATCCCAATGCATAAATTTATATGACCTATAGAAAATTACCCCCCAAGCCACTTACACACACCCTTACAGAATAGTGCTTGGGTGTGTTGTTTGCACATGGCACCTAAAAATTCTACGTGAATTTAAGCGTATTCTATAAGGTTTAGGTACAGTTTATAGAATACACTTAGTTGATACCATAGCACCTAAATCTACATGTGCCCATTTACGCCAATAAAAACCTGGTGTAAATCCATGCGCGTTTATTTAGGTCTGTGGAAATTTTGCTACACTCACGAAATGCCCATAAACATACCCCTTTTAAACTACACACATTTATTTTGAACTGGGCGCTGTTCAATTTAGGCACAGTTCTTTATAGCGTACGCTTAGTGATTTCCGTGCATAAATTCTGATAATTGCCAATTAGTCCTTAAGTGCTGTTATGAACGCTCATTAGCTTGTTAAGCCAACTAAGTTACTTGCAGTGTTATAGAATATGCACCAATTTCAGCACCTAAATCTAAGTGCACTGTATAGAATCCGGGAGTATGCACACAAATGCTAACATTCTTTACCTTTATGCATTCAAGGGGAGTGCAAATGCTGTTGCCCAGATATCGAATTGCCCTTAATATGTTCTGAGTATATTTGAGTTTTCAAAGCTTGGAGCTTAGATGTTCAATGAACTAAAAAATGTCACAGCTTCAAAACTGCATGCAGAGTTGGACATGTGGCATTTCCAAAGATACAGCAATAACTGTCCTTTCCAAACAGATATTTTGACATTCAAATGTGACATTTTGGGGAAGTTTCTAAAATAAAATTTTATTGAGGAGCATCAGAGTAAGTGCTATACAGACGTTTATGTTCTACATTGTATAAGTAACTGCTGGAAGATATTATAATGGAAATTTTTAGAATGGCATAATTGTTGCGATTCTACAATCAAATTTTTATTGAAAAACCTGTTTTCCTCAGTTTATGTATCAAAATAATACTGTTTCACATTGACTTGTACCTGCTAAGGCAAAGTAAAAAGTCTACCTTGTATTCATCTACAGACAAATTCATGTTTTTTCTAATGTTCCACTACAATTACACATTGATTTGAATGGTAAACCATTTTTGCTTTTACATTATACCAATGAAAAATAAGAAACTTACCAAAAATATATACTGTTTGAATTGTTGCGTTTTTAAAAAGTATTCCATCATATTAACCAGCTTTGAAAAGCTACATATCTCACTTTTTTGTTACAAGTAGAAAGAATGCCTCCAAATTATTCTTTTAACCACAAGGCCATTCCATCTTTTTTTTGAGGGGGGGATGTGAAGTGATACACTCATTCTCTTACATATCCTCCTATATAATAATTCTCACCACCAATGTTCTAAAGTAGCTGCCTGTGTACGTGGCTCCTTCAGCGTTGCTGAGCTAGGCTCCATAGCCAGGCTGACGTCACTCACAGCTGATCCCCCCCCCTGACACACACACTGCCATGCGCAAATCTGGCATCAAACAACACAGCAAAAAAAAAAAAAAACAGGCTTGCGCCCATCAGCTGTCGCGCACCCTGTCACAGGTGCACGTGCTACAAAATGGAGAACCGGGGAGCGGAACGAGCATTTTGGCAGCCCTTCCCCGCTGAGCTAGAAGAAAGGCTTCAGCGCACTGTCTCACCCACCCCCGAGACACTGCCCGCCCCTGCTGAAAACCCTCTCAGTCTCACAAACAATGTCTGTCACACACGCATACACACTTCCCTTGCGATGTCTCCACCCATGGCACTAACCTCCCCCCCTCCGAGTCTGGCCCCGCCGATCCCCCTCCATGCATGTCGACCCACCCCCCTCCAAAACTACCACTACCGCCCCTACCCCTCTGTCTCACACACACACACACAATGTCTGGAAAACCCAACGCCATGAGGATCCAGTGGGGAAACTGGGTGAAACAGAAGGGAATCAAAAAAAAAATGTGCAGCACAGGAAAACTAATCTACAAAACAAACAAGTCCTCCGAGGTGGTGGAGATGAACGGAATTCAAACATGCGTGGGATAAACATAAAGGAATCCTGTTCAGAAGAAATGGATCCTCAGGAGCTTAGCCGAGATTGGATAACAGAGCCGGTAGTGGGAGGCGGGGCTGGTGGTTGGGAGGCGGGGATAGTGCTGGGCAGACTTATACGGTCTGTGCCAGAGCCGATGGTGGGAGGCGGGGATAGTGTTGGGCAGACTTGTAAGGTCTGTGCCCTGAAAAAGACAGGTACAAATCAAGGTAAGGTATACACAAAAAAGTGGCACATTTCTTGGGCAGACTGGATGGACCATGCAGGTCTTTTTCTGCCGTCATCTACTATGTTACTATGATATGTTACAGTTCAAAAGAAGACAGGAGAAAGATCTTGCAAAGCGAATGCTAGAGGAAAGGAACCGAGAAAAGGCAGAAGAAAAGGCAGCCCGGGAGCATATTAGGCAGCAGATTGCATTGGATCGTGATGACTGAGCTGCTCGGTTTGCAAGGTCACAGGAAGAAGCTGAAGCTTTGAAAATAGCAGCTTTGCAGGCACAACAGATTGAAATAGAAGCTAGAAAAGAAGCTGCTCTGAAGGAAAGAAGTGCAATAGCCAGAATTCAGTTCCACCCAGACGGATCATCTTTACTAACCAGTTTCCGTCTGAGTGCTATTGAAAGAAGCTACACAGTTTGCTGCAAAGACAGTTGACAACACTTATGGCAACTTTACACTGGCCACAATGTTCCCCAGAAGAGAATTTACTGAGGATGACTACAGGAAGACATTACAAACCTTACAGCTTGCACCAAGTGCATCAGTAGTACTATTGCCAGCAGGAACACCTTCTATGACTGTAGTACAGTCCTCAGATGGAGGACTTTTGGCACTGCTGGCCACAATATTCTATCCCTTCTTAGCAGTTTGGAGGTTCCTTAGCAACTTTTTATTTGCCAGTCCTTATCCTACAAAAACCAAAACAAGGGCAACATATCGGCAAGAAAATCCTCAAACATCGGCATCCACTGCCTCAGAACCAAAGAGGGAAACAGTCAGGAAGCAAGTGTCAGAGAAACGTGGAAATGAGTTCAAAAAAGAAGGCAAAAATTTATACATTGAGGACTCAGGATGATGACGATGAAAACAACACTTGGAACGGGAACTCTACTCAGCAAATGTAGTTTCTTCCAAGTAATGGATGTGCAATAACTTTTTTCTTCTTTGATTTAATTCAACTAAATTTCTGCAGGATGGGGTATGGGGAGCAAGTTTTGCATTTTGTGCCCTGATCTATCAGTGTAATTTAATTCTGTTGTGGTATGAGATTCCAGCCCAAAGAAGGTCAAAACATCTGTTGTATCTAATTATTATGGCATGATATGGTACCAGTAACAGTACTATGAATGCTTAGGATTAAAAAGCTGTTTCACCTCCAAAAAAATTTTTTTTTTATTTTTAAACTGCTGCACACCAGATACAGGATACTTAGAAATGTATTTGGCTGAACAATGTGTATACTTTTTATTTGAAAACTAAGGCATATTTTTAATCAAACAAATACACTCAACAGGGAGGCGGAAAAAGAATAGGACATGAAATGTTTAATATTTTCCTGAATTTTTTAATGGGTTGGGGGGAATCGATTTTACTCCCCGCTTCTTAATGAAGGTAAAGAAGTCGGATCACACACACACACACACTCTCTCTCTCTCTCTCTCACACACACACATTGCTATGGTGTTTAACACACGCACTCCATCTCTCACACTCCCCCCCTCCGAGTATGGCCCCGCCAATCCCCCTCCATGCATGTCGACCCACCCCCCCCTCCAAAATCACCACGCCCACCCCTACCCCTCTGTCGCACACACACGTCTGTCACATATGCACACAAACTTCCTTGCAATGCCTACACCCATGCTGCTACCCTCCCCACCCCTGACTGGCCCCGCCTATCCCCCTCTGTGCATGTTGCCCCCCCTCCTCGAACATTGCCTACCCCGCACCCCACCTCCTCTCTGCTCACAGACACTTTCTTTGACACACACACACTCTGTCGGTATCTCACACACACAGCGAATCACTCTCTCTCTCACACAGCCTCGCTGCATCTCTCTCTGTGTGACACACACAATCGACATTCTGTCTTTCTCTCTCTCACACACACACACACTCACTCTGTCACAGTCTATCTCTCTCTCTCACTCACACACACACACACACACACACAGTCTCACACACACACATACACTCTGTCACACACACACACACTCGCACATTCACTCTCTCTCTCTCACACACAGTCACTGTCAAACACAATGTCAAACATGCACTCTCAAAGAAAAACCTTGCTAGCGCCCGTTTTATTTCTTACAGAAATGGGCCTTTTTTACTAGTATATTATATAGTTCAGATACTGGGGCAGGCCTCTTTCCTGGATTGCAATGCTTGAATATGTTACTCAGGATCTGCAGGTATTGTATTCATTCCTTCTGAAACCAATCCAGGATAATCTAAGTCAAACTATGCACATGAGGAAAAAGAGAGCAGAGCAAAATCAAGGTCAGAATATTATTTTAAAAATGAAAACATTGGGACCAAGGCACATTTATACTTCTTTATCCATCCACTTCTTTGACTAAATGAGGTCTTTTGTTAGAAACTGTACTAAAAATAAATCTAAGCCTACTGCAAGCATTGTAACATTAATGCAAAATTACAGCAGGGTGTTCAGATTGTTGCAGTTTTAATTGATAAGTGCCTGTTATGGGATTTAGTTTAATTGCTGTTTTTACCTGCGGTGCATGATCAACTAAATCAAAAATTACTATGCCCTGCATAATTAGATGAAAGTTGAGCATGATGAACTATAGTCTTATTCTGAACAATGCAATTATGACTTCCTTGCAATTTATTTTGAAAAATGTATTTTATATGTTCACAGATCTCATTTTCAACCAATAAACAAATTATTTTATTCAAAAAAGTTTATTTATAGAAGATTATTGCATGTGCATCAATAGAGCTTCCAAAAAGGTGCATAAATTAACTCACAAATGTTTATTAGATTTCAAATGTAATTAAGTTAAAACATTTAAAGAGTCATTTATTTCAATTTTATTTTGTAATCCATCATTTCTGTTGGTGCTGAAGAATTTATGATCTGAAAGTTCAGTGAAATTTATATTAAAAAAAAACAGGTGTTATAGGGCACTATTATTCATTTTTAACAGCTTTTTTCTAGTTGTTAATTACATGCTATAGTCTAGATTTTGCAGCCTGTGTATGCTAAGATCATTTACCATGTAGGCATAATAGCACATTATATATAAAGGGAGTAATTGGATAACAGAGGGCCCTTTTATGAAGCGGCAGTAAGCCCAACGTAGGCTTACCTCTTGCTAAAAGGGAAGTACTGCCGGGTTACTGCAGCAGCCCAGTGGTAGTTCCCTCCCCCAGCGTGTGCCATTTCCGGCGCTGCAAAAATATTTCAATTTTTGTAGTGTCAGTGTGTACCCGGTGGTAATTGGGCAGTGCCACAAACTGCCCGGTTACTGCTGAGTTAGCAAGGGAGAACTTACCGCCACCTCAATGGGTAGTGGTAAGAGCTCTCCCCCCAAAATGGTAGTGTGGCAAGTGCTTCACTGGCTACACGGCCATTTCTTGCAAAACACAAAGACCTGCCTTTTATCCGCTGCTGTAAAAGGGGGCATTGGAACGCGCCAAAAACACTCACTGATGCCAGCACAGGCCCCCTTTTGCTGCAGCTTTATAAAAAGACCCCAGAGTGCCTAACCGGTGAAGTAGGTAATAAAAGTTAAACTAATTTTCTAAAGGACAGTATGAATATTTACTAGGAACTTGAATTTTGGTTTCTAACCTGAAACAACAGGAATTAACCCTGAAATTGTTTTCTTTCCAGTGGTTTTTTCCTCACTATTAACAGATGTCAAGCACCAGCCAGCTTTGAACCTGTGATCTTCAGCTTAGAAGGCAGCTCCCTACTAGGCAAAGATATTCTGCCTCTTGAAAGTGCTATACTCAGTCCGTACATAGCTGTGGGGTCCTTTTATTAAGCCAAGATAAAAAGTGGCCTGCAGTAGTGCGAGCATATCTTATGTGGGCACGGGCTGGGCCATTTTTTACCACGTCTAGGAAAAAGGGCCTTTTTTAAGGGGCCGGAAAATTAAAAACCAGCATGTGTCCACTTTTCGGCCTGAGGCCTTACCGCTATCCACTGACCTAGCGGTAAGATCTCATGTTGTTACCTGTGCAGTACGCATGCAGCGTGCGCCAAAGTGCTGTTTACTGCCCGGAAAGCAGACCTTGGTAGAAATAGAAATAATTTTCTACTGCGGGATTCAGCGCACACCAAATTTGGAATTACGCCCGGCCTTCACGCACTTAGCTGGCAGTAGTGCCCATATTTGGCATGTGCTGTGTGCCCGTAGGGGCCCTTACACAGTTTAGTAAAAGGGCCCCTATGTTTTTTATTTCTGGTAATCGTAGTCCCCTATTTTCTGATTGGCCCTTTGCATTCAGTCGTCCTTGTTTGCTCTTTTGAGCTGGATACATTGCTTGGAGGTACAATGACATTAAGATTAGTCTGAACAATCCTACTTCTTACCTTTTTCTAGTCGGTATTCATGCCGCCAGAGTCTTTGCTAGAATAAACTAGCCAAAGTAAAGATTAACTAACCTAAATTCAGTCTAACTCAAAAGGAGAAGAAAAACCTAAATATCAGATTTCTATCCAGTGTCATTAATTTAAGTTTTTATTTTTCTAGTGTTAATAGCTATCACAAACAAACACAAACCTGTGACCCCATTTATTAAAAGGCAGCTGCATTCCAGGAGGAGCAATACTGCCTCTTGAGAGTCTGTTATAGCCAGCCCATTTTTAGCTGTGTTTTGTATTTCTAAACAGAATGAACCAGCCAAGTACAGTTACTGAAAGGTTGACTCAGGCATCAAATATAAAAAGCTGATAGCAGAGCTCAGCTTAAATTTGAGCTTAAACCCAAAATGATAGGAAAAAAACTAAAATCATAAGAGTTTTTTTCAGGTATCCTTTCAGCATTTTCCCATGCTAATTACTGTCATGCAGATCCCAACCTTAAACCTTGAAAACAGCCATCTCCCAAGAGGTCTGCCTCTTGAGGGTCTGCTATAGTCAGCCTATACCTAGCTGTGTCCTGTATTTCTGGTAATCTGAGTTCCTGTTTCCTGACTGGCTCTGCAGGAACCAGCTCACAGCAGGCTTGAGTATTTTTTGCCCCCCACCTCTGGGCTTCTTTCCTGTTGATTCAATATTGTTCTTGTCAGTTGTACCCTAACAAAAATGTATTTAAAAAAATGAAAGGCCTGCAAATGACAGGAAACTAAACAAAATATTTTTTTTGCCTTCACAATTATAATATTATGTTTCTATATATATAGAATGCTTACCTCTCCAGAGTAATTTTATGTGAAGATTTTTATAAAATACACATTTATGTCTGAACCTCAATCATTCTGCAGTATTAAATTGCTAGATACTTATCCTAAATAATGCATGGCAGTTATTGCTGCAAAAGGAGCTTCACCAAGTATTGAATCAAGGGAAGTGAAGACATACAATCAAGAGTTTTTGAATAGTCACTAAGATAGGTCTTGTCAGATTATTCAGTTTCTTTGATTTGGGGATCAGTAATTTGGTTCAGGGGACAGCATTAGGTGTGTATATTCAGGTATGCTGCCAGTGTATGGCACAAGCTCAAGTTTCCCCAGCAATTTCCAATATGTTTCTATAACACTGCAATTGATGAATATGACCTTTTAAGAGAGATTGAAATATAATTCTTCTTATCCTTGTGATGGATCTAATCATATGTATACATTTTTATTTGTTTGTTATTTTATTGGGATTTATTAACCATCTTTATGAAGAGATTCACCCAAGGTGGTGTACAACAGGCCAAGGCAGTGTGAAATAGTTATAACTCGACTTAAACAAATTACATTATGTTAACAGTGTAACAATTTAAAATGATCAAATGTAAGCAGAAAATACAATCAATGAGGTAAACTTGGACATAGGCAAATTAAATCCTAGTAACAGAATGAAATGAAACAGTATCAGAAATATACATATTAAATTAGTGTGGTAGAACATTCATATAACAGAAATATGTATTGTAAATGTCAGCAGAATACACATGATACACCATAATAGGCAGCATGGAAAACATTCATATAGCATATATATAACACTCACAATGTCAATACAGTACAATGAACATCTTAATGGTAGCTGAGATACATGGAGGGCATTGTGAAAAGTCCAAGTGCCAAAAAAGATCAGCAAAATGTATAGGGTATATAGGTTTTACAGAGGTGTCCAAGTAGGGATGTTCAAAATTTGCTATGTATTTTACAGTACACTTGCTGAACAAAGAATCTTTTTAAATTAAGTATGAGACCATGGGAAAAATGCATGTATGTAGTGGCAAGCACACTGCAACAGCCATTTTACTACAAAAAAAAAAAAGAACAGTATCACTCAGGACTTTAAGCACATAAATAGTGGCAATTGCGTGTGTAATCAGAGATTTTGCTATTTACATTTATAAGTAGTTAATTTTGCAAGACTGCATATCCAAGGGGAGCCAATTAAGTAGCCTAGAATAGTGTGGACAGAGCTGAGTTGATATGTATATGCATATTTTATTTTTAAAATATGCAGTACACATGTGGAGAGTAATAAGGGGCACAATATTTTAGGCATTTCAAATAAGAAAGTGCCTATTATAAAGAACAGTTGATACCTACTTTTCTTAATAGAATATTAGCAAAATGTGCCTATATTTATGGCACAAACACTTATACCAGTAATAGAGCTGATGTAAATGCTCATGCCTAGATTGCAAAAGACCATGCATAGATTATAATGCTTTTTGATTTATATGTATAATTATGTGCTTTGACCATGTTCCACTCAAACTCCGCCCCTGTGAATACCCACGTGCAAAATAGGCTGCATTGCATCTAAGCATGCACTTATAGAACACCGCTTAGCTGGAAACTGCACATTTATGTGTATAAATGTTCACATACTGTATGCATGTAAATGACTAGAATATTGGCATTTATGCACATTCTTAAAACTAAGCAGCTCCTTATCGAATTACCCCTTAGAGTACATGAAAACATTTATACCATCTTCGGAGCAGGTCAAAATGTGTGCATTGACATCTGCGCACTATTGATGCTGGTGCTGGGTTACCTATATTATAGAGCAGGAGTTCTCAACCCAATCCTCAGGATACAGCAAGTCAATCTGGTTTTCAAGATATCCACAATGAATAGGCATAAGGTAAATTTGCATGTACTGCTTCCATTGTGTGCAAATCTATCACATAAGTGCCATTGTTGCATTTGTAAATGCATCAATCAATAATCACAACGGAGGCTTTTTATATATTTAAAGAATGGAATGAAAGATACGCATAATACCCTGATGTACAGCATTTATTGAAATGAGATCGTGTCGGTGACCTAGCTCCTCTTGAGGATTTTTAAATAAAAGTTTAAGTAAAAAATTTTTTTTCTGAGATTGCCATTGATTGACACCAATAATTTTTTTTATAGTGTATAAGATTCTTTTGTTTCACCTGTCTTTGGACCTATGATAACAACGTCTGGCACTTTCAGAGATTAGAATTATCTAAATATTCCTATTTAGTCATTGGTATGATGGTTCTTTAAAAAATGTATTTACAACACATTTATGTTGAAAATATTATAATACTCCATCAATACTGGGGTGTGTATTTGGTTTTAGTGTTTTTGGCATAACATTTCATGGAATGGAATAAATACCCTGTTATAAAATCATCCCTAAAGTGAGAGTGGTTCCAAAAATAGCCTGTAGGTAAAAGAATTTGCTGATGGTTCTTTGAGTTATCATGGTTATCAAGATTTCTTGTTTTGCTTTGACTGCAATGAACTTTTTGCCTACTCCTCCCCCCCCCCCCCCCCCCCAGATGCTGACACCATAGGCAAGTACCTAGTTTGCCTAATGATTAAGCTGGCTCTGTTTTTAACCCCAGAGAGTTAAGCACAATTCCCTCCTCATGCTCTTTTCCAAAGTTGGCTGACAATTATGTATTACTTGGAGAAGATGTATAAATGCAGGTGTTGACATTTTTGCCATTCTAAAATATGGAATATATATTTACTTTCAAGGGCTGCCTGCTATGCCTGCATGCTCATATAAGTAGCAGCTCTTCTAAAGTCACTACTTATCTGTATATGTCAATTCACACATGTAAATGGATGTTGTTATATGTGTAACCCTTCTAAAATTGTCACCTTTATGCACTCCCCTTGACCACCAGACAAACAAAAGAAGGTTGGATTTGGTGAACCTCTGGTTTTTACTTTCAAACCTACTTTCTAAGATCTGAAATGCTTAAAATCTCCTTTTCCATTTTGACACATTCCAGAAAGTATTCCTAGAGCAGCTTGGACAAAACACTTTTTAATTTCAAATATTACATCTGTGTCCATATAAATTCAATTAACATTTTGTGTGTGTGTCATTACCAAGCATTGAAAAATAATGTTTCTTACCTGATCATTTTCTTTCTTTTAGTTCCAAAGATCAATCCAGAAACAAATGGGTTATGTCCCCCTACCAGCTGGTGGAGGACAGAGAGAACGCCAGAGCTCTGCCATAAGGGATACTGTGCAGCAGCCTCACTTTCAGTATGATCAATACCAAAGAAGTATGAAGGTCATAATTCCATGAGCAAACTCCTGCTTCTACCATAGAAAAGAAAGAACAAGCAGCACTGTGGTCAAGTAACCGCGGTCTTTCTGCCTGCATCATCTGTCCAGTGAAGGTGTTGCCTACAATAACACAATTCAACTCCTGCAGCTATCCTCAAAACAAGACCTCCAAAGGACGCCACCCCCCCCCCCCCACGTTGCAAAAGGAAACCAAGGGCGGGCCTCTGGGTTGATCTGTTGGGACTAAAGGAAAGAAAATTATCAGGTAAGAAACATAATTTTTTCCTTCCATTACATCCCCACAGATCAAGCCAGAGATGAATGGGATGTCAAGACTTCAACATGCAGCGCTGGAGTCAGGCCCAAGCTCCAGGGCCAAAGCAATAACCACAACCCTGAGAAAGCTCGGCATTCTGAGACGGGGGACTGTACACCATCCTGAGATGGATAAAGCAGTGCCATCCAGCGCCGCAAGGTCGCCATACCAAGGAGGCGTAATCCCGACAACCAGACAGGGAGCAAGCCTCAACCACCTCAAGTAGCATGACTCCACAACCAGAAAAAGTGCAACACTCAGGAACAAATGAAGGAGGAAGACTGGCGTCTGGAGATGCCGTAAAGCATGACCTCCAAACATGTATGAAGATCCAGAGAGGGAAGACAGGTCGGCCTCCAGTGAAGGAGCAGGCTGCAGTAAGCTACAACACCCTGCAGGATTGAGAACCCGCCACGGAGCAAACCCAATAGTCAGAGGTGTTGCTTGCCTCGCTATTCAATGATACTCAAGGCACGTCATCCAGATCCAGAACCAGGCCCGATCCCCAGCAATGAAGGATGACATCATCTCTACAGTTGCCTTGGGCTCGACACCTGGAAACGAGGAAAATCTCGCTCGCCAGAGACGGAGCAAGGCTCCACCATTAGAGCCAGATCCTGGCTTGACAGCTAAAGCAAGGCTCGATAGCCCGAGACAGAACAAGGTCAGAGCTGGGGCAAGCCCGACTGCCAGAGCCGGAGCAAGGCCCGATAGCCAGAGATGGTGCAAGGTCCTGCCTCCAAGGAGGGCGCAAAGCCTGACCTCAAGCAACGAAGCAAGGCCCAGACATCTAGAGACAGCACAGGGCAAGGGAAGACCTCCAAGTCTTGATGTCCTGAGACTGGGCAAGGCTCCACATACAGAATCGGATCAGGGTCTGCCACCCAGCGACAAAGCTAAGCTTGACATCCAGCGATGGAGCCTGGTTTGACGTCCAGAGACAGAGCAAGGCTCAATCCCCAGAGACAGAGCAAGGCCCAACCCCTGGAGATGGAGCAAGGCTCAACCCGCGGAGACTGAGCAAGACTCAACACCCAGAAACGAATCACAGATCAACATCCAGCGAAGGAGGAAGGCTTTATATCCAGGGATGGAGCAAGGCTCGAAGTCCAGAGATGGAGCATGGCCCAATGTGAGGAGATGGAGCAAGGCCTGATGTCTGGAGATGGAGCAAGGCTTGACATCCGGAGACAAAGCAAGGCTCACCGTCTGGAGATGGAGTAAAGCTCAACCTCCTGAAACAGCACAAGACTCGACATCCAGCGCTGCAGAACCCTAGTAGCAGTGCTGCATAACCCTAGTAGCGCTTTAGAAATGTTAAGTAGTAGTAGTAGTAGTAGATGCAGGAAGACCCGACATCCAGAGACAGAGCCAAGTTCAACCTCCAGCAAGGCTCAACTTCCAGAGTCGAAGCAAGACTCAATCTCCTGAGATGAAGCAAGTCTTGACCTCCAGAGATGGAGCAAGGCTCAACATCAAGAGAGAAAGCAAGGCTTGACAGCCCACAAGGGAACAAGCCTGATCAAGGCGCAAGAACCAGTAGTAGCCTCAACCCGCAGTGGAGGAACATTAGCTCACCTTCAACAAGGGAGCGGGCAGGGGTGCCAGCATGTGACAATGTGGTTCTCCCTTGGTCCCCGATGGAGCAAGTCCCCACAACCGACCCTGCTCCACCACCATCTCTAAAGAAATGCTTGCCTGACGTTAGGACCAGAAACGTACCAAAGGAGGATCCAGGAAACAGGGTGCCAGCCATGGTAAAAACCAGAGGTCCGGCCGCCAAGGAACGGCTGCCAGTTCCGGAAGAAGGAAGGAAGACAGTGCAAAGAGAAGACAGGGAGATAATTCCCAAGGATGTATGAACCTGAGTCCCATGGACCATCAGCCACCCTAATATTCACTAGGCCAATCTTCAGACCCGGTATGAGTATAGCAAGAAAGAGGACAATCCGGAATAGAAACAGTACGTGAGTACTGCCAGACAAGACACAATCATGGAAAGAGACAACAGGACAAGCCAGAAGACCTAAGGGCTGCTCTATGAAAGGACCAGTTGGCAGGAGTGCCCAAGAACAGAGTGGCCCCTGAGAGGAAAGCCGACCAAGCACAACAGCCTGTGAGCCCTCAGGTATACAAACCAGACCAGAGAAAAGACCACTGCCCCGTAGACAGCCAGGATGCAGCAGCTGCCACGCAAAGGGACCAGATGGTAAGCATGGGAGCCAACAGAATGCCAGCATCCAGGTTTTGCCAAACCCACACACTAAAAACAAGGGAAGCGGCCTCTGAAGGGGTGGCCGAAGCCCCAGGGCCTGTCCGATAAGGCCAAAGGCAACAGGGGAACCGACAATGGAATTGCTACCAATCTGGAAGAAGAAGCAGAGCATGAATGAACCTCTTGCCTTCTCGTAAACCGTCCCAAAGGGAAACCATCATAGGTAAGGAGAAAAAGAGGGACACTCTGGGAAGTTACCTGGAAATACCTTAAACCAAAGAGGTTCCTGCCAGATACTTGTGACCTGGCTGGGTCAATGTTGGAAATAGGATACTGGGCTAGATGAACCACTAGTCTGACCCAGTATGGACACTGACAGTCTTATGTTCCTAAGAAAGGCATACCCTTACAGCGAAGGAACCCACACATTCAAATTGCCAAGGGTGACCAAGAAAGCCAATGTCAAGGGAGACCAGGAAAACCATATTTCCAGGTCAGAGAGCAAAAACCACCCCCACCCCAACACTAGCAGGGGCAGACCAAGAAACTTGCATCCAAGCCAGCGCCCTGAAAACAGGAGAGACGCTGAATAACAGAGGCTATGGCCATCGATAAGAGACTGTCCACCTGGAATAAAGAAAGAAAGAGCCCCAGAGAAGAAACGACAAAATAAAGGGAAGAAGTGTCCTCCATGGTGCAGAAGGCTGCTGAAGGCCCTGTACAGCTTCCCAGACTCAACTGCCACTGACACCTGTGGGATCTTCCCCCTCTTCCAGCATCACCTGCTGAGGGAAAGGCCCAGGGCTTATGCCCCCGAAGTCCCGAGGCACAGAGCCCAGGAGGACACTGCTGAGAGGGGAGAGGGGAAACGGGAGGGGACCCCAAAGAACTGGCATGAAAAGTTTTAAGGGCCTAGACATGCAGGGCCAAAAACCAGAGGGCCAGCCTGCAGCCCCAAAGAACCACCATGCACTGGACCGCAAGAGAAGCGGTACTCCCAGCAGACACCATAGCAGCTAGAACCAGCTGTATGAGATTCCATGGCGTCCCGCTGTTCTTTTTTTCATTTTTAAACCATAGCCAAGACCGACGGGCCGCCAAGGCGGAGAGAGAAATTCTGCCAAAGTGCTGGCGAGTCAGAAGGAGAGGGGGAGGAAAGGCCAACTGGCCGCCTCCCCAGGATATCTCCACTACCAAAAATGCTGCCCACAGCTGCGATCGCATACAGTTGCCAAAGCAAACGGGTCACTACCGAATCGGAGCCTGACAGGCTACGTAGAAGCTTTTTTTTTTAAAGATGCCACTCAAAAAATGGTGCCAATGCAAATTGCCCGCCAACTGAATGGCGAGAGTCCCAACAAGGAACAGCCGTATTTCATGTACCCACCATCGATCCTGGTGGAGAATCGGTGGCCTTCAAGCCGAGAAACCGGATGGAGGGAAGGAAAGTGCAGGGCCATGCCCTGAAACTGCTCACTAGGAATGTCAACCGCAGCAATTTCTGACCACATTACCAGCTAAACTGGAAGGCAGCAGAGGCACTTACAGTTTTGGAGAGACGAGGAAACTGAGGCAGAGCAATAAATCAGATAGAGTCAAGGCACTTGTTGTCTTCTATTTCTTTTTTTTTTTTTTTTGAAGAGGGCAGGAGAACAGCCATCCAGAGTAAATGTACCAGGGTAGCCAGATTGGAATCAGAGAGGAAGGTCCACGGTGTAGAAGTGGGGGAGGGACCTGGCTTCACCAGGTGTACTCCCAACAGGCAGGCAGAGAAGGCCAAGACCCCCAGCTCAAGTAGACCTGAGGGAACAGGCCAGGAGCAAGCACCATCTTCACAGCTGCACAGAGTATGTTCATCCACCTACTGAGACAGAGAGTATACTGAAAGTGAGGCTGCTGCAGAGTATTCCTTGTGACAGAGCTCTGGCATTCTCTCTATCTCCACCTGCTGACAGGGGGACATAATCCATTCGTCTCTGGGTTAATCTGTGGGACATGACGGAAAAAATTATTGTAATTATAAATAAACAGTTCTGTGAAGATAATAGAGCACTGCTGAGTTCAGTATTGTATGTATTGCTCTGCATGTGACATACCCACATCAAACAACTTCCCATAGACAGAGTAGTTTAAGCAGAAGCGGGAGCATATGGAGTAAGCCACCTTTTCTCTCTCCTACTCTCTTCTTGTCCTCCAGTTTTTTTCTCATCACCTTTCTCCATCTCCTTCATCTCTTCTTTCCCTATGCTGCTTCTTCTCATGCCATTCCTCCTCAGCAGCTGTCCTTCCACTATGGTATCTCCTTGTGCAGGAACTGGATCTTCAGAGCCAATTTTAGACCTGTGCAACCCATCAAGGCATCTCTCCAGTCATGGGGACTAGTATGATCGGCAAATTCACATCACCCTAAAGCTGAAACAAGAACAATATTCAGCTGCTAGCAAAATTGTTCACATTTTCCAGAGAATGATTTACAGTTTTTCAGCATTTAAGTCCCTATACTACAGTTCTAGAATTACTACAATATGTAACTCTTTTGAGTATGGATACCAAATTCTAGTCTTGGTCCTTTGATGAACACATAAATTGTCATACTTTATGTTTCTATAGTTACTAAAAAATAAAAGAAAGCCAAAGAGTAATTCGTTTTATTGCTTTGGCCCAGGAAGTAAAATGGGTGGGACTAAATGGGCCTTGTAATTCTTATCTGCAGTAATGTTCTAAGTTATTCTTCAATTATCCCTCAAAAACAGTGTGCTGGACTAAGATTTAAGCCAACCTATTACAAAAGGAGGTACTTGCCGAACACTCTGTTGTACATATATAATTTTAAAAGGCCTCTACCCCTGCATCTTCCCAGCCTAAAGCCATCTGAAGCAAGCAGGCCAAGAGATCTGGGTCCATGTAATAGAACAGCATAGCACAAGCAGAAATCAACTGGCTGGAACCTACCAGCAGGAAACAGCCAAGTATAGAGCACTTGAGAAGCAGCCCTTGAAGAATTGATAATCTCACAATCACATAAGCAGGTATATAAAGGGCACCAGGAGTAACATCTACTAATCACATATGCTCTGAAAAGGTGAAGCATTGGTGGGGAAACCAATAATCAAATTTATTTACTTATTTATTTAAAAGATTTGTAGCCTGCATTATCCAATGTACTAGGTGAGTAACAGTAAAACATAAAAGTGCCAAAAACAAAACATAATAGAACATAACATTCAAACAAATAATTACAAACATTTCACATTAATAATCAATTATAATCTTCGTATACATATAGGACTAGACTCAATAAATGGTGCAAAAAAATGAGTGCTTAGTGCTCTTCTATAAACAGCGCTCTGAGGTGGGTGTCATTTGAAGAATAGCAAGTAGCGCCAGGATCCACATTCAACTTTGGGTGAGAGGACTTGAACCAACTAAAACCTGATGTAAATCCTTGCATGCAAATTAAGCACAGATCCCCCAAATTTTATAATAGATAGTGAATGTACCCGCCCTGCCCATGCCCCTCCCATAGTTATGTCCCCTTTCCAGTTGCGTGTGCATCTTTATTGAATAGCGCCTAGCAAGATGCGCATGTAAATCCAAATTGGCAACTTTAAGCATCATATATAGAATCCGGTGGATAATGGCCTGTCTCCCCAGGATTGGCTACAGTAGAGCAGTGAGCTCCATAAGTGAGGGGCTAGACACTTACACCCTCCTAATGCCTTCCCATGGTAAAACTACTAATCTGGAAAAACAGGATTTTTTTAGAGGTGTGTAAGAGTATTTTTCCTTAGGCAATGAACAGCTTATATACTTTACCCCTTCAGAGTTATCCCCACTCCTAACATTTCCAATGGCAGGCTGAGGCACTTGAGGTATACTAGTCGCATTCACTTTTTCTGGAAAAGTTAAGAAGGTAATTTCCTTCTCTAGGCAATGATCTTCTCTTTCCTGCTGCATGTTTGTAAATTGTGCTCACCATTTGTAATGGGTCTTTGAAACCTGTCTCTTAGAAAGCATATTTATTTATTTATTTTTGTTACATTTGTACCCCGCGCTTTTCCCACTCATGGCAGGCTCAATGCGGCAGGCAATGGAGGGTTAAGTGACTTGCCCAGAGTCACAAGGAGCTGCAAGGGCCGGGAATCAAACTCAGTTCCTCAGTTCCCCAGGACTAAGTCCACCACCCTAAACCTTGCTTCCAGTTCCTAGGCTTGGATCAGTGAATGCATATTAAGGCTATGGGCTACAATGTTCTGCTTAATACTTTGTCATATGATTCAATCTTTGCAGAATTGCCTGAAAGCAGCTCAGTTTGAGGGCAATATTATGCCACACTCTGAACTAAATCTATTGGCAGTAAATCTTTGTACTAGGAAGTAAAATGGGCAAGCTATAAGGATTTTGTATTCAATATTTGCTATCTTGTTTTATGTTTTTATGTTATACTTCAACAATTTGAAAACCTATTTTTAATAACATTGTGAGACCCTGAGCGAGGGTTGGGGAGTGGGATGGTAAATAACACAACAGGACAAAGGAGTGAAACCAAAGTATTTATTCAAAGGGATTCTTGGGCCTGTTCCTTTCATTGGGCCAAAGATATAGGGTAGAGAAATTTCTGCAGTTTAATATATTCAGTCCTAATGGCCTCTGGTGGTAGGCCAAGCCCAGTCTGCGACTGATGGGGTTGCCATGACCAAACCGCAGCCGATAAGTCCGAGGTTCTCCACTGAGGGTCAAGTCTGTCTCCAGCCAGACCACACAGCAAACTTACAAAGTTCAATCTGGTAAATCAAATGGCTTACCTCAGCCAGGTCACGATTATGAAACAGTACCTTCCATGTCACATGCTGGGGATTCAAACCTTCTCCCCATGGGCATCCTTATCCTCAACCTGCCTCTGTCTCTTATACTCCCAGACCTCCGCCCCTCCCGGTTCACTTCCTCCTGTAGTGGGTCTCGTGATCTCAAGGTGGTCCAGGCTATTGGCGGGACTGTTCTTAAGGTGGCCAAGGCTATCATTGGGACTTTCCTTAAGGGAGGAGGCAGTGTTCTGTAGACCTCACAAGGTAAAATTATGTATCATACCTGATAATTTTCTTTCCATTAATCATAGCTGATCAATCCATAGACTGGTAGGTTGTGTCCAGCAGGTGGAGATAGAGAGCAATCCTTTTGCCTCCCTATATGTGGTCATGTGCTGCCGGAAACTCCTCAGTATGTCGATATCAAAGCTCCACCCGCAGGACTCAGCACTTAGAGAATTACACCCACAAAGGGACACTCTACCCAGCTCACCACCGCCGAAACTGGGGAGGGGAATTAACCCAGCTCATCCCCACACAAGTGGGGGAGGGGAATCCGTCCAGCTCAACCCCGCGGAGCGGGGGAGCGACACCACCCCGCCGATGCGGGGGGATCTGGCTTATCCTGCAACCGCAACCGCGGGAGGAGCTGACTGACCCTAACACCGCCGAAGCGGGAGGGGTACAAAGCTGCCCTACAGCCGCACGAAGCGGGAGGGAGCGCCGGCAGAATTTAGGTCTCAATCCAACCCCGTAAAACGGAGGGGAGAGGAATGCAGCAGCTCACTGTAACACAAAATCGTCTCAACTCCTGAAGAATCCAATTGAAAAAACTTGAACACAAAGTCCTCCTGAACAGGAACTAAAGACTAAACTTGAACCTGAAATGCAACCAGAATAAAACAGTACAGATATCTGGGAGGGGCTATGGATTGATCAGCTATGATTAATGGAAAGAAAATTATCAGGTATGATACATAATTTTACCTTCCATATCATCAACCTGATCAATCCATAGACTGGTGGGATGTACCGAAGCAGTACTCACCCAGGGCGGGACATAGAAATCCCTGACCGCAACACTGAAGCTCCAAACCGGGCCTCCGCCCGAGCAGCCACAGTCAAGCGGTAATGCCTGGAGAAGGTATGAGCCGATGCCCAAGTTGCCGCCTTGCAAATCTCTTCCAAGGAGATGGACCCGGCCTCCGCCATCAAGGCCGCCTGAGCTCTAGTGGAGTGAGCCTTCAGCCGGATAGGCGGCACCTTCCCCGCGGCCACATAAGCCGCTGCAATGGCTTCCTTGACCCATCTTGCCACTGTAGGCTTAGCAGCCTGCAGACCCTTACGAGGACCTGCAAACAGGACAAACAGATGATCCGACTTCCGGAAATCATTGGTCACTTCCAAGTATCTGATGATGACTCATCTCACATCTAGATATTTGAGAGCAGAGTACTCCTCTGGGTAGTCCTCCCTACGAAAGGATGGGAGACAGAGCTGCTGATTCACATGGAAGCGAGAAACAATCTTGGGCAGGAAGGAAGGCACTGTGCGAATAGACACTCCTGCCTCAGTGAACTGCAGAAAGGGCTCTCGACATGATAGCGCCTGGAGCTCGGAAACTCTTCTGGCTGAAGTGATAACCACCAAAAAGACTGCTTTCAACGTCAGGTCTTTCAGAGATGCCCTCGACAAGGGTTCAAAAGGCGGCTTCTGCAAGGCTCTTAGCACTAGATTGAGATTCCACGCAGGTACCACTGAGTGCAGAGGAGGGCGCAGGTGATTAACTCCCTTGAGAAAGCGCACCACATCTGGCTGCGAAGCCAGGGAAGCACCCTTCAGGCGGCCCCTGAAGCAAGCCAGAGCCGCTACCTGGACTTTAAGGGAACTGAGCGACAGGCCTTTCTGCAGACCTTCTTGCAGGAACGCCAACACTGAAGAAATTGGAGCAGTGAAGGGAGAAAGGGAGCCTGCCTCACACCACGATGCAAAGGTACGCCAAACCCTTGCATAAGCAGTAGAAGTAGAGCGCTTCCTCGCTCTCAGCATGGTGGCGATGACCTTGTCTGAAAAGCCTTTCTTCCTCAGATGCTGCCGCTCAATAGCCAGGCCGTAAGACCAAAGGGAGAGGGATCCTCCATCACCACGGGACCCTGATGCAACAGGCCCTGCTCCGCTGGCAGTCGCAGAGGTCCGTCCACTGAGAGCCTGATCAAGTCCTCATACCAGGGACGTCTGGGCCAGTCCGGACCCACCAGGATTACCCGGCCCGGATGCTTTGCCACCCAGTCTAGTACCCTGCCCAACACGGGCCAGGGCGGGAACACATAGAGAAGCTCCTGTGTCGGCCACTGTTGGAGAAGAGCATCTACTCCCAGAGATCGAGGGTCCCGTCCTCTGCTGAAAAAGCGCGGCACTTGGCAATTGGCCGATGACGCCATCAGGTCTAGGCTTGGCTGACCCCAGCGCTTTGTGATGTCCAAGAACGCCTGAGCCGATAGCTGCCACTCTCCGGGATCCAAGGTATGGCGACTGAGAAAGTCCGCCTTGACATTCATGACTCCAGCAATGTGGGCCGCCGACAGCTGTTTTAGGTTCGCTTCCGCCCACTGGCATAGATTCATGGCCTCCTTGGCTAGAGGGGCGCTCTTGGTACCTCCCTGGCGATTGACATAGGCCACAGCCATGGCATTGTCCGACAGGACCCGTACTGGCTTCAACGCCAGTACCGGGAGAAACTCCAAAAGCGCCAACCGAATGGCTCTGAGTTCCAGGAGGTTGATAGACCACTTTGCCTCTGCAGGAGACCAGAGCCCCTGCGCTGTCCTTCCCAAGCAATGGGCTCCCCAGCCCGTCAATGAGGCGTCCGTCGTGACGACAACCCACTCCGGGGTCAAAAGAGGCATCCCTGCGGACAACTTGTCTGTCCTCAGCTACCAGCTCAGCGCCTTGCGCACCGCTAGGTCCAAGAGAAGGCGCACAGCGTAATCCGCCGACACTGGAATCCAGCGCTGCAGCAGAGAGAGTTGTAGTGGTCTCATATGAGCCCTGGCCCAGAGCACTACTTCCATCGTGGCCGTCATAGAGCCCAACAGCTGCACATAGTCCCAAGCCTGAAGAAGAGAGGCTACTAGGAACTGGTCCACCTGAGCCTGAAGCTTGACAATTCGATTGTCCGGCAGGAACACTCTGCCCACTTGGGTGTTGAAACGAACTCCCAGATATTCCAGGGACTGAGTCGGGCGCAGCTGGCTTTTCTCCCAGTTGATGATCCACCCCAGGGAGCTCAGAAGAGCAATCACCTGGTCTACAGCTCTGCCGCACTCTGCATAAGAGGGGGCTCGGATCAACCAGTCGTCCAGATAAGGATGGACTTGTACTCCTTCCTTTCGTAGGAAGGCCGCGATGACCACCATTACTTTGGAGAAGGTCCGCGGAGCAGTAGCCAACCCGAACGGAAGGGCTCTGAACTGGAAGTGTCGGCCCAGGACTGCAAAACGCAGAAAGCGTTGATGAGGAGGCCAGATGGGAATATGCAGGTAAGCTTCCTTGATGTCCAAGGATGCCAGGAACTCCCCTGCCTTCACTGCCGCTATAACAGAGTGGAGAGTCTCCATTCGGAAGTGCCGAACTTTCAAGGCCCGATCGACCCCTTTGAAGTCAAGGATAGGCCGTACAGAACCTCCTTTCTTTGGTACCACAAAGTAAATGGAGTAACGTCCCTTGCCAAGCTGATCTTCTGGCACCGGAATGACCGCACCCAGGCGGATCAGATTGTCCAAAGTCTGCTGCATTGCCACAGCTTTGACCGGAGACTTGCAGGGAGAGTGTACAAACCCGTCTCTTAAGGGTCGGCAGAACTCTAGCTTGTAGCCGTCTCTGATGACTTCCAGCACCCAAGCGTCTGAAGTTACCCTGGTCCACTCGCCCAGAAACGAGGACAGGCGTCCTCTAATCTGCACTGGGCCATGGACCAGGGCCCCGTCATTGGGTACGAGACCCTGGGGGAGGACCGGAGGAAGCACCTCCGGGACGGCAGTCTCTGCGAAAGGAATGCTGCTTGGGGGAGAAATTCCTCTTGAAGGAAGAGGGGGCAGAGGAGCCCGACTTGCCCGGGCGATACCGACGAGCTTCCTGAAACCGTCCTTTGGAGTTACCGGGGCGAGCACTGGCCCGAGCCCTGACCTCTGGTAACCTCTTGCCCTTAGACGTGCCGAGATCGGTCACAATTTTGTCCAGCTCGACCCCAAAAAGCAGCTTGCCTTTAAAAGGCAACTTAGCCAGGCGAGACTTAGAGGCGTGGTCTGCAGACCAATGCTTCAGCCAAAGCCACCACCGCGCAGAGACTGTCTGAGCCATACCTTTAGCTGAGGCTCTCAAGACATCATACAGCAAGTCTGACAAATAAGCCAAGCCTGATTCCAGGGCCGCAATCAGCCCTCAAGGAAGGATCCGAGGGGGAAGCCCGCTGCACAATCGTCAGGCACGCCCTGGACACATAGGAGCCGCAAACTGAGGCCTGCAAACTTAAAGCAGCCGCCTCGAAGGACGACCTTAAGGCTGCCTCCAATCTTCTGTCTTGGGCGTCCTTTAGGGCCGTGCCACCTTCCACCGGCAACGCCGTTTTCTTAGTCACCGCAGTGATTAAAGAATCCACGGTAGGCCAAAGAAAGGCCTCCCGTTCACATTCAGGCAGAGGATAGAGGCGGGACATAGCCCTAGCCACTTTGAGGCTCGCTTCTGGGACATCCAATTGAGCCGAAATCAAGGTGCGCATGGCCTCATGCACGTGGAAGGTTCTAGGCGGGCGCTTCGTCCCCAGCATAATGGCGGAGCCAACAGAGGCTGAGGGAGAGACGTCCTCCGGAGAGGAAATCTTCAAAATGCTCATGGCCTGCACTAACAGGTTGGGCAAATCCTCTGAGCAAAAGATCCGCGCTGCAGAGGGGTCATCCGCTCCATCTGAGCGGGAATCCGTCTCCTCCAAGGAATCCCCAAAGGACCGTTGGGAGAACTCAGATACGCTGCCCTCATCTACATCAGAGGAGACAGAGTCCTCTAGGGCCTGGAAATCCACCCGAGGGCGTTTGCTTCCGGAGGCCTCAACCCCTTTATCAGACAGGGGGGCAGGGGCAGCGTTTTGCATAAGAAAAGCCTGATGCAGCAGCAAAATGAACTCAGGGGAGAATCCCCCCGAACAGTGCACTTCTGCAGCTTGGGCCACAGCCCTTGCCGCACCCTCAACCGGTGCTCGCAAGAGCGGGGGAGAAACGTGCTGCGCATCCAAAATGGCGTCCGGCGCAAAACTCCGAGAAGGAGCCGCGCGGGACAAACGGCGCTTAACTTTTGCCGCTTTCTTACCGTCGCCCGAATCAAGGGCGACCATAGTATTAACGTCTCCCAGCTCGAGGGCGGCCCAAGAAGAAGCTGTCCGAGCAGAGTGGCCGGCCAACATGGAATGGGTGAGCAGCGGGGGATGGGCGCTTATGGCGGGAAAAACCGCCGCACCGGAGGAAGAACTGGGACACTGACCGGCCTCCAAACTGATGCTTAACAAAGGCGATTCAGGTTTTGAAATCCCCGCTAGACGCACCCACGCGGTCCGGGGAGCGAATCCTTGCGCCCTCGCCCTCCGACGCCATAAGCCACGTGGAAACCGAACGGGGAACCCCCTGCCCGCTATAAAAAGGTAAAATTACCTGCTTCTCGCTCCGAGCTGTAACGAACTGGTGTCCCAGTGAGTAGCTGCAATAAACGTTGAAATAAACGTTGAAATAAACGCCCTTAAAGACGTCCAAAATTTTTTTTTTTTTTTTAACGGAGCCAGCGGGAGGGGGGAGAAAACGAGGGACCTGGCACCACCAGGTTTGCACTTGCTCAAGAAGAGCCCTCAACCCCAGGTACTCAACAAAACCTAAAAATTAGGCTTGGAGACCTAGCCAGAGCTGCTGCTGTGTGTGACCACCACCTGCTGAGATAGAGAACATACTGAGGAGTTTTCGGCAGCACATGACCACATATAGGGAGGCAAAAGGATTGCTCTCTATCTCCACCTGCTGGGAGATGGACACAACCCACCAGTCTATGGATTGATCAGCATGATGATATGGAAACATTTTACTATGATTTACCACATAGAAAAAAAAAGAAAGAAAAAAAACTGAGAACAGATATGAACCACTATTTGCATCAACAAGTAACAGGAAAGTATCATAACAATGAAATCCATATATCATCCTCACCTACCCTCTTTCTGCCTTCTTTCAAGTGCTCCAAATATTCAACATTGAACCAACTTAGTGGAGGAGTGGCCTAGTGGTTAGAGCACTGCTCTTGACATCCAGAGGTGCCCAGTTCAAATCCCACTGCTGCTCCTTGTGATCTTGGGCAAATCACTTAACCCTCTATCACCTCAAGTATCAATGTAGGGGCCCTTTTACTAAGGTGCAGGTAGCACATGCCAAATCTGAATTTAGTACACACCAAATCCAGTGGTAGAAAATAATTTTCTATTTTCTACTGCGGGGGTGTTTCCAGCAGTAATCATCAGTTGGCGAGTGCTACATGGTTACTGTGCGGGTAGCGTGTGAGCCCTTACTGCTAGGTCAATGGGTGGCGGTAAGGGCTCAGGGCTGTAACGTGCACTAGTTTTAATTTCAGCACATGCCTATTTCCCGGCCCATTAAAAAAAGCCCTTTCTCCCAGTCATGGTAAAAAGTGGCCCAGTGCGCGCCTAAAAGACATGCCCACGCTACCACAGGCCACTTTTTACCATGGCTTAGTAAAAGGACCCCTTAGATTGTGAGCCCTCCAGGGACAGGGTGTACCTGAATGAAGCGGCGTACCAAAGGCGGGGCGGTCCCCCCCCCCCCCCCCCCCGGTGCACACCGGTAGAGGGGTGCAGAGAGCAGCGGCGCGCCTGTCGGCTCCGCTGGTTCCCTGCTCCCTCTGCCCCGGAACAGGTTACTTCCTGTTCCGGGGCAGAGGGAGCAGGGAGCCAGAGGAGACGAGAGCCGCACAGCTGCTCCCAACAGCCAAGAATGCACCCGGGGGGAGGGGGGGTGTCATTGCACCCCGGGGAGGGGGTTGCGCATCTGGGATCCGCCCCGGGTGGCAGCCCGATCCTAGGATCGGCACTGCCTGAATGTAACTCACCTTGAATATTACTGAAAAAGGTGTGATCAAAATCCAATAAATAAATAAATTTAATATAAAGGAAACATAATAACCAAGGAAAAGGGAAAATAAAAAGTTACTTGCAAACAAGTTAGGACCCAATGTATCAAAAAAGAGTGACCAAACCTTCCAAAACATAAGCAAATATAACGCATTTCATCATATAGTTCAGACAGTATACCTAGTAATGGAGTTTGAATTTAGCTCATGCCTTTCAGTTGTAGGTCAATGTGAGTTACATTCAGGTACAATAGGTATTTTACTGTCTCTGGAGGGCTTACAGTCTGTTTGAACCGGAGGCCATGGAAGGTTAAGTGACTTGTCCAAGATCTCAAGGAGTGGCAGTGGAAATTTGAACCTTACTTCCCTGGTTATCAGACTGCTGCTTAGCATTAGATACAGCTAATACAGATAAAACATATTCCAAACGTGTTCCTTAACTCAAGAATACACTAAAGGCTAGCAGAATCTGAAACCTGTGGCCATTTGGCAACCTATCAAAAAAACTGAAGAAGGCAAATCATTTTATGGTTGCTATTAAATCACAAGATTTCTGCTTCAGTGTTGATGAATGTCTTTGTTCAGATGGACAACAGGAAGATGCTGGACTAGGGGGCTAGGTTTGTCAGAATACTGCAAATATTGTTCTATTTGCATCCATGTAGAGATTACCGCGCCTTTGTAAAAGGGCCCCTGAAATGTTTGAATAATAAATGGGGGAAAACAAGGCACATGGACATCTGTCTGGCAGAAATCTTTAAAAAGGAACACACAGATATCCTTGCTGAATAGAGAAGTAGCCTAGTGGTTAGTGCAGCAGACTATAAACCAAGAACACAAGTTCAAATCCCACTGTAACTTTTTTTTTTTAAATATGATTCTGCCATGAACAGAAAAATACCTACTGTACCTGAATGTACACCACTTCTATAAGCCTTGCAGGTGTACTATATGTTTAAGTACAGTAAGTAAGGCCTCATATGCACTCTGGCCCAAGGAACCACATCTATGCATGCTACCATGGATCCCAAGACCTGTAGATATTCCCTTACACATGGAGCTCCTTTTGAAGAAGTTGGCAAATCTGGCCCTGAATCTTGAGAATCCGGGACTGAGGGAGAAACACACCGCCCTTGAAGAGTATCGAAAAACACCCACCAGATAGTCGAGAGTCTGTGATGGTTGTAAACGGCACTTGAGAGGATTTATAACCCAATCAAGGGATTCCAGAAAATGGACTGCTCAAGCCATGACTTGAGAACTCTGCTGATATGTCTTTGCCCTGATCAACCAGATATGGATGCACTAAGATCCCTTCCTTGTGGAGAGCCACAGCTACAACTACCATAACTTTGGTAAAAGTAAGAAGAACCACGGCTAGTCCAAAAGGCAGCACATGAAACTGATCATTCTTGCCCAAAACTGCGAAGTGAAGGAATCTCTGGTGAATTGGACGGTTTAGGAATATGTAGATATGACTCCATCAAGTTTTCAATGGTTAAAAATTCTCCTGACTGAACTACTACAATAACTGAATGAAGAGTTTTCCATTTGAAAACTGGGCACTTGGAGAGCTCGATTCACTCCTTTGAGATCTAAGATTGGACAGAAGGAACCTTCTCTCTTTGGTATGACTAAATAGATTAAATAGTGACCTGTTCCTATCTGCGAGGGAGGCACCAGACAGATCACTCATAGACTGAGAAGCATGTTCAAGGTCTCCCTGACTGCCCTTGCATTGACCTGAGAATGACAAAGAAATTCTAGGAAGGCATCTGGCAGATTTTGTGTGAATTCTAAGGCATACCTGCCGCAAATTACTTAGAGTACCCACCTGTCTGAGGTAATCTGGGCCCACCTCCAATAAAATTCTTTTAACTGATCTGCTACAGGAATCAGAGGATGGGCCCTGACACCTTCATTGTGAAGGACAACCTTGGGACTGAGAGACCACAGTCCCTCCCTTCACATCTGGCACCATGAAAGGACTGAGACTGCTGGAAGAAACATAACTTCTCTAAGTAAGCACATCTTCCTGCTTTAAATCAATGAAAGTAGTGGCCACTGCCTCTACCAGAAACAATTCCTTGACAGCAGAACTAAGATGATCCTCCAAATCTTCTTTGTGGAAAACTCTTACCACAGAAGAATCCTCTCCAGGAGGAAGCTCATCCTGAGTTGAACAACCTCCTACAGCACCATCTATAGTATTTCATCTCCAGATCCTCAAACCGTCATCCAAAAAGGCTTTTCATCCAGGAATTGAATAGAACAGTCTTCTTCTTCCAATAATAGGAGACCCTAGGCCTCTTTGCAGAAGAAGCAGCTTTCTCAGAGGAACATAGAGAAGTTCCTGAAGAAAGCTTAGATTGTTCTAAAAGATATGCCTGATACATAGTCAATACAAATTCTGGAGGAAAAGTTCACCCAGGAAATGCTCCCTGTCTATTGTCTTGCAAAGCAGAAATTTCTGACTATGGAAGCTTGGACCATGAACACTGCTCACTCCTGGTCTAAAATGGCAGTGGTTCCCACCGAAACAGAAACTGCCATTCTGAGAGGAACCGCGTCTGAAAACCGATGTTGCTGGTACAGACCCAGACGGTGTTTGAGACTCCACTATCTCTGAAAACACTTGGCTCCCCCACTTCGGTACAAATTTTACATATTCATGCCGTCCTTAACCCTCTTTGTTGACACAGCATTGCAACTTTAAAGTACACTAATGAGCTTAATGTGGCTACCGTTGGGGTTGAGGCTAAAACTGGCACCATGCACTGAATGAATTAAAGAGAAAGTGCAAATGCGCAACAGAGGAGAGTGGGAGGGACTCTGCTGCCCGAGTGTAGCATCCCCGAGGCAAACAGAGCACCCCGCGGGGCTCAGCCTCTGGTAGTAAGAACGAGGATGTGGTTGCACACAATTGTAGAAAGAAAAAAAGATAAGATAACCTCTCCTTTTTTTTCTTTTCTAAATGCCACCAGAAATTTAAAAAAATTGAAAGAAAGAGTTTGAGACTGAAGGGCTCACCACCTACCTGCTGGAGACTGAGAATACTGGTTTAGCTCATGCTGAGCAGGGGTCTTATTGATTCTCATGAGAATCAGATTGTCAGTTACCACCTGCTGGTAAGCGTGCACAACCCATCAGTCATTTTCTGGGCTGGGCCGGAGGGATGCAAAGGAAATGGCCTTAGTGTATAGTAATGATCCACATAAGGACGCACTAAGGCCACTTTTACCACAGTTTGGTAAAAGGGCCCCAAAATGAGCAAATATTTGCTTCACCTCAAAGAAAAATTGATTGGGAACTTGTATGGGGAACTGCCAAAATAAAAAGAGAATTTAGGGTAACTCAACCTAACCAGAAAGTGCCATATCTTTCCACTCCTTCGTTCAGATAAAGACAAGTCACTGGAAATCATGATTCCCAAATAGTTAAACTTTTGTTACCATTTGAAAATCTAAGTTCAGATTGGTCTGCTCAACTCCTTTCAACATACTTTCACAAAGTAGTAATGCAGATTTCTGGAAATTAGTGTAACCAGAGACAAAACTGAAATCACTAATAAGAGATTGTACACATGGGAGACACCTAAGCACAAATTTAGGTATCATCTTCATACAGTGACATTTTATGTGTGTTCATGCCAATTCAATACTTTCCATATTATTTGAATTTTATATTGATATTGCAATAGGTTCTATTGCCAGGCAAATAAAAGAGGTGAGATAGGGTTTCCCTGTGTCTTGCAATGTCCTAAATGAAAGGATAGAAAAATGTCTGTTAACCTGCACTGAGGCAACAGAAACACCAAATAAGGCATGAAATTATCCACAAAATTTAGATCATATGGTAATTGTAAAGCACCCAAAAGAAACTGGCCCACTTGATTTTATCAAAGGCTTTTTTTGGCATCCAAGAACAGTATCAAATATGTATGGTCATAGACATTGACTGTATAAAGTATATTAATAAAGCATCTGACATTATTTATGCCATATCTACTTTTGATAAAGCCTGTTTGGTTTTGGTGTATAACATGGGAAATATGTTTGACTCTGAAGTGTAAAATTTAAGCAAAAATCATGTATGTCAAAATTTTAACTGTGAGATAGGGTATTGCTACATAATATAGAATACTTCTTTTCTTTATGGTTAACTGAAATCAGAGCATTATAAATTAAGTAGGTTTGCTCCTCGGTTACTTTATTAAATACATGTAGGATTAGTGGACTTAGTGGAATCTTCAAATGTTTATACTTTTCAGCTTGTAGGGAATCAGGCCAGATGCATTATTACTTTTAAAGTGGATTGTTTGCTCATTTGTTTTCCTGATATAAAGGACTGGTCTATAGAATCACTAAATGAGGGGTCTAGCTCAGGCAAACCTCTCCAAGTCCTCCGAAGAGGCTTTCACTTCAGTTATATACAAATCTTAAAAGAAGTTAGCAAAACAAACGGACATCTGATCAGATTTATAGACCTCTGCATTCCTCAATCTACAGTTTCTTGTATTCACTTTATAATTCTTATGCTCTGTTTACCAGAGCAATAGTTCATCAAATTTATTCAATTGTTCATATAAGTGTCACTAGTGAGTTGCATATGATGACTTATACAGGCCATGCTAAGGATATTTAACTCACCATGAACATTAATCAATTTCTTCAGTATTTCTCATCTATCCCAGACTTATGCATTTTATCTAGATAAGAAAATTCAGAATACAAGGAATAAAGAGGCCCTTTTACTAAACCGCATTAAGTGCTAACGCACACTTAACATGGGAAAAATAAACTAATGCAGCATGCATTAAAGCATTTTACATTACTTTTGCCATCTGCAAGTGCTAACCACACTGTATTTATTCAGTTATTTTTTTTTGGAAGAGGGGGGGAAGAGGCATTAGCACGAGCTATCTGAATAATGCACAATTAACATAGGAGCCCTTAGCACCTCCTAAATAGGAGGCAGTGCTTCCACTTTAACTTTTCATGGTCGCACATAACAAGGCATTCAAATAATAGATAAAGGCCCAATTTACAGGCTCGAGAGAAATGGGCTCATCGTGCAGGCAATATTCTGGGAAAGAGGTAGTCTTTTCCAAAAGGATGGACTCCACCTTAACTGGGATGACACCAGTCTTCTGGCACTAACACTTAAAAAGGAAACACAGCAGCTTTTAAACTAAAATGGGGGGGGGGGGGGGGGGGGGGGGGGGGGGGTGGGGGGCCTATAATCTCCCAGGGGCTCACGGTTTGATGTGGAGTATCCTTGAAGGATACTATTGAAACAGGACATTTAGGGAATCCTAATAGAGAGGTTTCAACAATGGTGAAAGAAAACTAGGAGTGCTTAAGGGGAGAGCAGAGTAAAGGATACACATTATCCCCATCAACTTTTAAGCAGTTTGTAGATGCATGGAAAAAAACCCCCACACTTTTAAGTGTCTGTATACAAATGCTAAAAGTCTAAAAAATAAGATTAACACAAATAGGAAATATTTTTTCACTGAACGAATAGTTAAGCTCTGGAACTTGTTGCTGGAGGATGTGGTAACAGCAGTTAGCGTATCTGGATTTAAAAAAGGTTTGGACAGGTTCCTGGAAGAAAAGTCCATAGTCTGCTATTAAGAAAGAAATGGGGAAGCACTGCTTGCCCCGGGATTAGTAGCATGGAATTTTGCTTCTATTTGAGTTTCTGTGAGGTACAAGTGACCTAGATTGGCACACTAGTAAATGGGCTTAGTGCATCCTAACATGGGAACATAAGAACATAAGAATAGCCATACTGGGTCAGACCAGTGGTCCTCTCTATCTCCACCTGATGGTAGAGGGACACAACCCACAAGTCTCTGGATTGATCTATGGGATGCTATGGAAGAACCTTCTGTTCATGGACCAATGGTAATCTACCCTGGTCCCCTCAGCTCCTGTATTTTTAAGGATAATGGGGCGTAATCTGATATTATAAAATATTCTACGTCACAGGTCTGTAAGTCACAATCAAGACAAGAGTATCAATTATGAACTGCAGAATAATAGGTGTGGTGGGGCAGTTTCGATTTGATGTCTACATTCAATCTTGGACCTTTTTTTCAAAAAAAACAGTCAAAAATCCAGTAGTGAACATGGGCATTTTCACACCAGAAAAATGTCCAAATTTTTGTTTTGAAAATGGCCATTTGGAAGATGATTGTGTTTAGTGCATCTATCTTTTAGGATCATTTTCAAAAAAATAAGTCCAAGGGAGAAATGCACAAAAACAAGCCATTGGGATGTATATGGTGGAGGGAGGGGGTCAGCATTTTTAGTAGATTAGCCACACAGACATCCCAGCAGAAAAGTGAGGCACCCTAGGGGGCAGTGCAATGGACATCAAATAAGAAGTCCCAGGTACACATCTCATCATTATTCCCTTATATTGTATGGTGAGCCCTCCAAAACCCATCAAAAACCAACTGTACCCAGCTGTATACCATTACAATAGTCCTTATGCCAGCAGCTGTCACCTATATGTAGGTATGGTAGGTATTTAGTGTCTTTGAGAGGGCTCGCACACGCCACCACAAGTGTACCAGTTAAAGTGAGATATGGGCCTGGGTTCCCTTCTCTACAGTACACTGCACTGACCACTAGGCTTCTCCAGGGATCTGCTTGCTGCTCTAATAGGACTGGCCATAACATCTGGAGCTGTCATACAGCCTGATATGTAATGTCACTATCTCATTTTAGGGGGCTGGGAGGGAGTCAGTGAAAACTGGGGGAGTAAGGGGGTTATGCAGAATAAAAGTTTGTAAATACATAAATAAGCCAAGCTAGCGGCTCCCAGTAATGCTGACAAAGCCCATTAATATTATTACAATCAGTACTAATTAATTAAAACCTTCATTTGGTTTTCTTAATAACCTTCTGTCTTGGTAGAGGTTTTGGGAAATAATATTCTTGGCGGCTCCTCTCTCTCTGTGCTCTTTCTCTAGAAAAGAACTGCCCTATAATCCCCCCTTTCCTTTGTATTAAGGCTCCTTGAGCCTGAAGGTACAAAGTCCTTATAGATTACCCTTTTCCCCAATGGTGCAAAGCTTCCATTGTTCTCTGCCCTGTTGGTACTCCTCCTGGACCTTCCTCTGGTCCCTGCTTGTTACTACAGGCTTGATCTTGTTACTCTTTCTCCCCTTGTTCCTGTCCAGGCAGGGATGTAGAGCTGATTCCTCAATCTAGATTCCATTTGTGTAATTGCAGCAGCTTGGTGGCCTATGTTAAGTGCACTTTCCTCTTACTCTCTACAGGGTAAGTGGTTTGGGTAATCAACCCTTTTCCTATTGGCTAGATGTATATGATTTAGAGGGGACAGGGTCGCCTTTCCCTTGGCCAGAGGATCTGGAGCCAAAGACAAGGATACTCCCACACAGCTTAGTATTTATACTAGCACAGCTTCCCTCCAAAGGGTTTTCTTCTTCTACTATCAGTCAAGCAGGAAAAAAGATTCCTTATTCTACAAGCTGTGAGAACCTTCCAAGTCAAAACTTTACATTCCTAGTAATGATAGATGCACTAGAGATCTCTGCTGAGCTGTTTCTAGCAGGCACAATCTATGTGCCCTCTACATATGGTACAATTAAAATACCTTGGACATGAATTAAGCTTTTTAGGTGGCATTTGAATATAGTAAAAAATAAACCTTCTAGAACTATTACGCAGGATATGTCAATAGTCCAGGGTTGAGAAGGATAGATGCTTCTTCCCACTGCTGATCTTCTGCCATTTAGGAGTATAGACTTTCACTTTGATGCTCAAGGAGTGTTCTGATGTTTAGAAGCTGATCTACCGCTGAAGTCTTCTACCAACCTGAAGCACTCTTCTAACTCAGAGACATTAAGTACAGCCTTCATAATCAAAGTACAAAAGGAATGGTGTCAAACTTCTTTGCACCAAAATAATTTCATTAGCAGGTGAAAGCTTCTTCTATTTTCCAAAGTATACTGAGAAAGGTCAGTTAATTTCTGGATATCATGACCTTGAAGCTGTAATAACACTTATGTTATGCATAAACATTTGTCCACAAAGTAATGAAGGCAAGTAATGCTAAGTCTAGGATTGTTACAATTCTGTTGTTGGTTATCCAGACCCCTATGTGCTCGATCATATTGGACCATTAGTACAGCACCTGGAACAGAGAGTGTAGAGTATCATTTTCAGTGGTATTCTTAGGTTGTAGGAGTCCAAAGATTCTAATATTGCTTCACCTTTGTCAGTTCTCTAAATCATCTAACCACTTATTTTAATAATATTTTGAGTATTTTAAATTTTATTTGCAATATGGCAGTTGGGTCTATTTCTTCCCTTATATTAATTTCATTTTATGTAATGCAGTCATCTAGAAACTTCAGTTCTGCTTTGAGTTCCCCCTCCACCTTTCGGAAGTCTAATCTTAGCACTTGACTTCTTTATGCAGTTCAACAATATCATATTTGGTTATATGGGAGAGGGGGGGTCATTATGTTCTATAGGGTCATAGAGGCTGTTCCTTCTAGAATTTTAAATAGTGAGTCCCTTCTGTATTTGATCCTTTGGGGCCTAGTTGAATTTAGCTAACACTGAGGAGTAACTAAGTTTAACATTCACAAGATTATCAATCTTAGATTTAAGAAAAGAATGTGTTTTGCCATAAAAATTCAAAGTAATTGCAGTAGGAACGATAAATACTCTGGAGTTCTCCATCTATTATACACACATGCACAGGATGTGAATAATAATCAACCGGTGATCTTACTCCAAATGCCAGAAAAACTGAGAAATCCATCTTATCTCTTCAGTGCATTTGTCTTCATTCACTACTTCCATCAATTGAATCACTGTTGTTAGTTCTCATTCCCTTTTATAATAGGACCCATACTGAAAGAGAAAAGAAAAAAGAGAGATAATAGAAAAAGAAGGAGATTTTTGAACAGTTCATATTGTGAGAAGATATTACACGTAGATAGAAGATGTTCAGATTACTCATCTGTGATTCATAATTGGCAAGGTTGAACTAATGCAAAAAGCTCTGTTCTCCTTTTAATGAAGCCTTGCCACCCAAGTGCTCATTCCCACTAATCTTGGACGCCAGTGACCTCCTGGGCCCAGATTCACTCATAACTTATGAGTGAATAAGTCTTTCCCGACTCACCAAAAAATGGGCTGGTAGTCTGCCAAGTCCCTCTTAATCTTGTCTTGTTCTGCAGCTTAACAGACCTGTTAGGGAAACAAGCCCTCAGCACAGTGTCTGTAGTGCACTGCCAATTAGTTCCCAGGCCTGCACTACTACTTGCGTAGACATTAAGGGCTAAACTCTATATATGGCACCAAAACAATTGGCGCCAAAATATCAGTGTTCTATAAACCGCATTTAGAGTTATGTACACCCGGAAATCATGCCTAACTTTAGGTGCAGCCATTTTCACCAACTTAAACGTGGTGCAAATGCCTGCACATACATTTAGGCATGGATGCCCTTGTCCTATAACTATGTGTGAAACTAAAGGAATGCCCCTGATCTGCCCATGGCCTCTTCATGACCTCCCTAAAATTTAGGCGCAGATCCCATGCCTAAATTTATGCACATACATTTTAATTAATTCTAATTAGTGCCAATAATTGCTTGTTAAAAAGCCAATTATTAGTGATAATTATCTTGTTATTCAATTATGCGTGCAAACTGGGCACATGCCCAAATTTGCACACGCAATGTTTAGTTCTTTTTGTAGAATTCGGGGATGACTGTCTCAATAATGCTCAAACAACTCAAGGAGAAAGAAATCGGGTAAATAGAAAACTGGCAGTCATAGCTATTTTCTTGGGATCACTGAAAACCTGTGTTTTAATGAATCTTTTAAATAATTTTACAGAAGGGTTGTATCTGTGTAGTTGTGTTTAAGGGGGGTATGAAGTTAAATTATGGTTTTTCTTCTGTTTTATATTTTGATGTTTTACTTTTTTCATTTTCAATTGTGTTTTTATTATTGATTATACATCACTGTGAGCTATTGGCTAAAAGGTCATAAAATTATGTCTTACCTGATAATTTTCTTTCCTTTAGGAGCAGCAGATGAATCCAGAGACTAGTGGGTTGTGACCATCTACCAGCAGGTGGAAATAGAGAACGCTGAACTGAAGTGCCCCATGGGATGGAATGCTCCCTGGCCAGTCAGTATTTCTCATAACAAAGCAGAAGGAAACAGCAATATCCCATTTCTCCTTCCCCACAGTAAACACGAATAATTGCCCTGATAACTTGATTGTAGAAAGACCACTAAAAAGAGAAACCTGCAACAATAACCAAGACCGACAGAGAGAACAACCGAGAACAAAGTGGTACAAACAGCTGCTGTGCCTAAAGGAAAGAAAATTATCAAGTAAGGCATAATTTTATGTTCCTTAGTGCCAGCAGCAGATAAATCCAGAGCATAGGCGCCGACTCCGTGGGTGCTGTGGGTGCTCGAGCACCCCCAATATTTTGACCCACCGGAAGTTCCCTTCCACCCAGCCTGACCTGCCCGGTGCCCGCCCTCTTCTCCCTCAACAGTCCTCCGCCCTCGCCTTCCTGCATGCCACCCAGAATTTAAAACTCAGGTCCCGGTGGCAGCAGTGAAAAGCGAGCAGGCTCAGCGCTTCAGCCTTCCCTTCTCTCTCAGCTCTGGTCCTGCCCTTGCAGAAACAGGAAATGAGGGCGGGACCAGAGCTGAGAGAAAAGGGAAGGCTGAAGCTCCGAGCCTGCTCGCCTTTCACTGCTGCCGTCGGGACCCCGAGGTAAGATGAGTTTTAAATTCTGGGCAGCACTCAGGAAGGCGAGGGCGGAGGACTGTTGTGGGAGAAGCGGTCAGGCTGGGGTTGGGACGGGCACTCGAGTTGGAGGAGAGGGGGGACCTGGAACTCGGAGGGAGGAAGGGGGGTCTGGAACTCAGAGGGAGGGAGGGGGGCCTGGAACTCGGAGGAGAGGGGGGCTGAAAAGGGGCAGATGGTGTTTGGGGTGAGTTACTGGACATGGAGGGGAGGGAGGAGAAATTGTTGGACTTGGATGGAGGGAGGTGAAGGCAGGGGAGAGAGGAGAATTCGCTGGACATGGATGAGAGGGGAGTGTAGGGGAGAGAGGAGAATTGCTGGATATGAATGGAGGGGGGAGAGGATGGGGAAGGGAGGGGAGAGGGAGATGGGGAGAGGAGGGGGAGGGGAGGGGGAGAGGAGGGGGGAGAGGAGGGGGAGGGGGAATGCACCAGCTGTAAAAAAAAATGTGAGCACCCCCAATCATTTTGAAAAGTTGGCTCCTATGATCCGGAGACAAGTGGGATGTAACAAAGCAGTCCTAACTAGGGTGAGAAACCGACACTCCCACTGAAAGAACCAACATCCTGAAAGCAGTGTCTGCCTGAGAAGCAACATCCAGATGATAATGTCTGGAGAAGGTATGGAGGGACCACCATGTTGCTGCCATGCAAAGTTCATCCAAAGAAAATAAACGCATCTCTGCCCATGAAGTGACAACCACCTGAGTCGAATGCACCTGCAGACATGCTGGAAAGGGCTTCCCTGCAATCACATAAGCTGAAATAATAGATTCCTGCACCCAGCAAGCAATAGTCACTGTTGATGCCACCTCCCATTTGCGAGGACCGGCGTGAAGTACAAACAAATGATCAGACTGACGAAACATACTAGTAGCCTCCAAGTAATAAATATGGAAACATTCAGAAGTGCAGTGAGTCAAATTCCTGAGGGTACATGTCTGCCCAAAAAGCGGGAAGAAACAATGGCTGATTAAAGTGAAAAACAGACACTACCTTAAGAAGAAAAGAGGCCAAGGAGGAAACACACAGAGTAGAAGACTTCTCGGCCACGGCTGAAGAAGAGCATCAAGACCTTCTGAACCATGCTTGATTCCTGCTGAAAAACCAGGACACTTTGGCATTGTAGTGAGTTGCCATGAGGTCCATGACTAGTGCCCCCTAATTGGCCATGATCAGCTGAAATGCTGACTCCGTGAGTTCCCATTTTCCTGGGCTAAGACATATTTGCTTAGGTAATCCACATATACATTCTGAACCCCAGCAATTTGGAGGAGTGGCCTAGTGGTTAGAGCAATGTTCTTGACATTCAGAGGTGGCCGGTTCAAATCCCACTGCTGCTCCTTGTGATCTTGGGCAAGTCACTTAACCGTACAAATTTAGATTGTGAGCCCTCCAGGGACAGGGAAATATCCAGTGTACCTGAATTTAACTCATCTTGAGCTACTAATGAAAAAAGTGTGAGCAAAATCTAAATAAATGTGTGCTGCTGAGAGCTATTGTAAATGAGTTTCTGCCCAACTGACAAGCATATGAAAATTGAGAGCCAGGGCTGTACTGTGTGTGCCCCCTTGCCGGTTGATGTAAGCCATCGATGTCATGTTGTTGGAGAGGACACGCACAGGGCATGGAACTCTAATAGAGCAAAGGGCACTGCCTGAAGCTGCCCTGGAATTCTAACAGAGCAAAGCGCACTGCTCGAAGCTCCAACTGATTGATCGGCCACTGGGCTGGGCTTCCTCTGGAGGCCACTAACCTTGAGTGACCTGTCAGAGACAATGAGCACCCCACCGTGACAAGCTCGTGTCAGTGATCACCGCCATCCACACTGGAGTCACCAGAGAGAGTCCCTTGCGCAAACTGGAGTCAAACAGCCACCAAAGCATGCTACAATGTACTGACTTCATCCAGCGGTGCATCCACGTGTAATCCTGCGACACCGGGGATCAGCGATGTGAGCCCGTGCCCAGGGCAACACATCAAATGTCACTGCCATTGACTCGAGAACTTGAACACAGTCCCAGAGATTGGAGTAGAAGGTGAACCTGCCTCTGCAGCTGGGTACACTGTTGCATTGGCAAAAAGACCTTGCCCTGTGCTGTGCTATGTCAAAACGAACACCCAGATACTTCAGTGTCTGCGTGGGAACGAGCTGACTCTTGGGAAAATTGATGACCCAACCCAAGGACTATAAGAGAGATATGAATCGAATCGTGGCCTGATGGAAGATGCTCTGATCAGCCGATTGTCCAGATAAGGATGGACATGAACACCTTGGCACTGCAGATTGGCTGTCACCACTACCATGACCTGGGAGAATGTTCACAGTGCCATGGCTAGACCGAATGGCATTGCCTGAAATTGGAATTGTTGGCCAAGCACAGAGAAGTGAAAATATTTCTGATGAGGAGGCCAAATAGGGATGTGTAAATATGCCTCCTTGAGATCCAAGGCTGTAAGGAACTCGCCTGGCTGTAGCACTGTCAGTACTGAATGCAAAATTCCCATGTGGCAATGTTGAACTGTCAGAGAAAGGTTGACCCATTTGAGGTCAAAGACTGGATGGAATGCGTCCCCCTTTTTCTTGGGAACCACAAAATAAATTGAATAACGACCAGTCCGCCTTTTGCCAGGGGGAACTGGAATAACGGCTCCCAATGTTAGCAAAGAGCTGAGCGTCAAATGAATCGCAGCCCACTTGCATGAGTTCCCACACAGGGACTCCAAGAAAAAATCTGCGACAAAGGGCAGCTTCACCAAACACTGCTTAGAAGCAGTGTCCACCGTCCAGTGGTGCAACCACAAGAAATGGCATGCCATGACTGACAAACACATCTGCTTCATGGACCCACAAACCAAGTCATATAAGGAATCCGGCAAATAGGCCAACCTGGTCTCCACATCTGGCAATTCTAATAGAATCCTCGCATCGGCTTCCTGGAAAGAATCTGCAAATTGCTGCACCCAACTAATGCAGGCTCAAGCGGCATAAGAACTACAGGTAGCCGCCTGCATTGACAGCACTGCCACCTTGAAAGAAAGCTTTAGAGAGGTCTCAAGCTTCCTAGCCTGTATATCTATTAAGGCAATGCCACCTTCCACAGATAAGGTGGTCTTTTTGGTGACCGCCACCGCCAAGGTATCTACTCAAGGCAGATGGAGCTTGTCTAGCTCCGACTATGCCAGTGGGTACGGCTTGGACATAGCTTTGACTACACACAGCAGCGCATCTGGCATAGTCCACTGCACCAAAATCATTTTGTGCATGGCCTCATGACCCAAAAGGAGCAAGGGGGCTGAAAGGTGCTAGCGGCACAGCACCCAGACACTGCTCTCCGCTTACCACAGCAGGTGCAGTGCTTAACAAGCTCCACGTCCATCCAGAATGCAGAAAGCAGAAAAAAGAGCACCGACGAAAGTGAAAGTTTTAGAGACACACTCACCACCTACGTAGTGTTGTCAGGAGCCCTACATGATATCCTCAGAGCTGCTGCAATTGTGACCCAAACTCTCCAGAGCCCAGTTCCAAGAAAAGAATGCCTCCACCATCCACCGGGTCACAGTGAGAGAACACTGCCTGCTTCAAACCGATGTGTTTTTTTTTTTAATGTGAGAAAGGAGAAAAAGGCAGGACAGGAGAGTGGTACCGGGTGGGAGAGGGACCTGGGGTGACCAGGTCTACCCCCAAAGGCGGGCGTCATTTAGCCGCACACCCCAAAGCTACACTGAAGCCAAGGCCAGGAGCTAGCAGCAGATAAAGCCAGGAGCATGGAGAGAAACCATGTATCTGCCTGTTGGAGATAGAGAATACTGACTGGCCAGGGAGCATTTTGTTCCATGAGGCACTTCAGTTCAGCGTTCTCTACCTCCACCTGCTGGTAGATGGTCACAACGGACTAGTCTCTGGATTCATCTGCTGCTGGCGCTAAGGAATGATTTTTTTTTAACTTTAAATATTTATTGACATTTTCCAATAAACTATAAAATTATACCTTAATAAGATTCACCCTTCCATTATGCATAAACAAATTTGAATTAATAAATGAATGAAAATATAAATCAAAATAAAAAAATCCCTCAAATTGATATCTTTATTTTATTTGCTAAACTTTATGTGGCAAAGCCAAGGTATTTAAGACAGGTCAGAAGTGAAGGACTATTGCTGTACATTACACTATCAAACCATTTCAGAAAAGGTCTACTGGTACAAAAATGGTACAAAGCCTACACAAAAAGCTATATGAAATTAAACTGAAGGACCCAAATATTTACTCCCTAGAAGAGGAAAATTGTGATAATTGAAACATTTAAATGCCTCAAAGTATTTTCAGTATGACTAACCAATTCATCCCAAACTCACACGGATTTGTTTAAACTGATGATTTAGCAATAGCAGTGCAAATAAGCAACTACCTCAATCAAGCACGCTGATAGTTGAAGCATTCAGGCTGATTGTCTACTATCTAAATAAAGTACAGGTCAGTTTTTTGACCTGTGTAATTGTGAAGCAAATAAATAACAAAACTTCAAATGCACCAGGGGCGTAGCTAGACAGCAGATTTTGGATGGGCCTAGACAAGAAGTGGGTGGGCACCAAGTGTTCTACCCCCTCCCCCAGCAACTTAAAAATATATCTCAGCTGGCGGAAAAACACTGCTCTCCAGCTTGGCAACCTGCAGCAGGCATGCGCCGAAAACTGAGCATGCGCAGGTGCCAGCTTAGGAAGCTTAGACTGCTGAAGTGGAGAGCAATGTTTTCAACACCATCAGGGGGAGGTCTTCAACTGGCAGAGCTTGGGATCCCCACCAGCTACCACTAAATGAGTGCTGCTGTTAGGTGGGCCGACCTGTGGCTACGCCACTGAAATGCACTATTTAAAATCACTAATAATTTGGAGTACCGTGGATTACACATTTTCTTCAAGATCAATAGTAAAAAGAAATGATATTTGTGGGCTTAGAACTTCAAAATGGGGGAGCACAATCACTACAGCAAGAATTACTGGGGCCCTTTTACTGAGCTGCAGTAAGCACTAATGCGTGCTTACTGCATGCTTACTGCAGGTTAAAAAGCACTCAGGCATCCCACAGTAGTTTTCGGATCAGTGCATGCTACCTGGTGTACAACGTGCAGGACGTCAGACTCAGAATTTGAAACTGAGTCTGACATCCTGTGCGTTGTACGTACAGGACGTCAGACTCAGAAGAACAGGAAGCTTTGCAACTTGCAGCCTGCTGCAACGGAAGAGAGGACCTCGGCTGGCGGGGGGTTGGGGTCCCCCGCCAGCAAAGGTAAACAACGGCAGCGGGGGAGGGTTGACAGCGGGAGGGGGGGTGGAGAGAGTCGTTGGTGGCGGGGGGGGGGGGGTTCTGCAATGGCGCCGGGGGGGGGGGGGGGGGCTAAAATGTGCCCCCTCCCTCTGGCTCTGGCCCCCTTACCACCGGAGTCCAGATACGCCTCTCAGCTTCCAATAATACAATAGCCCAATAATCAAAAATAGAAACCACCAACCCAAAAAAAAGGATTCAAATTATTTTTCTAAAAGATGTTTAGAAAAATATAAACAACTCTTATTAATTCACCAATCTATCTATATAAAGCAGAAGCATGTGATTGTTTGTTTGTACTTGTCCGAATTCTGGCCCACGAAGAGCTACGGCCACCAAACCCGGTATGCAGACACTATCTACCATTGCCAAGGTTATTATGCAGTCTGAAGCGATTTGGTCCACGGGGGGGGGGGGCACTTAGGGGAGGGGGAGCAATACCTCCATCTATTAAATGAATAGGCTGCAGGTCAGAAAGTTCTTTCTTGCTGTTGCTAAGGGACAAACTGCTTTCTTACTTTTGCTAAGCGACAAACTGCTTGGAACAGGGCAGTGTTGCCAGGTGGGCGGTTTTACCGCCCAATTGGGCGGTTTTCTGCGACCCGCCGCGGGAAATTTTTGCCCGCGGCGGGTTGCGGTTTTTTGGGCTTGTTTTGGGTCTTTTGGGTGGTTTTTTAAGCGTTTTTTTTGGCCGCGGGGGGCGGGGATAGTGACGTTTTGGGTGGGGTTAGTGACATTCTGGGCGGGGCCGATGACAGGGGAGGCGGGGCCAGTGACGGCAGGGGCGGGTTGATGACGGCAGGGGCGGGGTTGATGACGGCGGGGGCGGGGGTGATGACGCGGGTGTGGGGGGTGTCAGGGGCGGGGTTTGACTTTGGGTGGGTTTTGGGCTGGATTTGGGCTCGTTTGGGTGGAAAAAAAAATTTCCACCTGGCAACCCTGGAACAGGGTGAGGACTGGGACACTGGTAGGGAGAAACATGGACAGCAGCTGTGCAATTGTCCCTCTCTCATCCCCTAATACCCTCTTCCTTAGTAATTTCAGTACAAAGGAGGTTTAGAGACTGCTGGGAACAGGGTAGGGAGAAAGTATTAGGGTCAGGCTGGAAAGTGTGTGCGTGTGAATGAATCCACTACCCTGCCAAGGGAATGCTCCTCAAAAAGGGCGGGAAACTGAATTTGCCATTGAAAAGAAGGCTGTGTTTTGACAGGAAAACGGTGAAAGACAAATGGCAGGCACTTGCTAGATTGAAAGAAACAACTAATCAAGAAACTGAACCTAAACAAATTGATTGGAAAAGGAAAGTTAGTGTTAGGTAGGGATCCAGTCTTAAGGAAGTATTAAACTCAGTGTCAGTGCCACCCTTTCTCACATACCCCTAAGCAAAACACCCCAGTCACACTCAGCCATTCTCACCCCCCCCCACTCACACTCACACATTCTAATATAGCACTCAGCAAAACACCCCACACACCCTTTCTCACACACCCCTCAGCCAAACAACCCCAATCACACACCCAGAATAGCACCCCCCACTTACACTCACCCCTCAGTACTACACCCCCACTGACATTCACCCATTCTCACAAATCCCAGAGCAGCACACCTTCATGCAAACTCACCCCTCAGCAGTACACCCCCACTCACATGCCACAGAATAGCACACCTGCACTCACACTCACCTGTTCTCACACACCCCTCAGCAAAACACCCCCACTCAAACCCTCTTTACTAGTACACTCTCATTCACACTCATTCATTCTTACACTCACCTCTCAGCAATACACCCCCACTCACCTCTCAGCAGTACACCCTCACTCACCCATTCGCACATCCCCTTAGTAGCACACCCCCATTCACACTTATCCATTCTCACACACCTCCTCAGTAGTTCACCCTCACTCACACGTTCTCACTCCCTTCAGTACCACACCCCCATTCACACTTATCCATTCTCACACCTCCCCTCAACAGTACAACTCCTCAGTAGCACACCCTCACCTTCACTCAAACTCACCCATTCTAGCATACCCATTCACAATCACTCTCAGCAGCACACCCCCCAATCAGTCATTTTCATACACCCCTCAGCACTGTCAATGTTTAAGGCACGCTTAAAGTAGAATATATTTAAAGCAAACCATAGTTTTTTGGGCCAGTCATGGATCCAGATACTAAGTAGTTTGTTTTCTATCCAGGGTGGTTGAAACTACAATGGAAAATGAAATACGGCTTGCAGATCAGCGAAAAAGGTAGGCTAAACTAAGAGTTGATGAAACACCAGTTGAAAATCAAAGGCAACTTGAGCACCAAAAGGAAAGGCAAGCTCAAATAAGGACTATTGAAAATCAACAAGAAAATGAAATTCGTCTTCAGTACCAAAGACAAACAAAGAGCCCATACAGTGAAATGCTCAACATTTAGAAAGTAATCATAAAACAGAAGCCACTAGAAGACTATTAACAAAGTCAAATTTACAAGGGGCAGTTTTTTCTTACAACACAATGAACGAATATGAAGAATCTCCGCGTGTTGTCTGCAAATCATGTTGTGCACTAAAATTTAAGGCAGAAACCCTGGTATGTATTGCTCAGAAGGTAAAGATAATAATTACATTGTAAATTATCCAGTTGAATTTCTAAATTCACTGTATCCAAAAGGAATGCCACATCAACTACATTTAAGAATGGGTTCACCAATCATACTTTATACCTAAAATTCCTCTTATTCCATCTGTCAGATACAGTTCAAAAGACTGCAGTTTCCAGTTCAACTAGCCTTTGCAATGTTGATAAATAAGGCTCAAGGTCAAACGTTAAAAGTCACAGGTGTCAACTTACAAAACCCATGTTTTTCACATGGCCAATTATATGTCACCTGTTCACGAGTTGGTTCAAGTAAGTCTTTATACATATATGATCCAAATACAAAAACAAAATAAGCTTGAATGAGAACTTATTACAAATTATATTAAACATTTTTAAAATTTATCTACCCCTGTTTGTTCTATTTCTGTTTGTACAAATAAAAATATATCTATATACATATATCTATACCTATTCTTTATGTTTCATTTCTCGCATTAAAAAAGCGAAGATACTTACCTGTAGCAGGTATTCTCCGAGGACAGAACGCTTCTTATTCTCACAGATGGGTAGATGCCATTTCCGTTTCGCCTGGCCCAGCAAAATTGCCACAATAAAAGACAGAGCTTTGAGAAGCACGAGCTGCGCCTCAGCATGCACCAATGCCTTCCTGCCCATCGCGTGAGCATGCACCTTCAAATTAATACAAAAGCTAAAAGTTTAAATGATAATATGAAAAAGACAACTCCAAGGGGAGGTGGGCGAGATTGTTAGAATAAGAAGCCTGCTGTCCTCGGAGAATACCTGCTACAGGTAAGTATCTTTGCTTTCTCTGAGGACAAGCAATGTTTTACATTTTTACTCACATTAGCATCCAGTCTTAGAATTGCTTGCCTGATTTTGAGCTGCACTCCCTCACTGCTGTACAACTGCATATTTGGTCAACACTGACCGGGTCTTCAGAGGGGTAACCAGGAAATTCACCTTAACTTTCCCCCTACACTTCACCTTCTCAGGACCCTCAATGAAAATAAACACAAAGAAAATTTGTAGGTAGGCAGGATCAGCAAGCCAAACATCAAGCCACAGCAGCCATCTTAGAAGTTCTCCTTCATCAGAGATTCTTATGCAATAATATTCCTGTAGAAACATATCTGCTTTTCAATAAAGATTTTTTGGATCAGGCAGAACAGTTGAAAATGTGTTTTATGGAAAAAGTATACAATTGATCAGTTATTACTACAGCTTATAAGACAGCAATATATGCAGATCAAGAGTGGTTATTATCTACTAGTCTTGGGAGGATATCTCCTAAATAGATCTGTGTTGTAAACATTGGGAAGTGATACAATTTCATCAGGTTTTTCAGCAATTGCTTAAATTTGCTTTTCAATGGAGAAGAATTTGAAAGATTATTTGGTAATACTAGACTCCCTAGCAGGAAAATATCCTCTCAGTTAATTGAAGGGCATAAGTATGGTAAATGTGTAGTTTGTTGTTCACATGTGTTGGAAGTATCTGAATTTCAACACCTCAGATTGTCAGTTAGATAAAAGTTGCATACACTTATGGACTGTGAATCTGAAGGTGTTGTTTATGTAATTCAATGTCCTTGCCCCATTGTATATATTCAGACAACTTTGAGAAAAGTGAAGACTTGCATTATTAAACATTGTTCTGCAAGCCAATGTCATGAGGAGTCAGCCTCTTTCACCCAATACTGGGAGCAGAATGGTCATAGGTTACACAACTTAAAATTCTCTGTTTTAGATCCACTTCCTTGCAGGAAAGGGGTTTAGCCAAATGTTTGTTGCAGTGAGAACAACTTTTTATTTATACGTAGGAAACTTTGATTCTTTTGGGGTTTAATTCAGAGTCTGAGCGGTGCTCTGACAACACAACAGCGTGAATTTTTGGCACATCTTGCAGTTGATAGGCATGCATGCATTGTACTTTTTTTGATTTTGTTATATTATTTGATGCACGTGCATCAGTGCCAATTGTTGACGTGCTTTTGCGGGTAATAAGCACTTACCGTCACCGGTACCTTTTTGACTTTTTGTTATATAATTTGGCGCGTATGTGCCAGCATGGATTTTTTGGTGTGCTTTTGTGGGTTATAAGAATTGAGCACGCATGTGCTGGCAACTTTTGGATTTATTCCATATTGCCCAGTATGTGGGATGAGTGGTGCTGCCTTCTGGCATCGTAAGTTTTTATATATTTGTAATGGAAACATAGTGATTGGATTGATGGTTGATGTTGTTACTTATATTTGTCTATGTCTTGTTTTAGTATGAGATTCCCCGAAGAAGCCTGGGGAGCGTGAAACCAATTACAGAAGTGCTGCTATGGCAATTTTAATGTTGTGGAATATTTACTTTTAAATTTTTTTGTGAGACCAGAGATCTGGATCATGGGCATGCGCTAGATGTAGTCCATTTGGACTTCAGCTTGTGAAAAAATTGAATAGGCTGGTTAGGACCCAAAGTGGTGAATTGGATTAGGAGCTGGTTGACTGACAGACAGATGTCAGAGGGTGATAGTGAATGGAATTAATTCAGAGGAAAGTAAGGTGAGTAGCAGAGTGCCTCACAATTTGGTAGTGAGATTGATTCTGTTCAACATATTTGTGAGTGAGATTGCCAAAGGTTTGAAGGGAAAGTTTGCCTTTTTTGCAGATGACATAAAGGTTTGCAACAGAGTGGTCACCCTGGATGGAGTGGTCAACATGAGAAGTGATCTAAAAACATTAGAAAAATGGTCTGACTGGCAGTTAAAAATTAATGCAAAGAAGTGCACAGTGATGTACCTGGGCTGTACAAACCCAAAAGAGTTGCATTTGCTAGGGGGTTAGAGGCTGATCACAGATTGGAGAGGGACCTTGGGGTAATAGTGTCAATGGAATTTAAGGCAGCACAACAATGTACAAGGTGGTGGGCATAGCCAGAAAGATGCTAGGCTACATGAGAGAGGTATATCTAATATAAGAATGGAGGTATTAATGTCTTTGTAGAAATCATTAGTGAGGCCCCGTTTGGAATATTGTGTTCAAGTTTGCAGGCCTATCTCACTAAGGACATTAAAAGAGGAGGTTCAGAGAAAGGCAACAAAAATGATATGGGTCTTGTGCCAAAAATGTATGAGAAGAGACTTGAAGACCTCAATTTGTATATCCTAGAGGAAAAGAGGGATGGAGGGATATGATACAGTGGTTTAAATACTTAAAAGGTATTAATATGCAAAATAATCTTTTTTAGAGATGGGAAAGCGGTAGAATAGGAGGTCATGAGTTGAGGTTGCGGGGAGGGAGACTTACACGCAATATCAAGAAATATTTTTTCACAGAAAGGGTGGTGGATGCCTGGAATGCCCTCCTACAGGGGGCTGTGAAAACATTAATGGTTATGGAATTCAAGAATGCATGGGATAAATACAGATGCCATATAGAAAAAGGATGGAATCCAATTAAACTTCAATAACCTCATAACTGGAGTGAGCTTTGACAGCAGTTTCAGAGGTTGGGAGGTAGGACCAATGCCAAGCAGACTTCTACAGTCTGGGTTCCATAAATAGCAAAAACAATCAGGATCACGGCTGGAGTTGGCTTTGACGGCAACTCTAGTAACTGGGAAGTAGGACCGGTGCTGGGCACTCTGCTATAGTCTGTGCCCCAAAATTGGCAGGGAGAGACAGAGATTAAGTAAATCAGTGTTTAATCATGAAGAAGTGCAACCAGTGTAGAGTGCTAGATTCAATTGTGCCACCTTGTTGGGCAGACTGGATGGACTGTGCAGGTCTTTATCTGCTTACATTTACTATGTTACTATCTAATACACAGTGGAAAGGGTTCTGGGTGAAAGTAAACAGACCTCTTTTATCTGCATCAGTTCTACTGTCTATTTTCTGAATACATAAAGTGGACAAGATTCAGTACATGAGAGTCAAATTTAGGTGCTGTAAGAATCTGTGCTAAGCGCTATTCTATAAAGAGTGTTAAGGCCTGCTGAAACCTGGTGTAAATTCTGGTGGTCAACTTCAGTGCATAATCCTGGTATTCAATAACACTGCTCCTACAATTTGGGAATGCCTCTGATCTGCCCATGCCCCTACCATGGCCATGCCTGATTTTGGGTTGCATGGGAGACAATTTAGGTACACAGTGTTATACAAGTGCGTATAAGCAGATCCACATGTGAATCCAAATTAATGCCAATTAACATCGATACATGATTGTTGGCGCTTTGTTAACTCACAAATTTGCATGCGCATCTGCCCTGCATGCTCAAATTTGGGTGCCCGACTTTGGGTGACCTTTATAGTATCTGGGGGAATAAAGCGAAGATACATACCTGTAGCAGGTATTCTCCGAGGACAGCAGGCTGATTGTTCTCACATGTGGGTCGACATCTGCGTCAGCCCAGGAACCAGCATTTTACAAGCAAAATATTAAAAAATCTTGCCAGAGTCTTCTGGCGTGCATGCAGTGCGCACCACGCATGCGCAGACCGATTTCCCACCCGTCGTGTGAGCGTTCCCGCTCAGTTTAACCAAAAAGCAAATAATAAACAAACAACAACTCCAAAGGGGAGGTGGGCGGATTTGTGAGAACAATCAGCCTGCTGTCCTCGGAGAATACCTGCTACAGGTATGTATCTTCGCTTTCTCTGAGGACAAGCAGGCTGCTTGTTCTCACATGTGGGGTATCCCTAGCAACCAGGCTCACTCAAAACAATGAACATTGGTCAATTGGGCCTCGCAACAGTGAGAACATAACAAAGATTGACCTGAAACCATAAACAACTAACTGAGAGTGCAGCCTGGAACAGAAAAAAAAATGGGTCTAGGGGGTGGAGTTGGATTCTAAACCCCGAACAGATTCTGCAGCACTGACTGCCCAAACTGACTGTCGGGTTGGGTATCCTGCTGGAGGCAGTAGTAAGATGTGAATGTATGGACTGATGACCACATTGCAGCCTTGCAAATCTCGTCATTGGAGGCTGACATTAAGTGAGCTACTGACGCAGCCATGGCTCTAACATTGTGAGCCGTGACATGGCCCTTCAGAGTCAGCCCAGCTTGGGCGTAAGTGAAGGATATGCAATCTGCTAGCCAATTGGAGATTGTGCGTTTTTCGATCGCGACTCCCCTCCTGTTGGGATCAAAAGAAACAAACAACTGGGTGGACTGTCTAAAGGGCTTTGTCCGCTCCACGTTAAAGGCCAGTACTTTCTTGCAATCCAAGGTGTGCAAACTGCTTTTGCCAGGGCGGGTATGAGGACGGGGAAAGAATGTTGGCAAGACAATTGACTGGTTCAGATGGAACTCCGACACCATCTTTGGCAGGAACTTAGGGTGCGTGCGGAGGGCTACTCTGTTGTGATGGAACTTGATATAAGGTGCATGCCCTACCAAGGCCTGAAGCTCACTGACTCTACGAGCTGAAGTAACAGCCACCAAGAAAACGACCTTCCAGGTCAAGTACTTCAGATGGCAGGAATTCAGTGGCTGAAAAGGAACTTTCATCAGCTGGGTGAGAACAGCGTTGAGATCCCATGACACTGGTGGAGGTTTGACAGGGGGCTTTGACAAAAGCAAACCTCTCATGAAGCGAACAACTAAAGGCTGTCAAGAGATAGGCTTACCCTCTAATCGCACTAAGGTGAACTCTTACGGAGTTGGTCTTGAGACCAGACTCTGACAAATGTAGAAGGTATTCAAGCAGGGTCTGTGTAGGACAAGAAAGAGGATCTAGGGCCTTGCTGTCACACCAGACGGCAAACCTCCTCCATTTGAAAAAGTAACACTTCTTCTTTGAATCTTTTCTGGAAGCAAGCAAGACTCGGGAGACACCCTCTGAAAGACCTAAGGAGGCGAATTCTAAGCTCTCAACATCCAGGCTGTGAGAACCAGAGACTGAAGGTTGGGATGTAGAAGCGACCCCTCGTTCTGAGTGATGAGGGTCGGAAAACAGTCCAATCTCCACGGTTCTTCGGAGGACAACTCCAGAAGAAGAGGGAACCAGATCTGACACGGCCAGAAGGGTGCAGTCAGGATCACTGTTCCACGGTCTTGCTTGAGTTTCAGTAAAGTCTTCCCTACTAGAGGTATGGGAGGATACACATACAGAAGGCCTGTCCACCAATGTAGGAGAAAGGCATCTGATGCTAGTCTGTCGTGGGCCTGAAGCCTGGAACAGAACTGAGGGACCTTGTGATTGATCTGCGTGGCAAAAAGATCCACCGAGGAGGTCCCACACTCGGAAGATCTTGCAGACTACGCCCATGTTCAGTGACCACTCATGAGGTTGCATAATCCTGCTCAACCTGTCGGCCAGACTGTTGTTTACGCCTGCCAGATAAGTGGATGGAGAAACATGCCATGACTGCATGCCCAAAGCCACATCTGGACAGCTTCCTGACACAGAGGGCGAGATCTGGTGCCCCCCTGCTTGTTGGTGTAGTACATGGCAACCTGATTGTCTGTCTGAATTAAGATTACTTGGTTGGACAGCCGATCTCTGAAAGCCTTTAGAGCTCTCCAGATCTCTCATAATTCCAGGAGGTTGATCTTCAGACCTTTTTCCTGAAAGGACCAGGCTACCTGAGTGTGGAGCCCATCTACATGAGCTCCCCACCCCAGGAGAGATGCATCCGTCGTCAGCACTTTCTCTGGCTGAGGAACTTGGAATGGTTGCCCCATGGTCAAATCGGATTGAATCGTCCACCACTGAAGAGAATTCCGAAAGCTGTTGGACAGTTGGACTACCTCCTCTAGATCCCCCGCAGCTTGAAACCACTGGGAAGTTAGGGTCCATTGAGCTGATCTCATATGTAGGTGTGCCACGGGCGTTACATGAACTGTGGAGGCCATGTGCCCCAGAAGTCTCAACATCTGCCGAGCCGTGACCTGCTAAGACGCTCGAACCATGGACACCAGGGACAAAAGGTTGTCTGCCCTTGCCTCGGGAAGATAAGCTCGAGCTGTCTGAGTGTTCAACAGGGCTCCAATGAATTCCAATTTTTGAACTGGGGTGAGATGGGACTTGGGATAATTTATGACGAACCCCAGTAGCTCTAGCACCCAAATAGTCATTCGCATGGACTCCAGAGCACCCTCCTGCTCTTCACCAGCCAATCGTCAAGATAAGGAAATACATGCACTCCCAGTCTGCGTAGCGATGCTGTGACTACAGCTAGGCATTTGGTAAACACTCTGGGCGCAGACGCCAGGCCAAAAGGCAGTACACGGTACTGAAAGTGCTGTGTTCCCAGCCAAAATCGAAGATACTTCCTGTGAGCTGGAAGTATGAAGATGTGTGTGTAAGCATCCTTTAAGTTCAGAGAAAGCATAGCTAATCATTTTCCTGAATCATGGGAAGAAGAGTGTCTAGGGAAACCATCCTGAACTTTTGTCGGATAAGAAATTGTTCAGGGCCCTTAGGTCTAAGATGGGACGCATCCCCCCTGTTTTCTTTTGCACAAGGAAGTACCTGGAATAGAATCCCAGCCCTTCTTCCCCTGGTGGAACGGGTTCGACCGCTTGGGCCTTCAGAAGGGCGGAGAGATCCTCTGAAAATACCTGTTTGTGTTGGTAACTGTAAGAATGAGCTCCTGGTGGACAATTTGGAGATTTGGATTCCAGATTGAGGGTGTATCCTGACCGGACTATTTGAAGAACCCACCGGTCAGAGGTTATGAGAGGCTACCTTTGGTGAAAAAATATCAACCTCCCCCCGACCGGCAAGTCGTCCGGCAAGGACACGTTTTCTGAGGCTATGAACTGGAGCCAGTCAAAAACCCATCCCTTGCTTTTGCTGGGGAGCCGTAGAGGCTTTAAGCGCACGCTGTTGACGAGAACAAGCAAGCTGGGACTGAGCCTGGACAGGCTGCCAAGAAGCAGGAGTGTACCTACGCCTAGCATAGGAATAGGGAGCACTCCTCTTCCCTCCAAAAAACCTCCTAGATGAGGAGGTAGTAGCAGAAGATTCCCGGCGTGAGAGAGAATCCATAGCATCATTGTGCTTCTTGAGCTGGTCAACCAGATCCTCTACTTTCTCACCAAAAAGGTTATCCCCCCGGCAAGGAACATCTGCCATCCGAATGATCCAGGTCAGAGACACGCAGCCATGAGAGTCTGTGCATCACTATACCTTGGGCAGCAATCCTGGATGTTACATCGAAAGTGTCGAACGTACCCCTGGCCAGGAATTTTCAACACGCCTTCTGCTGCCTGACCACCTGGTGAAAAGGCTTGGCCTGCTCCGGAGAGAGTGCATCAACCAAGCTAGACAGTTGCTTCACCGAGTTCCACAAGTGGATGCTCGTGAAGAGCTGGTATGTGTGGATTTTGGCAGCAAGCATAGCTACCTGATACGCCTTCCTCCCAAAAGAGTCCAAGGTTCTAGATTCTCTGCCTGGGGGCACCAAGGCATAGTCCCTAGTACTCTTGGCTCTTTTGAGAGCAGAGTCCACCACCATGGAATTGTGAGGTAGCTGAGACTTCATCAATCCAGGCTTCCCGTGGATCCGATATTGGGATTCAGTCCTTTTTGGGATCACGGGATTAGACAGAGGGAACAACCAGTTTCGCATAAGGACTTCCTTAAGTACATTACGCAAAGGAGCCATTGCAGCCTCTCTAGGCGGAGAAGGATAATCCAGGACCTCGAGCATCTCAGCCCTGAGCTCAACTTCCATAGGGAAGGGAATAGCCGCAGCCATTTCCCTGATAAAGGAGGTAAAGGATAGACTCTCCAGTGGAGAGAGTCTCCTTTCTGGTGGAGGGGAAGGTTCAGAAGGAATCCCATAGGACTCATTAGAAGAAAAGTACCTGGGATCCTCCTCTTCCTCCCACAAACGCTCATCTTCAGTATTGGACAAGACATCTCTCAGAGCAGTCCGAAACTGAGCCTGCCTCAATGCCAAGGAACGACGTCCTCGATGGCGGTGTCGAGAAGTCGACGCCCTCCTGGACTCCGTTGAAGCTTCCTCCACTGATGTCGAAGGGGAGTCAACCTGGGTGGCAGGCGGCATCGAGGTCAGGGACCTCCCTACAGGCGAAGGGCCAGATACCGCTGCAGCAGATGGTACGGAAGGCGCAAGCACCCCCGACACTGAAGCAGACTGGCGCATTAACTCTTCCAGAAGCCCTGATGCGCTCGTCAAGAGCCGCCGTCGGACAAGGCTGCGGGGTCGGTAAAGGAGCAGGTGGCAGAATATGTCAAGGCTCGGGAGCAGGTACCGGGCTGCTAGACCAACGTATCAGCACTTCCTGAATAGAGGGAGAGTGATCCTCTTGGTGCCGGCGCTTCTCAGGTGCCGAATCCCTCGACACCCCGGAGCTCCCGGCACAGTGTGTCGAAGGAGAACGATGACGGTGCTTCTTCGCCTTCACTTGATGCCCATCATCGAGACTCCTCTATACCAATGAGGAAGACGTGGAATCCTCTCCTCGGGGCCGGGTCTGACGAAGGTTGGTCCCAGGGGGCCTGCACAACAGGAGGCCTCGAGGCAGGTGGAGACCCATTTGACGCCATGCTGCTCCCAGCGCGAGTTGGTCTTTCAGCAGCCATTACCTCTCCTCCCGACATCGATGCTTCCCTCGATGTCGACGCCGCCGACCTCGGTACCAACGTTGACGTCGAAGGACCGGACCGAGCCCCAAAAAGCTTCTCTCATTTGGCCTCTCGAGACACTTGAGTCCATTTCTTCATGCGAAGACACAGACTACAAGCCGCTGGACTATGGTCGGGTCTAAGGCACTGGATACACCAGACGTGGGTATTGGTACCCGAGATGGTCCGGTTGCACCAGGTACAATGTTTGAAGCCACTGGGTGTCTCCGATGATATGGAAGGAAAAACGGCTTCGGCGAAATCAAAAGAAGCGATCGTGCCTGTTAAAAGAAAAAAGGGCACGAAAAGAAGGGAACAACATGATCGCGCGGCCTAAACCAGCCGTGTCGAAAAACAAAGGAAACTTTAAAAGGGGAAATTTATTTATTTATTTGTTGCATTTGTATTCCACATTTTCCAACCTATTTGCAGGCTCAATGTGGCTTACAGTGTGTAAGAATAATATATATTTTATTCTCCACCAATTACCTATAAGGTAATATGATAAGCATAAGAATATGTAAGAAAAAGGGGAATTAAATATATTTGTTAAATTACATTAACCTGCACTGCAAGGTTTAAAGACATGTGCTCAGAACATAAAGACCATATATTTAACTTTAAAAAGGTTTATTTACAATACAGGTAATGTAATAATGTTACAAGAGATTGGCAGTTTTTAAGAGTCTTTCACAAGTGGAAATGTGCTTTTCAAGATATCAAGTCTGAATTATAAATTATGCTGGATATGGTAACTCACTTTGATAGAGGCTTCTGGTAGATGGTTGAAGTGATACAGGAGATCCTTGCTGAAATAGAAGTCTTTTCTTGCAGAGGTGTAGTTGTTGCCTGGAGAATTCTTATCAGGATGTGGGTGAAGTCCAGCAGAGAGGCAGAGCGAAGAGAGCCAGATCCCAAGAGAGAGAGTTGGGCATTTTCCAGGCTTTTTATGTTTTCTTGCTGGACCCTAGGCTGAAGTCAGGTGGGGTGTCTGAGAACTGGCTTCATCTGGTTTTGAGATGGGGCATGGTAACTGGTCCCATGTTTAATGACATCATAAGACTTTCTGTCTGGACTTCTGCTGTGATATACACATCCATAAGGCATCTGACAGGATTACCAGAGTCTGTCTGAGGGGCTTCTTTTGTCAGATTAGATAGCTAGATGGGTTTTTCAGTCTGAGTAACAGGTGAAGTTTCACTGTCTTTTGTTAGGTGTAGTCTCTGTGATTGATTCTTTGGAGATGTGTTGATGGACTTAGGTATACACCCAGCTAGTTTTTGTTATCAGTAGTCCAGGTGGAAGGGGAATGTGACCAGTGTATCTGATTCTGTCCCAATAAGTATTTAAAGCTGTATTTTTATATTGGTATCTGATCCAGCAAAATCAATAACTCATATCATGCTACAATAGTACCGTGATGGCGATCGACAATTCCGGTAAGAGAAATACAGAGTGGTCAAGTGTTAATGATCATAGATGAGAGAGTATGTTAAGTATTCAAGGAGAGAAAATTAAGTTTTGTCCAGTTCTGGTAGGAGTTTCGATTGTGATGCAGGTTTCAGGTACTTAGGTTGGATCATTCTGGTATGCCTTTGTGAACAGGTTGGTTTTTAATGATTTCCTGAAGTTTGTTAGGTCATGCATTGTTTTCATGTTGTTTGGAAGTGCATTCCATATTTGCGTGCTTATATAGGAGAAGCTGGATGTGTATGTTGTTTTATATTTTAGTCCTTTGCAGCTGGGGTAATGAAGATTTAGATATGTGCGTGCTGACCTTTTTGTGTTCCTGATTGGTAGATCTATAAGGTCTGCCATGTAGACTGGGGCCTTGCCGTGAATAATTTTATGAACCAGGGTGCAGATTTTGAATGCAATTCGCTCTTTGATTGGGAGCCAATGTAGTTTTTCTCGTAAGGGTTTTGCACTTTCGTATTTCGTTTTTCCAAATATGAGTCTGGCTGCGGTGTTTTGGGCAGTTTGGAGTTTCTTCATGATTTGCTCTTGGCATCCAGGATAAATTGCATTGCAGTAGTCTAGGTGGCTTAGAACCATTGATTGTACCAGGCTGTGGAATATTTCCCTTGGGAAGAAAGGTTTTACTCGTTTAAGTTTCCACATTGCGTGAAACATTTTCTTTGTTGTATTTTCCGCTTGGCTCTCTAGCGTGAGATTTCGGTCAATTGTAACTCCAAGAATTATCAGGCTGTCTGAAACAGGAAGGGTGTAGTCTGGGGTGTTTATGTGTGTGGGTTTGTTCGTGTTGTGTGGTGATGAGAGGATGAGACAGTGTGTTTTTTCTGCATTTTTAGTTGAAATGTATCCGCCCATGAGTTCATGATTTGGAGGCTAAGTTGGATTTCGTTTGTGATTTCTGTTAGATCATATTTGAACGGGATGTATATTGTGACATTGTCTGCGTAGATGTAGACAAAAGCCTCAAAACGAAAGAACTCTTTCCCAGGCCTGAGAGGAGTGGGGAAAAAACTCGACCGCACCTCAACTCAGAGAAAAAAATACCTGAGCGGGAATGCTCACGTGACGGGCGGGAAATTGGCCCTCACATGTGCAGTGCGCACTGCACGCACGCCAGAAGACTCTGGCAAGATTTTTTTATATTTTGCTTGCAAAATGCCGGTTCCCAGGCCAATGCAGACATTGACCCACATGTGAGAACAAGCAGCCTGCTTGTCCTCGGAGAAGTATATATATTCTCTTTTCTGGTAGTATTCAGTGTCTATCATAGCTAAATAAGTGTGCTACCTTTGAATCATTACACATGCACACTATCAAGAAAGAATGTGTCTTCTTTGTAAATAGTGCACACTTTGTATAGATAAGAATATAAGAATAGCCATACAGGGTCAGACCAATGGTCCCTCTAGCCCAGTATTCTGTTTCCAACAGTGGCTAATTCAGGTCACAAGTACTTGACAGAATCCCAAATAGTAGCAAGATTCATTCTACTGATCCCAGGACAATGAATGGCTTTCTTCATGTCTATCTTAATAGCAGACTATAGACCTTTCTTCCAGGAACTTGTCCAAACATTTTTTAAACCCAGATACACTAACCGCTGATACCACATCCTCTGGCAACGAGTTCCAGAGCATTTCTATTTGCTGAGTGAAAAAAATATTTCCTCCTGTTTGTTTTAAATGTAGTACCATGTAACTTCCTTGAGTGTCCCCTCGTCTTGGTACTTTTTGAAACTGTAAAAAAATCAATTAATGTTTACCCATTCTATGTCACTTAGTATTTTGCAGACCTCTATCATATCCCCAGTCTCTTTTCCAAGCTGGACAGTCCTAACCTCATATAAGAGGAGTTCCATCCCCTTAACCCTTTTGGTAGTTCTTCTTTGAGCCTTTTCTAATTTTGCTATATCTTTTTTAAGATTCAGCAACCAGAATTGCACACAATACTCAAGGTGTGGTCGCACCATGGAACAATACAAAGGCATTATAACATCCTTGTTTTATTTTCTATCTCTTTCCTAATAACAATATAAGCAAATGGAAAAATGTGCTTTTTTTTCTTTTCATTTTCATTTGTTAACAGCATGCAATGACATGGGATATGTCTTTGATATTGTTTGATGAATCTCACCAAGATCCTTTTCTGGACTGGGCTGAGATTCAAAAACTGCATAAAGCTTTATTGTGGTCCAAAATATACTCAGTGGCTTTGATTGAATACTGTCACATTCAGAGGGTCCCCAGAGGCTTACATCTTTGCAAAGAACCTTGGTACCTGGATAGTGATGAATATGTACATAAATAGAATGAAGTTATCACCCAATGTTCCTTGGATTTGATGTTACTGACAATTGATGTGCTTCAGGATATAATTTCAAAGATCTGAATTACAAGTGAAATTAGACCACATGAAGCAGACACAGGGTGTTTCTCAATATAAACAGAGTTTATTAGAACATTAGCAAATGATTGACAGCTATAAGTAGGAACAGTGGTCTCAGAAGGTTATCAGATTTCATCGGGATGAATTGGATTATACTAAGGGATATGTGTATCCTTGGATAGATAAGTCTCACCGTGTTCAGAAGTCTCAGATAGGCAATAAGAAAGTATCTTTTCAAATTTCCTTGAGCGACTCATCGAGTGATGATTTTGTATCTGTGGCTAAATCTAATAGCTCTGTGGGCAATACAGGATAGATTCATGAACTGATGGATTCTTTTTTAATCCTCCCTCAGGCATCAGTTATCACTCCAGCAACTGTGATGCCAGTTCAGGAACCGATCAAGCACATAAATCAATATTTTCAATATTTCCTCCTGAGTGTTATCAGCATTGGAACTTTCTGTTTTACAGTGTAGTATGTCATTTGTTCCATCTTTTAAATATAACCCCTTTGTTACACATCAATATTTATATAGATTATTTAGACTGTTGAGATTGAAAGTATTTTTTCAAGATCATCAATCTCTTTCCTCTGATGATGAATTCCCAATGAGGGGTAAAATTCAGTCTTCCTGGGTACCTCCGGGAGTTTCTGATCCATCTGTTTTGGTTTTTGAGAAATTGGTGTTGAGGGATTTGGACATATTGGAACAACAACCTATAAAAGCTGGTCATAATTTAACTCAGGATCAGAGAGAAGTATTGGAGAATTTGATTAATGACACCTCTCTTGTCATTAAGAGGGCTGACAAGGGAGATGCCATCGTAGTTATGGATAAACATTTGTACATCTCTGAGGCCCAGCATCAATTGCTGGACACCTGATTTTACCAGTTATTGGATGAAGATCCCACTCTAAGATTACAACAGCACGTAGGTGCTTTTTTTGGCTCCAGCTAATATTGATGGAATTATTTCAGGTAAGAGTATAAATTTTTGTACTGTCAATACTCTAATGTTCCATACATTTAGTTCATCCTAAAGATTCGTCATCTTTAACTCACCACCTGGGTTATCCTATTGATTTGGGGTATAGCTCTCTGTTGGAACCATTATCACAATATGTAGACCATTATTTGAAATCTTTTGTGTCGTGAACCTTCCTATGTACCTGATTCTCTACATTTTATGAAAAGCAAAAAAAGTACTAGGAGTCTTCACAAGTGGGACAAATCCTTTAATTGCACAACAAGTGTCTTGGACATCAATCTTGTACTACTGACCTGACACAGGCCATGTTTCGGCATGAAGCGCCTGCGTCAGTGGTCATTCAATTGTTATTATTTAGAATGAAGAAACCAGCTAAAAGCTGGATACACATCAAATGTGACTGAAGTCTGCGCAGAATGTATGCAAAACATTCCTGCTTGCTCCACACAGGAGCACAGCGTCCCTCTTTCTCCAATCTAACAAAAAAAGATTGGTGTGTGGGATTGCTGCGTGCCGAGACCACCATTTACTGCAGTGGGTAAAAGGGTTTTTTTTTTTAAAGGAGGCAGTAAATGGACATTTAGTACTTAAAAAATACCACATGGCCATTTACTGCTGGAGCCCTTACCACCTCTTATTTAGGAGGCAGTGAGCACTCCAGCAGTAACCTGGTGGTGTGTGCTGTCCAATTACTGCCAGGCTACCACTGGTGCTAGAAAATACAAACATATTTTCTAACACCGGAAATGGCAAATGGAAGACCCGGAACTACTGCCAGACTCCTTGGTGAGTTGGCAGTAGGGCCAATTCACCACACACAAACCCAGCAGTAGCCCTATCACCTCATCATAAAAGGGCCCATAAGACCAACAAAGTTGTGTTTCAGGATGCAAAATAGGATCTGAGTCCAAGTTTCCAGAAGTGAAAGGGCAAAAACTATTTTGATGTGTAGATACATTTAAAATCTTTCCAAGAAATGCATGCACTTTTCTCTACCTATACTATTTTTTTTTAGAAAATGTAGACTGTTTCCCAGTAGATGGAGGCAGGGAATTTAAGAAAGCAAGGGATAAGCACAGAGGATCCCTAGCTACAAAGAAGTGAAAGGAAAGTCAGAATCAACTGAGGTCTGTGGCATTATACCAAGAAGTCAACTGGGCAGGCTAGATAAGAATTAAACGCCTTATCCAACATCAGCTTTTATGTTTCTAGATGAGCATAGATTTGTAGGTGGAAGACTTACTGGATATCACTGAAAGAATTTAAAAATAGTATTTTCACATTGGAAAATGGTATAAATGGCACTTAGCCTTGATGATATGGACTGTAATAATGTGGTCTTCGGACAAGCATTTCAAATCAAATAGCAACCTTTACTATATAAATATGACTATAGCTGTTAATAGTCAGCTTAAATGACTACAAATCATTACTGTATGATAAAGAAATCAATTTTTTAACATTATCAATTTCCTACTGGAAAGAAATGATGTAATTTGCTAGTAAACTACTTGACCCACCAGTTACAAATGCAGCTGAGTCTGGGCGTAGACTCAATACACAAGTCAATTTAAATGCCCTAATGTACTGTAGAATTTTTTTTTAATTTACAATTTATTCAAAATATTATCATTACAATCATACATGCAACAATTAAGACTACAAAAGTCATCTTGAAACAAGCAATGGAGCATTCAATAGCCAAATACATTAACCAACGATACCCCCAAAATAAGAAACACAGAAAGAGTGGAAGCTATTCCAGGCAATATAAAAAAAAGGTAAAAGAAAATATAGGGGTAGATATTCAACTGGCAGCGGTAGGCATTTTTATAGCCACCACTGGTGTTATTCTTATATATTCAATGCCAGGCCATATCTGGACACTGGAACTGAATATTCAGGTTTATGCGGCCAGCACTCTTATACAGTTAAGTTTGATGTTAAGCACTTAACCACCTAAGTGACATTGCATAAAGATAGGAATGTGTTCTATGCAGTTCAACATGGACACTTAAATTAGGCAGTTAAGTGCTGAATTTCGGCACTTAACTGCATAAGTGCCAACTCTACCCCTGGACCACTCACAAAATAGCCAGCTTTCAGTTTACCAGCACTAGTCAGTTATGTGCCACTGAATATCAACAGATAGTCACACACACATGTGATTTAACTGGCAAGGAGTCATTTCTGGCTGATTAAATCACTTTGAATATTGACCCCATTGATTCTTCATATACCTTAAATCACAGTGTAATGCCTCATAACCTACTCTTTCTTCCTCCAGCCCTTCACTAAGAGGAGGGAGTAGATTCAAGAACTAACTCTTCTTGACTTGAAATAACTGTACATAATTACACTATATCAAAAACAGTCCCATCCAGCATGCTTAACTATGCATTTCCTAAGGAATTTTAAGAAAAAAAAACAATAGCTCAAGGTTTAATTGAAGGAATTCTTTCCTAAGACCTTGCATTCTAGGAGATAAGTCTGGATAACAAAGACTTTATGTCCACAGAAAAGCACTGCATGCTCCTTAAAAAAAACATCAAAAATGGGGATTCATTCATAACAACCAATAGTTACACATTAACACAAAACTTGAATGAATGATGTGCATCAAAAAAGCTCACACCCCACTTTTACAATGCCATGCTAGCAACTGATGTGCGGCAATGCCGACACAGCCCATTCAACAAGCCCGTTGGGATTGTAAAGATAAGTACTTTTTGAACATATTTTTAGAAGTGATTTCTTTGCACAATGATATAGTTGTAAATATTTATGCACTAATATGTAAAAGTACAAAAAATTAAAGGAGGGTTTTGGCCAATGATTACAAGAGAGTCTGTTGAGACTAAAACAAACTGAGGCACATATAACTCCACATACATTTTCTGAGGTCTTTCCTCCTTTCTTAACTAATAGAGTTTTTTGATGCACATCATTCCTTAAAAAATAAAGAAAAACTGGCTGATTCTCAAAAATATTTAATCAGCCAGGAATGACACCTGGCCAGTTAAATACCCTCAAGCCAGCTATCCACCAATATTCAGTGGGAGATAACTGGCTATCTCCCACTGAATATCCCGTCATGACCAGCCCGGTCAGCAGCTATGTCATGTTAAGTTTAGTGGCCAGATAGACCTGCATAAATAGCATGTCTATCTTTGGCCGCTATAACTTAGCCATTCAGCCAATGAATATCAACTTAACCAGCTTTGTTTGCAACATCCAAAAAAAGTAGAAATTCAATGCTGGTGGCCATATACAGCCCAAGCACTGAATTTCTGGGTTCACTGGAGACTGCGGTAGTTAGCCGGTGTATTTCCCGTGGTCTCAATATCGGCCTCAAAGCTTCTGGAAAGTAGCCACCACTGTACCCCTAGTCAGGGCCAGCATTGGGGTGGGCAAACAGGGCAGCTGCCCTGGGCCCCACAACTCCAGGGGGCCCCGTGGGTCTGGGAATCTCTTACCCTTCTCCTCACCACGGTCCATGTCCTCCTTCTTTCCCCTCACCTTCCTGGTGTTCTTTAAAAATCATTTTCTCTCTTGAGGCTAATAAATTTTCCTAGTTCGCCTCTTATTACCCCTGTACAAATGATTAAAAAATACCTTGTGGAAATATTGGGCATGTCAGAAAATTCACTACCACCAATACCTAAAGCGTTTTATTTGCCAACTGATTCTAGAGTGGAGTCAGAAAACCTTCCTCAAGATGGTGCAGTGATGAATCTGACTACCTTTTTGGAGTCATCTTTAGAAGTTGTAACGAAAAGAGCAACATTATTAGTCTCATTTGCTTTAGAAATGGATCGGGATGCAGTACTGAGACTTTCTTTAAGACATTTGGATTCAGTTTTTTTGAGGTCAAAAATAAGAATATATCCAGACTTATCAAGAGAGACTCAGAAGAGGCGTAAAGCCTTTTTGGCTTTGCGCACAAGAACTGTGGCAATAGGAGCTACCTTCCTATTGAAATTTCCTTGTGTATGTAGAATTATGTTTCAATCTAAACAGTTTCAATTTTTTGACCCCAAACAGCTAGAGGAATTTCTACTTAGTAGGGAAGAGGTTAATGTAGTGGTTTAATCCCATATGTACACTGTTTAACAGCCTTGGAGTGAATCACTCGGGACGTGACGCTTCATTAATATAATTTACAATGTATGATTATTTCCTTTAGATTATATGATTAATCTTACATCTTGGAATGATTTCTTATTCTTGTGGTCGATAATTATATGAAACTTAAATAGTATTTGCTTGTTTATATAATTTTTCATTTCCAAATTGTGCATTATCATTCATAAATGTGAAATTATGTTTGTTAAAAAGCTTAATAAAAATAAAGTTTAAAAAATCATTTTCTCTTCTCAGAGAGGCCCCAGAACGGCACCCATTCTCACAAGCTGCTTGCAGCTAACGGGAATCTGTTCCTGTGCTGTGATCTACCCCCGCCCCCCCCCCCCCCCCCCCCCCAATGCAACTAACTTCCTGTTTCTGCTTGGGCAGATCGTGGCAGAGGGAAAAGTTTGCAGCAGCCACAGGCAGAACAGGAAGATGTTGTAGGAACAAGGACAGGGAGATGTCAGCCCACGAGAGGGAGAAGAGATGCTGGGCTACAAGAATGAAGGAGGTCTACTGTAAATTGTGGAATTGTGTAGGAGAAGCTGGGGGGGAGGTGCAAGGAGATGAATGAGAGGAGGATAGTAACTACAGAGATAGAAATGTGGTAATGATGAGTAGAGAGGAGGATAGTGAGTACATAGGTAGAAATGTGGTAATGAGAAGTAGATGAAAGACAGAAGGGAATAGGAGGCTGGGGAAAGAGTGAGACGGGAAATGGGAGAGATAGAGCATTAGAAAGGGAGATGGAAAGTTGGTAGGTAGCTGAAAAGTGACAAATGGACAGCAACCATTGAAAAGGGAATTATCAGAAGACACAGGAAAGCAGAAGAGACAAAATGGGACCAACATGATAGAAAAATAACATGTCCAGACAACAAAGGTATTTTGAATTTATTACCTGGAATATGCTAGCTTTGGGATATATGCATCACAAATCTTTGTACTGTGTTCAGTGGCTTAGCCAAACAGCTGATGGGGGAGCAGTGGTCCTAAGCCGAAAGTTGGTGAGCACCAAATTTTCTCTTCACCCTCCCCCAAGCCTCCTGCCCAAATGCAAAATATAAATACTTATGCTGGTGGGGATTCCCAAGCCCCACCAGCTGAAGACCTCTTCCTCCAGTCTGGTGGCCAGAACTCTCCAACTTCTGTAGCTGGTGTCAGCTTGGGGAGACTGCCGCTAGCTGAAGAGCTTGGAGATTTCTAGCTGCCAGACCCGAGGAGGTGGTCATCAGCTGGCAGGGCTTCAGGATCTCCACCAGCCACAGCAAGGGAGGTGGCTAACTTTGGGAAAGGAAGGCTAGTACTGGGACCCCAGTGTGTTCAGTACTAAAAGAAGTGCATAACTGTATTTATTTTGCCAGTTTTATAGTACTTAATCAAAAAGTATTAAAACATAACCCTTGACTGAAAGGTAAGAGTTGCACCCAGAAGATAGGTCTCTTCCATCTCAGCATTGAGTCTTTTCATAGGTCTTGCTCACAGTTCTGAGATTGTTTCTCCTCCTTCCTTCCGGACAGCTGGCATTTTGGTCCCTCTGCCCCTGGCTCCTCTGGAACTGAATATACAGTAGGAGTGTGTAGCCCAAAATGTGTCATTTTCTACCATTCCCTGTGTAGTTTATGTGAATTTTTGTTTGTGTGTTTGTTTTCTGTCATGGAAGCAACATCATTATGTGTGCACTCTTATTGCCATGGCTTGTGATTATATACAAGGTCGCAATAAGAATTATCATTGGTTGACATTTTATTACTACTAGGAGAGAGTTTTAATTGTATTTTCTATAGTCTGAATAATTTGTTTTAACATAATCACAAGCACCTTATGACAGTTTGATTTTTGTCAATGTGCCATGTTCAAAAATCGAGCCACTCCTCTGTTGATAATGCTTTTAGCTTTCAATCTTATGGCAATAATCACTGGTAATAATAATAATAATGCAAGTAACAGTAGTAACCAGAGGTTTGAATTAAATCTAATGGAGTATACATTGTTTCATATAAGGTAGCATGCTATATCACTTTGAGTTGCTGACTTTAGATATTTTTCTTTAATAGGTGTGCATTTCCTGTGTCCTTATGGCTTGAATACTAAGGTGACACTATAATGTGATTTTCAGCTCCCATGCCTCATATATATGAACATGTATTTGTTTTATTTGATTTACTTAAATAAGGCATATTGATTTATAGCAAGAACAATGTTGTCTTTATTTGATAAATTGGATAGCTGATATTTATTTTTGTTACATTTGTACCCCGCGCTTTCTCACTCATGGCAGGCTCAATGTGGCTTACATGGGGCAATGGAGGGTTAAGTGACTTGCCCAGAGTCACAAGGAGCTGCCTGTGCCTGAAGTGGGAATCGAACTCAGTTCCTCAGTTCCCCAGGACCAAAGTCCACCACCCTAACCAAAACATATGTAAGGTATGGAAGCTATTTTATTATTTTCTATCAAATTCCCCAGTGTTGTATTTATTTTTCAATTTCTCCTCCTAGTCATTCATAGTTTCTAAGTCAAATGGATTTATGATTTAACAATAAACATGCTAGTTTCTGTTTATTTTTTAGTCCCTGTAGCAGGCATGTGATGAAACAAGGTCATGTTGGGTTTTTCTAGGAATTTTATCTGATTTATTTTTATGTATGTATGTAATTAATATTTATGTTGGTGTGAAATAAATTTTATTTGGTGTATGATTTTACTTCTTTTGGATGTGTCTCTTTTGTAATAACTGGCCTCTTCTTTTGGCCTAATTTTATGAGAGCCATTTTACACATTAAAATAGTTTATAAAATTATCCTCTAAAGTACTAAGAATAGATTAAAATGGATTGACAGATTTGAAGGAAAAGCATTTTGGCCTTAATTTTTTTTAAAAGACTAAACTTCTCAGTATGGGTTTAATGATTTAGGGGCTCTTTTACTAAGCTTAGTGGGCGCTATCAGAATTAGCACATGTTAAATGCTAAGAAGCCCATGGGTATAAAATGGTTTCTTAGCATTTGCTCTATCACCACTATTCGAGGCACATTACGCCATCAACACACATAATAATCTTATAATCTTATGTAGTAAGCAGTGGCGTAGCCAGACAGCCAATTTTGGGTGGGCCTCAGCCCAAAGTGGGTGGGCACAACATTTTCTCTCTGCCCAGCCTCTTCCTCCTATTCTCCACCTCTCCCCCAGCACCTCCCAACTCAAAATAGAAACAGAAACACTTTAGCTCATGAGGAAAGTGACATCCACTATGCACATTTCTCAAGCTATCATATTTCAGTTAAGATTCAAAATAAAATAAAATGCCTTTTCTACCTTTGTTGTCTGGTCATTTTCTTTTTCCATCATGTTGATCCAGTTTCTCTTTTGAACTTTCCAATCTTTCTGCTATTTCTTCTTCAAGCAGCTTCTGTCCATTTGTCTTTTTCTCCTCTCTTGTTCCATTCCCTCACTTCACTTGCTTCTGACATATTGACCTTTCCATTTTAGCTCTTTCCTATCTTTTTTTTTCTTTTCTTTTCTCTGTCCACCCAAATTTTATCCTAACCCCTTTTCCTTTGTTTTACTTTTCAGATACCTGTCAGATTTCCATGTCCTTTCCACACACTAGTTCTCCTATTCCCCATCTCTCTACTTCCCCAGCCATCCATTCCCTTCCATATTCAATCTATTCCTCATTACCATATTTCTTTCCCCTGTAATCACCATCTTCCTCGCGTTTATTTCCTTGCCACCCCCTTGGCCTCTCCCACATGGTTCCACCTTTCCCAGTGTCTCTCTCCCTCCACCCTTCTAGCCCAGTATCTGCTCCCTTTCTTCTCCCCACCCTTCACCCCCTCTCAGCATCTTCCTGTCACTTCTTTCTTTCATCTTGCCCCCCTCTCCTATGATCCAGTGTGGCCAGGATTTCCCCCACTCCTTCCCTAATGTCCACACACACGTCCAGAACCTCTCCCTTCCCTTCAGCCGGCTCCCCTTTGTCTTCCTCACCTCCCCCCCCCCACATGTCCAGAACCTCTCCCTTCCCCCACACACGTCCAGAACCTCTCCCTTCCCCCACACACGTCCAGAACCTCTCCCTTCCCTTCAGCCTCTCCCCTTTGTCTTCATCACCCCCCCACAAACGTCCAGAACCTCTCCCTTCCCCCCACACACGTCCAGAACCTCTCCCTTCCCCCACACACGTCCAGAACCTCTCCCTTCCCTTCAGCCCGCTCCCCTTTGTCTTCATCACCCCCCACAAACGTCCAGAACCTCTCTCTTCCCTTCAGCCGGCTCCCCTTTGTCTTCCTCACCTCCCCCCCACACGTCCAGAACCTCTCCCTTCCCCCTCACATGCCCAGAACCTCTCCCTTCCCTTCAGCCCGCTCCCCTGTGTCCCCCCCCCCCCCCCCCCGTGGCAGTGCTTACAATTTGCTACCGGCACTACCTGACACCACAGACGCGGAGCCGACGACCTGCTCCAGGACCTTCCCTCTGCTGCGTGCGTTCTTCTGCCCTGCGTAAACAAGAAGTTGAATCAGCGCGGCAGAGGGAAGGCCCCGCCCCATAGCAGGACGTTGCGCCGCATCAGTCAGCTGTCAGGCAGTGCCGGTAGCAAATCGCAAGCTGCCATGAGAGTGGGAGACGGACTCGGAGACTGTGAGGTAGAGGAGGCAGCGCCGATAGCGTTGAAGACAAGCGCTACGGCGGGGGTGGGAGAGGGTGAGGAGACACGGTGGCATCTGGGTGGGCCTGAGTAAAAACTGGATGGGCCTGGGCCCATCCAGGCCCACCCGTAGCTACGCCCCTGGTAGTAAGCACTTAGGGATCCTTTTACTAAGCTGCGGTAAAAAAGGCCCTGTGTCATAAAGTTCCATCTACCACAGCAGAGGGTTCACTTCCTTCAAATACCTCATAATTATGTCACTTCCAGTAAAGCGCCAGACTTCAAAACTTTTTTTAAAAACTTTTCCATTCAGTGCACAAGTCCAAACCATACTGTTCTTCATTTCTTAAAGTATAAATACAAAATAATTCTCTTTGGGAAATATAAATTTATCACAGTTCATTCTATCTCCTGTCACATGATCTATCACGCAAATTGCAATGTATTATTATTTTTTTATTTATTGCATTTGTATCCCACATTTTACCACCTTTTTGCGGGCTCAATGTAGAAAAAGAATGACCCATTTTCATACAATGTTCAACAATTGGGTCTTCAATGCACTGGCGTTTCAAACAGCTTTTGTGCTCAATCTAATTCTCAAGGGACGTGTGGTTTCCCCAACACAGATCTTCAAACAGGGGCAAATAATTAAAGAGACAACAAAATATGAATTGCAAGTGGTGACATGTTAGTAACCTGCATTTGTGAGCAGCCTGTGCCAAGCTGCAGCTGCTTGGGAACACAGCTCACTGCTTGTGAGCCTAATTCTTTGCGCTACACTGCACTAACCAGTCAGGGAAAACATTAGACTGTTCCTACTGGTTTCATGTTAAGTCCCTGACACAGCTCCATATTGGGCAGTTAGAGAGAAGTCATATGCTGCTTTTATGTATCTGCATTGAATAAATTTTGTTTTATTTTACCATGTGGGTCTGCTTTTCTGCCATAGCTAAAGATGTCAACCTCACAACAAATCCTAGAGAGATCTTATGTACATCTTGTTCCAAAAATTGTTGTAAAACATCCAGTGCTTCTGACTGTGGCATCAATGTATAAAGTGAGTTCATATCCATAGTGACAAGACAGTCTATCCTCTACCTCTAGCAGTTTTTTTTTTTTTAAATCAGTAGAATCTCGAATGCAGGAAAATCCTTTCCTAACTAGGGGTCTCAAAAAAACGTGTCACCATACATTGACAATGGTTCTAATAAAGAACCTTGAGTGGACTCAATAGGACGCCCTGGAGAATTAGTCAATCTTTCACAAATTTTAGGCAGGATGTAAAATATTTGTGTTCTAGGATCTTCCTTGTTCAAAAATTCTACAACCAAGAAATGTGGATATATGTTAAAACTGGCAAGTAATGTTTTTATTTATTTATTTGTTTGTTGCATTTGTATCCCACATTTTCCCACCTATTTGCAGGCTCAATGTGGCTTACAATGTTCTGTCATGGCTTTCGCCGTTCCAGAGTAGAAGATACAATTGGTGTTACATAAAGAACATGGATGATATAATTGGTTTAAGCAAACAGATATAGTAAGAAAACATTCAGAAATAAGGTAGAGTGGTAATGTGTCACGCTTTCAGTTACTGATCATTGTGGTATGCCTTGTCGAAGAGATAGGTCTTCAGAGATTTACGAAAGTTAATTCATTCGTTAATAGATTTTAAGTTAAGTGGCAATGCATTCCATAATTGCGTGCTCATGTAGGAAAAGCTGGATGCGTATGTTAGTCTCTATTTTAGTCCTCTGCAGTTGGGGAAGTGAAGATTAAGGAATGTGCGGGCTGATTTTTTGGCATTCCTGGGTGGTAAGTCAACAAGGTCTGACATGTAGGCCAGGGCGTCTCCGTGAATGATTTTATGAATTAGAGTGCAGACCTTGAACGTGATACGTTCTATGATAGGAAGCCAGTGTAGTTTTTCTCTTAGGGGTTTTGCACTTTCGTATTTTGTTTTTCCAAATATGAGTCTGGCTGCAGTGTTCTGGGCTGTTTGAAGTTTCTTGATGATTTGCTGTTTACAGCCAGCATAGAGTGCATTGCAGTAATCTAGATGATCAAAACCATTGATTGTACCAGGTTGCGGAAGATGCTCCTTGGGAAGAAAGGTTTTACTCTTTTTAGTTTCCACATTGAATGGAACATCTTTTTAGTTGTATTCTTCACATGACTTTCAAGGGTAAGATTTCGATCGATGGTAACGCCAAGAATTTTCAGGGTGTCTGAGACGGGAAGGGAAAAATTAGGTGTGGTTATAGTGGTAAATTTAAGTGTTATATTGTGAAGTGAGTATAAGACATTGTGTTTTTTTCTGCGTTAAGTTTCAATTGAAATGCATCTGCCCACGAGTGCATGATTTGGAAGCTTTGGTTGATGTCATTGGTGATTTCATTTAAATCATGTTTGAACTGGATGTAAATCGTGACGTCATCTGCATATATGTATGGATTGAGGTCCTGGTTGGATAGTATCTTGGCTAAGGGCATCATCATTAAGTTGAAGAGGGTTGGTGAGAGGGGAGATCCTTGAGGGACTCCAAATTCAGGTGTCCATGGAGCTGACGTATTCGAGTTGGATATCACTTGGTAAGATCTTGTGGTCAGGAATCCTCTAAACCAACTAAGAACGTTACCTCCGACTCCAAAGTATTCTAGGATGTGTAGTAATATTCCATGGTTGACCATGTCGAAGGCACTGGACATGTCAAATTGTAAGAGAAGTATGTTGTTGCCATTTGCAATTGCTTGTTTAAATTTAGTCAGGAGAGTAACTAGTACTGTTTTGGTGCTGTGGTTAGATCTGAATCCTGATTGAGAGCTGTGGAGGATTGAGAATTTATTTAAATAGTCGGTGAGTTGTTTGGTCACCATGCCTTCCATTAGTTTGGTTATCAGAGGGATTGATGCTACTGGGCGATGGTTAAGTCACTTGCACATTTCTTTGGGTCTTTAGGTATAGGGGTAAGTAAGATATTTCCTTTATCCTTTGGGAAGAGACCAATTTGTAGCATATAATTCAAATGCATCGTGAGGTCTGATATGAGTTGTTGAGGGGTGAATTTTATGAGGTTATTAGGGCATATGTCAAGTTTGCATTGGGACTTGGCGAATCTTTTGAGCGCCTGGGAGATGGTATCATCCGAGAGTGCGTCAAAGTTGGTCCATGTTCTGTCAGCTGGATATTCACCAGGGATTGGGTCTAGACAATCAAGGAGATTTACATAGTCGATGGTATTGATAAGTAGCGTAAGTCGTAACTTTACAATTTTCTCTTTGAAGTATTTTGCAAGATTGTCTGCGGATGGGGTATATATGCTGTTAGAAGTAACCGGTGTAGTATTTGGTAATATAGTCACAAGTTGGAAAAGTTTATGTGTATCCTCGTAGTTTGGTCCAATTTTAGTTTTGTAATAAAATCTTTTAGTTTGTCTAGTGGTGTACTTGTATTTTCTTTGTAGTTGTTTCCAAGCGTTTAAGTGTGGAGTGTCTTTCTTTTTATTCCATGCTCGTTCTAACCTTCTAACTTGTGTTTTTAGTTTTTTCAGTTCTTCAGTGAACCATGGTATTGAGTTCTTTCTGCGTGAGGTTCTAGATTGAAGTGGTGCTATGTTGTCTAATATGCTTTTGCATCTATTGTCCCATTCTTGAAGAAACTGGTTTGATTCTGTTAGTGCAGTCCATTCATTATTATAGAATTGTTGCCAGAATGTTGTTGGGTCTATTTTGCCTCTCGTGGTGTATATTACTCGTTCCTGTTTGTGGTGCAAATCTTTTATTCGCCATCGAAGGGAAAGGTTTGCTTACTGCTAATTAGTATCTGTTAATGCACGATTTAGGTCTGAGGAGAATTTGTATGCAATGATGTCTAGTGTGTGTCCTTTAGTATGGGTAGGCTGCGTAGCTGGGCAATGAAGACCCCATAGTTGGAAGAAATCCTTGCATTCACGCACATTTATTGAGTTAGGATGTTCAAGGTGAAGATTGATGTCCCCTGCTATAAGAAGGTTAGAGGTAGAAACACATGAGTTTGATATAAAGTCCATAAGGTGTGTTTGGCAGTCCTGCCAGTTACCTGGTGGTGTATACAGCAGGACTACGTTTAGGTGGTCATATAGGTTTGGGTGATTGATTCTAACTGAGGCACTTTCAAGTTGGGGAAGTATGGATTCGGCTATAGTTGTAACGTTGAAATGAGATCTATAGATTATGGCTATACCTCCTCCTCTTTTTCCCTTCCTTGTCTAGTGGGTAATTTTGTAGCCTGGGGGCATAAATCTAAAATTATTGGGTCTTTAAGGTCATGAATCCAGGTTTCACTGATGAATAGAAGATCAAGATTGTCTGTTGTGATCCAGTCAGTGATTGTCGTTGTTTTGTTAACTACTGATCTGGCATTTATATAACCCAGTTGGATTGATTAGTAGGGTTCGGTTGAGGACGAAGATGAGCTAATTTTTATTAGTTGTCTATCCTCTTGGTGTCTGGGTTTATTGTGTCCTTTCTTTCCTTTCTGTTGGTTGTAACTGTGTGTGGTAGATTTTCCTGTTAATTGGTTGTTATTCTTTTGGGTGGGTGGATTGTATTTAGGTTGTCTATCGGGTTCGTGTACTGTGGGTAGTTTATTGTCTATGAGTGGGGTTGTTAGTGCATGGTAAATTAGGGGAAGGAAGTAGATTATTAAGAGCAATTTGTTAATATTCATATTCAGCTTTCTAAGTTTGCTTCATTTGATGGATTGTGTAGCACTGATTTTTATTTGTATGTTCACTACAGTGGGGTGTGAGCACTTTTTATATGTTTTTTAGATAATCTTTTGATCACATCTTCATACAGCATTTTCAGCAAAACGCTGGCCACAGTCGATGTGATTGATATTTGGCAGTGGACAAACACCTTTTACCAAAGCTAAGTTTTTGTTTTTGTGGTTTTTCTCTTGAAGTCACATATTTTGTTCCATTCAAAGCTGAAGACAAGTGGAATTTTAACAATCTTTTTTTGGAAGGGATTTTTATACTGTGAAGACTTTGAACCTTGTTTAAATCCTGCCACCGTTAAAGTAAATATATAGGATAGAGGGAGGGCACTGATGTTTTTTCCCTTCCAATTGTTTGATTGTACTCCATCTTGTGGTGTGATTTGATTAAGTACTATTTAGTCTGAATTAGAAGAATGTTTATTTTGAACAAGTAACATATTTTGTCTCTTTCTATCCTCTTTTGTATTGGATACATTGAATACATCAATATAGAATAATCTCACAAATACAATAATGAAAGTTCTCAGTGTAGACCCTACCATGACCCTGCTCTCATTAGGGAAGTGATAAACCACATCACCTAACTAGACAATATTGTCTATATCTACAGCAGTTCCCCTTCTTGTCTATTCAGGAACCAGCTGCTCCATGAAGCATTCATTTATGGAATCCAAAAACATTACCTCCATCGCATGCCCCGATGAGACATTTACCCAATCAATGATAGGGTAATTGAAATCTCACATTATTATTGTATTGTCAATTTTAATAGTCTCACTGATCCTTATTAGCATCTCATAGTCAGTTTTACATTTTTGGTCAGGGGCTGGTATCCCTTCCCCATCACACATGCAATTTCTACACATACAGATTCCAGATTATAGTTTGTTTCATGCAGAAACATTATTCTACTTCACTGTATTCCAACCTTAACATACAGCATCACCCCACTATCTATTCAATCTACCAATATAGGGCTAGGTTTACTAAATGATGCTAAGGCCGCGTTAGCGTTTTTAACGCATGTAAATTTATTTATTTATTTATAGTACATTTCTACCCCACATTTTCTCACACACGCAGGCACAATGTGGCTTACATAGGAGAATTAAAAATGACAATGCAATAAGAGAAAATGGTAAGAGACAAGAATAGGCAAGGAAGGGGAAGGGGGCATAACAGATGCAGGGGTAAGAAAGTGGGACTATTGATCGGTAAGAGAGTGGGGGGAGTAGACCAGTCCAAATAGGTGGGTTTTCAGCAGCCTCTTGAACAGCTGGTGATCATTTTGCAGCTTTAAACATTTCGGCAAACCATTCCAATTCTTGGCACAGGAGTATTGGAAGGATGAAGTGAAGATCTTCTTGTATCTAACGCCCTTGCAATTTGGAAAGTGCAGGTTGAGATACAACCTCGAGGTGGCAACTGCATTCCTGGGAGGCAGGTCGATAAGGCGAAGCATATATTCCGGAGCCAACCCATATATGATTTTGTGAGTTAGGGAGCAGATTTTGAAAGAGATACGTTCCCTCATAGGCAACCAGTGGAAAAGGAAACGCAGAGGTTGAGCATGCTCGGAACGCGATTTACCCAGGATTAGTCTTGACGCAGTGTTTTGTGCAGTCTGGAGTTTCTGCAAAAGGTATGTAAGGCAACCTGCATAAATCCCGCTGCAGTAATCCAGGTGAGATAGCACCAACCAATGAACAAGGGTGCGAAACAGTTCTCTAGTTAGGCAGTATCTGACCTGCCGAAGCCTCCACATTGCATTGAACATTCTCTTAGTGACAGCTCGTACCTGGTCATCCAGAAGCAAATGCTTATCCAAGGTCACCCCAAGGAGCTTGAGACTGCTGGATAGAGGGAGAACATAGTCATTTATAGTGAGGGTATCAGTAGGGACTGAATAGTAAGGGGAGTGGAGAATTAGGCACTGCATTTTATCCTTATTCAACTTGAACTGGAACACCCTCGGCCAATGATCCATTGTAGATATGCTTGTAGCAATCAGGTCCGAGATTTTGGCAACCGTGTCACGGAAAGGGATGGAAATGGTGACATCATCAGCATAAATGTAAGGATTTAGGCCCAGGTTGCTGAGGGCGGTAGCAAGTGGGATCAGCATGATGTTAAACAGTGTAGGTGAGAGGGGCGAGCCCTGAGGCACCCCACAGGAGGCTCTCCAGGGAGCAGAAATGGTAGAGTTCACTTTGACCTGGTAGGATCTGGACGACAGGAACCCCTTGATCCAGTGCAAAACAATGCCACTCACGCCGAACGAGTCAAGGAGGTGTAGAAGGAGTTCATGATCCACCATATCGAAGGCACTGGACAGGTCAAACTGCAGTAAAAGAACTTTTTTCCCAACCGACATCTCAAGTTTAAAATAAGACAGGAGAGTAACCAGTACTGTTTCGGTACTGTATTCGGCACGAAATCCGGACTGCGAGTGGTGAAGGATGTCATACTTCGTCAGATATTCATTTAGTTGAGTGTTGACTATACTCTCCACGACCTTGACCAAGAGAGGTATTGAAGCTACAGGGCGGTAATTAGAGATTACATCAGGTTTGACCTTAGTGTTTTTCCTTATGGGCGTGAGAAGTATGCACCCATGATCCGGTGGGAACAAGCCCTTTGATAGTAAATAATTGAGGTGGGTCGTCAAGTCAGCTACAAAGCAGCGTGGAGCACTTGTCAGCAAGTGATTGGGACAAGCATCCAGGCCACAGTGCTTGCTTGAGAAGTTACGCAGGACTTTGGACACCGTGGCAGCCGGGACAAAACGAAAGGTGCTCCAAATGCGGTCGGCCGGGCACTGGTCAGTAGAAGGAACTAAAGAGCTGAGGAAGTCATCCACTGCAGATAGACAACTTGCTGAGGTAGACCATAGAGTTATAATTTTATCATTGAAGTAAGTTGCTAACTGGTCAGCTTGGGGGTGATCTCCACTGGAAGATTCCTGCTTTCTAGTGTCTAGGAAGGAAGCAAGAAGTTGGTTCAATTTTCTGGGGTCTTTTCTCACAGACTCCAATTTTTTTAGAGAAGTATGCACGTTTAGCTTGCTTGATTGCATACTTGTATGTACGGTGACAAGATTTCCAGGCGTCGTGCGCCGGAACTGTTTTCCTTTTATGCCATGTTCTCTCCAGCCTCCTCGTCCTAGTTTTTAAGGTTTTTAGTTCTGTAGAGAACCATGGAGTGGAGCTGCGGTTGTAGGAAGCTTTAAGCTGCATAGGCGCAATGTGGTCAAGTATCTCCGTGCATTTGGCATCCCAGGTCTTGAGAAAGAGGGGAGAGTCAGTATGTTTGGGCCAGTTTGTGTTATATATACAGTGGTGGAAATAAGTATTTGATCCCTTGCTGATTTTGTAAGTTTGCCCACTGACAAAGACATGAGCAGCCCATAATTGAAGGGTAGGTTATTGGTAACAGTGAGAGATAGCACATCACAAATTAAATCCGGAAAATCACATTGTGGAAAGTATATGAATTTATTTGCATTCTGCAGAGGGAAATAAGTATTTGATCCCCCACCAACCAGTAAGAGATCTGGCCCCTACAGACCAGGTAGATGCTCCAAATCAACTCGTTACCTGCATGACAGACAGCTGTCGGCAATGGTCACCTGTATGAAAGACACCTGTCCACAGACTCAGTGAATCAGTCAGACTCTAACCTCTACAAAATGGCCAAGAGCAAGGAGCTGTCTAAGGATGTCAGGGACAAGATCATACACCTGCACAAGGCTGGAATGGGCTACAAAACCATCAGTAAGACGCTGGGCGAGAAGGAGACAACTGTTGGTGCCTGTCGCGTGCCCGCCCATGCGGGACGCGCTCTCGAGGTCCTTTGCATACCTTCAGGCTTCTTCCCCGGGAGCGCGGGGTTTGTGAGTCCTTTAAGGCAAAATCACCCTCCAGGTAGAGAGGAGACAAAACTGGACCGGAACTCCGGACTGGAGTTCTACACCGGAACACTCGGAACTGGAACGCACCGGACAGGTGCGCACTGGAGTGGGGCCCGCTGGACTGGACACACTGGAGTGGCCCCACTGGACAGGAACATACAGGAGTGAAACCCGCTGGACTGGAACACACTGGAACGGAACTGGAACATCCTGGACCTAGACTTCACCTACACTTGACTGCCTCCCCCTCGGGTTGAGCCCTCAGGTTCTGGCAGCCGGTAGGACTTACAGGAACAACAGGAAGGAAGGTCCAGGGGTGCCCCCTGGCACCTAGGCGAAGGCAAGGCAGAGAAAGTCCGTGTTCCGGCAGCAGGCAGAACAAGCAATGGTCAGGACAAGGAACAAGACTACGGCTGGAGCCTCAGTATCAAGGAGAACTGGCAACAGGTAGAACAAGGGCAGAAGCTCCAGAAGCAAAAGAAACACACACGGAAACCCAGCAGGCTAAACACAAGAAGACATAGTCAACTGTACAAGCTAGTAGGAAAGCTATACCCAGGCAACCAGACATACACAGGAACATACACAGAGCAAAAACTCAGGAGACTTAGAAAAGCTATACACCAGCTAACAATAAAGCTGTGCCCAAGCTAACAAGTCAAACACTGGAAACAGACACAGAGCAAACTCAGAAGACTTCGTAAAGCTACACACCAGCTAACAACAAAGCTGTGCCCAAGCTAACAAGTCATGCCCTGGAAACATACACAGAACAAACTCAGGAGACTTAGTAAAGCTATACACCAGCTAACAACAAAGCTGTGCCCAAGCTAACAAGTCATACACTGGAGACATACACAGAGCAAACTCAGAAGACTTAGTAAAGCTATACACCAGCTAACAACAAAGCTGTGCCCAAGCTAACAAGTCATACACAGGAAACAAACACAGAGAACTAGCAGAGCTAGACACAGAAGGGTAGGAAACCCAAAGAGCAATAAACACAGAAGGGCAGAAACCCTGCAGAGCTATAAACACAGAAGGGCTGAACCCTACAGAGCTATAAACACAGAAGGGCTGGAAACCCACAAGCGATAAAACACAGAAGGGCTGGAAACCCACAAGCGATAAACACAGAAGGGCTGAAAACCCACAGAAGGGTAGGAGACCCACAGAACAAATAAATACAGAAGGGCTGAAAACCCACAGAAGGGTAGGAGACCCATAGAACAAATACATACAGAAGGGCTGAAAACCCACAGAAGGGTAGGAGACCCATAGAACAAATAACAAGGAAAGCAAAACGGTGCTAACAGCACACTAACCTCGGGACCTAAGGCACTGCGGAGGGAATGGCAATGCAAAGGCCAGGACTGTAGTCTTCAGGTGACTAATAAAGCCCATCAACACCAGAGCCACAGGTGCAGCAATCACCTTGCAACCAAACAGAGGCTTGACACTCAGAGCAGGCATCCCATAGAAAGTAACAGCGGGAGCCATCTTGGATACTGGCAGAGACGAAGAGGCGGCAGCCATCTTGGAAGAGGCATAGCCCACACAGGTGAGGTTCAGTAGGGCAATCAGCACACAGAGCCAGAGAGAAACTAAGACAGAGACAGAGACAAGCAGAAGCCAGCACAGCCACTGACTCCCTGAAACAGGGTAAGTATGAGGGTAGTCACGGCCATAGTCGTGACAGTACCTCCCCCTCAAGACCCCCCTCCCGGTCCCCACAGGGGATTCAGGTGTCCAAGGGTAAGTGTGGTGAAACCTCCTGATGGGCTTCAACACACCAACATGAATCACTGGACTGGCAGTAGCAAGCACAACTGGAACTTGAAAAGAGGAGTGGCCCTTGAAACCAGGAAGTCTTTTTGGGCAACTACTATGCCGGCTTAGAGTCTGTGATGCAGCATCTTGGCTGGAACTGGAACTCGGAGCAGGCTCCGCATCTTAGCTGGAACTGGAACTTGGAGCAGGCTCAGCATCTTGGCTGGAACTGGAACTTGGAGCAGGTGTAGCATCTTGGCTGGAACTGGAACTCGGAGCAGGCTCAGCATCTTGGCTGGAACTGGAACTCGGAGCAGGCTCAGCATCTTGGCTGGAACTGGAACTCGGAGCAGGCTCAGTATCTTGGCTGGAACTGGAACTCGGAGCAGGCTCAGCATCTTGGCTGGAACTGGAACTTGGAGCAGGTGCAGCATCTTGGCTGGAACTGGAACTCGGAGCAGGCTCAGCATCTTGGCTGGAACCGGAACTTGGAGCAGGTGCAGCATCTTGGCTGGAACTGGAACTCGGAGCAGGCTCAGCACCTTGGCTGGAACTGGAACTCGGAGGAGATTCAGCTGCAAGGCTGGGCGCCCCCCTCTGGCCGGACTGGGGCGTCTCTCTAACATTAGCTTCAGGCAGCGTCTGCCGAGCAGGGTTCAAGAGGAGACGGCCCTGGGATCCCCAGAGCATGCTAGCAGGCTGAAATGCAGAAAATGGGTTTCTCCGGGCCCCAAGCCGTTGAACACATCTTCTCTCAGCTATTGCTTCGGACTGAACAGGAGCTGAACCGGGACTGGGACCCGGACTTGAATCAGAGTCTTGACTGGAGCGGGAACTCTGGACAGGAGCTGAACCGGGACCGGGACCCGGACTGGTATCAGAGGCTTGACTGGCACAGGAACTCGAGGTGCCCTCTGCCTCCTGGCAGGGATGGAACTTTAACTGAGGCTTGGCAGAAAACACCCTTTGGACAGGGATCGGAGGCTCGATCTGAAGCGCCACTCGAACTGGCCTTCGGAGCGTGATTGGAGGTGCCCTCTGGACTGGAAGCGGAGGTGCCACCTGAACCACCCTGTGGACTGGCACCGGAGGCTTGATTAGAAGCCCCCCTCGCACTGGACTCAGTGGCTGGACTGGACGGGTCACTTGGACAAGAACTGGAGACTTGACCCGGAGTGCCACTTGCATAGGCCTTGGAGACTCCATCGAAGGCTTCCCTCGGACTGGACTCGGAGACTTCAAAGGGCGTGCCACTTGAACGAGGACGGGAGGCTCGACCTGGAGCGCCACTTGCATAGGAATCTGAGGCTCCGTCAGAAGCATCCCTCGGACTGGACTCAGGGGTTTCAAAGGGCTTGCCACTTGAAGGAGGACAGGAGGCTCGGTCAGCTGTGCCACTCGAACAGGAATCGGAGGTTCAATTTGCAGCGTCCCTCGGACTGGACTCAGAGGCTTGACTGGGAGCGCTACCTGAACTGGAATCGGAGGCTCAGTATGAAGCACCCCCTGGACTGGATTCAGGGACCTAGGTGTCGGCCCTTCTTGGACTGGAATCAGAGGCTTGGTACGCCGTCTCACTTGGCCGGACCTCATGGACCTGCATAGAACCGTCCCTCGGGCTGAACTCAGAAACTTAGCTGGCGGCTTCACTCGAACAGGGTTCGAAGGCTCTGCTTGAAACCCTCCTCGGACTGGACTCAGCGCTGGAGGACTGTAATCCTGAATAGGAACTAACCCGCTATGGTACCGCAGGCTGCTCTGCTGAGGAGGCCTGAGCGGAGGAATTCCCCGGCGTCTTCTTTCGGCCTCAGCTTCCGGAGTATCCCGCAGAGCTGGCTCCTCCAGAAGTCTGAGGCGGTAATCCCAGAGCGAGATAGCAGGATTCATGTCAGAAACTGGGCTATGGCGGACCAGACGCCACCAGAGACGCTTTCTTTCAGCTGCTGCTTCAGGAGTATCCTTCAGGGCAGGATCAGACAAAAGTATTTCCCGGTAATCATGGAGCGTCAAAACAGGGTTCAGAGAAAAAATTGGGTTGTAGAAATCCACACCATAATCAGGAACTGCACTGGTGCTGGACCCTGGATTGTCCATAGGAAACGAAGCTGTGGACAGGTAGCCAACCTGGACGGCTGATCTTGCCGGACTCATGGCCTTTGCATTCTGTCGCGTGCCCGCCCATGCGGGACGCGCTCTCGAGGTCCTTTGCATACCTTCAGGCTTCTTCCCCGGGAGCGCGGGGTTTGTGAGTCCTTTAAGGCAAAATCACCCTCCAGGTAGAGAGGAGACAAAACTGGACCGGAACTCCGGACTGGAGTTCTACACCGGAACACTCGGAACTGGAACGCACCGGACAGGTGCGCACTGGAGTGGGGCCCGCTGGACTGGACACACTGGAGTGGCCCCACTGGACAGGAACATACAGGAGTGAAACCCGCTGGACTGGAACACACTGGAACGGAACTGGAACATCCTGGACCTAGACTTCACCTACACTTGACTGCCTCCCCCTCGGGTTGAGCCCTCAGGTTCTGGCAGCCGGTAGGACTTACAGGAACAACAGGAAGGAAGGTCCAGGGGTGCCCCCTGGCACCTAGGCGAAGGCAAGGCAGAGAAAGTCCGTGTTCCGGCAGCAGGCAGAACAAGCAATGGTCAGGACAAGGAACAAGACTACGGCTGGAGCCTCAGTATCAAGGAGAACTGGCAACAGGTAGAACAAGGGCAGAAGCTCCAGAAGCAAAAGAAACACACACGGAAACCCAGCAGGCTAAACACAAGAAGACATAGTCAACTGTACAAGCTAGTAGGAAAGCTATACCCAGGCAACCAGACATACACAGGAACATACACAGAGCAAAAACTCAGGAGACTTAGAAAAGCTATACACCAGCTAACAATAAAGCTGTGCCCAAGCTAACAAGTCAAACACTGGAAACAGACACAGAGCAAACTCAGAAGACTTCGTAAAGCTACACACCAGCTAACAACAAAGCTGTGCCCAAGCTAACAAGTCATGCCCTGGAAACATACACAGAACAAACTCAGGAGACTTAGTAAAGCTATACACCAGCTAACAACAAAGCTGTGCCCAAGCTAACAAGTCATACACTGGAGACATACACAGAGCAAACTCAGAAGACTTAGTAAAGCTATACACCAGCTAACAACAAAGCTGTGCCCAAGCTAACAAGTCATACACAGGAAACAAACACAGAGAACTAGCAGAGCTAGACACAGAAGGGTAGGAAACCCAAAGAGCAATAAACACAGAAGGGCAGAAACCCTGCAGAGCTATAAACACAGAAGGGCTGAAACCCTACAGAGCTATAAACACAGAAGGGCTGGAAACCCACAAGCGATAAACACAGAAGGGCTGGAAACCCACAAGCGATAAACACAGAAGGGCTGAAAACCCACAGAAGGGTAGGAGACCCACAGAACAAATAAATACAGAAGGGCTGAAAACCCACAGAAGGGTAGGAGACCCATAGAACAAATACATACAGAAGGGCTGAAAACCCACAGAAGGGTAGGAGACCCATAGAACAAATAACAAGGAAAGCAAAACGGTGCTAACAGCACACTAACCTCGGGACCTAAGGCACTGCGGAGGGAATGGCAATGCAAAGGCCAGGACTGTAGTCTTCAGGTGACTAATAAAGCCCATCAACACCAGAGCCACAGGTGCAGCAATCACCTTGCAACCAAACAGAGGCTTGACACTCAGAGCAGGCATCCCATAGAAAGTAACAGCGGGAGCCATCTTGGATACTGGCAGAGACGAAGAGGCGGCAGCCATCTTGGAAGAGGCATAGCCCACACAGGTGAGGTTCAGTAGGGCAATCAGCACACAGAGCCAGAGAGAAACTAAGACAGAGACAGAGACAAGCAGAAGCCAGCACAGCCACTGACTCCCTGAAACAGGGTAAGTATGAGGGTAGTCACGGCCATAGTCGTGACAGTGCCATAGTAAGAAAATGGAAGAAGTACAAAATGACTGTCAATCGACAAAGATCTGGGGCTCCACGCAAAATCTCACCTCGTGGGGTATCCTTGATCATGAGGAAGGTTAGAAATCAGCCTACAACTACAAGGGGGGAACTTGTCAATGATCTCAAGGCAGCTGGGACCACTGTCACCACGAAAACCATTGGTAACACATTACGACATAACGGATTGCAATCCTGCAGTGCCCGCAAGGTCCCCCTGCTCCGGAAGGCACATGTGACGGCCCGTCTGAAGTTTGCCAGTGAACACCTGGATGATGCCGAGAGTGATTGGGAGAAGGTGCTGTGGTCAGATGAGACAAAAATTGAGCTCTTTGGCATGAACTCAACTCGCCGTGTTTGGAGGAAGAGAAATGCTGCCTATGACCCAAAGAACACCGTCCCCACTGTCAAGCATGGAGGTGGAAATGTTATGTTTTGGGGGTGTTTCTCTGCTAAGGGCACAGGACTACTTCACCGCATCAATGGGAGAATGGATGGGGCCATGTACCGTACAATTCTGAGTGACAACCTCCTTCCCTCCGCCAGGGCCTTAAAAATGGGTCGTGGCTGGGTCTTCCAGCACGACAATGACCCAAAACATACAGCCAAGGCAACAAAGGAGTGGCTCAGGAAGAAGCACATTAGGGTCATGGAGTGGCCTAGCCAGTCACCAGACCTTAATCCCATTGAAAACTTATGGAGGGAGCTGAAGCTGCGAGTTGCCAAGCGACAGCCCAGAACTCTTAATGATTTAGAGATGATCTGCAAAGAGGAGTGGACCAAAATTCCTCCTGACATGTGTGCAAACCTCATCATCAACTACAGAAGACGTCTGACCGCTGTGCTTGCCAACAAGGGTTTTGCCACCAAGTATTAGGTCTTGTTTGCCAGAGGGATTAAATACTTATTTCCCTCTGCAGAATGCAAATAAATTCATATACTTTCCACAATGTGATTTTCCGGATTTAATTTGTGATGTGCTATCTCTCACTGTTACCAATAACCTACCCTTCAATTATGGGCTGCTCATGTCTTTGTCAGTGGGCAAACTTACAAAATCAGCAAGGGATCAAATACTTATTTCCACCACTGTACATGTCCAGAATTGCGCCGGGTCGATTGTTCCTCTTGAGGAATACGTGGTGATTTTACTAGGCTGGTGAGGTCTTGCGATCGACCAGTTTAGGGTGAATTGAAGTTTGAAATGGTCAGACCAGGGAGTTTCAAGCCACCAGATGTTAGATAAGTGAAAAGTGGAGTCAGCTTGGAATCTGAAGGAGAGGAGGTCTAATGTGTGACCTTTAGTGTGAGTACGGCCAACGGAAGTGCAGATTAGTCCCCATTGACAGAGGAAATCAAGGAATTGGGTTGTATCCGGTGAGTGTAAATTGTCTAGGCGGAGATTAAGGTCACCCAGTATGAGGATGTTCGAGCTGGACATACAGGTGTTGGAGATAAAGTCCAATAGGTCTACCTGGCTAGTGATCCAGTTAGATGGAGGCCTATAGAACAAAACACAGTTCAGATTCATCCGAGGAGATGTGTGATAAACGCTGACTGAAGCAATCTCAAGGGACGCAGATATAAGTTCTGAACAAGGAATGACCTGAAGAAATGTGCGATGAATAATGGCTAGGCCACCACCTCTTTTATGGGTCCTTTCCCAATGAACAATTTTGAAATTATCTGGGCAGAGGTCAACAAAAATAGGATTGTTGAACACTCTGATCCAGGTTTCAGTGATGAATAGCAAGTCGAGTTTCTCAGAAATAATCCAGGCGTGTATAATTTCCGGTTTGTTCATAACAGATCTTGCATTGATGTATCCAATTCAGATGTGATGGGACTGGGCAACTTGGTCCTGGACAAGCGGGATTAGGAAACGGTGTCTAGACTTAGTAGGACAGGACTCAGAAGAGTGTTGGCGTGGTACAGAAGCAAGGTGGGAGAGGGGGCGTATGAGGCGACCAACAGAAATTTGTGCGTAAATTTGGTTTACGCACGTTAGAAATGTATAGGTACATTAGCGTTTAACGTGCCTTAAATTTACAGGCGTGTTAAAAACGCTAATGCACCTTAGTAAACATACCCCATAGTCTGAACCCTGGTATCAGTGTTCCATTGGCTATCTTCTTTCCAACAGGTCTCTGAAATGTATATCGTCTATATCTTGTTCAAAGCCCTATTTACTAAAGTGTAGTAAGATTTTTTAGCTACCAGATGCTAATTGCCAAAATTAACATACAATTAGCTGCAAAGCCTTTGCACTAACTGTTGAAGGTGTCCTCAGCAGAGTCTACTTCAGTTAATGCTCAGCAGAGTCTACTTCAGTTAATGCAGAGGAAATGTCATTACTGTGCATTAACTGCATTGCAGATAATTGTGATTCATCTATAGGCTGATGCTCAGAACTCCGGCACTGTAGGAAAAAGCGCCAGGAAACATCATGGGAAAAGCACAGAAAAAAAGTTTCTGAATGCTCAACACTAATAGCATGCAAATTATATGTGCGTTGTGTGATAAGTATGAGACTGTCCTATACGGGGTAGGCCACTAGAGGGCACTAGTAGGAGAATAGGTGGAGGTCGCTAGGACCAGGGAGAGCCCAGGGATGTCCACAGGTGTGGGAGGTTATGGGCTGGGTCCTGTGTAGCTAATTAACTACTTCATACCCCACCTGAGTTGTGAAAGGAAGAGATGTGAGCTAGCAGCAGAAGAAGAGAGAACCCCTGGAATATACTGGCTAACCCTATGGACTTGTGGTGGACTGTGTGTCCAAAGGAGATCAGCAGGCTGAAAATCCTGGGGTAAGAAGTCCCTAAAGCATTAGCGTTTGACTGTGTATCCTCAGTACTTATAGGAACTGTGTGTTCAGTGAAAGGACTGTGTGTCCAAAGAAGAAAGGACTGTGTGTCCAGAACTGTGTGTTCAAAGAGGAGACTGTGTGTCCAGGACTGTGTGTCCAAAGAAGAAAGGACTGTGTGTCCAGAACTGTGTGTTCAAAGGAAGGACTTTGTGTCCATGACTGTGTGTCCAAAGTACTGAGATAAGCAGGCTGCAAAGCCTGGGGTTAAAAGTCCCCAAAGTATTGAAGGTAGTACTGAGCCCATGTATCTGTGTGGGGAGGCTCAGTGTGAAGATCTATGAAAGCATAAAGTATTAAGCTAGAAGAAGTGTGCCCAGGGGCTGGAATAAAGAGTTGCCTGAGAAATATGCAGTGGTGAGACCTGTTTAATTTGCTTAGTGGGAACCAGGTCACCCTGAGCGAGAAGGGGTGGCACACTAATCTGCATATAATCTGCATATTGAGAACCAGGACACCCTGAGTGAGAAGGGGGATATCACAGTTGTTAGCATTGAGCATTGAGAAGTTATTTTTCTGACCCCATCCCCCCTCTACGCCTCTCTGGTGCCAATTGGTGGGGCGAAAGGAGGCACCTTCCGGAACAGATCAGGGTGAGAATCTATCCCCTGTCAAAAAAGTTCCAGTCATAGCCCATTGGCTTCTTTCTACACTCATGAGCTGGCTTGCAGGCTGCCAGCTATGGCTGGTTCTCGTGCTATGTGCAGTTCTTCTACTCAAGATAATGTGGGGCCACCACCTCTGGAGTCGGTGACCAGCTACTACCTCCAGAGCTGGTGACCAGGACAACCATGTCAGGGTCTGCAGAAATGTAGCACCTTGGAGTCTGACGAGAAATCTCTCTTCAGACAACCTAACACCAGTTCAGAGCTAGTGTTAGGTTTTCAGGGGTAAGGGCAGGGTTCAGTTTGTGCGCTGTTTCTGAGCATCGGGCGGGGATAGCCAAGGACCTCATTTATACAGCATTGACTATATTTCAATGCTACTTGCGGCCATCTTTGGCACGCACATTATCCCTAGCATTAGTATCCTCTGAACATTCTGTGCACCCTAACACCGGCGCTATTCCGGCGTTAATTGTCTCTAGGGTCAGTGTTAGGTTCTGAGCATCAGCTAGTTAGCTACACCTATACAGATGATGTTCACTGCTCTATATTATCCGCTGTGTTAAGTGTGAAACATAGTCACCACTCATCCCATGCTCCCTTCCACATTAACATTTAAGAGCAACAGCTAGTACACCATGTTAACTGACAAGTTAATATCTAATAAAGCTTAGTAAAACGGTCCCTTAGTGTCATATATTCTAATATTCTGCTTCTTCTGCAGGTTTTTGGTATTTGCATATAGACAACTAAATGTATTCCATTTAGTCCTGTTCACAATCTGCTTATTATTTGCTGTTTCGGGTAATTTGGCATCAGTCATATATTCTATTATCACAGAACAAAGGAATTAAAACATACAAAAACTACATTCTTTTAGTAAATGTAGAACTGTGGTATTAGGGCTGCAGGCATGATTAATGCACTTCATGTAATTCAGATTGTTCTTATGACTTATTTTGACAAGCTAAATGGTGCACATTGATAATTGACCCAATTACTGAAAATGTTGATGAATAGACTAAGCAAAAAAAAGACAAAAGCTAAAAGCTTGTTCAGTCTCCATGCAACTCATATTCCTGCAAAGTTTTCAAATAAGTCACTTAAGAGATCTTTTACTAAAGTGAGATAAGGTTTAGCACTACTTGCAAAACTAGTGCATAAAGCGAAGATACTTACATGTAGCAGGTATTCTCCGAGGACAACAGGCTGATTGTTCTCACTGATGGGTCGGCGTCCACGGCGGCCCAGGAGGATTTTTACAGCAAAAATCAAAAAAGCTTTAAGACAGCTTCAGGAGCACGAGGGACTCACACCACGCATGCGCGGCCATCTTCCCACCTGCGCGCGTCCGTTCCCGCCTCAGTTATATCGAAAAACAAATAAAGAACAACAACAACTCCAAAGGGGAGGTGGGCAGGTTGGTGAGAACAATCAGCCTGCTGTCCTCGGAGAATACCTGCTACAGGTAAGTATCTTTGCTTTCTCCGAGGACAAGCAGGCTGCTTGCTCTCACTGATGGGGTATTCCTAGCCCCTAGGCTCACTCAAAACAACAAAAGAAGGTCAATTGGGCCTCGCAATGGCGAGGACATAACAAAGATTGACCTACGAAGAAATATTTAACTGAGAGTGCAGCCTGAACCAGAATAAAATTGGGCCTAGGGAGATGGAGTTGGATTCTAAACCCCAAACAGATTCTGCAGCACCGACTGCCAAACCGACTGTCGCATCGGCTATCCTGCTGGAGGCAGTAAAGAGATGTGAATGTGTGGACTGATGACAATGTCGCAGCTTTGCAAATCTCTTCAATAGTGGCTAACTTCAAATGGGCCACTGACGCTGCCATGGCTCTAACACTATGAGCCGTGACATGACCCTCAAGAGTCAGCCCAGCTTGGGCGTAAGTGAAGGAAATGCAATCTGCTAGACTATTGGAAATGGTGCGTTTCCCGACAGCCACTCCCCTTCTGTTGGGGTCGAAAGAAACAAACATTTGGGCAGACTGTCTGAAGGGGCTTGTCCGCTCCACATAGAAGGCCAGTGCTCTCTTGCAGTCCAATGTGTGCAACTGACGTTCAGTAGGGCGGGTATGAGGATGGGGAAAGAATGTTGGCAAGACAATTGACTGGTTCAGATGGAACTCCGACACCACCTTCAGCAAGAACTTAGGGTGAGTGCGGAGGACTACTCTGTTGTGATGAAATTTAGTATAGGGAGCATGGGCTACCAAGGCTTGAAGCTCACTGACTCTACGAGCTGAAGTAACAGCCACCAAGAAAATGACCTTCCAGGTCAAATACTTCAAATGGCAGGAATCCAGTGGCTCAAAAGGAGCTTTCATCAGCTGGGTGAGGACGACGTTGAGATCCCATGACACCGTAGGAGGTTTGACAGGGGGCTTTGACAAAAGCAAACTTCTCATGACGCGAACAACTAAAGGCTGTCCAGAGATAGGCTTACCTTCCACACAATAATGATAAGCACTAATAGCACTAAGATGAACTCTTACGGAGTTGGTCTTAAGACCAGATTCTGACAAGTGCAGAAGGTATTCAAGCAGGGTCTGTGTAGGACAAGAGCGAGGATCTAAGGCCTTGCTATCACACCAGATGGCAAACCTCCTCCATTTAAAAGAGTAACACCTCTTCGTGGAATCTTTCCTGGAAGCAAGCAAGACTCGGAAGACACCCTCAGAAAGACCCAAGGAGGCGAAATCTACGCCCTCAGCATCCCGGCCATGAGAGCCAGAGACTGGAGGTTGGGATGCAGAAGCACCCCCTCTTTCTGAGTGATGAGGGTTGGAAAACACTCCAATCTCCACGGTTCTTCGGAGGACAACTCCAGAAGAAGAGGGAACCAAATCTGACATGGCCAAAAGGGCGCAATCAGAATCAAGGTTCCGTGGTCTTGCTGAAGTTTCAGCAAAGTCTTCCCCACCAGAGGTATGGGAGGATACGCATACAGAAGGCCTGACCCCTCAATGTAGGAGCAAGGCATCTGAGGCTAACCTGTCGTAGGCCTGAAGTCTGGAACAGAACTGAGGGACCTTGTGATTGATCTGAGTGGCAAAAAGATCCACCGAGGGGGTGCCCCATGCTCGGAAGATCTTGCGGACAACTACCCTATTGAGAGACCACTCTTGAGGTTGCATTATCCTGCTCAACCTGTCGGCCAGACTGTTGTTTACGCCTGCCAGATACATGGCCTGGAGAAAAATGCCGTGACGGCGGGCCCAAAGCCACATCTGGATGGCTTCCTGACACATGGGGTGAGATCCGGTGCTCCCCTGCTTGTTGACATAGTACATGGCAACCTGGTTGTCTGTCTGAATTTTGATAATTTGATTGGACAGCCGATCTCTGAAAGTCTTTAGAGCGTTTCAGATCACTCACAACTCCAGGAGATTGATCTGAAGACCGGATTCCTGACGGGACCAAGCTCCCTGAGTGTGGAGCCCATCTTCATGAGCTCCCCACCCTAGGAGAGATGCATTCGTAGTCAGCACTTTTTGAGGCTGAGGAATTTGAAAGGGATGTCCCAAGGTCAAATTGGATCGAATTGTCCACCATATCAGGGAGTTGTGAAAAGCGGCGGAAAACAGGATTGCATCTTCTAGATCCCCTGCAGCTTGATACCACTGGGAAGCTAGGGCCCACTGAGCAGATCTCATGTGAAGGCGTGCCATGGAAGTCACATGAACTGTGGAGGCCATATGGCCCAGAAGTCTCAACATCTGCCGGGCTGTGATCTGCTGAGACGCTCTGGCCAAGGAAGTCAGGGAAGATAGGCCCGAGCTGTCTGAGAGTCCAGCAGAGCTCCGATGAATTCTAGTTGTTGAATTGGAAGGAGATGGGGCTTTGGGTAATTTATAACAAACCTGAGTAGCTCCAGGAGTTTGAGAGTCATCTGCATGGACTGCAGAGCTCCTGCCTCCGAGGTGTTCTTCACCAGCCAATTGTCGAGATAAGGAAACACATGCACTCCCAGCTTGCGTAGCATTTGGTGAACACCCAGGGTGCAGAGGCAAGCCCAAAGGGCAGCACACAATACTGAAAGTGCTGTGTTTCCAGACGGAATCAAAGATATTGCCTGTGAGCTGGCAGTATCGGGATGTGAGTATAAGCATCCTTCAAGTCCAGGGAGCATAGCCAGTCGTTTTTCTGAATCATGGGAAGAAGGGTGCCCAGGGAAACCATCCTGAACTTTTCTCGAATCAGATATTTGTTCAGGGCCCTTAGGTCTAGGATGGGACGCATCCCCCCCCTGTTTTCTGTTGCACAAGGAAGTACCTGGAATAGAATCCCAGCCCTTCTTGCCCTGGTGGCACGGACTCAACCGCATTGGCGCTGAGAAGAGCGGAGAGTTCCTCTGCAAGTACCTGCCTGTGCTGGAAGCTGAAGGACTGAGCTCCCGGTGGGCAATTTGGAGGTTTGGAGATCAAATTGAGGGAGTATCCCCGCCGGACTATTTGAAGAACCCACCGATCGGAGGTTACAAGAGGCCACCTTTGGTGAAAAATTTTTAACCCCCCCCCCCCCCCCCCCGATCGGTAGATCGTCCAGCACGGACACTTTTATTGCGGTTATGCTCGCCTGGAGCCAGTCAAAAGCCCATCCCTTGCTTTTGCTGGGGAGCTGCAGGGGCCTGTCTAGGCGCACGCTGTTGACGTGAACGAGCACGTGGGGTTGAGCCTGAGCAGGCTGGCAGGAAGGTGGATTGTACCTACGCTTATTGTAAACATAGTGAGCATTCCTCCTTCCCCTGTAAAACCGTCTACCTGATGAGGTAGATGCTGAAGGCGCCCGGTGGGAGAGTTTGTCGAATACGGTTTCCCGCTGGTGGAGCTGCTCTACCACCTGCTCGACTTTCTCGCCAAAAATATTATTCCCCCGGCAAGGAACATCCACAAGCCGCTGCTGGGTTCAACTATCCAGGTCAGAGGCACGCAGCCATGAGAGCCTGCGCATCACTATACCCTGAGCAGTGGCTCTGGACGCCACATCAAAAGAATCGTAAGTACCCCTGGACAGGAATTTTTGACATGCCTTCAGCTGCCTGACCACCTCCTGAAAAGGCCTGGCCTGCTCCGAAGGGAGCTGATCGACCAGGTCCGCCAGTTGCTTCACATTATTCCACAAGTGAATGCTCGCGTAGAGCTGGTAGGACTGGATTTTGGAGATGAGCATAGCTGACTGGTAGGCCTTCCTCCCAAAAGAGTCCAAACGAGCCTCCCGTCCCGGGGGCGCCGAGGCAAAATCTCTCGTACTTTTGGCTCTCTTGAGAGCAGAACACACAACCCATGAGTCATGAGGCAACTGGGCCTTCATCAACTCCGGGTCCCCATGAATCCTATGCTGGGACTCAACCTTCTTAGAAATGGTGGGGTTAGACAGTTTCTCAACAGTGTCTAAGGACATTATGTAGAGGAACAGTGGATGACTCCTTAGGTGGCGAAGGATAGTCCAGGACCTCGAACATCTCAGCCCTGGGCTCATCCTCAGTTACCACCGGGAAGGGAATGGCCGTAGACATTTCCCGGACAAAGGACGAGAAAGACAAACTCTCTGGGGGAGAAAGCTTTCTCTCTGGCAAAGGAGTAGGGTCAGAGGGAAGGCCACAAGGCTCCTCAGAAGAGAAATATCTTGGGTCTTCCTCTGCCTCCCACGAGGCCTCACCTTCGGTATCGGACAGGAGTTCTCTGACTGCAGTCCGAAGCTGAGCCAGTCTCGACGCCGAGGAGCTATGTCCTCGATGGCGATGCCGAGAAGTTGACTCCCGTGCTGGGGGCAATGAAGCTCCCTCCATCGACGGAGAGTCAACTCGGGGAGCAGCCGAGGCCGATGCCGCAAGCAGCACCGACGTCGAGAGCCTCACCACAGGCGGGGAGCCAGCCGCCACATCTATCGACAGTACCGTAGGCGCAAGCACCCCCGGTATCGGAACAGACGGTCGCAGCAGCCCTTTCAGGATCCCTGGAAGAATGGCGTGAAGGCGCTCGTCAAAAGGGTCTGTCAAGAAAAGCTGTGGAGTTGGTACAGGAGTCGAGGCCAGAATCTGCCGAGGAGGAGGAGGCGGTACCAGGCTGTCCGGAGACCGGCACATTGACACCTCTTGTATGGAGGGTGAGTGGTCCTCCTGGCGTCGACGCTTCACGGGTACCGATTCCCTAGATGCCCCAGAGCTCTCGGTACCGTGATGAGAAGGGGACCGATGACAGTGCTTCTTTGCCTTCGCTCGAGGCACGTCACCGGTACCCCTCGGTACCAACGAGGACGTGGAATCCACACGCCTCCTCAGGGTTGAGTCCGAAAGGGGTCGGTCCCGATGGGCCTGTACCACAGGAGCCCTCGAGGCAGGTGGAGACCCACTCGATGGCTCACTGCTGCCAGCACGTGATGGTCTCTGGACAGCTATTACCTGCACTTTCGAGGTCGACGCCGAAGTACCGGGCAAAGATCCAAACAGGCGTTCCCATTGAGCTTGTCTTGACGCTTGTGTCCGCTTTTTAAGGCTAAGACACAACTTACATGCATCTGGGCGATGGTCGGGCCCAAGGCACTGGATACACCACGCGTAAAGGTCGGTGCCTGAGATTGCCCGGTTGCACCGAGTGCACTTCTTGAAGCCGCTGGCGAGTCTCGATGTCATCGATGGAAAAATAGCGGCGGCAAAATCAAAATTCACGATAGTGCCAAAGGAAAGGCACAAAAAAGGGAGAAAACCCGTAAGGGTGGCCAAAATGGCCGCACACGACGATGAAAGGAAACTTGAGGGCAAAAACTAAAGAAACTAAGGGAAAACTTTTTTTTTAAAGAAAAAACGAAACAGCTCGTTCACGAGCACAAACGGAGAAGCAAAAACTGGTGAAAACCGGCTAAAAACGAAGGCTCTTCTTTTGTGGGGCACAGAACTGCCGTAAACAGCTGCTCTTGACTGCTGAAAAAAGAAGACTGAAGTGGGACTCTCGCTCGATGGGCGGGAAGATGGCTGTGCATGCACGGTGCGCGCACCTGTGCGCTCGAAGGCTTTAGCAACTTTTGTTGCTAGGAAGATTTTCCGGACCTGGGGCTGCCGTGGATGTCACCCATATGTGAGAACAAGCAGCCTGCTTATCCTCGGAGAATAGCAATGACATACAATTACCAATATAGAATTTGTGCTTAGCGTGCATCATCCGGTGCCTAACTTTAGGTAATCTATAAAGAATCAACAGTGGCTATTTCCTCTCTTTGTGACAGGTACCAGGAAAGAAATAATTGTCAGAAAGGCGACTAGGTGCCCGGGATTTTTCTGCCTCACTGTAAAAGGTTACCTCACATATCTCACCCTTGCAAAATATTGCTGTGACACTTCTACATAGTTTTGAAAAGTGACATGTCACAGGAAAATGTCAAGTTCATGAATTACATGCTATTCTTGACATCATTTCAAAAGAACTCTGGATGTATTTTTTTCTTAACCTTCAAATAAATAGATTTCAAAGATAATCTATATTTTACTTCTGTAGGAAAAGGAAAAAAAGCTACTGTTACCGTCATCCCTAAATGCATAATTCAAAAACACAAGACAGTAGCATTATATCATTATATATAGCAACAGTTATGTTTTCATCAGACCCTTACTTTTGCCCGGTTTACCCATCTGTACTGTTGGCTTTACAGAGCTGGGAGATTAATGAAGAGTTGTTGCATAAATCATATTATTTCAGATTTGTATTTAATGTTTCAGAAAATTTTCTAGGTTCACCATCCTAGCAGCTAATCTACTCTTTGATGTTTTTATTTATGCTAGTTCAAAATTGACTAGTATCTAACTAGTTAATATTCAGCAGCATTTATACCTGGATATTCAGCAGCACTATCCAGATACTAACGCTGAATATCATTACACACTGCCTTGGCACTATTTGGATAGTTATAACACAAAAATATTCCACAAATATTACTATGAAACTCCAATATTTGTGGATTGCTTTTGTGTTATAGCTTTAGCATTGGTGATTCCACACCCCTTTTTGTTTCTTTAGTTGACACTATTTGGATAGCGCCAGGAAGGTCCAGGGGCAGACTTTCGGTAGAGCCAGAGGCTATTCAGTAAGCGGTGACATTCAAAGGGTGGGGGTGGGGGGGGGGGAGATATCCAGCTGCTTTAGGGTCTTAAGTAGCATTATTTGCCTCTTAATGCAACTTAAAAGGCTCTAACACAGCTTGTCTTGCCCTACTGCAGTGATATTTAGGTCACTATCCACCTTATAATTGAAAAAGAAAAACGCCTAGATTTCGACCCAAATCGAGAGATAGACGTTTATCTCACAAAAACGAATAAATCGGTATAATGGAAAGCCGATTATGGACGTTTTCAACTGCACTCCATCGTCGGAGGCGTGGCGATGGTGGAACTGGGGCGTGGTTATCGGCCGAGGAGAGATGGGCGCCTTTCGCTGATAATGGAAAAAAAGTATGTGTTTGTAGCTAGAATTTAGGGCACTTTTCCTGGACCCTGTTTTTTCACGAATAAGGCCCCAAAAAGTGCCCTAAATGACCAGATTACCCCCAGAGGGAATCGGGGATGACCTTCCCTGACTCCCCCAGTGGTCACTAACCCCCTCCCACCACAAAAAATGATGTTTCACAACTTTTTATTTTCACCCTCAAATGTCATACCCACCTCCCTGGCAGCAGTATGCAGGTCCCTGGAGCAGTTGTTAGGGGGTGCAGTGGACTTCAGGCAGGTGGACCCAGGCCCATCCCCCCCCTACCTGTTACAATTGTGCTGCTTAATGCTTAGTCGTTCAACCCCCCCCAAACCCACTGTACCCACATGTAGGTGCCCCCCTTCACCCCTTAGGGCTATAGTAATGGTGTAGACTTGTGGGCAGTGGGTTTTGAGGTGGATTTGGGGGGCTCAACACACAAGGGAAGGATGCTATGCACCTGGGAGCTCTTTTACCTTTTTTTTTGTTTTTGTAAAAGTGCCCCCTAGGGTGCCCGGTTGGTGTCCTGGCATGTGAGGGGGACCAGTGCACTACGAATCCTGGCCCCTCCCACGAACAAATGCCTTGGATTTATTCGTTTTTGAGCTGGGCGCCTTCATTTTCCATTATCACTGAAAAACAAAAACGCCCAGCTCACAAATCTAATATAATAAAACGCACCCTCAACGTTCTGAAGCCACGTTCTGTGAAGCCGGAAACTTGAAGCCGGAAGCCTGAGTTCTGTGAAGCCGGAAGCCTGAAGCCTTGAAGCCTGCCATCTGACGTCACTCCCAGGCTGAGGCTGAAGGGTTCAGCCTGCCGTCTCTGCCCCGCCCTCGCGACAAAACAAACAAATCCGGAAGCGAAACGTCAGGGAAGGAGGCGGCGCTCCCAACGTCTAGCCTTCCCTTCGCTGTGTTCCGCCAACAAGGCGGAACACAGCGAAGGGAAAGCTAGACGTCGGGAGCGCCGCCTCCTTCCCTGACGCTTCGCTGCACGAACCGCCACGGAGGTAAAGTTAAAAAGAATAAAAAAAAAGGATGCATGGATGCGAAGGGGGGGGGGGGAGAAGAGGGCGGGCCAGGCTGGGACATGGGAGAGAGCGTAGCATGGATGCGAGGGGGGGGGGGGGACATGGAAGGGCGAGAGGGGACTTGCTGGAAAAGGATGAATGGAGGCGGCAGGGGACAGAGGAGCATGGATGGCCATGGATTGGGAGGGCAGGACTCAGGGAGAGAGGGAAATTGCTGGATAGGGAAAAATGGAGGGGCCAGGTGACAGATGAGCATGGATGGGCATGGATTGCAAGGGCAGGACTCAGGGAGAGGGGAATTGCTGGATAGGGATGAATGGAGGGGACAGATGGGCATGGATGGATATGGATTGCAGAGCAGGCCTCAGGCAGAGAGGGGAAATGCTGGATAGGGAAAAATGGAGGGGCCAGGTGACAGATGAGCATGGATGGGCATGGATTGGAAGGGCAGGACTCAGGGAGAGGGGAATTGCTGGATAGGGATGAATGGAGGGGACAGATGGGCATGGATGGATATGGATTGCAGAGCAGGCCTCAGGCAGAGAGGGAAAATGCTGGATAGGGAAAAATGGAGGGGCCAGGTGACAGAGGAGCATGGATGGGCATGGATTGGAAGGGCAGGACTCAGGGAGAGGGGAATTGCTGGATAGGGATGAATGGAGGGGACAGATGGGCATGGATGGATATGGATTGCAGAGCAGGCCTCAGGCAGAGAGGGGAAATGCTGGATAGGGAAAAATGGAGGGGCCAGGTGACAGATGAGCATGGATGGGCATGGATTGGAAGGGCAGGACTCAGGGAGAGGGGAATTGCTGGATAGGGATGAATGGAGGGGACAGATGGGCATGGATGGATATGGATTGCAGAGCAGGCCTCAGGCAGAGAGGGGAAATGCAGGATAGGGATGAATGGAGGGGGCAGGTGACAGACAAACATGGATGGCCATGGATTGGGAGGGCAGGGCTCAGGGACAGAGGGGAATTGCTGGAAAAGGATGAATGGAGGGGGCAGGGGACAGATGGCCATGGATTGGGAGGGCACGGCTCACACTCTCTCTCTCATATACAATGTCTTTCTGACTCTCACTCTCACACACTCTGTCTCACACTGTATCACATTCACTCTCTATGTGCCACACAGTCACTCACACACTCGCTTGGTCTCATACACTCACTCAAACAGAGAATCTGTGTCTCACACACACTCTCTCTCTCGCCCACACACACACACTCTCACTCACACTGTGTCTCACATATACACTTGCACACACTCTCATTCTCACACACACACTCTCTCACAAACACACTCACACCCAGACTCACGCTCTCTCTCACACAATCACACTTTCACTCTGACTCTCAAACAGACACTCTCACATACACTCTCCCAAACATACACACTCCGAGGAAAACCTTGCTAGCGCCCGTTTCATTTGTGTCAGAAACGGGCCTTTTTTACTAGTTGTCAAATAAAACATGGACGTCTATTTTTTTCGAAAATACGGTTCGGTCCGCCCCTTCACGGACCCGTTCTCGGAGATAAACGCCCATGGAGATAGACGTTTTCGTTCAATTATGCCCCTCCACGGGTTACTTAGTAAAACAGCTCAATGCTATGCCAAAACCAGAATGCATCTTGTGGTGTGCACTGGGAGCACACTGCAAGTCACTAACCCTGGACTCTATAAAGTTGAGAACCCAAGTTTCCAACTAACTTGCCGATTTTGGCATGCCAGTTACAGAATAGTGCCAGTTACACACCTAAATTAATTGTTAAATTTGGCACCAATTGGCCTTAAGTACCAATAGCCCTTGAGTGTTGTTAATTGGTACTAATTGGCACTAATTTGTAGTTACACGCATAACTACACATAGGTGCCAGTCTATAAACTTACCCCGACATTGAAAACCATTTAACCGGCTAGGAACAGTGCCAGGCCAGTTAAATGCCACTTAACCACTTATGCGGTGATATTCAGTGGGGGATAGCCAGCTATACCCTGCTGAATATAGCCAGTTAGTGGCTAAAAGATAACCGGCTATATCACACGATATAGCCGGCTATCTCCGAATATTCACCATATAGTTGGCTACTATAAGTGGCCACATTATTTACAGCCAAACCACAAGATACCACCATATCTGCTCTGACCCAGGGGACAGAGACAGACACCTCAAAATCCTGACTGCATCCTTCGAACAGAAAGGCTACAACCCCAAAATAATCTCCAAGAATATTGCCTCCTCCCTCAAAACACCCTGGGAAAATCTGCTACAGTACAAGGAAAAGAATGCCAGAGACAGAATCCCCCTTATAGTGACATACAACCCAGAGCTGGAAAAATTAAGAAAAATCATAAAAGATCTACAGCCTCTACGCCAGGAGGATGAATTACTGAAAGAGATATTCCCATCCCCACCAGTGCTGGCCTTCCGACAGCCACCCAACTTAAAACACAAGCTAATTAGAAGAAAGCTCCCAATACAGACTCAAAAAGAAGAGAATGGCACACATCCTTGCAATATATCCAGCTGCAAACTATGCCAAAACATTTCACAGGATCCCACGGTCACTCACAAAGGAAAAATATTCAACATTAAGGAATCTTTCATGTGCTCATCTTCCAATGTGGTATATATCATTCAGTGTACAAAATGCAATGAAGGGTGCTACATTGGAGAAACAAGTCAGATGCTAAAGAAGAGATTTAATTTACATAGACACCATATGAAAAATGCTAATACCAACCAGGATGTCACCTCTAAGGGGCAGCACTTTACAAAACCAGAACACTGTACCAGTGACTTTATGGTAAGAATACTGAAAGGGAACTTTAAAACAATACAGGAATGTAAGACCTTTGAAATCAGAATGATTAAATATTTTGACACCCACCAGACAGGACTTAACAAAGATCTGGGTTTTCTAGCCCATTATAAACCATAAAATTGTACTGTTTTTTTCACCCTCTTACCTCCATGCATAGTCTCCCTGTCTCAGGGCCGCTGAGAGACTGGGCCGGGCCTGTGGCAAGGCCGCCCCTGGGGCCCCACCCCTGCTGCTACCGCCCCCCCTCCCCGAGGTCGTCACCACTGCCGCCCCCCTCCATCCACCACCGGGCCGGGCCCCCTGAATTCAAATCACAGCGCCTCACCTCGCTGCGTGTGAAAGCACAGCAGCGGCAGTCTACAGATCGCCTCCCTTCGGGTCTTCCCTCCCTGTGTCCCGCCCTCGCAGAAGTTACGTCAGACGAGGGCGGGACACAGGGAGGGAAGGCCCGAAGAGAGGTGATCTGCAGACTGCTGCTGCTACACTTTCACAAGGAGCGAGGTGAGGCGCTGTGATTTGAATTTAGGGGGCCCGGCCCGGTGGCAGATGGTCGACGGAGCCGAGGGCGGGCAGGTGGTACTGCAGCGCCGGGCCGCCCTTGGAGGCCCGGGCCCAGGGAATTTTGTCCCCCCTGCCCCCCCCTCTCGGCGGCCCTGCCCTGTCTCTCACCTAACCCAACCTCATCCTGTTAGACTGTCACTGAAATGCTTTGATGTTTCACTTATATATACTGTCATCTACAAACATTTGCTTATTTCCGATCTGACAAAGAAGGGCTACCTTCAAAAGCTAATCAAAAAATGTATTAAGTTATGTCCAATAAAAAAGGTATCATTTTATTTTATTTTCCAGGTTTTATTTTGTTTTATTTCTATTGATTACCTGAGAAAATTAAATGTCCTTCTCTGGATTAAGAATTGGCTACTGGACAAAAAACAGAGGGTAGGTTTAAATGGCCATTTTTCTCTTTAAATGCATATATCTGAGTCATACCTGTTAAATTGTATCTGTCATCTTGTAATGTAAGCCACTTTGAACCAATATATTATTGGATAAGGTAGGGTACAAATGTTGGAATAAATAAATAAAATGGAGGAGAGTGAATAGCAGAGTGCTGCAGGGATCGGTACTGGGACTGGTGCTATTTAACATATTTGTAAATGACCTGGAAATCGGAATGACAGGTGAGGTGATTACATTTGCAGATGATATGACAAAACTATTCAAAGTTGTTAAAAGACGTGCAGATTGTGAAAAATTGCAGGAAGACTTTAGGAAACTGGAAGACTGGGTATCCAAATGGCAGATGAAATTTAATGTGGACAAATGCAAAGTGATGCACATTAGGAAGAATAATTCAAATCATAGTTACCTGATTTTAGGGAATGTTTTTATTGGAGAAACTTGCAACCAATTACAACAAACCTACTTTTATACAAAAGTTCAAAAAGAAAACTAAAACCACTAAAATAACAAAAACTTACCTACAGGGGCGTAGCTATGGGTGGGCCTGGGTGGGCCCAGGCCCACCCAATCTTGGCTCAGGCCCGCCCAGGCGACGACGACTGGAACGGCGACTTTTACCCGAAGTCGCAACGACGAACGGGCAGGCAGCGCTGCGGTAGTAAAAGCAACAAGGAGACTGGTTCGACTCTCCGTCCTTCCCTCCCTCTGCGTCCCGCCCGAAAGGAAATGACGTCAGAGGAAGGCGGGACGCAGAGGGAGGGAAGTGAAGGACGGAGAGACGAACCAGTCTCCTTGCTGCTTTTACTACCGCAGCGCTGCCTGCCCGTTCGTCGCTGCGACTTCGGGAGTAGACTGGAGCGGAAGTTGGCTTGCCTTGGAGATGCTGTGAAGGGGGAGGGGGGACACGCTGGATAGAAGGGGGAAGGGGATGGACAGAAACAGGATGGGCAGGGGAGAGAGGAGAATTGCTGGACAACAGGGATGGATGGAGGGAAAAGGGGAGAGGAAATTTGCTGGAGATGCATGGCTGGAGGAGAGGGCAGGGGAGAATGGAGAGTTGCTGGACATGGAGCGGAGGGCAAGGGAAAGAAGAAAATTGCTGGAAATGAATGGATGGAGCGGAAAGGGGAGAGTGGAAATTTGCTGGAGATGCATGGCTGGAGGAGAGGGCAGGGGAGAATGGAGAGTTGCTGGACATGGAACGGAGGGCATGGGAAAGAAGAAAATTGCTGGACATGAATGGATGGAGCGGAAAGGGGAGAGTGGAAATTTGCTGGAGATGCATGGCTGGAGGAGAGGGCAGGAGAGAATGGAGAGTTGCTGGACATGGAGCGGAGGGCAGGGGAAAGAAGAAAATTGCTGGATATGAATGGATGGAGCGGAAAGGGGAGAGAGGAAATTTGCTGGAGATGGATGGCTGGAGGAGAAGGCAGGGGAGAATGGAGAGTTGCTGGACGAATGGATGGAGGGAGGGGAGAGAAGTCAGGAAGGAGGTGCACATGGATAGAGGGGATGGAAGAGAGGAGAAATGCTGGACATGGATGGAGTGGAGGGCAGTGAAGAGAGGAGAAATGTTGGACAAGGATGGAGGTAAGGAAAGACAAAGGAAGGAGATGCACATGGAAGGGAAGGGAGAGAGGAGAAATGCTGGACATGGATGGAGGGAAGGGAAGACAGTGGAAGTAGATGCACATGGATGGAGGGGAGTGAGGAGAAATGCTGGATATGGATGGAGGGAAAACTGCTGAGTTTAAGGGCTGGTTTGGAACACGTTGAGGGCAGATACTGAAACTCAAGGAAGGATAGGGACAGGGCTACAGATGGTAGACAGGACGCATAAGGACACAGGAGGATGGTGGACATGGTGAGTGAAAAAATATCAAATAGAAAGAAGACACTGCGTAAAACAGAAGACACTGGGACCAAAGCGAATAGATCAGACAACAAAGGTAGAAAAAAGTATTTTATTCAGAATTTATTAATTTGAATATGTCATCTTTTGGAAATGTGCATCTGTGATATTTTGCATGTAAGTTTAAATTTTTCTGGTATTGCTGCATGCTGAGTCTGACTTCTTGAGTTAACTTTCCAGTTCAGTATTTTGCCTTCATATTTTTTGATTTCTAGTTCCTTGTGTCATGTCTGTTGTGTCATGTGTTTTTCAAGTGTGATCAAGGTGCAGTATTCTGCTAGCATGTAGTATTCGCAGCCCTTTTTGTTTTTCTTTTTTTCACGAGGTAGTGTACTGGTGTTTTAGAGCCTAGTGTAATTACAGTTCTGCCTTTTCAAGCATAAGGTTGTAGCTCATCCTGTCCTTGGAATTAGTGCTGTTATGGTTTTAAAGATATGAGTGTGTTTTTGCACAAGTTTGTGTATAGCATTTTGCAGGGGAGAGATTGTGGGATAATGTAATTATATTTAAAAATATCAATTTTTCCATTAAGTATGTATGTGGTTATACTGATGCCGGGCAGCTGTTGGGCAGACTACTTAGAAATCCATCATCAAGTGAATTCTTAGGCATTATTTTGTAGGATCCCAAGAGACACTACTCATACTTATATAGACAGTGCGTGCCCACCCATATTAGCTCTGGGCCCACCCAAAATCTCAGGTCTGGCTACGCCACTGCTTACCTATCTAATCAAGTTTCAACCATACATGCTTCCAATACCCTTCCCACCTCCCCCTCCCAAACCTCTCCTGCTCCAAATGTGCCAGAAAAAAAACCTCCCGTAGCACATCCCCCACCAGTGTCCACTGACAGTAAACTTTTCAGTAATGTCAATTGGCATCTGGCCATCCACAGGAAGTATTTCAAAATAGCAGTGATCACAAATAATGTCCCAGTATACTGGTACAATCCTGGTCGATAACAACCGTACACCCATTCTGCATAAGAAAAAGATTGAAAACTAGGAATTCCCAAGACCCAAGACACTTTTTTCCCCACCTCCTGGTTGAAGGGGCGTTCCCTCAAAAAGTGATCCATTGTTTCTGTCTTCTACCCACACTCCGCTCTGGGACAATTTCTTTCCTCTAGCTTCCTGCATTTCAAATTTCCCCTCACAAACAGATTTCCTTGAAAGGCCAGCCAGATGAGATCAAAAAAACTTATGTGGCAACCTGAGTTCCAAACCCTTCTTCATTACTGCTCCTGGGCAATCCCTGAGGCTAACTTCTGGACAAAAATACTGATGTAGAACTCTTTCCCCCACAGCCTTCCTATCCCCCTCTGCCACCTCTACTGCTGTGATCTCCCACCTATTCACTACCCTAACCAATCCCTTCTGATAATCCGCTATCCTCCTTTTCCCTGCACTCGACCCCTTCACTGACCCTCCCCTTTACCACCATGTCCAGACCATCTCCCACCCCTTTTCCATATCTTCCGCCCACCCTGGAGGGTTCTGCCTTAACACTGCCCCCAAATTAAATTGGACAAATAATATTCAGGAAGAGCATAGGATTGACCATCCCCAGGCCGCCTTTTACGCTGGGAAGGTACATCACGTCCCTTTTCACCATGTTCAAACAATTCCCCCACAGCATTTGGAAGAAGATACTAAGTACTGCTGTGTACAGTTTCTCTGGCAACAACCAAATGTAGCTAACGTGCAGGAAAATAGGCAGGAGGAAGGTCTTCATGAGGCAAATCCTCTCTTGAAAACTCATTCTCCAGACCTTCCATCTTTCCACCCTCTCCTGGGCCTCTTTTAGCTTCAATTCCCATTGTGCATATCATCTCCTGCCTTCTGAAATTCGATCCCTAATACCCTTACCCTTTCTTCTGTGTCAGGACCCCCCCCCCCCCCCCCCCCTCCAGTTGCAACTTGTGCTCCTCAGAGCCAAGCCACAGCCAGTGGCACTTTTCCTCTGTTCACTTTAGATCCTGATGCATTTGAGTATTCTGTCATTTTGGAGCTCAGACTCCCCACCTCTTCCTTCTTTGCCACCCATATAGTGATATCATCTGCACATACCATGGTCCTCAAGACCTTATCCTTGCCTAGTGTGATTCCTGTCAAGGACCCGCCCTCTCCTCCCGCTTCCAATCTCACGAATGGGTTGATCATGAAGACATAGAGGAGGGGGCTAAGTGGGCATCCCTGTCATACTCCCGCTGATATTGGAAATTCTTTCCCCAGCCAACCATTGATCAGCATGGAGCATGTAGCCCCCTGGTACAAAGTCTTCACCCAATAAATAAACCGCAATTGTATTCCATATTGCTTCAACACTTCCCATAAGTATTCATGCTGCACCCTAACAAATGCCTTTTCCTGGTCAAGAGTTAACAGAACTCGCCCCTCTTCTTCCAGCTTGCTCCTTTCCACTCCTTCCCTCACTGTCGTAGCTGCCTCCAAGACTCCCCTCCCCGACACCCCACACATTTGCGAGAGAGACAACAGAAAAGGGGATACTCCCCTCAATCTCTCTGCCAAAACTTTAGCCATAATTTTCCTGTCTAGATTTAGCAATGCTATTGGTCTCCAATTGGCCAGCTGCACTTGATCCTTCCCTTTGGAGAGAAGGATCAATGCAGCTCCCTTCAAAGACTGGGGGAGTTCCCCTTTCTCTGCTACCTCCTCAAGTACTTTGACTAACAAAGGTGCTACTCTGTTTCCTTGAAAATAAGACAGTATGTTATATTAATTTTTGCTCCCAAAGATGCGCTAGGTCATATTTTCAGGGGATGTCTTATTTTTCCATGAAGAAGAATTCACATTTATTGTTGAACAAAAAAAAATGAACATTTATTATATACTGTACAGTAGTTGTCATCACAAACCAGCATATCCAGACAAACTGAATCCTATCAAGAATTTCTTGTTACTACCATTATTTCCATGTACAACAATCTAAACCCTGAATTTCCTGGTGAATTTCTTGTGACTCCATTTCTTTCAGAATCATTGGCCCAAATCTCTCATGTCTAGCAATAGCACTGTCCTTAAATGAGTACTTCTTGTCAAGGTAGCCTGCTCGTAGTGCATTTGCAATGCAACTGTTAGTGATTTTCTCCCATGAATTCTTCACCCAAGTCACAACCTCTTGCAGTTTAGGCTTCACAAAGTTCCCATGCTGATTTCTCTCCATTCTATTTTCAATGTAGTCATTAATTTCCATGCGCAAATTGTCCTTGAATGGCTTGTTTATTGCAATATCAAGAGTCTGGAGATAGGCCGTCATTCCTGCGGGAATCATTATTTGATCTATTTTTCTTTCGTGAAGAAATTTCTTCATGTCTTTAGTGCGGTGTGTGCTGGCTGAATCCCAGACTAGCAGACCTCTTTGGCTCCCTCGCATAACAAGCGGCAGCATTAAATCGACCCACTTCCTTATAACTGCTTGTGTGGCCCAGGCTTTTTCAGTTTCAAGAATAAAAATGCCTGAAACACGTTCAATCTTATCCTTCTTGCCCTTAGAAATTATTAAAGGTGGGACTTTAGTGCCAACCAGACGAATTGCCAAAATACAGGTAACACGTGCACTTTCGTAAGCAGTGGAGGGAATGTACACTGAGGAGGCACCCCGCTGTTCAATTGTTGTTTGAGATGCTTGGCCCATAAACACTGCAGTTTCATCCATAGCAATTATGTTGGAAAGATTGTATTTAGAGAAGTCAGCGTCATCAATAAAGGACTTGAATGCAAATGCACGTTTAATAATTTCAGCATCTTCCAGCCTAAACAGTGTTGTGGATCTTCTTAAAACAGTTCACTTCGCTGAAGGAAACTATCCAGCCAGTGTTGTGATGCTTTGAATTCTTCGGGGGCTATTTCAAACTGTGGTGCCATTGCAAGGGCAAATTCTTGAATCTGAGCCCTATTCATAAGCAAAGCCTTTGCTCTCCTGTCAACAATCCATTCACAGATCAGGTCTTCCAGCTCGGAAAATAATGGTTGCCGACTTGATCCACACTTGCGTTTTTTAGCATTTCCGTTGTCCACTTGTTGACTGAGGTTACCTTACTCTGCTCACCATTTTCGGACCAATCGGATACTCAACATCTTCTCTTTGCAGAAAGCAGTAAGATTTTTACCCCGAGAGTCTTCCACGATTCCTTTCTTGTACTCGACGGAATAGCTCTTTCTTTTTGAGCTCATGTCTAGGTAAGGGTAAAAATATACCAGCACTTTATATTTCTTGTACTTTAGACCCTTCAACAGAAAAGCAGACACCCCCTAAAGAATCAAAGTGACACACTGGTTGCCTGACTCACACACAGGGCCACAAAAAACAAGGGCTGTAAAATACCTGGCTCCCACACACTGTCTGGAGACTGTAACGTTCTTCCACAACAGTTCCTGGACCACTTGTACAGCAGGGACGGTACTGCAGCTTCCGGCCACCAGGGGGAGCTCATCACAGCTGACTCGTACAGCAGGGACAGCGTACGGTATGGCGGCAGGCGATGGGATAACGGCAGACTGTGTGCAATTCTACATCTGGGGACAACGGGGATGGCGGCAGGTGACGGGCCTCTTGGTGCCTTGCCTGCACATTTACAAGTGACGGCTGCGGAAGGGAACATCGGGGTTGGCGGCAGGTGATGGTCTTCATGTCCTGCATGCAGCTGCTCTGCAACGGATGGTGAAGTTAGGGGACAAAGGCGGCGGGCTAAAAAGAATCACAGCTGCATGCTCTGGTGTTCTGTTTGGCGGGCATGCTTCCAAACACAAACTTTGCTAGGTCTTACTTTCGGGGGAGGCCTTATATTTAGCAATTCAGCAAAACCTCTACTAGGTCTTATTTTCAGGGGATGTCTTATTTTCGGGGAAACACGGTAGCTGTCTTTTAAAAGTCTGAGGGCAAGATGCACTAAAGACTCGTTAAAGCCCTTTCCTTACCGATTCCCTTTGCGAATCGGTAAGGAATGGGCATGCATCAAGGAATAGGAATGCAAATGAGCTGCTCGTTGTAGCTCACTTGCATTCTCTATTCTGTCGTTAAACAGTCGGCCGGTTGAGCATGCGCAGAGTAGCCAAGCATTATGCTGGCTGCTCTGCGCATGCCAAATACGCCTCCCTGTGCCGCCCAAAGACGCTGCGCTGCTCACTCCCTCCAATGCAGCTGGACAGAGGACAGTGCAGTTGAGGACGCCCATCCAAAATCACCGTCCATTTTGGCCGTCATTCCCCCCTGCAATAATAAAAACGTCTTTTTTGGCAGTGCTTCACTCAGCTGAGAGACCTGGAAGTCTCTGAGCCAATCACAGCGCGTTTAGCTCAGCTAAATGCGTTGTGATTGGCTCAGGGACTTCCAGGTCTCAGCTGAGTGAAGCACTGCCAAAATAGTTGTTTTTACAATTAAGGGGGCCAAAATGGACGTTTTTTTTTTTTTTTTGGATGGGCACCTATTCTGGCCGCCTTCCCCCCTTGCAATAATAAAAACTTTTTTGGCAGTGCTTCACTCAGCTGAGTGACTTAGAAGTCTCTGAGCCAATCACAGCGCGTTCTCCTCCTGCCCAGCAAGCAGAGAAACCCCACTGTTCAACAAAACTTCATCTTGCTGGGAAACACCGCTCTCCTCCACCATTTTTCTCCAGCTACATTCAAAACACTTGACAGACACTGTGCTTGCTTCATCTTTCCCTCTGTCAAATTAGTCGATTCAGTACCTTTTTCTTGCCTGGATTCCTCCTTCCAAGCCTCCTCCAGACCTTTTAGACCGTCCAATAAAGATTCTCCACTGCTCAACCATTCCACAGTTTCCACTGCCTGCTTGTGGGGCACCTCTACTTCCATTGCCCTCTGATTCTCCTCTTTTTCTTGCAAAACAATTTCTGTTTTTTTCTGGGTACAAGTCTCTTAAAGCTATTTTCCTTCTTTTGTTTTACAGCCAATCAGCTGGGAATCTGACTGGTCTGTTTCTCCACAGACTGCCCCTGTGTCTTCCATGGTAGATGGAAACAGACTGCTCCCTTCTTTTGCTCCTTTTGAAAACTGTTGTTCTTTAGTGCATTGCTGTTCTACAACCTCTGTCAGCTTTCCCACAGATGCTGCACTTTTTGTCTTGCCTTTGCATTTCTGTTCCTTTCCCCTCTCTACTTCCTGCTGGAACTTCTGGCTTGCCTAAAAACCACTGTTCTTTTTTGCATGGCTGCCATTCTGGCTCTATTAATGTACACTTCCCTCAATGGGTTGCCTGGAGCCTCAGCCATTTCTTTAAACTTTTTGTGTTTCCAGCAGCTTTTTCTGCACAGCTCTTTCCTCTTCTTTATACTTTCTCTGGAACTCATTTGGAACCAATTTTGTCATAGACTCTGCTTTCTTAAGTCTCTTTTTCAAACTTTCCATTGCTTTCTCTAAACTCGTCTTCTGACTCCTTCTACAACAGCTTTGGACATATTCTCTCCTTCTTCGGTCCACATATGGCCTACCTCCTCGCCTTCCTCCTCCAGGTCTTCAGATTCAGTATCAGAATTCCCACTAGTCTCCTCCATTATTCTTACTTCTCTAGTGGGATCCTCTTCTTCCCCACCTCCTCCAAACAGGATCCTTCTGCCTTTCTCCACAAAGCTCCCCCGTTCTTCCAGCTGCCGTGACAGCACTTGTGTCATGGTTTGCTGTTGCAGATTTACTTGCAAGTCCCACTGCTCCAACTCCAGGGCCTTCTGGAACTGTGCTTGGGTCCTCTGAGGTTTTTCTTGGACCTGTTCCTGAATCTTCTGGGACTTACTTTGGGCTTTTGGATCCTGTTCTTCCTTCCCTAGGCCTCTCTCTTTCAAGCCAGAGGTGCCTGGGCCCTCCAGACTCCCTTCCTGGGGTTCTTTTCTAGTCCTACCAGGCCTTGGAGCCTGGAACTTGCCAGTCCTTTTCCCCCCAGGACCCATCCTGCCCCCCAGCTGGGAGACAGGCTGAGCTTCCCTCTCCTCCACCTCCACTATCAGAGCCTACAAACAGAACTCCTCCCTCCTCAACTGCTTGGCTCAGACTGACTGCAAGAGCCTCAGCATGAGGCGCCCCCTAGGGTCCAACTTAGGAGTAGTTTGGGGATTGACTGGACACACCGAGCATTTACCACAGGGGTAATGACCAAGGGGAGTGGTTTTATCATATGTGTTCTGTTTGCTAAAATCTGATGACACTAAAAATATTTCAAATTCCTACTTCTCCTGTATGAAACTAAAATATCATTATTTAAAAAGGCTTTGTTTGTTTGTACTAAGTGCCAGTGTTTTTTCATAATTCGTATAATCTCATTATTCACCCTGTCAATAAGAAACCATATATTTTGAAACATTTCTCGAATTGCCAGTCTAGTTGCGTTATATATGCTTGCATTTGTCCCTGCAATCTTATGTACATAGGTAAAACTAAAAGAACACTCAATAAAAGAATAATAGAACACAGAAGTGCCATCAAGAGAAGTATTATAGAGAAACCTCTGGTGGAACATTCCCTAGCACACAGTCACAAATTTGAAGAATACAAGTTCTTTGTTATCTGTAAATTCCAACCTTCAAGGCGAGCTGGGAATGTGGACAAAATCTTTGTTGAAATAGAACAAAAGTTTATTTTTTGATTTTAACACCATACAACCTTATGGTTTGAACAGGACTTGGATCTTATAGCTTGTATATGATTTTTTCTCACATGCATATTTTTGAGTTTGTGACGATCTTATCTGTGTATTTTTATTTATGTATTTTTATGCTTTTATTCTTTGAAAGTTTATAGTATCTATTGGCATTTTTTTTACATATATGTTTTTACATATAAGTTGGCACCATTGTTTTATGTATTTCTTATAGATTTTTTGTATATTTATATATCCTTTGATTACCTATATCACACATGCAACCTTTTACATACATGAGTTAGGTAGTCTGATGCTTTTTAGATCAGTTTTTCAGATTATAGCAATGTTTTTTTTTTTTTTTACTTCAGATGGCTTTGTATTCCATTTATATGTATGTTTTCAAGCATCCTAGCCATAGGGACACCCGATGACATCACTAGAACGCTTCCAAGATGGCCGCTGGAACACATACATTTTTAGCATTTTTTGGTGTTTTTAAGCAGTGTTTTTCAGTAAGCATTTCATTTTTATGGAGGGCATTACTTAAGGAATCAGATTCTGTACTTTGTTATTTTATTTTTTTCACCAAAAACTCCATTTTTAAACACTTTTATTGTATCATTTATTATTTTTTACACACTGTTTTATGTTTTCATTCTGATTCCTCAAAACATTGTACACAGATGTCATTTTATTTTTAAATATTGTCGAATTTTAAAGTTTTAATTCTGAGAATAGGATATCTCAGCATTATAAATAGTAGGCTGTTCCAAGATGGCAACCTCCATACAGAGGTTTGAAGCTGCTGCTCCACTTCTGTGAAGGAATCACTGCTGAAGTAAGTCTAATTTCTTTTTATCATTAGAATCTTTTTATATACAATTAGTCTTTTATAGAGTGGGTTTCTTTCACACCCCTAGGTGTTTTAATGTTTTTACTTTTATTTTCTGCCTTTCCTTTACTCCAGCATTACTGTGTGAATGTCCCGATACTTCTTTTTAAAAGGTTTTATTTTTTTTTGCTTTGACACAGATAAGATTAAAAGCAACTTCCTAGTGCCTAAGTTAAACGCCTTCCACTTTTACTAGTATGTTTTTACATTATTCCTCTAGATCAGTGATGGCGAACCTATGGCACGCGTGCCAGAGAGGGCACGCGGAGCCCTCTCTGCTGGCACGCGCGCCGCCGGTCGCCTCACCCGAGACTTTCAGCCCTCCCATCCACCCGGCGTCAATCATTCCTTCCTCCCTCCCTCCCACCCGGCGTCAAGCATTCCTCCCTCCCTCCCACCCAGCACCAGCCCGCCCGGCCTCCATCCCTCCCTCCGAACCGGAAGAAATTTAAAAGTCTTCCCTTGTCTGAGTAGGCGGCGTCAGCATCAGCAGTAGCAGCAAAAAGCGTGCTGCTGGTTTGGCACGTCTTCAGCCTTCCGTCTCTCAAGCTCTCTGGTCCCGCCCTCATTTCCTGTTAGGGCGGGACCAGAGAGACGGAAGGCTGAAAACGCGCCAAACAGCAGCACGCTTTTCGCTGCTACTGCTGATGCTGACGCCGCCTATTCGGACAAGGGAAGACTTTTAAATTTCTTCAGGTTCGGAGGGAGGGAGGGAGGGAGGGCTGGTGCCGGGTGGGAGGGAGGGAGGGAGGAATGCTTGACGCCGGGTGGGAGGGAGGGAGGGTGCCCTGGTGCACGCCAGATGGGAGGGAGGGAGTGCAGCCTGGTGCTTGGGTGGGAGGGAGGCCTGCCTGGTGCTTGGGTGGGAGGGAGGGAGGGAGGGCGGAGGGCTGCCTGGTGCTTGAGTGGGTGTCCTGCCTGGTGCTTGGGTGGGTGTCCTGGTGCTTGGGTGGGAGTGCTGGGTGGGTGGATGGCCTGGTGCTGGGTGGGAGGGAGGGAGGCTTGGGTGCTTGGGTGAGAGGCCTGGTGCTTGGGTGGGAGTGCTGGGTGGGTGCATGGCCTGGTGCTTGGGTGGGAGGGAGGGAGGCCTGGTGCTGGGTGGCAGGTCTGGTGCTGGGTGGGTGGCTTGGTGCTGGGTGGGAGGGAGAGAGGCCTGGGTGCTTGGGTGGGAGGCCTGGTGCTTGGGTGGGAGTGCTGGGTGGGTGCATGGCCTGGTGCTTGGGTGGGAGGGAGGGAGGGAGGGAGGCCTGGTGCTGGGTGGCAGGCCTGGTGCTGGGTGGGTGGCCTGGTGGTGGGTGGCCTGTGCTGGGAGGGAGAGAGGGAGACTTGGTGCTGGGTGGGAGGGAGGCCTGCCGCTGGGAGGGCAGGGGGGGAGAGGAGGGTGGCTGGAGGGGAGGGCAGGAGAGAGAGGAGGGTGGCTGGACATGGGTGGCTGGAGGGGAGAGGAGGGTTGCTGGACATGGATGGAGGGCAAGAAATGAAGAAGAAAGGAGGAAAGTAAAGAAATAAATGGAAAGGAAGCCCTGGAAACGGAGTTAAGAGAACAGATAGAGAGCAGCAGAATCAGCGACTAGGACCAATATGGATAGAAAAACAAAATCACCAGACAACAAAGGTAGAAAAAATCATTTTATTTTCATTTTAGTGTTTGGAATATGTCCAATTTGAGAATTTACAACTGCTGTCTTATTTTGCACTGGGTATACTGGAGCTGTAATAACTTACAGAAATGATTTATAATGAAAGAAAATCATGTTATTTTTTTCTCCTATACTAGTATAATATTTTCAATGATGTCTGTTTATATGCGCCATGGCTGGTGTAAGGGGGTGTGGCTATCATAGGGGTGGAGTCATATGTGGTGACCCCGCCCATAATGAGTACCGGCACTTCGCGATGAGTAATTAGATTTTGGGTTGCTGTTTGGGCACTCGGTCTCTGAAAGGTTCGCCATCACTGCTCTAGATCATCTTGGATGATCAGTTGTGCTATCCGGGCTAAGTCTTTTTTTGTCCCTGGCTAGGTATGTTTGTTTTGACTTTTATTGTTAGCTCAATGAGCCTAACATTTTAGATTTTTATGTTTTGCATTATATGTATTATTTAAAATTTTAGTTATTAAAGATCTTTATTGATGTGTATTTTATATGTTTTTGGAATATCTTATAATTGGCTTTTTTATGAAAATGTAATTTTTATGGTTTTGATATTTGGTTTTATATCCTTTATTTATTTCTTTATTAGCTGTGTTATATTAATACCCCTGATGCAACCTTAATTGGCAAAACGTGGCCACATTGGGTCTGTAAAAATAAAGGAACTGTTACTTTAGAAGAAAGGCAGGAGAGAAGAAATATGGAAAAATTAGGGCTTACCTGATAATTTTCTTTCCTTTAGTCACAGCAGATGAATCCAGGAACTGGTGGGTTGTATCCGTCTACCAGCAGGTGGAGATAAAGAACACTAAAAGAAGGCAGTGACCCAGAGATCCCAGGTCCTTCCCTCTTTAGTATATCACACATTCCAAAGCAGAGAAAAGCTCAGAGCAACCAAACATTACTCACAACAAAAAACATTCACTGAAACGCAGAGGAACAAAGTCCAACCCATGAACCAAGGAACACTTCTCTTCTTAACTCTTGAACTATATATTGTGATAAACACAGGACTGCCCTACCCTGAGGAGGCCGCTAGATGGCGCTCTCCTACCAACAATAGGAAAATGGACATCAGGGTAATGCCCTGAAGAAGTCAGCAGGGGGAGCTCCAGCTAAGGCCTGAAGGCTCTGGACTCTTCCAGAACAAGGAGGGGGAGCCCAGAAAGGGTGTGGTGGGCTAGTAGTAGCCCTATATAAACAGTACCTCCTGAGGAGCTAGGGAGAGAAGATTGGGGGGGGGGGGGGACCTGCAACACCTCGAGCCCGAGGATTACAAGCTGGGAGGAAGTGAAGGAAGAAACCTGCTGAAGGAGAGCTCCTGAAAGGGTTAAGAGAAGGTTCCCTCAAAACCTAAGAGGTACTTACCTGGCTGGGGACAGGATTTATGACATTATGTATTGTGTGAAGTGAAAATGAACTAACAGCCGTGGGGTGGAGGATAGGACGATAAAGTTGTGGAGAGTGAAGAGTGTCCTATCCAGGGGTGGAGGCTGTTAGACACTGAGACCCAGGGTCTCCCCAAAGGAAATGGGCTCAGTGAGTGGATTTACAAAGTGAATAACTTGTTCCCCCACAAGACTGAATCCAAGTTCTAACAATAAAGTGAATTTGCATATGTTGACTGTCTGAATTTGCATATTTCTGAAGGCTGGAGAAACAGAGTTATAATCCCAGGGAAAGTGCAGTGGGTCACTGTCCGTGAGCAAGAGGAGTGACCGGGGCACGTTGGACATAACTGGAAGGAGTTCCAGGGGGAAGGAAGGCAGGTCTGAGCAGTCACCCTGAGTGAAGCAGGAACCCAGGATATTGAGGTGGGTGACTGCAAGCCACTAGGAAAAGATTAGCTGGAGTCTTGTTCAAGAGCCAGGGGCCAGTGAGGCCAGGTGGAGAGCAAGAAGTGCATGTGTGTTTCAAGCTGTTCAGAAGCTGAGTGCAGGTGAACCTGGACGGGAGCCACTAGAGAGCTTTAGCACACACAGAGCACTACTGGGGGTTTATAATATACACAGCATGAAACCAGGGAGAGATCCTGGATTCATCTGCTGTGACTAAAGCAAAGAAAATTATCAGGTAAACCCTAATTTTTCCTTCCTTAACTTCAGCAGCAGATGAATCCAGAAACTGGTGGGATGTACCCAAGCACTCCCTAAACCGGGTGGGAAGCCGCAGATCCTGGAGAGAGAACCGCCACTCCAAAACTAGCATCGTTACGGGCTGCCACATCAATCCTATAATGCTTCACAAACGAGAGCTGAGAAGCCCAAATAGCGGCCCAGCAGATTTCTACCACAGAAAACATGGAAGTTTCTGCAAAGGAAGAGGCCTGCGCCCGCGTAGAATGCGCCTTCAAGACCTCTGGAGGAGACTTCCCGGCCAGAACATATGCAGATATAATTGCTTCCTTAAGCCAACAAGCAATGGTGGCCTTCGACACCAGAAAACCTCTCCGCGGACCCGCCAAAAGAACAAAAAGGTGACCTGAACAGCAAAATTCGTTCGACATCTGCAAGTACTGCAACAATGCGCACTTAACATCCAAACAACGCAGTTGTCGGAAGGATTCCAGGCAATCTTCCCTCCGGAAGGTCGGAAGGAATAAAGGCTGGTTGAGGTGAAACGCGGACACCACCTTAGGCAGGAACGAAGAAACCATCCAGAGGGTAACCCCAGACTTGGAGAACTGCAAAAATGGATCCCGACACGAGAGAGCTTGCAACTTGAACACCCTGCACGCAGACGTCATGGCTACCAAAAACACCGTCTTCAGCGTAAGATCTTTTTGAAAGGCTTGCCTGAAGGGCTCAAACGGTACCCTCTGCAAAGCCCGCAACACAAGTCCCAAATTCCAGGAAGGACACTGACAACGCAACGGAGGACGAAGGTGCAAAGCCCCCCGCAAAAAACGTCCTACATCCGGATGAGCCGCTAAAGAAGAACCAGCCACCTGGCCCCGCAAACAAGCTAGCGCTGCCACTTGAACCCACAGGGAATTATAAGCAAGACCCTTCTTCAACCCTTCCGGCAAAAAGGCTAGCATTTGGGACATGGACGCCCGAAAAGCTGACCAAGCATGGTCCTCGCACTATGCTTCAAAAGTCCGCCAAACCCGGGCATAGGCCGTAGTCGTAGATCGTTTACGCGCATGCAGCAAAGTTGCAAGGACTTCATCAGAATATCCCTTCCTCCTCAATTGTGCCCTTTCAACAGCCGTAAGACCAAAGCGGCAGGGATCTTCCATAAGTACCGGTCCTTGATGGAGAAGGTTCAGGAGCCACGGAAGATGGAAGGGAAGCTCTACGAGCATTTGAATCAGATCTGCATACCACGGCTGGCGAGGCCAATCCGGCGCAATCAAAATCACCCGGATGGAGTTGAATTCAATGAAGAACCCACACTATCAAGGGCCCGCCCTATCAAGAGCCACAGGGGAAACACATATAGAAGCGGGGACACCGCGCACCCTTCCAGAATTGCGTGAAAGCCTAAAAAGGCCTGCCGAATGGCTCTCAACTCCAAACGGTTGATGAACCAGCCTGACTCCAGCCCTGACCACCGGCCCTGAGTATAGAGATGTAGGCAGTGAGCCCCCCATCCTGAAAGACTGGCATCAGTGGCCACCAGAAGCCATTGTGGCGTGGCAAGCAGCATCCCCCGACGTAGATTTGCTACGGAGAGCTACCAAGCCATGCTGCTCCTGGCCTGCGGCATCCAAGGAAGACGTCGCTGATATTCCTGAGACATCGGAGACCACCGACTGAGCAGAGCCTGCTGCAGAGGCCTCATGTGACATCTTGCCCATGGTACCACTTCCAGCGTTGCCGCCATCAAACCGAGCACCAGAACATAATACCAAGCGTGGGGACAAGGAATTCCGAGCAAACACCGAATGTGAGACTGCAACTTGTACCGCCTGTCATCGGGAAGAAAAACGCAGCCTAGCGTTGTGTTGAAAGACACTCCCAAATAGTCGAGTGACTGAGAGGGGATTAGCCGACTCTTGGAGAAACTGACGACCCAACCTAGGGCCTGCAGCACCTCGATAACTCGAGCTGTGGTCAGCCTACTCTCCTGCTCGGAATCCACTTGGATTAGCCTATCGTCCAAGTACAGATGCACTCTGATTCCTTGTTTCCGCAGAAACGCCGCCACTACTACCATTACTTTCGAAAAGGTTTTGGGTCTTCTTGAAAAAACAATTGCGGCTAAATTAAACTCCTCAATCTTGAACCGTGAAAAAGGGGAAAGTGTTCAAACTGAGGTCAGGGCTGTGGTCTAACCACGTGGCCACTCACAAAAAAATATTAAAATGCCATAAATGAACAGAAATATAACAGGAAGGGGGAAAACCATGAAATAAAGAGAAAAAAATGAAAAAAAAAATACCCACACGGGAAGGCACTTGCTCAAATATACGTGGAGGGGCATTTTCAAAAGGACATCCAAGTCTGAATTTGGACATCCTCACAAAGATGTCCAAAATCAGGTAGGTATAATCAAGGTATAATCAAAATGACCCTAGACATTCGAAAATCGCAATGCAAAACATGCAAATCAGAGACGCCCAAAGTAAAAAGGACGTCTTTCTCACAGAACCACCGAAAGACGTCCATCTTACAGAAACACTGAAGGACATCCATAAGGCAAATGTTTCCAACTACAAACATTCACTGTACTTGCGGGCAGGGGCGTATCTGGACTCTGGCGGTATGGGGGGCCAGAGCCATAGGGAGGGGGCACATTTTAGCCCCCCCCCCGGCGCCACCGATCCCCCCCGCCATTTCCGGACCCCGCCACTGCCAGACCCCCCCCCCCTCGCCACCAATGACACTCTCCACCCCCTCCCGCCGCCGCCAACCCTCCCCCGCTGCTGTCACTTACCTTTGCTGGCGGGGGACCCCAACCCCCCGCCAGCCGAGGTCCTCTCTTCCATGCAGGCTGCAAGTTGCAATGCTTCCTGTTCTTCTGAGTCTGACGTCCTGCACGTACAACACGCAGGACGTCAGACTGAGTTCCAAATTCTGAGTCTGACGTCCTGCACATTGTACGTGCAGGACGTCAGACTCAGAAGAACAGGAAGCGTTGCAACTTGCATCCTGCACAGAAGAGAGGACTTCGACTGGCGGGGGCTTGGGGTCCCCCGCCAGCAAAGATTGGCGACGGGTTGGTGGCGGGCGGGCGGGCGGGGGAGGTGGAGAGGGTCGATGGTAGTGGGGTCCAGGGTGAAATCTGCGGGGGCCCAGGCCCCTGTGGCCCCACGCAGATACGCCCCTGCTTGCGGGACATCCAGGTATTGCAAATTTAAGGAACATTCATATTTTACATTGTATATATGAAGACGTTAGCATATTTGATAATCATCCATATAAGGCTCCGCACGTATGAACACGTAATCATCTATATAAGGCCCCGCACGTGTGAAGACGGTCCATGCACGTGATGGACGTCCATGCGTGATGGTCGTCCACATGCTGACCGGCCAAATATGGGCTAGTACGTCCATGCACATCCATGTGCTGACTGTCTATATATGAAGCTGAGCATGTAACAACGTCCATACGTGTTGGATGTCCATATAAGGCAATGCACGTTTTACAACGTTTATTCACTGAGAAACATGGCACTGAGACGGGAGCCTAACTATAGCCTAGCAGAAAGCCTGTGCCTAGTCCAGCTGTGCCTGAGGCATAGACGGTGCCTCTTCATGCACCATTTTCAGGGCACAGACCGTAGAAGCCCAGCAATTATGTAGCACAGCGTGAGGAAGAGAACACAGAACACATCCTCTAAGCTCCGTGATAAAACGAAGACTGGAGCACCCGCGCTCCCACATCAGGTGGGATGGCACCAGTGCCTGTGCGGTGGAACACTGCTAAAAGGTTCTACAATGTAAGCTAATCAGTCTCCACAACGGATCCATCAGGATGACGTCACCCTCATGTGAGAATAGGAAGGCCTGCTTGTCCTCAGAGAAATTTGATAATGCATTTATCTTTTTGCAGTCAAGTTGTTGAATTTATGGGTCACCATGAATGATGTTTTCCTGATTTCTGTCTGGAAACACAGAAGAGAAAAAGTCTTTCTACAGTTGCGTCATGATATTCAAGGAAATGGGGGTGAATTTTTTTAAGAATCCTGCAAAATATTTAGTTAATGGCTTATCAGAGGCTGGAAGTTATATGTAGTGAGATGGGTAATTAGATCACGATCCAGTCAATATTCAGCCGACAACAGTCAGCGATTTTTTAAGTGCTGAACATCACTGGCTAAATTAGTCCCAGATATTCAATGCTGAGCCATGACCAGGCATCAGAACTGAATAGCTGGGTCTCACCAGACTTCTCTTGGCTGCCAGCTCATACATGGGTCACAACCAGTATTGTGCCAGAACCATATAAGATACTTAAGCAGGATCCCAGCTGAATAATGGTTGGCACCCACGTAAGAGGAGTACATGATTCCTCCCTCCTGCCCACCCCCCACCTTGAACAGAGTCTGATCTCCCATGCCCCCTCTCTCCCACTCCCCAAAGTCTGATCCGCTCCCCAGCTCTCCCCTCAAGTCGCAGCAAACCCCCTAGGTTACCTACCTACCTTAACAGGCCTGATGGTTCAGTGGTTGTCAGGGCAGGAACAAACTCTATTTGCTCCTGCCTCTTGTGGCTCCTGATTGACAATGGCAACTGCGACCTCTAGCGCAAGAGGCTGATCAAACACTATTTGGGGGGGCAGGAGGGAGGAGGATCAGAGATCTGACTCGAAGAGAAGAGACATCAGATTCTGTATGGGGGCAGGAGGGAGGGGGATCAGAAATCAGAGGAGGCAGGGAGGAATAAAAGATCAGATTCTGTTCAGGGGAGGTGAGGGGGAGGAACTGTGGACACCTCTTGTGCAGATGCTGGCAGATATTCGGTGCTGACACCCACACAACCAGGCAAAGTTAGGACTGTTATTTATGGGGTCCTACATGCAGGCACCAGCACTGAATACTGCTGGCTTCAGCATAACTCCCAGCTCCTCCCCCAACTTTGCTCCCAGAATGCCTGCTCCTGCCCACTTTCAAAATAGCTGGTTAGTGCTGCTATTCAGCAGCACAGGCCAGGTAATATTGGTGGCTGGCCCACTGAGTATGATTTTAGCACAGGAGCCTCTCCTGCACACTTAAATCACTTTCAGGCTCATTTTCGAAAAAGCTGGACATCCATCTTTCGACATAAATCAGAACATGGATGTCCATCTCCCTGAGACATCCAAATCGGTATAATCGAAACTCGATTTTGGACATCTCCAACTGCAGTCCGTCGCAAGGATGTCCAAATTTCAAGGGGGCGTGTCGGAGGCATGGTGAAGGTGGGACTTGGGCGTGCCTAACACTTGGACATCTTTGAGCCATAATCGAAAAAAGCAGGGACGTCCTAAAGTAAAACTTGGACATTTTCACCCGGACGTGTTTTTTTTTTTACGAATAAGGCACAAAAGGTGCCTGAAATGACCAGATGACCACTGGAGGGAATCGTGGATGACCTCTCGCTACTCCCCCAGCGGTCACTAATCCCCTCCCACCCTCATAAAACATCTTTAAAAATATTTCGTGCCAACCTCAGCTGTCATACTCAGGTTCATGACAGCGCATAAAGGTCCCTGGAGCAGTTTTAGTGGGTGCAGTGCACTTCAGACAGGCGGACCCAGGCCCATACCCGCCCTACCTATTATGTTTGTGGAGGAAACAGCAAGCCCTCCAAAACCCATCACAAACCCACTGTACCCACATCTAGGTGCCCCCTTCACCCGTAAGGACTATGGTAGTGGTGTACAGTTGGGGGTAGTGGGTTTGGGGGGGGCTTGGGGGCTCAACACACATGGTAATGGAGCTATTTACCTGGGAGCAATTTATGAAGTCCACTGCAGTGCCCGGTTGGTGTCCTGGCATGTCAGGGGGACCAGTGCACTACAAATGCTGGCTCCTCCCATGTCCAAATGGCTTGCATTTGGACGTTTTTGACACGGACGTCTTTGGTTTCGAAAATCACCAAAAGTCAAAGACATCCATGTCTAAGGACGTCCAAATCCAAGGACGTCCTTGGTATTTTCGAAACAAAAGATTGACGTCCATCTTTTTTTTTTAAATACGGTTTTCCCTGCCCCCGGATTTGGACGTTTTACAAATATGTCCAAATCCCAACTTGGACGTTTCTTTTGAAAATGCCCCTCTTTGAAATTTGCCCATTATCAATCCTAATTTCAGCTACGTAATACTTCTCTATATTTTTTTCTGTTGGATTTTACCCCTAATTTGAGGGTCTAAAGAGGGTGTTTTTATAGAATTAAGTTTTATCTAATTTAATAGTATAATTTTTTATGCTACTATTTCAATGCTACCAAAAAATAAATTACCTAAACCGAGTATACAAATTCAAGTGAGAATAATAAATGACTGCATATAAAGAAAAGTAACAGTGCTTCAAGGTGCAGTCCTACATATGTGAAGAAACCTCAGCTAAATCAGAGTAAATAAGTATCAGCTCAAGTTTAGTACCATCATTGGTCTCAACTGTGTTCCCAGCACTACTTTGTGTAAAATACTGAAAAGTCACTTTAAAATCATTCATGCATTTATTTTAATATTCATATAGCACATATATGTTCACAATCTTCAAAACTTTCTCAAAAATGCCATTTATCTAAATAAACTCTGAAATAAAATTCATTGACGTGATCATGCCACTCACACTGTAGGAGCACTTTAATTCCTATGGGCCTTTCTGCAGATAACTCAAGCTAAGCTTTAGTAAAAGACCCCCAAAATGAATTATGCAAATTAGGCTTGACAAAGGCTACTAAACCTTACTACTAGGGGGAAGATGTCAGGGGAGGGTGTGCCACAGTGGTATTATAGTATTTATTATTTTTAAGTGGGTCAGTACCATGTTACATGCTATGGCAGATTGCATGGGTGCTACTGAACCATGAGCCACTGCATGTACAATAGTGCCTGTGTAGTAAGTGCCTGTGCAGTAAATACAGGGCAAATGCTGGGCACGCTCCCTACATTTATGACATCAGGCTTTGCACTTACCGCATACTTTTGTTCCTAACTTACCACACTTTATTAAATATGCCCCTTGGTTACTACTGTCAGTGGATTTTAAAAAAATATTCTGCAGAACACAATAGAATTTCGGTGCAGGAAACTGAAAGATCATAGAAGCATGAATTTAGGGCAACTTTAAATGAGGATCATTAGAGATGGTATTCACTTTCAGCATTCTTAAACTGATACATGTATTTTAATACTCGCAGGACAAAATGGACACCTGTTACATTATGTAAAGTTGATACATTTATTTCTCATATCTGCTGGTTTTGTTTGGAGAAGGTAGGGCTATCTGACAATATGCTGAATTATTATTCAATCATTAATCCATTTCAGAAAAAAATGTAAGATAAAATTAAAGTAATCTTGGAAATCTGGGAGGAAATATCCTATAAAATAAACATTTTGAAGCCATTATTGTTTATAGAACCCCTTTCATTAAAACAATGAAAAACCACTGTAAACTTTTGATTTATATGAACTATTTTTATCATCTTGAAGGAACATGTGATTATCAATGAGCATTTATAGCCATATATGGTTTGAATTATTTATAAATTTGAGGTTGCTAATGCAAAAAAGGTCAATAAGAGCCATATCTGTAAAGCTATCTCAGAAAGTATATAGATATCTAAGTGGCCCTGTTCAGCCTACACAGGAACTGCAAATAACTGGGGCACAAGCAGACTTGCTGGTTGCAATAATGGTGATCTGCACCAAACACTTAGCTCAGCCCCCTCCATGCAAGAGTAGAGGATCAGAAGAAACATAGAGGCCTGCTGGATCTTGCAGATGCTATGGTAGGGTTGACAAGGTATGCAAGCAATCATATTGGTCCAAGGGGTGGCTGGGAAGCTTAAAGGGGTCACAGGCATTGTCCTAGGCCTCTTTTTCTGCTTCCTCAACTCTCGATAGGCACATTCTGGCCAGCCATTGTTCTTAAAAAAAATAATTTTTAAGAAGAATTAAGAAGTTTGTTTTTCAATGGACATCAGCTATATTAGATGAGATCATAAAAAAGTAAAATTTGATCTGCTAATAGCTTCTGGGTGCGGAAATGCTCTTCTTCCTACATTCTTCCAGCTTGCAAGCAACAAGCATAAAGTTACTGGTTTCATCTGACTTCGAGAAGACCAAGTCCAATCAAGTCCAATATGATCCATAGGTCTGGACCTCATACAAAAAATGAACCGTTAAATCCAAAACAGTAAACTAACCTCCTAATTCTATAAACTTGTATGAACAATCTGATGCTTAGCGTGCAAAATTGCACTCACAAGTTAAGAATACTGTCATTTACGCGCATACCTTAATATGATAATTAGCTACTAATTGGCACTAATCTGTCATGTGCATCATCCTTCTGCTTAACTTTAGGCAATCTATACAGAATTACTCCCTAAATGATGACTATCTGGCTCATTTTCAAAGCACTTAGCCTCCCAAAGTTCCATAGAAACCTATGGAACTTAGCCTCCCAAAGTGCTTTGAAAATATGCCTCACATGTATTACAACTCTTAGAGGAAATATATGTTAACCAGAAGCTGAAAATCATATAAGAGTATCACAGCATGTACAAGTCAGATGACAATTATAAAGTGATATTAATGTGTATAGAGGGACCATCAGCTTCCTACCTAGAAACTAAAAGCTAGCAGAATACACAAAGAATACTCAAAGAATATACAGTACATACTAACAGAATACTGCACCTTGGTCATATGCACAAAACACGACCTTCAACAAATCTACAAGGGACCACATATCATAACAGAGATATAAAAGCAAAAAACTGAACTTGAAACCTCAAGAAGTCAGACTTTGCATTACAGCAATAGTAGAGAAATAGAAACTGAAATGCATGATATCAGAGAAGAACACTGCAAAAGCTGATGCAATCCAATTACTAAATTGTGGTCTGTGTTCTGCCCCCATATTCATGGAGAAAGGGTGTATTGTTGTGTACATTTAATATGAGTATTATTTATATTTAATTGCATTGTTTGTGTAATAGATAGCACTGTGTATTAGGATTGCTTTCCTATAGTTTGCAGTTCTTGTGATTGACTGCTTGTGAGCTTTACCTAGGCTGTTAGCGCTGAGCTAGGGCCTCCCTCTCTTCCCCAGTCTTCCTAGCATGCCTTTGTGATCAGCAGCTGTTCTAGGGGCTGATCCCTTTTTAATCTACTGTAATTCCTTCAAGATTTTTCACCATTCCTCAGGACATTCCCCAAGGCTTTCCCCAAGTCATCTCCCAAAGACATACCCAAGTCATTCCCTATTTATTTTCTCTGAGTTCTTCTCCTTATTTTCCTTGAGTATTATAGCTTTTCCTCTCAGCTGGGCTGAGGTGCTGGCCATCTCCTTGCCTCTGAGGTGGCTAGATACAGATTCTATGGGCAGAAGGCCACAATTCTTTTACAAGCAACTTAACTGTAAGTTTGATTTTCTTTGTTTATTCTGAGTATTACAATAAAGAAGATTTGCTTAAGAATTGAGAGTGTACTAGTGAAGCTTCTGCTTGGGGATGGTTTATGCTAGCAGCTTAAGCTACACTATACTTTGCCTAGAATAGTATACTTCAGTACAGACTGAGCATTTTCTTTCTCCATTTGCTTTAGTCCCAGTGTCTCTTTTCTGTTTTTCTCTATTTTTCCCCTAATTCTCTTACAGGGTCTTCTGTCCATTTGACATGTCTTCTCACTCCATGTCCACCACCCATCTTCCCTCAACGTCCCTTATCCATCCTATCCTCTATGTCCTCTCTCTATCCTCCTCCCGTGTTCCTCAGCATTTCACCTGTGTCCATGTTCCTAAGCTCCCTCCATGCCTAGCATCTTTTCTCTGTGTCCCTGTCCCATCCCCTCTCTCCTCCCCTCCTAAAGCACCCCAACCCTGTGGCCATCATCTCTCCGTCTCTCTCCCTTGCCCACCCTTGCATTGCAGGATCTTTCTCTCTCTCTCTTTCTTTCCCTCCCTCCCCCCTGTACAGTCTTTCTTTCTTTTTTTCCCGTCAACACCAACAGAAAGTAAACACTCCACTGAAGATCAAACACCAAGCAAAATAATGGAGCCAAAAGACCTCTCTCAGATGGCGTCCACAGCAAAGTCTTTATTCAAAACGATAAAATCAGTGATTTTATCGTTTTGAATAAAGACTTTGCTGTGGACGCCATCTGACAGAGGTCTTTTGGCTCCATTCTTTTGCTTGGCATTTCTTTTTTTCCCTCCACTCCCCACTTCCCTCTCTATAGGTTGGTCTCTCACTCTCTTCCCTCCATTCCCCCCCCCCAGTCCAGTATCTCTCCCCCTTTCTACCCTCTCCCACCTTACCTCCTGATCTGGTATCTCTACCCCCCAAGAGGAGGGTCTGGCCTTTCTCCCTCCCCCCATCCCATGGGTCTGGCCTCTCCCTATTCCTCCTCCCATGTCTGGCATCTCCCCTCCCCCAAGTGTCTGGCATTTCTCCTTCCATTCCATGTGTAGGTCGGGTCTCACCTCCCCACCCCACCAACATCCCCTGGGCCTGGCAGCTCTCCCTCTTCTCCACCATGTATCTGGCGGCATCTGGCTCTCCTTCCTCCCTCCCACAGGTTCAGCAGCCCTCCCTCCCCACATTCCCTTCCACATCTGGCTACAGTGGCACTCCTGCCTCTCTCCTGGTCCTGCAAAACCATCAAGTCACAGGCAGCACTATAGACGCGCTGCTTCCGGCTGCCCTGGTGCTTCTCTCTGTTTGGTCCCGCCCACAGGAAGTTGCATCAAGAAAGGCGGGACCAAACAGAGAGAAGGGCAGGAAGGGCAAGAAGGAAGATAACTCTGCCACTAGGTTGACAACCTTTGCTCAGCACACTAGCACTCAGACACACCACATCCAAAAATACACTATGGACATGGACCTGCGAGCCTTCAGAAGGGTAGCTATGAGAGGTGCAAGTAGTCCTTATGTTACCTGAATCCTCAGTGCTTCCACTACAATCCACAAATAGAATAAAACCCTCTGGTTTTAGGCTAGGGTTACCATATTTTGTCCTCTCAAAAAGAGGACACATGTCCCACCCCCTGCCCCGCCCATGCCCCATCCCTTTCGCATCCTCGCCCCGCCCCCTGTCACATATTCCCCTCCCCTGCACCCGTCACCTCCCCTCCCCCGGGTCACCTCCCCTCCCCTCCCCATCTACTGCCCTGGTGGCCTAGTGACCTCTTCGGGGCAGGAAAGAGCCCCCTCTTTCCTGCCCGGAGCTCTCTCCTTGCCCTGCATCCTGTTGCTGTGAACGTCTCGGGATTCAAAATGGCCGCTGAGAGTTGAAGTCTCAAGAGGCCGCATCAACTCTCGGTGGCCATTTTGAATCCTGAGACTGTCACAGCAACAGGATGCAGGGCAAGGGCAGCGCTCCGGGCAGGAAAGAGGGGGCTCTTTCCTGCCCCGAAGAGGTCACTAGACCACCAGGGCAGTAGATAGTAAGGGAAGAGGAGGCTAGGACTGGCAAAACCCATCCAGACATGTCCTCAAAAAGAGGACATGTCCAGGAAAATCCAGACATATGGTAACCCTAAAGCAGGCAAACTGGTGTCCTTTATATGAACTTTCTCCTGACATTCCAGAAAAGTATAGAACATGCAGGAAGACTGAAGAACAAAAGCAGTGACCAGTATAATGAGTTAGAAGCTCTGGTGGCAGCAGAATCCTCCTATGGCTATAAAGGAAAAATTAGTTATTACCTGATAATTTTCTTTCCATTATTCCCGACAGATCAATCCAGAGACTGGAGGGTTATGTCCCTCTGCCAGCAGGCGGAGATAGAGAGAATTTCTGAGGCTCTATATGTGGACATGTGTCACCAGCTCAACCTCAGTATTATCCATATCAAAGCCATATAAACGTCCAACTCCCAATAGAAAGCTATTCTCCTGTTTTTTGAGAATTCAAGGACACCCTACAACCGCAAACGCGGGAGGAACTCATGCAGGTCACGGCAAGTAAAGAAGTTGCTCCAATGCAGTTGCAATAAACAACGATCGCTTGACAAACTGTAACTCTTAAATCTGAAAAATAACTGAACAAAACAGAAACTTCCAGGGAGGGCCCTCTGGATTGATCTGTCGGGACTAATGGAAAGAAAATTATCAGGTAACTAGTAAAAAAGGCCCGTTTCTGACACAAATGAAACGGGTGCTAGCAAGGTTTTCCTCGGCTCCCCTGCAGCCACCCATGTCCAGCAACCCTCCTCTCCCCCTGCAGCCATCCATGTCCAGCGACCCTCCTCTCCCAGCTACCCTCCTCTCCCCCTGCAGCCACCCATGTCCAGCGACCCTCCTCTCTCCCCTACCCCCCCTTTAGCCACACATGTCCAGCGACCCTCCTCTCTCCCCTGCCCCCCCTCCAGCCATCCATGTCCAGCGACCTTCCTCTCTCCCCTGCCCCCCCTCCAGCCACCCATGTCCAGCGACCCTCCTCTCCCCCGGCAGCCACCCATGTCCAGTGACCCTCCTCTCCCCCTGCAGCCACCCATGTCCAGTGACCCTCCTCTCCCCCTGCGTCCACTGCAGCCTCCTCTCCCCCCTGCATCCACTGCAGCCACCCATGTCCAGCGAACCTCCTCTCTCCCCTGCCCCCATGTGCAGCGACCCTCCTCTCTCCCCTGCCCCCCCTCCAGCCACCCATGTCCAGCGACCCCCTGCCCCCCCCTGCAGCCACCCATGTCCAGCAACCCTCCTCTGGACATGGATCAGCTGTGAGGCATGTTTTCTTTTTTTCCCCCAGGTTCTGAAGTTGACATCATAATGGCTATGGTGATGTCAGCCTGATCTACGGAGCCTAGCAGACCAACTCGGAATGAGCCACGGTCCCAGGCATCAAGTCAGAACGTTGGAGGTGAGAATTATTATATAGGATAACTAATTTTTCCTTCCATAGCGTCCCACAGATCAGTCCAGAGACTGGTGGGATGTACCCAAGCAGTTCTTAAATAGGGTGGGACCCCGAAGCCCCGAACGCCGCCTCAGCCCTGGCTGCTACATCCAAGCTATAGTGCTTTGAAAAAGTATGCATCGAGGACCAGGTAGCCGACCTACAAATCTCTTTCAAAGAAATCGACCTAGACTCTGCCACAGAAGTCGCCTGAGCCCTAGTGGAATGAGCTCGGAGCTGGGCCGGCGAATCCCTACCGAATGCAATGTACGCTGAGGCAATAGCTGCCTTCAACCAACGCGCCACTGTTGCCTTAGAAGCTTGCTGCCCCTTCCTTGGATCTGCAAACAAAACACACAGATGATCCGAACACTGGAAGTCATTGGTCATTTCCAAATACCTGATAATCGACCGCTTAACATCCAGACTCCGAAGAGCCAGAAACTCCGTCGGATGATCCTCCCTACGAAAAGAGGGAAGACAGAGCTGCTGATTCAAATGAAAGCGCAAAACATCTTTGGGCAAAAAGGATGGAACAGATTCACCCCTGCCTCTGTAAAACGAAGAAACAGATCTCTACAAGAAAAAGCCTGTATCTCCGACACTCTCCTTGCAGAAGAAATAGCAACCAAAAACACTGTCTTCAACGTCAAGTCCTTAACCGACAAATGAGACAGCTGTTCAAATGGAGGTCGCTGCAAAGCTTTCAGCACCAAATTCAAATTCCAGGAAGGAAACACCGAGGTTCGCGGCAGGCGCAAATGATTGACCCCCCCCCCCCCCCCCCCGCAAAAACAGCACAAAATACGGATGAGCAGCTAAGGAAGTCCCATGTAATCGGTGTCTAAAACATGCCAAGGCTGCCACTTGCACCTTCAAGGAGTTCAATGACAGACATTTGTCCAGCCCATCCTGCAAAAAAAACAAGATCGAAGCGACCGGAGCGGAAAAAGCCGACAAACCGGCCACCAAACACCAAGCCTCAAAGGTCCTCCAAACTCTAATGTACGCTGAAGAGGTGGAACGCTTCCTAGCTCATAACATAGTGGCAATCACCTTCTCCGGATATCCTTTCCTCAAGGCTGCCTTTTCAATAGCCAGGCCATAAGACCAAATGGGGAGGGATCCTCCATAAGGATGGGACCTTGATGCAACGGTCCCCGACGAGCAGGTAGCTGTAACAGCCTGTTGACCCACAGGCGTACCAGATCTCCGTACCACGGACGTCTGGGCCAATCCGGCCCCACAAAGATCACCCAACCTGGATGGTTCACCACCCGTCCCAAGATCCTGCCTATCATGGGCCATGGTGGAAAAACATACAGAAGAACTGTCAGAGGCCAAGGCTGAAGAAGCGCATCGATCCCCTGAGACTGGGGGTCCCTGCCACGGCTAAAAAATTGTGGCACTTTGGTATTGGTCGCTCATGCCATCAGATCCAGAGATGGAACTCCCCACCGACTCGTGATCAACGAAAACGCCTGATCAGAGAGTTCCCACTCTCTCGGATCCAACATATGGCAGCTCGGAAAATCCGCCTCTGTGTTGAATGTCCCCACTATGTGCACTGCCGAGAGTTGAGTCAAGTGCCACTCTGCCCATTGATGTAGACACATCGCCTCCTTGGCCAGAAGACCACTCCTGGTGCCCCCCTGACGATTGACATAGGCTACCGCAGTCGCGTTGTCAGAAAGAACCCAAACCAGTCTCCCCGCTAACTCCGTGTGAAAGGCTTGCAACGCGAGCTGCACCGCCCTCAGTTCCAACTGATTGATGGACCAAGAAGCCTCCGTCTGAGACCATGTCCCCTGTGCCATGGACCCCAACAATGGGTTCCCCAACCCGAAAGGCTGGCATCTGTCATTACCACTACCCACTCGGGCACCGACAGGGGCATCCCCAGGCTCAACTTGTTGGTTCGAAGCCACCAACGTATTTCCATCCTGACCATAGGTTCCCATGATAATTGAACTGAATAATCCTCTGACACCGGAGACCAGCGGCTCAACAGGGATCACTGAAGACACCTCATGTGACTCCTGGCCCACGGAACCACCTCCAATGTGGCTGCCAGGGACCCCAACACCTGAACATAGTCCCAAGCCTTGGGTGCCAGAATGCTCAGCAGACCCTGTACTTGCATCTGCAACGTCAATCTCCGGCTTTCTGGCAAGAAGACTCTGCCCACACGGGTGTCAAAAAGAACTCCCAGGTATTCCAAGGACTGAGATGGAATCAAATGACTCTTTTCCAAGTTTACGATCCATCCCAATGACCGTAGGAGAGCGATGACTTTGTCTGTTGCCTGAACTCTGTCCCGAAATGACGGAGCTCGTATCAACCAGTCATCGAGATACGGATGCACTTGCACCCCATCCTGTCGCAGAAACGCTGCAACCACTACCATAACCTTGGAAAATGTCTGAGGAGCCATAGCCAGGTCGAAGGGAAGTGCCTGGAACTGAAAGTGTTGACCCAGCACAGCAAACCGAAGAAAACGATGATGAGGCTGCCAAATGAGAATGTGCAAGTAAGCCTCTTTAAGATCAAGGGAAGTAAGAAACTCCCCAGGCTGAACTGCTGCTATCACGGCACGCAGAGTTTCCATGCGAAAGTGCCGCACTCACAGCGCCTTGTTTACTCCCTTGAGATCGAGTACCGGACGAAAGGAGCCTCCTTTCTTTGGTACCACGAAATAAATGGAATAACAACCTAGGCCGCGCTGCGCCACTGGGACGGGAACCACCGCCCCCAAACGAAACAGATTGTCCAACGTCTCCCTGACCACCGCTCTCTTTCTTGGAGATTTGCAAGGAAATTCCACGAAAACATATGACAGGTACGTTACCCTGGCCTACTCTTTCAGAAAGAGGGACAGCCATCCCCCTATTGACCCCGGAAGATGGACCAAGGCCCCATCATTGGGTACGAGCACCAGTGGGGGGGCTACAGGCCACGCCACCAGAGCAGCACTCCCCTTGAAACGGCTGTTGCTTCTGAGAAAAATGGGGCTTAGAGAAGGCCACCAACCTGCCTGGGCGATAACGCCTTGCTTCCCGAAACCGGACCCTAGAATGCCCCGCGTGAGATGAAGACCTAGGCCTGTCCTCTGGTAAACGACGACCCTTAGAATCACCTAGATCCTTAACAATCTGGTCCAACTCTCTGCCAAACAGCAGCTTGCCCCTAAAGAGCAAACGAGCAACACGCGACTTGGAAGCCGTATCCGCTGACCAGTGACAAAGCCACAACCAACGGCGAGCAACCACTGACAGGGCTACCTCCTTGGCCAATGCCCGAAGAATATCATACAAGTCCGCCAAATACGTGAGACCAGACTCGAGCAAAGGCAAATTCGCCACCAACTCCTCAGAGAAGGACGCCTTCTGCACCCACGACAGACATGCTCGGACCCGCAGATTGACGCCTGCATACACAATGCTGCCACTTCAAAGGAAGCCTTTAAGGAAGATTCTAACTTCCTATCCTGCCGATCCTTAAGTGCCATCCCGCCTTCCACCGGCAACGTAGTTCTCTTCGTCACCGCTGTGATCAAAGAATCCACCGCGGATAAACACAACTCTTCTCGTTCTCCTTCTGGAAGCGGATATAAACGCGTCATGGCTCTTGCCACGTGCAACCCTACCTCCGGCTTGTCCCATTGCACCGCAATGAGTACCTTCATAGCATCATGAATGTGAAAAGTATGGGACGGCCGCTTAGTCCCCGACATAATAGAAGGGGCCGCTGAGGAGGGGCCACTGCTGTCCAGAGCTGAGATATTCAGAATCTTCAAGGCGCCGACAATTAGGTTCGCCAATTCGTCCTGACAAAACAACCGAGCCGCTGTGGGATCATCACCCCCTTCATACTGCGACTCTCCCTCCTCCAGCAAAACAGACCGGGTCAATTGGGAAACATCCGACAACTGACCTTCATCTAAGTCAGTGCCTACCAACATAGTCTCCGACTCCTGCAAGTCCAAGCAATGTTTTTTAGCCAAAAAAGGTGACATTGAGGGATCTTCCTGAGGGGTCCCTAAGCCACTTCCACTGACCAGGACCCCCCCCCCCCCCCCCCCCCCGGACCTCTTTAGTAAAAAAAACCCTGTGTAATAGGAGAACAAACTCGGGAGAAAAGGGCATTCCCGATTCCCCAGTATCTCCACTCTGATCCCCTGCCCAAGGCAGGGATACCGGATGCTGACCCTCAGCCACAGGAGGCCCTGCATTAGGCTCTGCCCCTGATTCCAAGATAGCGCCCGCTCCACCTCCACATGGAGAATCTGCGCGGGAATACAATCGAGCCGGCACAGACATCGCCTCCTTTCCCCCGGAGTCCGTACTCAGCGGCCTGGCTCCAGCTGAGCGAGAATCAGCTGATTTCCGCCCCCGCTGAGCCCATGCTGAATCCGCAGCCTCCTGCCCTTTCAAAGGCACGATGGCGCCAAAATCATCTGCTGCCGGGCCGGAGGAAGGACACCCTGAGGAGGACAATGTGGCTGACTGACCTGCGACCCGATCTGGCCGCTCCCGCCCCAATGTCGATGCTCCCTGCCCCGGAGAGACCCGAGGGCAGACCTTACACGAGCCCGACGCTGCTCTCCGGTTCCCACACCGGGAGCAGCGTTTAACAGATTCGGACGGGGCTGCCATGTGCCCAGAAGAAAACCCCCGCACCAAAAAACACCCCAGCCCAGATGAAACAACGGCTTCCTCCCGGACTACTTCAAACAGACTTCTGCTTCCTGCGAGTGCTGCGTTTAAAGATATATATATATTTTTTTTTTTTTTAAACAGGAGAATACCACTCACATATCCCAGGCAAGGAACCAGCGGGCGGGGGGAGAAAGGGAGGGATCTGGCACCACCAGGTATCCCTGCTCAGCAGAAGAGAGCACCTCAACCCCGTGGGCACCTCAACTCATCCCGAGGGAACGGGCGAGGAGTCCCAAATCCAGAGAGCTGCAGAGTTATGACCATCCACCTGCTAGATAGAGAGAATACTGAGGTTGAGCTGGTGGCACATGTCCATATATAGAGCTTTAGAAGTTCTCTCTATCTCCGCCTGCTGGCAGAGGGACATAACCCACCAGTCTCTGGATTGATCTGTGGGACGCTATGGAAACTGAGACTCCTTCTTGTAATAGTGTCTCAAGTTCATACCTCTCGCCTCTGACCTTTCAGCTGCTAGGAACAACCTTCAAGCCAAACTTTATTCAATGTAGGACTCAGAACTTTACTGAACCTTTACCAGTCACCCAGACTAGTAACTTATAGGGCTAAAGGAGTGAAACAGAAGATTAAAGGTGCCAGATCCAGTGCCCTGCAAGGATTGCTAGAGGTTTGGAGGCTTCTCCATATCACATCTGATCACAAGAATGGAGAAAGGGAATCTCAGCTACTTTGTGAATTCCATCAAGGCAACCTGGTCACTTTGGGGCTGATGCTCAGAACCTAATGTCAGCATTACAGCTGATTAGCACATGACTAGCGTCGGTGTGCCAGAGATGGCCACAAATTGTATTTAAATGTAGTTAAACCATTGTTAATTAGGTCATTTGCTATGCCCTCCTGGATATTTATCCAGCTCCTGTCTTGGTCACATAAATCAATAAATGTGGTTATTTACCCAGTTCCCACTCCACTGGGCAAGCATTAGGCAGCCACCTAAGCAGGTCACTTGAACCTAGGGTTACAATTGTATACAAACCTAAAGGGCCCTAGAGGAAGTCTGCTTTCCAGTTTTATTTTCTGTTTCCTGCAGTCAATCTGCCCAACCCTTTGGATCTGTTCCTGCTTCACTATCTTTCATGTAAGTCTAGCTCTGGTCCTGGATCCCATAAAACAATTACTGCTCATTCAGGTCACACATACCACACTCAAGCCTTCAATAAAACTCCAGGTAAGTTGAGAGTGGGTCAATGGCCCGGAATAGCAATCTGGGGGTTTTGAGAGACACTTTTACCAGACAGGGTTCCACTCCAGTCTTCAGTCTAGGAACCACGCTGTACTTCAGAAGATTTTATAAACAAACTTAACTTTTATTGAACTTGTCTACAACAGGCAGTTAGCAACTTGAACTTTCCTTCAATACAATCCAAACGTTTCAACTCTCAAACGGTTTCAGTGCCAAGACTATTAATGTATGTAGGAACCCCTATTTTGGTTCCTTTCTCCTTAGGGTGTTTTTCAGGGAATCTCTCAAATCGGGGCTGTTTACATATAGAAACATCCACCTGTCCATGCCTATCCTGGCAGCCAGGTGTCAATTTACAAGGGCTAAATTCCTCCTGCTCTCAATCTCTCCTGTTCCATCAGGCACAGACCTCTTTTTGGGCTGTCCTCCTTCCGCGAGTGTACCTCGCTGAGTCACACCTCGGCCTTGAGTAGACACTTTTCTGCTCTAAATCCCGCTCCTGGTTAGGACTCCCCAATCCTATCAGGGCTCTTACTACTTTTCTCCAGTTATTGTGAGAACGGCAATGACTGCTCCTTAATTACTGCCCAATTGTAAATTACGTTCCAGGATCCTCCTTCTCCTTTCTGGTCACTTGGCAGGGACTTGCAGACAATCAGAGTTAGGGTTACCATTCGTCCGGATTTCCCCAGACATGTCCTCTTTTTGAGCGCATGTCCAGGGCGTCCGGCGGGTTTTGCCCGCACGCATGTTTGTCCAGATTCCTGGAGAAACGTGCAGGCGGGCGTACATGTGGGTGGCGCCGTGGGTCTCCCCTCCCCTTCCCTTCCTTTTCTTACTATCTGCCCTGGTGGTCTAGTGACCTCTTCGGGGCAGGAAAGAGCCCCCTCTTTCCTGCCCGGAGCGCTGCCTTGCCCTTCATCCTTCTGGGTCTCAGCTGGGGATTCAAAAGGGCCGCCGAGAGTTGAAGTATCGCGAGGCCGCTTCAACTCTCAGCGGCCATTTTGAATCCCCAGCCGAGACCGAGAAGGATGCAGGGCAAGGACAGGCAGTGCTCCGGGCAGGAAAGAGGGGGCTCTTTCCTGCCCCGAAGAGGTCACTAGACCATCAGGGCAGATAGTAAGGAAGGGAAGGGGAGGGGAGGGGACTATGTGACAAGGGGGAGGGGAGGTGACGGGAGGGGAGGGGAGGTGATGGGGGGCAGGGGAGCGGAATATTTGACCTGGGGGGCAGGGGAGGGGAATATGTGATGGGGCGGGATGAGGATCCGAAAGGGGTGTGGTGTGGGCGGGGCAGGGGCTCGGTGTGTGGTGAGGGCAGGGTGTGGGTGGGCAGGGGCGGGGCAGGGGGGCGTGACATGTGTTCTCTTTTTTTCAGAGGATAAAATACGGTAACCCTAATCAGAGTTCACTAGACACCTGCAGTCAGAGGCAAAACTAAGGACCTCTTCCCGCTCAAAATCTCCTCTTTTATTATCCCTTAACTTCACCTCCCCTGTAACTCTTCTGTACCAAGGCACTTTCCTCTCCATTGTGTTTCATAAACACTCCCATGGGCTGGGCCTCCTTCTTCCCAGGACCCCCCAGTCACTCCCCTCAGGGACTCTACAAAGGGATTCTATATTTTAGTAATCCTAATTTAACAGTCACTCCCCTCAGTTACCAATCCCTTGCCCTCAAGGGATTTCCTTAGATCCTGTTCTCCCTTCTCTTGGACCAACAGCAACCCCACAAAACATTAATTAAACTTTATTCAACACAACATCTACTACTACTACTACTACTACTACTTAGCATTTCTATAGCGCAGCCAGGGTTACGCAGCGCTGTACAAGTTTAAACATGGGGAAGGACAGTCCCTGCTCAAGAGAGCTTACAATCTAAAGGTTACAAACTATGTAGTCAGTGTAGGTGAAATTGTACTTCATTTTCTCCTTTCCCCATGGTTATCTTCCATACATAACCCTTGTTATGCAAGCACATTATTCTCATTACTTTGTCACATGTAACTTCATATATCATAAGTAAATTTTACCATTTAATCCACACTCCATTTCCATCAATCATTGGACATGTTATCAATGATCTTCTTCAGTCAGGATCTCTTCCCACAGAAAGAGCCTTTTACCATCTCCCACAATCTCTTCTCCTTCAGGAAGATTTCTCTTTCTCATGGGTCAGCTCTCTTCCAACCTCTTTATCACTTAAACAGGACACCCAAGCTTTATAGGGTAGCAAACTGTTTAAGCTGCACTCTGTTTATCATTTTACTCCTTTCCCAGTTTAAGTAAGGCCACCCAGATACCACAACAGTGGCAGCTTTGAATATTTATATCACCTCTCATAACATATTAAAATACTCCAACACTTTTCCATACCCCTAACATTTTCCCCCAACAGTTGAAAACACTTTTCATTGAACCATTGTTTAAATTTTTTTTTCTCCAACTTTTATTCAACAATGTATTTGGTCAGGCAACATATGTTATCCATATGCTCCCCCTTCCATTCATAGGGAAAATCCACCCCACCCCCCACCCCCAAGATCAGGGTCCATCTCAACATTCACTTTTCACCCAAACATTCTTTCCAAACATTATCTGTTTGACAACCATTCATTTCTCTTCCATCAGCTATGGTCACTTCCAATTTAGCTCCCCCGAAAAGCATGCCCAGTCACAGGTTTGTAGTCATCTCGTCTGTTCAGCCAATGTGCTTTTCCTTCGCCCTCTCTGGACCATGCAAATGGCGTCACACCAGTTCACTGTCCAATAGCAGCTCGATCCTGGAGTCCCTGCTATGAGATAATGCTGAAACATTCTCTCTTCCTCGGTTGCCACAAGACTCACTGCCATGATGCCTAAGCAATATCCTCCCACCCTGTTCCAGGTACTCACAGTTCTGGGGGGACCTCACTCTGTCCATTAGTGTGAGCTTTTACTGGGCAGGAAGTTTGAAATTTTACCACGCTGTCTCTGCAGTCTTTCCAGTAGCAAATTTGTAATCCCAGGTCTACGTGACAGGCCCCAAAATTTGTAATCTCCAAGGCAATCAAATAGTTTTATAATTCATTGGTAAATGCAAATTTTGTAATCCACATTCTAAGGGTCAGTTTTGCAATCCATCCGCATAACATCCTCTGCTCTTCATTTTGACCTCCCAAAGGCCAAATTTAGGGTCCCTGCAGTAACAGGTTCTCTCCTTTAGACTTCCAAACACCAAGTTTAGGATTGTGCAACAGGTTTTCCTGTTCTTCAGCCTCCCAAAAGCCCCACGTTGGGCACCATTTTTATGTAGCCCAGGTTTCACCTGGATCTAGCTCTGATCCCTGGGCCCCATAAAACAATCACTGCTCATTCAAGCCACGCTTATTTTATTTATTTATTTTCTGCATTTGTACCCTGCATTTTCCAACCTAATGGTAAGTTCAACGTGGCTTACAATTAACTTAGGTAGACAAGTATCAAGTTGTGACGATCATCGGTAACCTGGTTTGATTATACCTGTGATCATATGATGGAGTGTAGTGGCTGGGATCTCCTTAGCTATGTGATTTTGTTGGTTAGGAATTTCCTGAAGAGATGAGCTTTCAGTTGTTTTCAGATTGCAAGGTACTTATTCATTCCTTTTAGGTCCCTTTTAGCTTACCACACTCGAGCCTTCAGACAAACTCCAGGCAAGCTGGGAGTAGGTCAATGGTCGGGAACAGCGATCCAGGGGTTTGAGAGACACTTTACCAGACATGATTCCATTCCGCTTTTCAGTCCAGGCACTACGCTGCACTTCGACAGATTTTATATGCAAACTTAAATTTTATTGAACTGGTCTGCAAAAGGCAGTTAGCAACTTAAACTTTCCTTCAATACAATTCAAACATTTAGTACATATAAGTACATAAGTAGTGCCATACTGGGAAAGACCAAAGGTCCATCTAGCCCAGCATCCTGTCACCGACAGTGGCCAATCCAGGTCAAGGGCACCTGGCACGCTCCCCAAACGTAAAAACATTCCAGACAAGTTATACCTAAAAATGCGGAATTTTTCCAAGTCCATTTAATAGCGGTCTATGGACTTGTCCTTTAGGAATCTATCTAACCCCTTTTTAAACTCCGTCAAGCTAACCGCCCGTACCACGTTCTCCGGCAACGAATTCCAGAGTCTAATTACACGTTGGGTGAAGAAAAATTTTCTCCGATTCGTTTTAAATTTACCACACTGTAGCTTCAACTCATGCCCTCTAGTCCTAGTATTTTTGGATAGCGTGAACAGTCGCTTCACATCCACCCGATCCATTCCACTCATTATTTTATACACTTCTATCATATCTCCCCTCAGCCGTCTCTTCTCCAAGCTGAAAAGCCCTAGCCTTCTCAGCCTCTCTTCATAGGAAAGTCGTCCCATCCCCACTATCATTTTCGTCGCCCTTCGCTGTACCTTTTCCAATTCTACTATATCTTTTTTGAGATACGGAGACCAGTACTGAACACAATACTCCAGGTGCGGTCGCACCATGGAGCGATACAACGGCATTATAACATCCGCACACCTGGACTCCATACCCTTCCTAATAACACCCAACATTCTATTCGCTTTCCTAGCCGCAGCAGCACACTGAGCAGAAGGTTTCAGCGTATCATCGACGACGACACCCAGATCCCTTTCTTGATCCGTAACTCCTAACGCGGAACCTTGCAAGACGTAGCTATAATTCGGGTTCCTCTTACCCACATGCATCACTTTGCACTTGTCAACATTGAACTTCATCTGCCACTTGCACGCCCATTCTCCCAGTCTCGCAAGGTCCTCCTGTAATCGTTCACATTCCTCCTGCGACTTGACGACCCTGAATAATTTTGTGTCATCGGCGAATTTAATTACCTCACTAGTTATTCCCATCTCTAGGTCATTTATAAATACATTAAAAAGCAACGGACCCAGCACAGACCCCTGCGGGACCCCACTAACTACCCTCCTCCACTGAGAATACTGGCCACGCAATCCTACTCTCTGCTTCCTATCTTTCAACCAGTTCTTAATCCATAATAATACCCTACCTCCGATTCCATGACTCTGCAATTTCTTCAGGAGTCTTTCGTGCGGCACTTTGTCAAACGCCTTCTGAAAATCCAGATATACAATATCAACCGGCTCCCCATTGTCCACATGTTTGCTTACCCCCTCAAAAAAATGCATTAGATTGGTGAGGCAAGACTTCCCTTCACTAAATCCGTGCTGACTTTGTCTCATCAGTCCATGTTTTTGTATATGCTCTGCAATTTTATTCTTAATAATAGCCTCCACCATCTTGCCCGGCACCGACGTCAGACTCACCGGTCTATAATTTCCCGGATCTCCTCTGGAACCCTTCTTAAAAATCGGAGTAACATTGGCTACCCTCCAGTCTTCCGGTACTACACTCGATTTTAGGGACAGATTGCATATTTCTAACAGTAGCTCCGCAAGTTCATTTTTTAGTTCTATTAATACTCTGGGATGAATACCATCAGGTCCCGGTGATTTACTACTCTTCAGCTTGCTGAACTGACCCATTACATCCTCCAAGGTTACAGAGAATTTGTTTAGTTTCTCTGACTCCCCCGCTTCAAATATTCTTTCTGGCACCGGTGTCCCTCCCAAATCCTCCTCGGTGAAGACCGAAGCAAAGAATTCATTTAATTTCTCCGCTACGGCTTTGTCCTCCTTGATCGCCCCTTTAACACCATTTTCGTCCAGCGGCCCAACCGACTCTTTGGCCGGTTTCCTGCTTTTAATGTATCTAAAAAAATTTTTACTATGTATTTTTGCTTCCAACGCTAATTTCTTCTCAAAGTCCTTTTTTGCCCTCCTTATCTCCGCTTTGCATTTGGCTTGGCATTCCTTATGATCTATCCTGTTACTTTCAGTTGGTTCTCTTCTCCACTTTCTGAAGGATTGTTTTTTGGCTCTAATGATTTCCTTTATCTTACTGTTTAGCCACGCCGGCTGACGTTTAGTCTTTTTTCCCTTTTTTCTAATACGTGGAATATATTTGTCCTGAACCTCCAAGATGGTGTTTTTAAACAGCATCCACGCCTGATGCAAGTTTTTTACTCTGCGAGCTGCTCCTTTCAGTCTTTTTTTCACCATTTTTCTCATTTTGTCGTAATCACCTTTTCTATAGTTAAACGCTAGCGTACTTGATTTCCTAGTTTCACTTCCTTCAATGCCAATATCAAAACCGATCATATTATGATCACTGTTATCAAGCGGCCCTCGTATCGTTACCCCCTGCACTAGATCATGAGCACCACTAAGGACTAAATCTAGTATTTTTCCTTCTCTTGTCGGCTCCTGAACTAGCTGTTCCATGAAGCTGTCCTTGATTTCATCAAGAAATCTTATGTCCCTTGCGTGTACAGATGTTACATTAACCCAGTCTATATGCGGGTAATTGAAATCCCCCATTATTATTGTGTTGCCCAGTTTGTTTGCGTCCCTGATTTCCTTTAACATTTCCGCATCTGTCTGTTCGTCCTGGCCAGGCGGACGGTAGTACACTCCTATCACTATCCTTTTCCCCTTTGCACATGGAATTTCAATCCACAGTGATTCCAAGGAGTGTTTTGTTTCCTGCAGAATTTTCAATCTATTTGATTCAAGGCTCTCGTTAATATACAATGCTACCCCTCCACCAATCCGATTCACCCTATCACTACGATATAATTTGTACCCCGGTATGACAGTGTCCCACTGGTTATCCTCCTTCCACCAGGTCTGAGAGATGCCTATTATATCTAATTTTTCATTTAGTGCAATATATTCCAACTCCCCCATCTTATTTCTTAGGCTCCTGGCATTCGCATATAGACATTTCAAACTATGTTTGTTGTTCCTAAGTACATCATGCTTGGTACTTGACAGTATTAATTGGCAATCTTTTGTCTGATTTTTATTGTTATTTAAAGATACCCGATCTACTACAATCTCTTTTGCAACCTCACTATCAGGATACTCTATCTTCCCTGTTATGGTGATATCTTTGAAAGATACCTTATCCCGAACCATGCTCTTTTGAGCGACTGTCGGCCTTCCCCCCATTTCTAGTTTAAAAGCTGCTCTATCTCCTTCTTAAACACCGATGCCAGCAGCCTGGTCCCACTCTGGTTAAGATGGAGCCCATCCTTTCGGAATAGGCTCCCCCTTCCCCAGAATGTTGCCCAGTTCCTAACAAATCTAAAGCCCTCCTCCCTGCACCATCGTCTCATCCACGCATTGAGACTCTGGAGCTCTGCCTGTCTCTTGGGCCCTGCGCGTGGCACAGGTAGCATTTCAGAAAATGCTACCCTGGAGGATCTGGATTTCAGCTTTCTACCTAAGAGCCTAAATTTTGCTTCCAGAACCTCTCTCCCACATTTTCCTATGTCATTAGTACCCACATGTACCAAGACAGCCGTCTCCTCCCCAGCACTATATAAAATCCTATCTAGGTGACGCGTGAGGTCCGCCACCTTCGCACCAGGCAGGCAAGTCACCAGGCGATCCTCACGTCCACCAGCCACCCAGCTATCTATATGCCTAATGATCGAATCACCAAGTACAACAGCTGTCCTAACCTTTCCCTCCCGGGCAACATTTGGAGATATATCCTCGGTGCGAAAGGATGATACATCCCCTGGTGGGCAGGTCCTGGCTACAGGAGTACTTCCTACTTCACCAGGGTGATGCTCTCCTTCTAGGAGACCTCCCTCCTCCAAGGTAGCACAGGGGCTACCTGACTGGAGGTGGGACTTCTCTACAACATCCCTGTAGGTCTCCTCTATGTACCTCTCTGTCTCCCTCAGCTTCATCAAGTCTGCTACTCTAGCCTCAAGAGAACGGACACGTTTTCTGAGAGCTAGGAGCTCTTTGCATCGGGCACACACATATGACACCTCACCAATTGGGAGATAATCATACATGTGACACTCAATGCAAAAGACTGGATAGCACCCCTCTCGCTGCTGGACTGCTGACTCCATCTTAGTGTTTTTTGAGTTTTTCCGTAATTTAAAACTTGCTAAAGTATTAAGGATATCAGCCTATCACTAACTTACAGTTCCTCCTTTAAACCCCAATCTTCAAGTTCCGAAAGCACAAGCAAAATTTGTTCACTTACCAGAGAAATATCCTCTTCTCCCAGAACTTATTAGAAGGAAAGCTTTCGCGCGCCTAACGGCGCGCGGCACCTTGAGCAGAGGCCGCGAGTGGATCGGAACGGACCTGGGAGTCACTCCGGCGAAGGCTCCGAGGATATGCAGATGAGCTGCAAGTCCTCCACGGCACCTGAGAAGGCAACCGGTGGGAGAGCTGGGCACCTCTCAACCAAGAAAAGGCTTACCAGGGGTTAGGCCAAGATTCAGTGCCAAGATTATTAATATAATCTGTAATTCCTGGGTATCCAGTCAAACTCAAAGAAACCAATTCTTCAATAAAGATTTCAAAATCACTTTCATTAGGATACTATCTTTTTAAATATATTTTTATATATTTTTGTAGTGACCTCAGCAATGTCCATCGCCAGCAAAATGAGTTTTTTATGGCAATGTAAACAACATCTGCTTCTTCATTGGTTCACTCTAATATCTTTCTCTGTTTTTATGAAAAACTTTTAATATATAAATTAACTTATCTTTTTAGATCCTTTTGTAGTCGGACCCAGGGGTTCTACTGTCCGACATGCATGTTTCATTCAAAAGCGAGCTGTCTCAAGGACATTCCCCTGTAACGCAAAGAAATATATTAATATATTGTTTTCTTCACCCAAGACCGCAGTATTACCTGGTGCATAAGCAAAGATAAGCTAAGAATTATATTTCTATCACAAAACTCACCCTGAAATCTTTTTAGCGCCAGCTCTGCTCTATTTCTTCTCTGCAAAGATGGCGGCGGCATCTCTGACTTTCATTTAAATACCATCTGTATAGTGATGTAATAGACCCTCCCCCAATACTCCATTGGATATAGAATTATATCAACGATGCCCACTCTAGCTCAGCATTCAAGCCATCAGGGGCAACTGTTTGTAATGAATAAATATACCATTGCTCTCTAAAGTTAAGAATCTTCCCAACTGAGCCACCCTCCTTTCTTATTCCCATGCATTCAGCTATCCTCCATCTCATGTCCTCGACACTATGCTGTTTCTGCAGCCAATACTCCACTAAAGAAGCCTGCATATTTTGCGTATTTATTCGAGATTTGTGTTCTGTAAGGCGTACCTTAATCGGTCGTGTGCTTCTCCCAATGTATATAAGATCTCAGGAGCATATTATAGCATAAACCACATTGCAACTATCGCAATTAGCCATAGCTGTACTTTTCAAAATGTCTCTCCCTGGTACTGACCAAGAGTTCCCTATGATCACTAATGAACACCATTGACAATACCCACATGTCGTTTGACTTCCCTGTCTTCTATCCATAACTGATGAGTCAAAAAAATGTTTTATTCCAAGGCACTCACCCAGTAATTTGCCCTTCGTATATGATATTAATGGAAAATCAGAAAAGCAGGGGTACAGTTGAAGTATATGCCAATGATTTTTTATAATCTGCACTGTTTTCTGACTTATTGCAGTAAATGGAAGCACACGTCAAGCAGTCTGATTCCTCTCTTGTACCTTCCTTCAACAGCAAAGGTCGCTGAGCATATCATGCCCATCCATGTATATGCTTTCTTAATGGCTGATCGAGGATAGCCCCTGGCCATAAATCTTGATTTTAATTCTTCTGATTGTCGTTTAAATTCACTTAGAGAAGAACAGACCCTTCTAACTCTCAGAAATTGGCTAACCAGAAGGTTGTATTTGAGATGGTAACGATGGAAACTACCAAATTGTAAGAGAGTATTTCTACTCACAGGTTTTAGATATAAAGATGTAGATAGTCTGTCTCCATCTTTGTATATCCACAAATCTAGAAATTCAATAGCTGTTCACTATACAGATGGTATTTAAATGAAAGTCAGAGATGCCGCCGCCATCTTTGCAGAGAAGAAATAGAGCAGAGCTGGCGCTAAAAAGATTTCAGGGTGAGTTTTGTGATAGAAATATAATTCTTATCTTTGCTTATGCACCAGGTAATACTGTGGTCTTGGGTAAAGAAAACAATATATTAATATATTTCTTTGCGTTACAGGGGAATGTCCTTGAGACAGCTCGCTTTCGAGCGAAACATGCATGTCGGACATGCATGTAGAACCCCTAGGTCCGACTACAAAAGGATCTAAAAAGATAAGTTAATTTATATATTAAAAGTTTTTCATAAAAACAGAGAAAGATGTTAGAGTGAACCAATGAAGAAGCAGATGTTGTTTACATTGCCATAAAAAACTCATTTTGCTGGCGATGAACATCGCTGAGGTCACTACAAAAATATATAAAAATATATTTTAAAAGATAGTATCCTAATGAAAGTGATTTTGAAATCTTTATTAAATAATTGGTTTCTTTGAGTTTGACTGGATACCAGGAATTACAGATTATATACATTGATGGTACCAGACAGAATATTTTGAAATAAGCCATTGTCTGAGAATTACAAAGAATATTAATATATGCAGAAACCCATATTCAGGTTCCTTCCTCCTTAGGATGTATTTACAGGGAATCTCTCAAATCGGGGCTGTTTACATATAGACAAATCTTCCAGTCCATGCCTATCCTGGCAGCCAGGTGTCAGTTTACAAGGGCTAAATTCCTCCTGCTCTCAATCTCTCCTTTTCCATTGGGCAAAGACCACTTTTTGGGCTGTCCGTGAGTGTACTTTGCTGAGTCACACCCCAGCCTTGAGTAGATGCTTTTCTGCTCTAAGTCCCGCTCCTGGATAGGAGTCCCCAATCTTACCAGGGCTCTTACTCCTTCTCCAGTTCTTGTGAGAAGGGCAATAACTGCTCCTTAATTACTGATTAGTTGTAAATGGTGTTCCAGGATCCCCTGTCTCCTTCCTGGTCACTTGAAGGGGCTTGCAGACAATCAGAGTTCACTAGGCACCCTTAGTCAGAGGCAAAACCAAGGACCTCTTGCTGCTCAAATTCTCCTCTTTTATTATCCCTTAACTCCACCTCCCCTGTCATTCTTCTGTACCAGGGCACTTTTCTTCTGCATTCTGTTTCATAAACACTCCCATGGGCTGGCCTCCTTCCTCCCTGAGACCCCACCACAGTCACTCCCGTCAGGGACTCTACACAGGAATTATATCTTTTAGTAATCTCAATTTAAAAGGGGATTACATAAGCATTTAATATTTTAATTTGAATATATTTTATTATTATTTTGTATTTGTTGCTGTGATGTTTTCATTTTATTATGGATGTACTGTTGTAATCCACTCAAATTTGGAGATGTAGCAGGATATAAATGTTTTTAGACAAAAAAATAAAATAAAAATGGCTGGCAGCCAGCATTTCCACTGTGGACTGCGACTCTAAAATGGCAAAGTTTCCCACCGAAACTGGGCCCCTTCTGCTGGCAGCACCCGATTACAAAACCACAGCTGAGACCATGGTAACAGCTGCACCCTGAGCAATTGAGTCAGCTGACTCCGTCGATCCCGACAACTCCAAAGCCATATATATTTTGCACACACCTGCAGCAGTAATACCCTGCCTCTAGCATATGGAGCACCAACTCAACTTTTCTGCCATTGCAGACAACCGAGCAGACAAACTGCAGGTGTAGGTTTTGCAGCACTCCTCCGTTTCATTGGTCTCTTTGGGGCACCAACAATGGCAGGGGTCCAGGAGTCCAATGGACCCACAGGATTGTGCCAGCCCAGGCTGCCTGACTCTGATGGGAGGGGGTGTGAGGGCAGGAATAAAGCCTTAACCCTAATGCCAGCTGCAGGACTTCGCTGAACGCAATGTGCACATGTGACGACTTAAACACATAAGTACCGCTTCCTCCTCCTTGCTTCAATCAGCACAGCCGCACTAGGAGGAGGAGGTGGGGCCACCTCGGAGGAGAGGCTGATGGTACAGTTCCTTGGGGGGGGGGGGGGGCTGAAGTAGGGTTTCCAAGTGATGTCAGACTCTGCTTGCATCTGATTGGACCCAGACCTCCGGTCCCAGCACAGCTATTTATGGGACCAGAAGTTCGGGCCCAATCAGCTGCAAGCTGGGTCTGACATTGCCTATAGAAGGGAAGAAGCAGAGGTATGAAAAATACTTTCTTTAAAAAAAATACTTTTTAAACTTGTACTTCTTAACTAAGTACAGAAGTACAATTTACTTGTAATGAGTTACAAGTAAAAATATGGCAAAAAAAATGTAACTCGTTACAAGTAAAAGTACTGCCAATTGTAGTTAAGTACTGTAACAAAATACAAGTACTACCCATCTCTGTCCATGAGGAACAGCAGCAGCCACAATAAAGGCAATGGACCAAAACATTTGTCAATAGTTTCAGGTTTTATATTTGTTACTCCAGTAGCTAGAAAAGAGGTATGTCTTATGGCCTGCCACAGCCAGGAAAAGCAGCTGAACTTAGGTTGCTCTCTCCAGCACCTGACACATGTGTAAGGTATATGGAAGGTGCTAACAGGTTCCACAGTGGGGAGTGGGGAGGAGCACAAATGACACCTTTCCAGTTTCTTCTCCCAGTTCATGGCCGTAGAGCATCTGTGAGTGGGGCCTTTCAGGTGGTGAGGAGATTCCCAAGGAATCTGTCTGCAAGAGATGTGCAAGCAGTATTGCCAGTGCTGCTGCTATGTGTCCTCTGGCAGGGCTGTCTTCTTTGCTGTGCCAAGTTGTGCAGCATGCAGCAAGCCTTGAAGATCTTGGTGACCTTCTCTGGACTGTAGAGAAGCTCCCCTCTGGAATGGTCGAGACATCTAAATCTATTTTTGAGCTAGCCAAAGGTTCATTCAATGATAGAGCGAGTGTTCTTATACGTCTTGTTGTACTCTTCCTCTGCCTCATTTTGGAGGTAGACAATGGGAGTCATGAACCAGGTTTGCAGGGGGTAGTCTGTGGAGGGGGGGAAGGAATCACAGACATGGGTGTGTATTGACCGGTATGATGACCTTTGGTTGTGGGGTATCTAGAGGGAGGGAGTGTGTTGAAGGTTAGGAGGGGGGATGGAGGTATAGAGTTTGGGAATCTCTGTACTGCATACTTAGGAGCCAGCCACCAGTGATGTCCCCTCAGTCAAACCTGCAGTAGATTCCTGAATGCTAGAGTATATAGGCATCATGAGTGGGCCCCAGGTAGAGAGTACACACATCCACAATCTCCCCCTGGACATCACACATAACCTGTAGGTTCATGGAGTGATATGATTTTCTATTCCTATATGTGTCCTCATGTGACTTGGGGAGTCTGAATGTGACATATGTGCAGTCGATGACGCCTGTGACTGATGGGAAGTGGTCTATGGCATAGAACTCAGCAATGATGTTCTGGAGGGAATGGGCGATAATGGAGAAGGTAATATACTGTGAGATGTGGGTAAGGAAGGCATCAAAGAAATGGACAAGGCAGTTGGAGATGGCGGGCTACGTGAGGCCTGCCTTGACTGCTAGCATTGACTGAAAAGTGCCGGTGGCAAGAAAGGCGAGGGAGGCTGTGACCTTAAGGTGGACTGGCACTGGATTATTCCTGCGTGTCCTGGCCTGGAGGAGGGGTTGTAGCTGGTCAGCCCTAACAAAGCAGTACCTAGTAAGGCATTCCTGGTCAGTGAGATCCAGGAAGTGGTTCCTGGGTCTACAAACTCTCAAATAGAGGTATCTCTTCCTGGGCCTCCCCTCCAAACCCTCATCCACATCCAGCAAAGCATCAGCCACAATAGTATTCAGCACATCCATGACTGATGTGCAGGTGTCCCACCATCATAGGTGCAACCCACTAACCCTAGTAATGCCACTGTGCACACCTCCACCTACTGCACCTAGTGAGACCCAGCACCAGCACACAGCACAAAGCACTCACTCTCCCAGCAACAGCAAACAGTCCTCACACACACAGCAGCAGCACAAAACACTCACTCTCCCAGCAACAACACAGAACCCTCACAAAAATAACAGCAGTACACACCAGTGACATAGGGACTGGACAAACAGAGGAACAATGTTAGACAGAAGACAAGCAGGTAAGGATGTAGAATGGGAGGTGTGGTGGTTTGGGGACAGTGAGGGTTTGGTGACAGATATGGCCTTGAACTAGATGCTTTTAAAGCAGGTCTAAATCATAATATTTTTCTTTCCGGCCCCAGGAAGTCATTTTGCTATCCATTATTGCAAAAAAAAAAAAAAGTCTATCATGTAATGCCACCCATATCATAACCACAAAATAAACTTTTCATTGTATGTTTGATTATATGGTTTAACTGTTTTTGTATGAGAAACATGTCCAGCTGCCACTTAGACCATTTTTGGACCTTTTTTTCCTTTGGATTATAAACCCCATACTGTTGTACATTTAAACTATAATCTGTTTAGAAATGCTTGCTCAATATAAGAGCATATCAACAAACAAATGGCAAATTGCAAACCATTTAATAAAACAATCCGGTTATATTTCATGATGACTGACAAATAATTTTGACTAAACATAAAAAAATGCATGAACACCTTAATGCTTTAGTAAAAACCCATTTGGAAAGGATGTCTTTTTATTTATTTATTTAAAAATTTATTTTACACTCAATCACTAGTATTCTAGGCAGATTACACCATCAACGTACATAATAATCTTATGTAATGTACTCTTGAATCTCTCTTAATTCTAAGGGTAACTTGTTCCAAAGTTGTGGTCCAGTAATGTAAAAAATAGCATTTTGGAACACCTTCAGCCTGACATTTTGTCATGTTGGTACTGCCAATAAAACTTTATTTATAGATTGTATTGACCTTCTTGCCTGATAAACATACAGCTTAGTTGTCAAAATAGCTGATGTTCGATTTGTCAATACCTTAAAAATCAGATAGAAAATGTTAAATTTTATTCTGTAATCTATTGGCAACCAATGTAGCTGCTTTAGTACAGTTGTAATAAGCTCATACCAGTTACATCCTCCTAACACTCTCTCTACTGCATTGTGGGCCACTTGAAATGCTCTGAGTTGGATTCTTCTAATACCTAATAACAGCCCATTGCAGTAATCAAAGCATGGCGAGAGATCACACTTTTACAATGAAAGCAATATTCAGAGAAATACATTTTGCTTCTAGTCAGCTTATCTTACAGATGTGTTTTAAACACTTTCAAAGCATTTAAGAATACAGCATGTAAGTTTATCAACAAAGATCGCCCAATGAACTAGAAAATCAATACTACAAATCAGTAAATTAAAAAGGGTCTTCATTGAGTAAGTGTTTAATGGATAACAATTTAATCTAATACAGTCAATTGTCAATTTTAGCATTACACATTCAAACTTGCTTTGCAGTGGAAATAAAAATTCAGTACAATTTTATACATAAATATGCAATTCATTTTCAATGCTTTATTTCATCTGGTCAATGTTTTGTGTGCATGTTAGTGAGATTTTATGTATATTTGTATTCTGCCCTGGATAAGGGCGGATTAGAAGTAATAAGTTCTAATTCTAATGCTTTGGCAATTACATTTTACATTTTCATCATTTGTGTTCTGTTACTGGCAACTGAGTTACTAGAATCCCCAAAATGCCAGGTATTGCACAAGATTAACTGCAAAACTGTATTTTAGTGGTAATATAAATGCAACAAAACTAATTGATCAGAAGTACAACCAGGAGTGTAACTAACTTGAGACTCCTATTCCTGTAATAGAGACCTGGTCAGTATGGAGAAGAGAAAGAAAAACAATCTTGTTTGGCTCAGAAGTAGATTGAGGACAATACAGATTAGTACAGAAACCTCACAATGAGACCAACAGAACACTTTAAAACTCCTATGTAATATTTTGTGGTTGTTTTTTCAACTTGTTATCCTCTGTACACTTTCCATTTATCAGGACTTCTGCAGAGGACATCAATCACAATTTACAGTTACTTGTTAATATATATTTTGTGAATGGATCAGAATGGCAATAAGTGGCCTACAGGACCACGGAGGGTAGACATCACAAGTGTTTGGGCTGAAGACTAAACTTTCTTATCATCTCATAGTCTGGAAATCTTAGCTCTTACCACACTACCCAAGGCAGATGTCCCCCATTCATTTTTATGTTGATATGTAGCCCTCAGATTGCTCATAAACAACTAGAAGAATGCAGTGGCATCAGATATGAACAAATGGTGGAATATGTTATATCTCTGTAAAAAAATACAAAGAGGCAGCCATATAAAAATGAAGGGGTTTGACATGAACAGATGCAATATCAGAAAAATTAGACTAATATGTGTTACAGTGATTGAATTGAACTTGTGATTAGCTGCCCGATATTTAGCGCTATTTAACTGGTCAGAATGGATAATAGCAGGTTAAATAGTGCTTAACTAGCTATCCGCTGATATTCAGCTAGGGATAACCAGCTATCCTCAGCTAAATATCAGCTGTTAGCGGTTGGCAGATAACCAGTTACATTACACAATATAACCGTCTATCCACCGATGTTTAAACTTGGTTTGGCAGTCATATTTGACCGCATCAAACCCTGGTATATCTATGGCCAGTTTAAAGAAAACTGGCTATGTATGAATATCGGCATAGCCAGTTATCTTCAAACCAACCAAAAAAAAACCTGGATATTCAATGCTTGTCACCAGAAATGGCCCGGCATTGAATATCCAGGTTCTGCGCGGACTGCAGGAGACAGCCCAGCTATCTCCCTCAGTCTGAATATTGGGGCCTTAATGTAAACAGCTGTGTATTTGCAAGGTTCTGTTATGTTGTTTCAAAACTCCAATGAAAATATTGGAAGAAAAGAAATTGAACAGATACTGACCGAAAGGTAAGACAGTGCATACAGCCCTGAAGAAATTGAAATTGTAGAGAAAGGAAAGAGAGATAAATGTTCCAAGTTTTAAGGAATATCAGGTACCTTTTATAATGCAAAAATGCATATTCTAGCTTATATTATATCCACATCTTGCAAGTAAAATGTCTCTCTATGTTTTCTTCCAAACTACAAGGGAAAGACTTCAGATACTCGGTACACACTGCTCTGCTCGGCTGCTTACTTTAGAGATTTGGTTTTTCCTCTTGTAGAACAGCCGGCGAGCATCCTCATGAGTCAAAACCCCGTTATTTATTTTTCTAATTTTTTTCTAATTTTTATTTAACGTGTTTCATCTTATATAATGAAAACTAAACTGGCACTTAGCTGCTGTTGCTCTGGAATTAATGGGTACACCTGACAGCGAGCTCCTGTTTTGCTGGTGCTTCCTAAGGAGCTGTACCCTTAGTTTTCTACAATGCCCTGCAAACAAATGAACAGTTTTAGTTTGAAAACTTTTCTTGAGAGGTTAGAGAGTTCATGGAAAAGTATTTCTTTAACTCTTTATCCGTACCTGCTATGCATGTCAGCATCTATCTTAAACACCATTTTTTTCTTACGATGGCGGCCGCATTTTAAATGGACGCCGACGGTACAGATCAATCGGATTCATCTGAGACTTTAAAGGGGACTTCCCTTTATAATCAAGTGTTCCTGGACTTCAAAATTACCTTACTCGTATTTCTTACAATTTAAAACAACTTTACAAAAAAGCTTTCCATTCTACTCTGTGATTTAAACCTGCTGGAGCTAACAGCATATGTGGTCTATATATTGATGTGTACATGTTTTAGGCTATACAGTGGTGGAAATAAGTATTTGATCCCTTGCTGATTTTGTAAGTTTGCCCACTGACAAAGACATGAGCAGCCCATAATTGAAGGGTAGGTTATTGGTAACAGTGAGAGATAGCACATCACAAATTAAATCCGGAAAATCACATTGTGGAAAGTATATGAATTTATTTGCATTCTGCAGAGGGAAATAAGTATTTAATCCCTCTGGCAAACAAGACCTAATACTTGGTGGCAAAACCCTTGTTGGCAAGCACAGCGGTCAGACGTCTTCTGTAGTTGATGATGAGGTTTGCACACATGTCAGGAGGAATTTTGGTCCACTCCTCTTTGCAGATCATCTCTAAATCATTAAGAGTTCTGGGCTGTCGCTTGGCAACTCGCAGCTTCAGCTCCCTCCATAAGTTTTCAATGGGATTAAGGTCTGGTGACTGGCTAGGCCACTCCATGACCCTAATGTGCTTCTTCCTGAGCCACTCCTTTGTTGCCTTGGCTGTATGTTTTGGGTCATTGTCGTGCTGGAAGACCCAGCCACGACCCATTTTTAAGGCCCTGGCGGAGGGAAGGAGGTTGTCACTCAGAATTGTACGGTACATGGCCCCATCCATTCTCCCATTGATGCGGTGAAGTAGTCCTGTGCCCTTAGCAGAGAAACACCCCCAAAACATAACATTTCCACCTCCATGCTTGACAGTGGGGACGGTGTTCTTTGGGTCATAGGCAGCATTTCTCTTCCTCCAAACACGGCGAGTTGAGTTCATGCCAAAGAGCTCAATTTTTGTCTCATCTGACCACAGCACCTTCTCCCAATCACTCTCGGCATCATCCAGGTGTTCACTGGCAAACTTCAGACGGGCCGTCACATGTGCCTTCCGGAGCAGGGGGACCTTGCGGGCACTGCAGGATTGCAATCCGTTATGTCGTAATGTGTTACCAATGGTTTTCGTGGTGACAGTGGTCCCAGCTGCCTTGAGATCATTGACAAGTTCCCCCCTTGTAGTTGTAGGCTGATTTCTAACCTTCCTCATGATCAAGGATACCCCACGAGGTGAGATTTTGCGTGGAGCCCCAGATCTTTGTCGATTGACAGTCATTTTGTACTTCTTCCATTTTCTTACTATGGCACCAACAGTTGTCTCCTTCTCGCCCAGCGTCTTACTGATGGTTTTGTAGCCCATTCCAGCCTTGTGCAGGTGTATGATCTTGTCCCTGACATCCTTAGACAGCTCCTTGCTCTTGGCCATTTTGTAGAGGTTAGAGTCTGACTGATTCACTGAGTCTGTGGACAGGTGTCTTTCATACAGGTGACCATTGCCGACAGCTGTCTGTCATGCAGGTAACGAGTTGATTTGGAGCATCTACCTGGTCTGTAGGGGCCAGATCTCTTACTGGTTGGTGGGGGATCAAATACTTATTTCCCTCTGCAGAATGCAAATAAATTCATATACTTTCCACAATGTGATTTTCCGGATTTAATTTGTGATGTGCTATCTCTCACTGTTACCAATAACCTACCCTTCAATTATGGGCTGCTCATGTCTTTGTCAGTGGGCAAACTTACAAAATCAGCAAGGGATCAAATACTTATTTCCACCACTGTATGTAGGAAAAACGACACGGCCTCTGAAACAGACTTAGCGATCACAAGCATAACTTAAAACACTTACGGTTAGAAGCCCAGCTAGTCGAACACAGTATAGAGAAAGCACATAAATTTGAAGACTTTAAATGTATAGTGATAGACCACATTGCGAATCTTTGAGAGGGGGAGATAGAGATCGTCTTTTAATTCAGAGGGAGCAACGGTGGATCTATAGATTGGGATCATTAACTCCAGAAGTTTAAATCACAGAGTAGAATGGAAAGGTTTTTTGTACTTTTCCACTAACTCTCTAATATCTCAAGAAACGTTTTCACACTAAAACTGTTAATTTGTTTGCAGGGCATTGTAGAAAACTAAGGGTGCAGCTCCTTAGGAAGCACCAGCGAAACAGGAGCTCGCTGTCGGGTGTACCCATTAATTCCAGAGCAACAGCAAGCAGCTAAGTGCTAGTTTAGTTTATTATTTATTTATTTATTAGGATTTATTTACCACCTTTTTGAAAGAATTCACTCAAGGTGGTGTACAGTAAGAATAAATCAAACATAAGCAATAGACAATTACACCAGTAATTCTGTTTTCATTATATAAAATGAAACATGTTAAATAAAAAGTAGAAAATAATTAGAAAAATAAGTAACATGGTTTTGACTCATGAGGATGCTCGCCGGCTATTCTATAAGAGGAAAAGCCAAATCTCTAAAGTAAGCAGCCGAGCAAAGCGGTCCACTGTATAAGATACATCGGTGTGTACCGAGTATCTGAAGTCTTTCCCTCATAGTTGGAAGAAAACATAGAGAACTTGCAAGGTGTGGATATAATAGTAGTTTGGAGAGCAAGTACCAGGTAGAAAGTGAATATACTAGCTTATGCAAGATAAATTTTGAAAAACTCCAAAGTTGACTGTAATTAGAGAGAATGCAATGTGATTCCTTTCCATTACATTTTGTACCATGTATTTTCTCTTCCCTAAATGGCTCTTGATCACAGCCGAGTTTACAATCTTCAGTGATCACAGCCAAAACCTTAGAAAACTTGTTTGGCGATTCATGGACTCAATCAGAGAGTTTTTGACTTTGAAATAACCAAACTTTAAATTCAGAACACTTGGTTAATTGTAAATCATGGCAGGAGAAAAACATCTGATCCCTTGGGCAGGTTTTATTAAACTGAAAGCCCAAATCCTTTTTGGAATTCCAAACCACATTTGATTTACAAAACTACTAATATTTTTGAGAGATGCAACTAAAATATTGCATCCTTGCTACTAAGATACAGTTTGTGAAGCTAGTAGTTGAACCTGTATATAACTGCATGCAAAAAGCTATGTGGGGTCCAAAAGTAGTGATTTATTTATATTGGATATTGCAAGCAGAACACAAAACTAAAAACAAAGAGACAGAAACAATATGGGATCATAACTAGGATATGGAAATGTCAGAGAAAGATTGGGACTGGTTCTAGCATATGTGCCATGGAGGGGCATTTTTGATATGACGTCTAAATCCGAATTGAGACATTTTGCTGAAAATGTCTAAAAAAAAAAAAAGGCTCGCTCAGAGCCATAATCAAACCAGAAAAACATCTAAATTTCTGGTTTGATTATGGCTTTGAGCTAGTCATTTTCATGTTTAACACATCCATCTGAAAACATCCCAGGGAAAAATAGAGAAAAACAAGCCATAGGGACATTTGTCTAGCAGCTTTCCTAATAAACTGGCCACACAGAGATCCCAGCAATGCAGAGGGGTAGCCTAGTTGTCAGTGCAGAGGATTTCACATAACAGGACCCAGGTACAAAACCCACCTAAACCTCAGTGGAGAAAGATAGCTATAGTAGGGTTCCCCAGGGGTCTGTGCTGGGACCGCTGCATTTTAACATATTTATAAATGATCTAGAGATGGCAATATCTAGTGAGGTAATTTAGGGGTCATTTTACAAAGGTGTGCTAATGGATTTAGCGTGTGCTAATGATTAGCATTCGCTAAATGATAATATGCAATTATATTCTTTTCTTGTGAAGTGCCTCAGGGATCAGTTCTCAGTCTTACTCTTTCTATCATTTTTCTGGCAACTCCCTCTTAATACAGTCACTTGGAATCACGTTTTACATCTGTACTGATGACATTCAATTCCTGCTCACTTTACAATCATAGTGGCCCTTTTACTAAGCTGTAGTAAGCACTAACATGTGCTTACCACGGGTTAAAATCCACTACCATGGGATGCACTCACCCATGGAAGCTCTGTGTTTGGCATGTGTTACCCAAGCACTAAAAAATAGAAATATTTTTTTAGCGCTGGGGGCATTTTTGGGAGTGGAGAGTAGGTGTCCCCAGTGTTAATCAGTCAGCACAGCTACATCGCTGTGCACTAATTGATTAGTGCATGGTTAGCATGGGAGCCCTTACTGCCTAGTAAATAGGTGTCCCTAGTAAACAGGTGTCAGTAAGGGCTCCCGTGCTAATGGCCACACGCTAATTGGGAAAATAGCACGTGGGGGACATAGGAAATGTGGCCATTTTACAACTACACTAAAAGTGGCATCAGCATGTGGAAAAGCCCTGCAGTACTGATACTGCAGGCCACTTTTTCGTGCAGCTTAGTGAAGGGGCCCCATCGTCTGTACATGCCATCCCTGAAATCTCTGCCAAAATGAATACAATTGCTGATTGGCTTACTACCAAAGATTTTAAATTAAATACTTCTAAAACAGTTGCTCTTCTCTTTCCCTACTGTGGTGTACCCACATTACCATGCTTACTATTACCATGCTTACCTAATATTCACAAGGCTCAGATTCCCCTGAAAGACTTTAGTAAAAATCCTTGGCATAACATTAGATAATTATCTCATTTTTACTACCCATATTTCAATTTTAGAGAGAAAGTCGCTCTTTATCTTAAAGCAAATTCAAGCAGCATACCAATTTTCCCTTCATTTATTAATTCACTCCTTGATAATATCCCATCTGGATTTCTGTAATTCCCTTCTTTAAGGTCTCCCAATACCAGATTAGGAGATTACAGATTATAGACAATGCAGCAGTGAAGTTAATTTATGGTGCTAAGAAGTACAACAGGGTCACCCCACTGCTTGTAGGTGAACATTGGCTCCCTATATATTTGTATAAAATGCAATTCTATAAGCTGGCACCTCTTGAACTCTGTTCAGAACTTTCTTCTGAAAAGTTTAAGGCCATTCTTAAAATCACTATTTCACAAGTTTTTCCCACTTCTAATGATTTGATGTGGACCTCTATAGTGCTGCTTATTGGCACAGCAATCCAGCCTACTATCCTGTATTTTTTTTTCTCATAAGAATAGACATACTGGTCAGACCATCTAGCCCAGTATCCTGCTTCCAACAGTGACCAATTCAGGCCACAAGTACCTGACAGAAGATAATTATCACATACCATTAATCGTACCTTATAAGCAATCGTTAAAACCTAATGCTTTAAAGACAAGAAATGTAAGCCATCAATCTAATAGCAATGACTACCTTTATACACACTTTACTTATCTCACTCATGCATACCAATCCTCTCAAACAGACTTAAAGATCCACATCCTAAATGTCATCTAATTAAAATACAATGTCGCAGTCTGCAACAAGTCCACTCATTCATTCCAATACCTATAGGTTATGCACATTCTAGATCCATTGTGAACAAATCTGAGCTCATAAGGGGATGGATTGAGGATAAACAATTTGGTCCAGTCATGATTACCGAAACTTGGATATGTTCAGATAATGATCCTATCATTAAAGACATAAGTCCACCAGGTTATAAGATCCTCAATCTCTGTAGACCCAATAAAAGAGGTGGTGGCTTATCAATAATACACAAATCCTTCTTCAACATAGAGTTACTCTCTAGTAACACCTCCTCAAACCTTGAAATACTTGCTTTCAATGTTACTGTCACTAAATTATCAGAACAACTTCGTATTTGCCTATTTTATCGTCCACCTGGAAATTGGCATCTGGCAGATTATGACCTCTTTGATTTTATTTCAAATATTTGTGTCAACCATCCTAAAATCCATTTATTAGGAGATTTTAACCTGCACTTAGATAACCTAGGAAACCCCAACACAAAGGTATTTTTGAATTTCTTATCCTCCATGGAATTTCTTACACCCACACACCCCTGTCTCCCATTTGAAAGGTCACCTTCTTGATCTTTTTTGCTTATAGATTTACCAACTCATTAGCCTTATCCATATCTGATACTTCATGGGAACCAATCCTATGGTCAGATCATTACAAATTAGTATTCACCTTAAAATGGCTAGAATCATTGAAAGACACTCACCCCCAAGTCCACCCTTCCTCTTTTCAGTCTAGAGGAAGAATTGAAATTGATAACTTCTGGTTGAACATACAAGATACTGAACTCATGTCCATGTCTAATTCATTGACATAGTAAAAGATTGGGATGTATTAAGTAAATCAACACTAGACACTGTGGTACCAGTAAAAATGAAATCTAAACCAAAAAAGAGCCAATCCATCTTATTTCAGTAAAGACATCCTATATATCAAATGAAAATATAGGCAGCTTGAAAGAAAATGGCAAAAATCAAAAACTGAAGAAAATAGATTACATTGGAAATCAGCTCTAAGACTCTATAAATATGCAATAAAAAAGACTAAAATAAACTACTATTGAAATCTAATATCAACTGATCCTTTCGATGCCAAACATATTTTTAATATAATCAACACCCGCTTAGATACCCAGGCTATTACTATCTCCAACAAATCTGCTCTATCTGCTACCCAATTAGCTATATATTTTGAGCAGAAAATCATAAAAATTTGAGATAATATTATAATGTTTAACAGAGACCCTATGATATTCATGGCTGAACTGACACACCTCACTGGTATCAAAACTGATGGATATTGGTCATCATTCTCTCCCCCTTCATTCTCCATGGTGAAATCCTTTCTATTAAAACATTCATCTTCTAACTGTGTACTGGATTCCTGCCTTAGTTTTCTATTAAAAGCTGTACCTGACCTTTTATAGAATCCCTAAGATCACATACAGTATCTCTCTTTTGCTATCCTTTGGTCATTTCCCTGCAGAAAAGGGGGTCCATAATGTTAACCCCTATCCCTAAAAATCCCCTGACAAAAATAAACGCTGTAACAAATTATAGGCCAGTGGCCTCTATCCTTTTACTAGTAAAGGTGATTGAGGGCATAGTCGCTCTCTAATTTATAGATTGTTTGTCCTCCTTTTCCCTTCTTACCACACACAATCCGGCCTGTTTCTGTCAGAAATGAAACGGGCGCTAGCAAGGTTTTCCTCGGAGTGTATGTTTGAGAGAGAGTGTGTGTTAGAGATGGAGTGTGTGTGTCAGAGAGAGAATGAGAGAGACAGAGTGTGTGTGTGTTTGTGTGAGAGAGAGAGTGTGTGAGAGACAGAGAGATAAGAGTGTGATAGACAGAGAGTGTGTCTGTGAGAGACAGAGAGTGAGTGAGTGTGTGCCCCCCACCCCCCTCTCTCAGGACCCCCCTCCCCCCTTTATGGTCTGAGGACCCCTTCCGCCCCCACCTCTCTGGTCTCAGGACCCCCTCACCCCCTCTCTCTCCTGCCCCCCCTCCAGCCACCCATGTACAGCGACCCTCCTCTCCCCCTGCACCCCCCTGCAGCCACCCATGCCCAGCGACCCCCTGCCCCCCCTCCAGACACCCATGTCCAGCGACCCTCCTCTCCCCCTATCCCCCTGCAGCCACCCATGTCCAATGACCCTGCTCTCTCACCTGCCTCCCCTCCAGCCACCCAGGTTGTGTAGCGAATTCTTTGGGGCAGGCAGGAAAGATCCCCGGTCCTGCCTGCCCGCTGCTGGCACTGGCGCTGACCCTCCCCCACTGCCGGATCGCTGTTCAAAATGGCCGCCGAGACTTCCAATGGCGGACTTGCGAGACTTCAGCTGTAGTCTTGGAGGCCGCCCTTGGGTGGCTGCAGGGGGGGCAGGGGGAGAGGAGGGTCACTGGACATGGGTGGCTGCAGGGGGGCAGGGGAGAGGAGGGTCGCTGGACATGGGTGGCTGCAGGGGGGCAGGGGAGAGAGGAGGATCGCTGGACATGGATCAGCTGTGAGGCATGGAATGTTTTTTTTTCCTTTTTACGCGGGTTCTGAAGTTCACAGCATAACTGCAATGGTGATGTCAGCCTGACTACGGAGCCTAGCTCAGCAACTCCGAAGGAGCCACGGACACAGGCAGCAAGATTAGAACGTTGGAGGTGAGAATTATTATATAAGATTATGATGTCCCCCCTGAGGAAAGGTGCTCGATGCCTATAGTTATAATAATTTTATTTTTGCAGATGACGTAACTATCTACATCCCTTTCAAAGATTCTATTAAAGAAGTGTTATCTATCATCATATGTGGTCTAGACCTGATGGAGAATTGGGCCTCCACCTTTATACTACAACTGAATAGAGAGAAAACAAAACTTTTGTTATTATCTAACCCTCACCATGTCATAAACTGTCACAACTTCACAATTGATAATGTGTACATTTGTTTTCAAAACTCTATATGGCTTAACCCTTGATAATATGCAACCTTTAATTGATCCACCCCTTCGCAACTCTCTCCCTGGATCAAGAGATTATCTAACCCTCTACTATCTCAGTTGCAAAAATGTGATCTACAAGTCAATCTACATGTCAGGATTCTCCTACCTCTGTACCAAATGGTGGAATTCACTCCCAAAATTCATCACATGAGCACCTAATTATACAATATTCCAAAAATACCTTAAAGCCTCTGTGTTTAAGCAATTTCACTTGGATGTTCATAATTAATTTAAAACCCTAGTTGTATAATTATTCAATTTCTCTGTTCCATTCTAAAGCAAAGATACTTACCTGTAGCAGGTATTCTCCGAGGACAGCAGACTGAATATTCTCACAAGTGGGTCGACATCCACATCAGCACAGGAAACGGCTACAGTCTTCTGGTGTGCTTGCAGCGCGCATGCGCAGACTGACTTCCCACCTGCCGCATGAGCGCATACCTCAGTTAATTCTAAAGCTTAAGCAAAGGAAAAATTAATTCTTACCTGATAATTTTCTTTCCATTAGTCCCAACAGATCAATGCAGAGACTTGTGGGTTGTGTCCCTCTACCAGCAGGTGGAGATTGAGAGAACATCCGAGGTTTGCTATATGTGGACCTGTGCAGCCAAGTAAACCTCAGTATGAACAATACCAAAGCAGTGGAATGGAAACAATAGAAAACTCTCCTTACATTGTCAGACCAAATGCCCAACATACTTCCACCACGTCCAAATTTATTTGTTTTTATTATTTAATCAAATGAAGAAACATTCAGAACAACGAAACCCGAAAAAACTAACCAACCGAAACGAAACCGCAGACAGTAAATCCAGGGGGGGCTCTGGATTGATCTGTTGGGACTAATGGAAAGAAAATTATCAGGTAAGAATTAATTTTTCTTTCCGTAGCGTCCCACAGATCAATCCAGAGACTTGTGGGACGCACCCAAGCAGTCCTCAAGTAGGGCGGGACACCCCCAACCCGGCAAAAATCACCGACAAGCCAAACACCGCATCCTGCCAAGCTGCCACATCCACTCGATAATGACGAGTGAATGTATGGACTGAAGCCCATGTAGCGGCTCTGCAGATATCTTTCAGAGAAACCACAGGACTCTGCATAGGAGGAAGCCTGAGCTCACATAGAATGAGCACGGATTTGCGTAGGGGCTTGCTTGCCCAATGCCACGTAGGCCGAAGTGATGGCCTCCCGCACCAAATGGGCTATGGTGGCCTTGGAAGCCATATGACCCTTCTTACTGCCTCCAAAAAGGACGAAGAGATGGTCAAAAAGACGAAATTCATTTGTCACCTCCAAATACCTGAGAAAAGCCCGTCTCACGTCGAGGCAGCGAAGAGCCCGGAATTGCTCGGGGTAATCTTCCCGGCGAAAAGTCGGCAAATGCAAAGACTGCCCCGAATGGAAATGAGAAACCACCTTGGCCAAAATGAAGGAACTGTCCTAATCGATACCCCCGATTCCGTAAAATGCAGGAAGGGGGTCTCTGCAAAAAAGAGCCTGCAACTCTGAAATTCTCCAAGCCGAAGTAATGGCTACTAGGAAAATCACCTTCAAGGTAAGATCCTTAACCATAATCCCCAATAAGGGTTTGAAAGGAGGACGCTGAAGCACTTTGAGAACTAGATTCAGGTTCCAGGATGGCAGAACTGGCACGTGCGGAGGACGCAACCGATTTATGCTCCTCAAAAAACGAACCACATCCGGGTGGGAGGCGATCAATGCCCCCTGAAGCCAGGCTGCCGAGTCTGGAGGTTGATCTGAAGACCTGTTTTCTAGAAGGACCAGGCTCCCTGAGTGTGAAGCCCATCTACATGAGCTCCCCACCCCAGGAGGAATGCATCCATCGTCAGCACTTTTTGTGGCTGAGGAATTTGGAATGATCGTCCCATGGTCAAATTGGATCGGATTGTTCACCACTGAAGAGAATTCCGAAAGTCGGTGGACAGTTGGATCACATCTTGATACCACTGGTAAGCTAGGGTCCATTGAGCAGATCTCATATGTAGACGTGTTACATGAACTATGGAGGCCATGTGCCCCAAAAGTCTCAACATCTGCCGAGCTATGATCTGCTGAGCTGCTCGAACTGCGGACACCAAGGACAATAGGTTGTCTGCCAGTGTCTCAGGAAGATAAGCTCGAGCTGCCTTCATGTCAAGTAGTGCCCCAATGAACTCCAATTTCTGAACAGGAGTGAGATGGAGTAATTTATTATGAACCCCAGTAGCTCTAGAACTTGAATAGTCACCCGCATGGACTCCCAAGCACTGTCCTCTGAGGTGCTCTTTACCAGCCAATCGTCGAGGTAAGGAAACACATGCACTCCCAGTCTGCGTAGCGACGCTGCAACTACTGCTAGACACTTTGTAAAAACTCTGGGCACAGACGCCAGGTCAAAGGGCAGTACACGGTACTGAAAGTGCTGTGTTCCCAGCCAAAATCGAAGGTACTTCCTGTGAGCTAGAAGTATCGAGATGTGTGTGTGTAAGCATCCTTTAAGTCCAGAGAGTATAGCCAATCATTTTCCTGAATCATGGGAAGAAGGGTGCCCAGGGAAACCATCCTGAACTTTTCTAGGACTAGGAATTTGTTCGGGGCCCTTACGTCTATGATAGGATGCATCCCCATGTATTCTTTTGCACAGGGAAGTACCTGGAATAGAATCCCAGCCCTTCTTCCCCTGCTGGAACAGGTTCGACCGCATGGGCCTTTAGATGGGTGGACAGTTCCTCTGCAAGTACCTGCTTGTGCTGGGAGCTGTAAGAATAAGCTCCCAGTGGGCAATTTGGAGGTTTGGATTCCAGATTGAGGGTGTATCCTAACCGGACTATTTGAAGAACCCACCAATCGGAGGTTACGAGAAGCCACCTTTGGTGAAAAAACATCAATCTCCCTCCAACTGGCAAGTCATCCGGTACGGCGAGTTTTACTGAGGCTATGCTTAACTGGAGCCAGTCAAAAGCCCATCCCTTGCTTTTGCTGGGGAGCAGCAGGGGCCTTAGGCGCACAGTGTTGACGAGAATGAGCGTTCTGGGGCTGAGCCTGACTAGGCTGTCGTGACACCAGAATGTACCTATGTCTAGCATAGGAATAGGGAGCACTCCGCACCCCCCCCCCCCCCAAAAAAAAAAACCTCCTAGTTGAGGAGGCTGTAGCAGAAGGCGCCTGGTGGGAGAGAGAAGCCATAGCATCATTGTGCTTCTTGATCTGGTCAACAAGATCTTCTATCTTCTCTCCAAAAAGTCTATCCCCCCAACAAGGTACATCCACCATCTGCTGCTGGACTGAATGATCCAGGTCAGAGACATGCAGCCATGAGAGTCTGTGCATCACTATTCCCTGAGCAGTGATTCTGGAAGCCACATCAAAAGAATCGTAAGCGACCCTGGCGAGGAATTTACAACAAACCCTCTGCTGCCTGACCACCTGGCGAAAAGGCTCGGCTTGCTCTGGAGGGAGGGCATCGACCAAGGCAGACAGCTGCCTCACCAAGTTCTGCAAGTGAACGCTCGTGAACAGCTGGTAAGGCTGGATACGGGCAGTGAGCATAGCAGCCTGATACATCGTCCAAGGTCCTAGCTTCTCTGCCTGGGGGCGCTGAACAGGAATGCATGCCAATACTCATGCAAATAGCCTTGCCATATACACACAAAATTAATATATCTGGAAGCCAACTAATGACTGTTTTCAGAAGCAATAGTAGAAGGCCACTCCTACCCAAAGACTTCAGAATCCAAACATGCTCATTCTTACCTGCCCTTGGGAAAGGGGAAAGAAATGATCAGCCCAATACTCTAAGCTACTTATCCAGGTAGCAGGTGCTGCAATACAGATGAGGAGCACTGACTGGAGCCATATCCAGATTTTCAGCAGCATTATCCAGATAATGCTGCTGAAAAAGCTCTATAGTGTGTCCTGGTGCTACCCAGATAGCACTGGAATACAGCCTAGGAGGAGCCAGGGGTAACCTGAAGTCCAGTGATATTCAGCACCATTCTCTGGATAACTATCCAGGTAGCTATCCAATAACAGTGCTGTATATTGTTGCCATTACTCAGATTCTCATGACTCTGCCCATTATATCCAGATATTCAGCACTGCAATAGCTGGATATCAGTGCTGAATATACAGATATATCTTTTAATCATTGTGACCAGCATTTAAAACACATGCTGACCACCACAGCTGAATATTGGGTCATCTATTTTTTATATAAATTAGGGGGCTTTTTACTAACGTGTGTTAAGTGTTGCTGACTTTTCAACTTATCTTAACTTCATGCTCCAGCACGGTCGCTTCCCCTTTGAACAGGGCCATATACTCCTGACACCAATCCCAAAGGACCCGAAATGTGGACCTAGTATTATTAGCAACTATTGCCCTGTTGCTACAATCCCATTGCTTGTTAAGGCTATGGAAAGCTTGGTGAATTTGCAGCTATCTGAGCATTTGGACAAATTCTCGATTCTTCATGCCTCCCAATCTGGATTCCAGCCCCACCATAGCACCGAGACAGTACTGGTTACTCTCCTGTCCAACTTTAGAACAGAACTGTCTTTCGGAAAGAACATCTTACGTCTTCAATTTGACATGTCAAGCGCGTTCGACATGGTTGACCAGAGTCTCCTCCTTATGTTACTAGCTGAAAATGGTGTTGGAGGTCCTGTCTTGGATTGGTTTAGGGAATTTCTGTCATGCCGATCCTATTGGGTCAAAGTCCAGTCCTCTATCTCGCCATCTTGGAAGTCTCGCTGTGGGGTTCCTCAAGGCTCTCCCCTTTCACCTACCTTGTTCAACATCATGATGTCTCCTCTCGCCGCAGCCCTTCACAACAACAGCCTGAATCCATACATCTATGCTGACGATGTGACCATCTACATCCCCTTTCACTCATCCTTAGCCGAAATCTCAGCTGAAATTCAAAACAGCCTCGCCATCATGACCAATTGGGTTAACACATTTAAGTTTAAACTCAATCAGGAAAAAACGCAGTGCCTCATCCTCTCTTCCCAGTTTAAAAAGTCTATACCGGGCACGGTTACTGCGCAGAACATCACCATTCCTGTTGCTGCCAGCTTGAGACTCCTTGGGGTCATTCTGGACCCCCATTTGACTCTTGAGCTCCAAATTTTGTCTGTAACGAAGCGTATGTTCCTTTCCATGCGATCCCTCAAGCGAATCAAGCAGTTCCTACCATTTGGCCTGTTCAGGACACTAATCCATTCCCTCGTCTTGAGCCACTTCGACTACTGCAATGGAATTTATACTGGTTGCAAAGAACACGCCCTTAAGAAACTTCAGACTGCGCAGAACACGGCGGCGCGATTGCTATTTGGCAAATCGCAGTTTGAGGCAGCAAGACCTCTTTGTGAGAAGCTCCACTGGCTCCTGATCAAAGAGCTTATTGAATTCAAAGTCTGTGCTCTCGCTCACAAGATTGTCTATGGGGACACTCCAGCCTATATGGTTAGTCTAATCGACCTCCCATCCAGGAATTCCGAGAAGTCGTCCCGCACCTATCTCAATCTCCACTTTCCTAACTGCAGGAACTTAAGATAGTAACATAGTAACATAGTAAATGACGGCAGAAAAAGACCTGCACAGTCCATCCAGTCTGCCCAACAAGATAACTCATATTTGCTGCTTTTTGTGTATACCCTACTTTGATTTGTACCTGTGCTCTTCAGGGCACAGACCGTATAAGTCTGCCCAGCACTATCCTCACCTCCCAACCACCAGCCCTGCCTCCCAACCACCGGCTCTGGCACAGACCGTACAAGTCTGTCCAGCACTATCCCCGCCTCCCAACCACCAGTCCCGCTGCCCACCACCGGCTCTGACACAGACCGTATAAGTCTGCCCAGCACTATCCCTGCCTCCCAACCATCAGCCCGCCTCCCGATCTTGACTAAGCTCCTGAGGATCCATTCCTTCGGCACAGGATTCCTTTATGCTTATCCCACGCATGTTTGAATTCCATTACCGTTTTAATTTCCACCACCTCCTGCGGGAGGGCATTCCAAGCATCCACTACTCTCTCTGTGAAAAAATACTTCCTGACATTTTTCTTGAGTCTGCCCCCCTTCAATCTCATTTCATGTCCTCTCATTCTACCACCTTCCCATCTCCGGAAAAGGTTTGTTTGCGGATTAATACCTTTCAAATATTTGAACATCTGTATCATATCACCCCTGTTTCTTCTTTCCTCCAGAGTATACATGTTTAGTTCAGCAAGCCTCTCCTCATACATCTTGTAACGCAAATCCCATACCATTCTCGTAGCTTTTCTTTGCACCGCTTCAATTCTTTTTACATCCTTAACAAGATACGGCCTCCAAAACTGAACACAATACTCCAGGTGGGGCCTCACCAACGACTTATACAGGGGCATCAACACCCCCTTTCTTCTGCTGGTCACACCTCTCTCTATACAGCCTAACAACCTTCTATATACGGCCACCGCCTTGTCACACTGTTTCGTCGCCTTCAAATCCTCAGATACTATCACCCCAAGATCCCTCTCCCCGTCCGTACCTATCAGACTCTCCCCGCCTAACACATACGTCTCTCGTGGATTTTTATTCCCTAAGTGCATCACTTTGCATTTCTTCGCATTGAATTTTAATTGCCAAACCTTAGACCATTCTTCTAGCTTCCTCAGATCCTTTTTCATGTTTTCCACTCCCTCCCGGGTGTCCACTCTGTTACAGATCTTAGTATCATCCGCAAATAGGCAACTTTACCTTCTAACCCTTCGGCAATGTCACTCACAAATATATTGAACAGAATCGGCCCCAGCACCGATCCCTGAGGCACTCCACTACTCACCTTTCCTTCCTCCGAGCGAATTCCATTCACCACCACCCTCTGGCATCTGTCCGTCAACCAGTTCCTAATCCAGTTCACCACTTCAGGTCCTATCTTCAGCCTCTCCAGTTTATTTAAGAGCCTCCTGTGGGGAACCGTGTCAAAAGCTTTGCTGAAATCTAAGTAGATTACGTCCATAGCTCGTCCCTGATTCAATTCTCCTGTCACCCAATCAAAGAACTCAATGAGATTTGTTTGGCATGATTACCCTTTGGTAAAACCATGTTGTCTCGGATCTTGCAACTTATTGGCTTCTAGAAAATTCACTATCCTTTCCTTCAGCATCGCTTCCATTACTTTTCCAATAACCGAAGTGAGGCTTACCGGCCTGTAGTTTCCAGCTTCTTCCCTATCACTACTTTTGTGAAGAGGGACCACCTCTGCCGTTCTCCAATCCCTCGGAACCTTTCCCGTCTGCAATGATATATTAAACAAATCTTTAAGAGGATCCGCCAAAACCTCTCTGAGCTCCCTCAATATCCTGGGGTGGATCCTGTCCGGTCCCATGGCTTTGTCCACCTTTAGCTTTTCAAGTTGTTGATACACACTTTCTTCCGTGAACGGTGCTCTATCCACTTCATTCTCAATTGTATTATTTCCAGTCCATCGCGGTCCTTCTCCAGGATTTTCCTCTGTGAAAACAGAACAAAAGTATCTATTTAGCAAATTTGCTTTTTCTTCATCATTTTCCACATAGCGGTTCGCAGTATCTTTTAGTTTCACAATTCCCTTTTTAGTCATTCTCCTTTCACTAATATACCTGAAGAAATTTTTGTCACCCCTCCTTACATTTCTAGCCATTTGTTCTTCTGCTTGCACTTTTGCCAGTCATATCTCTCTCTTGGCTTCTTTCATTTTCATCCGGTAATCCTCCATGTGTTCCTTTTCTTGAGTTTTTCTGTATTTCTGGAACGCCAACTCTTTAGCCTTTATTTTCTCAACCATTTGCTTGGAGAACCATATCGGTTTCCTTTTTCTCTTGCTTTTATTTACTTTCCTTACATAAAGGTTCGTGGCCCTATTTATAGCTTCTTTCAGCCTGGACCACTGTCCTTCCACTTCTCGCATTTCCTCCCAGCCCATCATCTCCTTCCTCAAGTATTCCCCCATTTTACTAAAGTCAGCCCGCTTGAAATCCAGGACTTTGAGTTTTGAGTGGCCGCTCTCCACTTTAGCTGTTATATCAAACCAAACCGTTTGATGGTCACTGCTGCACAGGTGGGCACCCACTCGGATATTTGACACGCTATCCCCATTTGTGAGCACCGGATCCAGTGTCGCTCCCTCCCTCGTGGGTTCCGTCACCATTTGTCTGAGCAAAACACTTTGGAAAGCATCCACGACTCTACTTCTTTCCGATTCCGCAGATGGGACCTTCCAATCTACATCCGGCAGATTGAAATCTCCCAGCAACAGCACCTCTCTCTTGCTTCCCAACTTTTGAATATCTGCGATCAGGTCTTTATCTAATTCCTCCAATTGTGTCGGAGGTCTGTAAACAACACCCACGTGGACAGAGGTTCTATCATCTCTTTTTAAGGTGATCCATATCGCTTCTTCCTTTCCCCAGGTCCCTGTCATTTCGGTCGCAGTGATATCATTCCTCACATACAGAGCTACTCCGCCACCTTTACGACCCTCTATATCCTTCCTAAATAGATTATAGCCTGGTATGTTTGCATCCCATTCATGGGAACCATTTAGCCATGTCTCTGTGATTGCAACAACATCCAAGTCTGCCTCCAACATCAGGGCCTGAAGGTCATGAACTTTATTGCTTAGACTGCGAGCATTTGTGGTCATCGCTTTCCATCTACATTTCCTGGTATGCGTTTCAACAATAGTGATTTGGGGGTTTATTTTCTCTTTGGGTACCTTCATATCTTTTTGTTCCACTTTTATTATTTTTTCTTTGGCTTCCGTTCTGTTTTCAAGAACATCACTGTGCTGTAATGGAGTAAAATAATAATGTAATGGTGCTGTAATGGAGTAAAAGATATAAGCTGTTCTTTGCCTCTTTGTTCAGCTTCACATGCCCCCGTTTCTGGAACGCTCTACCATCAATGTTAAAAGAGACAGCCAATCACAGTCTGATCAAGAAATCTCTAAAGACCTACCTGTGTGGTCGATCTTACTCTGCTCCTGCCTGATCTTCTGCATTCCCCCATTCCTCTCCCCTGTTGACCCCCTCTCCTCCCCTCCTCTTCTCTCTACTCTGTTTGCACCATAATTATTATATTGTACTTTTCCTAAACATTGTAAGCCACATAGAGCCTGCCATGGTGGGATTATGTGGGATATAAATGTTCACAATAAATAAATAAATAAACATGCAAATTACAGTGCATTAACCACTACTACAGAAGCACAATAACAGTTACCCCAGAAGCATGATGGTTTGTATGCACTAATTCAAGTGCTAACTGCATATTGTGTTAGAGGGCAGGAACTAAGCAAGTCACAGACAGGATCTTAGATGTTTACATTCCTATTAGATCAGATTAGAACGGGTGTGGACTGCATAATGCTGTGAGTACAGCTGATATTTATTGGGCCCACATAACGTTTTTTTTTTTATTTCAGCACCATGATACAGCTCCCAGCCTCCCTCCTTCTCTCGCACCCTCCTCCAGCCTGTGTCATGTAAAAGACCAAGTCACACCCCCACCCCCCAGAATGTCGTCCCCCACTACCACCCTGGCAGTCTACATAGCCCCACCACCCCAGGCTTACCTCTGTTCCTTGGTGGTCCAGTGGGGCATTGAGGGCAGGAGTGAAGCTCCCTCGCTCCTGCCCCTTGTGGCAGGCTGGAGAAAATGGCTGCTGTGACCTCTCACGGCAGCTTGCAATACTTGAGTAGTACGGTATCGCTGCCATGAGAGGTTGTGGCAGCCATTTTCTCCAGCCTGCCACAAGAGGCAGGAGTAAGGAGTCTTCGCTTCTGTCCTCAACACCCCACTGGACCACCAAAGAACAGGGGTAGGCTCAGGGGACCTACCTAGACTGCTGGGGTGGGAGAAAATGTTCCAGACTAGGGGAGGGGAGATAGAAGGAGGGGCCATGAGGGGGATGACAGCAATGAAATAAAAATATAAAAGTTATGCAGGTGCTGGCCAATATTCAGTGCCGGCCCCACATAGCTAAGCCACTCTCTGTACCACCCTTGACCTGCCCACTTTTTCTGGGGATGGTGGGGAGGGGATATTCAGTGGCACTGCCCGCTTCAGTGCAACTGAATATCAGGAGTATAAGTGGTGGTAAGTGATTTAAGTGGGCAGGAGTCTTTCCCGCCCACTTAAGTCGATCTGAGTATCTGCCAGAATGCACTTCAGTAAAAGAGTCCCTTAAAGTTTTATGCAAGAGCCAATGTACTAAAGTGTGCTGTTTTCACAAGTTTTAACATGTGTGAAAAACACTTAGCACAATAAGCTAGTTTGCATGTGTTAATAGTGCTTTTTAACATGCATAAACCAGTTTGAAAGTTTTAACACAAAAATATGCTAATAAGGGTAATGAGCTGTTTTGCATCTCATTATCTATTACCACAGTGAAAAAGTAGGCACACATTATTTCAAATGTATTAATACTAATTCACTACATCTCAGAAAGTGTGGTTCAGTATTTGTGATATCATAATACAGTACATATGTGAATACTGTACAATAGGCAGCAACATGTGCTTCATTTGCATCTTATTATCATCAACCATTAATATCTGTAAGCATTCTTTATGCTTTTCTTAGATTTGTGATATGTTCATGTATGCATGCACATGGATGAGGAGTGCATGTATACAAAAGTCAGAGAAAGAGGTATATGGGGATATGTATGCATAATCTGTTGAAATTTTTGTGCAATAAGTAGACTATCAACTCCAGTATTCAACAGATGAGGACTTACTTACACAAAAGAATAGAAATAGTACAGGGTTGGCCAGTTTTCAACTTTTCCCTTAGACTTTTTCCAATACAGTTACAATGAAATGGCAGAAGAAAACACTAACAAAGTGTGGCATGGGTCAGCTCCCATGATCTGAAAAACATACATTTCCTTCCATGTGAAATAATAAAATACATAGGTAAAACTGGATGATAGCTGATATAAATATATTTAGGGAACAGGTATGGGGGAAGGGGTGGAAAATTCAAGCCACGTATCTAGTTAGGGAATCTGAGGACAGAATGGGAAGCAGGCAGAAGCCTGAAGATGGAGAGTGCAGGCAGGATCTAGCTCCAAAAATTGATATTTCAGCCCTAATAAATACTTTCTTTCCTTCATCTTTCCTCATACCAATCTTCTGGCACTTTGTATTCAAGTATGCTCTTAAAGAGTATTGAGAAAATTTGATCATAAAAAACTTATTTAGTTTGAAAACACATTGAACAGTAGTTTAACATTCCATTTTACAACAACAGATGCTCAGTAAAATCCAATTATCCACTGCAATTTGCTTTTTTTTAAGCCAAAGCTACAATACCAAATAGCCAACAGAACAATGGCTTCTAAACTCACTTTTGCACACACACACAGGAGAATTATCACCTTCACCAGAATCGACCCCTTACTGTTAATGACAACGTAAGAAGAATCCTTTCTCCATGAATAGCTGGATACCACAAGGATAGCAAAAGACACTCAAAGCTTGCTACCCGTGTTCTCCAGATAACTAGCCGACAAATAATATTCATTTTTTTTTTTTTTTTAAAAGGGAACTAAAAGGTTATTTCTCACAACACTAGAAATCAAAGGTTTTCATTTCACCCGGGCCCCGACGTTATGCATCAGGAAGCCACAAGCCACTCAAGTCAGGAGGGAACCAACTCCCCGAGACCAAAATAAACTATTTCCAACACTCCGCCGCCTCTTCAAAGTCTTAAAACCGAAACAGACACAGCTCTCTTTGACACACACGACATGTAAGCACCAAGGACAGCTCTCTGACGGACCGACAGGAAAAAGAAAATAAAATAAAAAAGAAACCAACTAATTTCCCTGACGTCACTATTTAACGGCAACATCATCCAAAACCAAGCGGGAAAATAACATTCAGCATCGGTCCTGCAGCCTTAACGAGAAGAAACCGGGGGCTCTTACCTGGCATAGGCGGCGTTGTCCCGCTCGCAGCGGCCGTCCCGGTGCCTCTCCCAGTCCTTGCCGTGCTTGCAGGTGGTGAGCAGCAGCAGGTCGTCGCCGTTGTGGATGTGGTAGAGCGCGTTGCGGGTCTCCGAGCCGATGCCGGTCAGGTAGCGCTTCCCCTTGAACACCAGCAGGTGCCTGCGGGCCGGGGGCAGGAGGCGGTGGTCGGCGGCCAGCGCCCCCCTCCGGCCGCCCTTCTGCGGGTGGTCTTTGGAGAAGAGGGGCAGCGAGACGTCGAAGCGCGGCCGGAAGGTGTCCGCGGCCGAGCTGGCCTTGGCCAACAGCGCCAGGGCCGGATCGAAGCCCAGCTCGTGGTCGGTGTAGTCCGGCCAGGTGCCCGAGTACAGGTTGAAGAGCAGGTGGTTCCGGCCGTCCCGCCACAGCGGCAGGCTCTGCAGGCGAGCCCGGACGTTGGCCACGTACTCCGGCGACAGCTGGTCCCGGTCCAGGGTGTCGACGGCCGGCACGAACAGGCACGCCCGGTCCGGGTCCGCCGTGTAGAAGCGGGAGTTCTCCAGCGCGCCCAGCACCTTGCGGTAGGTGTCCGACACCTGGTCGCCCTTCTGCCGCGGATACACGTACACCCTGAAACCGTGCCTCTGGCACGGGCTAAAGTCGAAGCAGGTCTCCATGCGGCACCCCCTGCTGCCCCTGTAGGCGCCGGCTCGGCTCTTCTCCTCCCGCTGCCAGGGCTCGGCACCCTCTGCCTCCTCGTCTTCCTCGGGCTTCAGGTAGCCGCCGAGCGGGCTGCTCCAGCGGGGCCAGCGGCGCCTGGCAGGCTGCGCTCGGTGTCCAGGGAGCGGGAGGCTCCGGCTGCTGTCCGGGGACAGGGCGGAAGCCCAGGGAGCAAAGGGGGTGGGAGATGGGAGTCCGAGGCGCGGCCCCCCGAAATAGATACCCAGCAGCAGGCAGCAGGCTCCTAGTGACAGCAGCAGGTACCTTTTGTTGGCCTGCATGTGGGCTGCGGCGGGCTTAACGGAGACCGGTAGATGGGAGCCGCGGGGCGCAGAGCATGGGAAAAAAAGTTGGGGTGGGGGGACGGAAGAGTCCAGATCACTGTCACAATATTGCTCTGTTCCCGGAGAAGCTATTTTAAGTTTGCTCGGCCACTGAGGTGGGGGTTAACCCCCCCGTCCTTCTCTGCTCGCTGTCCCGGGACTGCCTTCTTACCCTGAAAGGGAACGAGCTCGGCCGCTGACCCCGGAGCAGCAGCAGTCCTATACTGCTCCGAAGTGACAACAGCTGCAGTAAACAGTAGTAAAGAGAGTCCGCGTGTCACCGGGGAGGGTCAGTCAAGCGCACACTTCCCTCCTCCCCCGAGAACCCTTACCACACACGAGTCACGACATCCGAATTAGACGGCGGCAAGATGTCCAGGCACAGGCAGTCCACACTTCAGGACCGCTCGCCCTGTGCGCTCGTTCTTCTGGTGAACCGTGTACTACTTCTTTTCCTCAAATTGTGTTTTCAGTTTTGGTGAAGGAGGCATGAGCCTGTACCGGCTCCCTCTGTGCCTCGGGATCCAGAGGCTGCTGGTGGTGGTGCTGCTGCCTCTTCCTCCTTCCTTATTCACGGCTGTGGTTTGATGCACTCTTAACATACAGCACCCCACTCCGCCCATTAAACTCTTCTCATCGCCTCAGTCCTTAGCTCGATCATTGCCGCCGGCGCCTCCCCAGCACCCCCCTCCTCCCTTTTCATCTTCAAGCATCTCCCGCTTGCATCCATTCGCCCCCGTTTATTTCTCTTCAATTCTGTTACTCTCCTCTAACCGCTCGCGGCTCTGCATCCCGGGCTCATCTTCCTGTTATCTGGGTATGAAGAAGGCGCACTTTATCCGACTGGGGGTTTTCCTCTCGTCGCTCTTTGACCCCTACCACCCCCTCCCCTTAGGCAGGAACGCACATTCTGTCATAAACCGCCTCACTTTCCAGTTTTGGCTGTCATCCCGGGCCCAGGAGTAGCGCTGGGATAATTCTGTCAGCCGTTGCGCCGTCTGCCGGCCGTTCCTCTCCTCCTGATGTCGAGACCTCCACTTCTCCCGCCGTTTTCGTGCAGCAGCTGAGCTCGTGCTGATGTCACCCGAAAGCTCTGCATTAAGTTTTCAGATTACCACCTGCTGCTAGCAGTGAGAAGGACAGCAGGCAAGAGGAGGTGCTTGGGAGTGTCTGCATTTGGCCTCTGCCAAAGAAATAAATAATAATTATGAAGTCTTTTTACTAAGCTGTGGTAAAAGGGGCCCAGAGTTAGCATCAGCACCTGTTTTTGAGGCACTGTCTTTTGTTCTCAAAAAGAAATGGCTGTGCTTTAAGTGAATCACCCCTCCCTATTTCAGGAGGCAGCAAATACCGCCACCTATTGAGGTGGTGGTAAGGGCTCCTGCGCTAACCCAGTGGTAACCGGGCAGCATGATTACCACCGAGTAAGCACCAGCACCACAAAAATAGAAAATATTTTTGTAGCTCCAAAAATGATTTGCGCTGGGGGTGAGAATTACCACTGGGTGTAGTTCCAGATTGGCACGCAGCAAACTTGTTGGCGGGCACCAACCCTTTAGTAAAAGGGCTCCTATATATAAAACCTGCCAGAGCTGCTGCAGGTGTCAACACAAGTGAGAGCCAACTCAGAGCTGCCAAGAAACACAGTTCTAGGAGGGAGACTTTTGGCCTGTCCTGCTTTTGAACTTACATCCCAGAGTCAAAGATGTGAATGGTCCCCCATTCAAAGAGTGAAACTCCCTGTCCCTGCCCTCCCCCATTTCTTTATTTGCTTGCTTATTTATTTATTTATTTATTTATTTATTTATTTATAAATTGGATTCCATACAATCTCACAGTTCTAGGTGGATTATAAAACACTAACATGCATAATTAAAACAGTCAAACACAAGCATCAAAACATAATAACATTGAGAGCCTTTTCAGCATGCTAGAGTTTAAAACATTCTTTAAATGTCAAAATAGCACATACTACCAAAAAAGTCACTAGTGTTATGAAAAAGCTTTTTTTAACAGGTACATTTTTAATTGTTTCCTAAAAACCATAAATGATTCAACTTTGTGCAATTCCAAAGGTAACACATTCCACAATTTAGGGCCAATCACCTGAAAGGCTGAAGAACACATCCAAAAATTTCTAATAATAATAAATCTCATATGCGATAATCAAAATTTAAAAAATTAATTTTGATGATGTTTTAAATGATTTCGTAAAGACAGTGCCAAATCTAGCAGAATTCCTAGGCAACAGATTTCCTTAAGGATTGGGCTTATGCAACCATCTACACAAAAAATTTGAAGGACAGCTTACAAAGCTAGTTCAAGCTAGAAACAAAACTTGTGTTTTTGCTACATTCAGTTGAAGTTTGTTGGCAGGCATCCAATTTTGGATAAGTTTAATAGAATACACCAAACATTTCAATGCTAAATCAATAGTAGTTTCGACCAGGAAAATAAATTGCAAGTCGTCAACATACAGTTTATAATTCAAACCTAAATGGGTTTGTAATTTGCAAACTGGGATCATGTATAGGCTAAAAAGTAAAGCTAAAGGTGTTGACCATGGCAAACCTGATTTGACATGGATTCAAGAATAGATATTAAGATTGTGTTTTACTTGAAAAGTACACTTATCCAAAAAGGATGGAACATTTTGTGTCAGCCCAAAACTCTCAAATATGTTCATTAGAATTCTATGGTTAATAGTGTCAAAGAAATATCAAGAGTAACTATAAAATATTGTAATCCCTGATCAAAGCCTAATCTGATTATAACCAGGACTGAAATAAGTAGTGTCTCTGTATTGTATTTAGACCTAAAGCCAAACTGATGTTTATCCAATCAATTGTTTTGGTCTATAAAGCCGTGAAGCTGATCATGGACTTTTTGGCCCCAGTCAATCAATCTCCATCCTCCAGCAGCCCGTCTTGGTATCAGGGAACAGCATAACCCCTCCCCCTTCAATAAACCTCCATTGATCTCTAATGACTCATCCTTCCCAGCATCCTACCCTCTGCACTCAATCACCAGCCCCCTCCCTCAGAGATGCCAAGTGTCCCCCATCTCAAAGAGTGAGATTCAACTCCCCACCCCCTCCTTGAGTGAGATTAAGAAGGCCGGCGAGAGGTCACACATAATATGGCGGCTGCCACATGGGAACTCCTGGCCTGCGCTGTGCTCCTCTTCCAGCTTCCCCGCTACAAAGAGTGACATCACAAGAATCCCAGCGGGAATTGGTGGAGAAGCCAAGGAGGAGGTGGGTCTTGAGCCAGCAGCGGGAAGAAGGGAAATAAAGAGCTGCCGAGGAGGTGAAGGGGCCTCTTCGGCAGTAGACAGCGGGATCGCTTTGTGGTTAATGTCTTCCTTTCTGGGTTTTTGTTCACCTTCGGTTTCAAACTGTAACAGACACCAAGAGCAAGGTGTGGCTAAGGAGTCAGGCTTTCAGGAACAAGGTTCAAAAACAAAACACACAGAAACAATGCTTTCAAACACAAGACTCATAGAAACACAGTTAAATAAGAACAAGAGTAAAGCTTCAAGAACAAGGTTTACAAAAGCAAGACTTTCAGGAACTTGGTTCAGAAACAAGACATTCAGAAACAAGGCTTTCAGAAAGAAGACTCAGAAACACAAGAACAAGCCATCAGGGACAAGACTCACAGGAACAAAGCCAGGCTGGAATCAAAGCATGCAGGAACAGAGTCAAGCAGGGACTGGATCTAAAAGGGAACACAAAGACAAGGTTAAAAGACCTGTTGCAAAGGCAAAGGCTTGAGAGTTCCGAGGTGGTTTATAAAGGACTTTGCTGATGATGTCACAACTTGGAATGAGGCTTGAATAGCAGGAACACCAGAGCGAAGTCTGGATTGCAGGAACACCATACAGCAGATGCATCAATGCAGGAACAAAGCAGTCTGGAGAAGCCACAGAGCCAGACCACTGGAAAAAGGTGAGTCTGGATGCAGGGGCACTGCCACAGTCGTGACACAGTCCCACTAAGACCATCAGCTGGTTAGGGAACTAGCCTTGCCTTTCTGGGTAGCTGGTTCAAATCCCATCGGTGAAGCTCGGTTCCCTCCCCCTCCCCCACATGCCACAGGTGTTTCCCCATCCCGCCTGGTACCCCGTCACACATCACATGAAAGTGTGTGCTGCAGACTACAGGGCAGGACTGTTCAGAGCTGCATTTCCATTGCCCTTTCTTGCAGCTTTACACAATGGTGAGCTATTGGTGCCATCTAAATGGATTGACGGGGGTAGGCTGCAGCTGGACATCTCCATCTCACAAGAGCAGGTCTGCATTCGCATCACCAGGTCAAAGACAGACCAGGGCAGAAAGGGTCACACCGTTACTTACATGGTGTTCAGAAACTGCTTACCTGCCCACTGGCCAACCTCTGGTCGTACTTCAAGGTGGGAGTACCAGGAGACCAGCTCCTCCTGTTGCACCAAGATGCCAGCCCACTTACTAGGTTTTCAGTTTACTGCAGTTTTCGTATGGCTCTCCATAGTGCTCTGGAACTCACTCCTTCTGAATTGGTGTGGGTACTGCCACCTCCCTGCGTGGGCTCTGTTCCCAGTAATTCAGTAGCTGGGCTGTTGGAGGCCTTAAGGAGCAACAACAAATGGTGTGGATCAGTGGACACTCTTATATCTTGAATACTAGCAAGCACTCGGTGGCCTGGACCCTGAGTATCCATCTGAGACTGGACATCAGAAATATATCCATCACCTGGCTGGAAGTTCTGGGTGTAAAATGGCACCAGCTCCTCACTTATGTCTGCACATTTCCGGATTCCGTGCTCATTCACTTAGGGGGAAGTGACATTTTTCAGACACCCTGCAGACATCTCATCACGACTGCAAGGCACGATCTCTTTGAGTTGTCCTTTCTACTGGACAGAACTGTGCTTCTCTGATCTGACATAATTCAATTCCAGGTTGTGGTCTCCAGGCATAAATGGACATATAAAAATTCTTCACAGAGGTAAAACAAATTGCAATATTTTTTCTTGACATATTTTTGGAGGCAGACTAGCTGAATAGTTTTATGATATGAGGATATTCAGAGTAAAAAAAATTCTAAGGTTAATAAGGTTTAGATATCAAACTTCTGAGTCAGAAATACTTATAAAGGTTGATTTTTGGATCTAGGTAAAGGTACAATAAGACCATTAAAAGAAGGTCTTTCTCAATTTCCTGTAGTATAACGTCTTCCAATATCAAAATCTTTTCATTAAACACCAGAAGTCTCAAACACAATAACATCTCTTTTAATTTACATCTTAACTGTAATCTTATGTTTACCTCTTTGATGCACAACCCTGACTTCCTCATTAATCCTATTTACCCAGAGATACCCACGCCAGAAAAAAGTTTGTTGATGGTGATGACTCAGAGGAACTGAAGCACATTACACAGATTCCAAAAGATGTAATGAAGTAAATTGGCAAGCTACAGAATATCAAATAACCAGAACTGGATGCTATATACCCAAGAGTTCTGAAAGAACTCAAAAATAAAATTGAGGACCTATTATTAGGTGATCTGTTATTTATCATTAAAATGAGCTACCTGAGGATTGGACGTAGCCACTGTAGCAGAAATTATTTAAAAGGGTGATCCAAAACTCTACAAACCAGTCAGCCTGACACTGATGCTGAATATAATGGTAGAAGCTATTTTGAAAATACAAAATGAATGGATATATGGATAAACAGGGATTAATAGGGCAGAGCCAACATGGTTTTAGCAAACAAAAGTGTTGCCTTAATCTGTTGGATTTAAGTCACTTGATATATTATATCTGAATTTTCAAAACACATTTGACAAAGTGCCTTATGAGAGGAAATTGAAAAGTCATGCCCTATTGAGGACTGAAAGTAGCTAATAGGAGACAGAATATGGGAATAAATACAGTGCAATCCGCTTAAGTGCAAGAGCCTGGGACCAAAGAAATACATACAGTTAACTGGAGCGTGCACTTAACTATTGTGACACAAAGAAGCTTCACATCTGATAAACATATGTACAGTACTGTTTAATATACGTACCGTATACAGTCTCCATTAACTGACGTTATATAGTCTCCTTTAACTGACATTAGGCTTACTTGAAGTAATCATTCTTAGTCCTCTGTACACTCTTGTGTCTGTGAGTTCCATAGACTACGTCTGCCAGACTGTAAAAACTGTCATAGCACTGACATCCAGTGGGCTCCAGATAGGCCCGCATGGTGTTGAGACTCTACAGTGCTCTTGCAAAAGTGACAGGAGGTTGTTGAATTTCGTCAGCACATGCCTCGCTGCTCATTTCATCATCTGTTCCATCATTAGCCATTGCCTGCGTGTAGGCGCATATCTGGACATCAGTGCTGTTGTCAGCTGTTTGTAGATCGTAATCAACAACTACGAAGTGATGAAACTCCTCTTCAGTAACACTGGCTAGGATGTCAATAGCCTGTTCATCTGACGCGTTTGCAACAGCTGCATCTATTTCATCCTTCTCCACATCCTTAACAAAGCTTGCCCGCTTGTAGCAGTTCACAGTGGTTGCCTGTGTAACATGATTCCAGGCTTCTTTCTGCATATGTAGGGAATCCAACAGTGATAGATTATGAGCCAGTTCAACAGCACGTTTATCCTTGCCAGTCTGGTCATCCATAACGCTCATCAGACGACATAGCACAAGAGCCCGATAATGTTGTTTGAAATTGGCTATTTATTTATTTATTGCATTTGTATCCCACATTTTCCCACCTCTTTGCAGGCTCAATGTGGCTTACAATACATCATGAATGGTGGAGATGTATAAGAAATAAACAATTAGTATTACATAGGATTTTGGGTAACATGATAATGATACAGCATGATATTAGTATAACAAGCAAATATTCAAGGCAGTACTGGATATATGTGAAGAAGTTCACATTTGTTGATCTTTGTGGTATGCCTTGTTAAAGAGATGGGTCTTCAATAGTTTGCGGAAGTCAGTTAGTTCATAGATCGATTTTAAGTTGCACGGCAGCGCATTCCAGAATTGTGTGCTCAAGTAGGAAAAGGTTGACGTGTGCATTAGTTTATATTTTAGACCTTTGCAGTTGGGGAAATGAAGATTGAGGAATGTGCGGGATGATTTTTTAGCATTCCTGGATGGTAATTCTATCAGGTCTAGCATGTAGGCTGGGGCATCTCCGTGAATGATTTTCCTGCTTATAATCGAATGAGAAAAATGCCCAAGTTCCGACCTAAATCGGGAGATGGACGTTTATCTCACAAACCCGAATAAAGCGGTATAATCGAAAGGCGATTTTTGGACGTTTTCAACTGCAATCCGTCGCGGATGCGGACAAAGTTGAAGGGGGCGTGTCAGAGGTGTGGCGAAGGCGGAACTGGGGCGTGGTTATCTGCCGAACAGAGATGGGCGCATTTCACCGATAATGGGAAAAAAGTATGCGTTTTTAGCTAGAATTTAGGACACTTTTCCTGGACCCTGTTTTTTCATGAATAAGGCCCCAAAAAGTGCCCTAAATGACCAGATGACCACTGGAGGGAATCGGGGATGACCTCCCCTGACTCCCCCAGTGGTCACTAACAAAAAATGAAGTTTCTCAACTTTTTATTTTCACCCTCATATGTCATACCCAGCTCCCTGGCAGCAGTATGCAGGTCACTGGAGGAGTTGTTAGGGGGTGCAGTGGACTTCAGGCAGGTGGACCCAGGCCCATCCCCCCTACCTGTTACAATTGTGCTGCTTAATGCTTATTAGTCGTCCAACCCCCCCAAACCCACTGTACTCACATGTAGGTGCCCCCCTTCACCCCTTAGGGCTATAGTAATGGTGTAGACTTGTGGGCAGTGGGTTTTGAGGGGGATTTGGGGGGCTCAACACCCAAGGGAAGGGTGCTATGCACCTGGGAGCTCTTTTACCTTTTTGTTTGGTTTTGTAAAAGTGCCCCCTAGGGTGCCCGGTTGATGTCCTGGCATGTGAGGGGGACCAGTGCACTACGAATCCTGGCCCCTCCCACGAACAAATGCCTTGGATTTATTCGTTTTTGAGCTGGGCGCTTTTATTTTCCATTATCACTGAAAAACAAAAACGCCCAGCTCACACATTGTTGAATAAAACATGGGCGTCTATTTTTTCCCAAAATACGGTTCGGTCCGCCCCTTCACGGACCCGTTCTTGGAGATAAACGCCCATGGAGATAGGCGTTTTCGTTCAATTATGCCCCTCTTTGTGGACTAGGGTACAGATTTTGAACATGATGCATTCTTTGAGAGGGAGCCAGTGCAACTTTTCTCGTAGTGGTTTAGCACTCTCATATTTTGTTTTGCCGAATTTGAGTCTAGCTGCCGTGTTCTGGGCTGTCTGAAGTTTCTTGATTATTTGTTCTTTGCAGCCGGCATAAAGTGCGTTGCAGTAATCTAGGTGGCTGAGTACCATTATTATGCCCTGATCCATAGGTTGGATCTGAGAGGTAGTGTTTGGTGGCAGGAAGACCACCTTGACTTTAGACAGCCTGACATCATCACTGTGTGCAGCACAATTATCACAAAGCAACAAAATCTGACATTTTTGTGCCGGTATTCTAGTGTCTAAGTTCTTTAGCCACTGCTTCCAAATTTCCACAGTCATCCATGAATTTGCATTATCCTCGTATGACATAGGAAGTTGCTTAACATTCTTGAAGCAACGGGGCTGTTTGCTCTTTCCAATGACGAGTGGTTCCAACTTTTTACTCCCATCCACATTGCAGCAAAGGAGGATCGTTAGTCGGTCCTTCAACATTTTACTTCCTGTAGTTTTGGCTTGCTTGAATGCAAGTGTTCCATCAGGAATCACTCGCCAGTAGAGACAGTTTTCGCCAGCACTGAAAATGTCACGAGGTGCAAACTCGTTCAAGATGGTAGGAAGAACTGAAACAACCCAATTTTCAGCACCAAAGTCATCAGCGTCTTGTTTTTCACCATGCTGTTTCTTGAATTTTATGTTGTTCCTCTCCTTCCATCTTTCCAACCATCCAACAGTGGCTTTGAATTCAGTTAGTCCAAGACTTTCAGCTAGCTGATTAGCTTTCTCCTTATGCAGTGGACCACTGACAGGAAACTGTCTGCTCCTGACTTGAGAAAACCACTGAAGAAGAGCATCTTCTACATCCTTAGCTTTTCCTGCCCGTTTTCGTTTCCTGTGTGGATTTGTATTGTTTTGCCAGTCTTCCAGAAGCCGATCTTTCTGCTTCAAGATACGTGAAATTTGACTGGGATTGACACCATATTCTTTAGCAATAGATGCTTGACTTTGTTTGTTTTCTAATTTTTTAAGAACTTCTATTTGTTCAGCCAGTGTTAAAGTCTTACAGTTGCGCGACAACGACGACTCCAGTGTATACTCTAACATTCTTTCGCTTATTCTGCCTGTGGCAGTTAACCAACGAGATTTAAAATTTACCGCCCCTTTGTCACGTACCAATCGGCTTCCATATTCCATGCGTGCGCTTATGCAGAGTCTTTCCTGCAGAGGAGCAGTCTTAAACCATGCATATAAGCAAATCTTGCACTTATCAGTGGTGCGCTAAACCGAAGTTTGTCCCCATAGAAATTGATGGCACCAAAAACGGGACCGAAGTACGGCATGCAGTTAGAGCATGCGCTTATCCGACGTGCACTTAAATGGAGTGCACTGTATTTTCTAAGTGGAGAAAGTCAATAGTTCTATGACCCATTGGATCAGTGCTCTTTAACATATCTGTAAACAATCTCTAAATGGGAATGATATGTGAGATGATTACGTTTGCAGATGACAAAGTTAATTTAAACATGGATTGAGAGGAAAACATGATGAAACTGAAGGAGTAAGCATATACATGGCAGATAAAATTTAATGTGGCTAACAGCAAAGACATGCACATAGAGAAAAATAATCCTAACTATAGTTACATGATGCTCGGTTCCATATTAGATGCTGCTACCCAGGAAAAAGATTTTAGAGCCCTTGAAGATAATACTTTGAAATCCTCTACTCAGTGTATGATGGCAATCAAAAAGCAAGTAGAGCTGTGGGAAAAGGATGGAGAATATTATGTCTTTGTATAGGTCTATGGTGTAAATGCATCTTCAATACTATGTGCAGTTCTGGGTGCACCATCTCAAAACGATACAGTGGAAGGGTGACCAAATGATAAGAATATGTAATAGCGTCTCTAGGGAGAAAGACTAAACAGGTTAAGGTTCTTCAGCTCAGGAAACTGTCTGCTCCTGACTTGAGAAAACCACTGAAGAAGAGCATCTTCTACATCCTCAGCTTTTCCCGCCCGTTTTCGTTTCCTGTGTGGATTTGTATTGTTTTGCCAGTCTTCCAGAAGCCGATCTTTCTGCTTCAAGATACGTGAAATTTGACTGGGATTGACACCATATTCTTTAGCAATAGATGCTTGACTTTTACTTGGAAGTGACCAATGATTTCCGGAAATCGGATCATCTGTTTGTCCTGTTTACAGGTCCTCGTAAGGGTCTGCAGGATTCTAAGCCTACAGTGGCAAGATGGGCAAGGAAGCCATTGCAGCGGCTTAGGTGGCCGCGGGGAAGGCCCATACCTTTGCCAGGCATTACCGCTTGACTGTGGCTGCTCGGGCGGAGGCCCGGTTTGGAGCTTCAGTGTTGCGGTCAGGGATTTCTATGTCCCGCCCTGGGTGAGTACTGCTTCGGTACATCCCACCAGTCTATGGATTGATCAGCTTGATGATATGGAAGGTAAAATTATGTATCATACCTGATAATTTTCTTTCCATTAATCATAGCTGATCAATCCATAGCCCCTCCCAGATATCTGTACTGTTTATATTCTGGTTGAATTTTAGGTTCAAGTTTAGCCTTCAGTTACTTCAGGAGGACTTCGTGTTCAAGTTCTTCTTTCACTTGGATTCTTCAAGAGTTGAGACGAGTTTGTGTTACAGTGAGCTGCTGCATTCCTCTCCCCTCCGTTTTACGGGGCTGGATTGAGATTTAAATTCTGCCGGCACTCCCTCCCGCTTCGTGCGGCTGTAGGGCAGCTTGTTTGTTTTCTAATTTTTTAAGAACTTCTATTTGTTCAGTCAGTGTTAAAGTCTTACAGTTGCGCGACAACGACGACTCCAGTGTATACTCTAACATTCTTTCGCTTATTCTGCCTGTGGCTGAAAGGAGATATGGTTGAAATCTATAAAGGCATGAATGGGGTGAAATAGGTAAATACAGAAAGGCTAATTACCATTTCAAATAATACTTAGACAAGGGGACACTCCATGAAACTAATAGGCAGCACTTCTAAAAGAAATCAGAAATAGTAGAGGTGATATTCAGCCTTTGTTGGTAAGTGGTTTATAATTTGTTTCTATCCATGCCTATGTCAGTAAGTGGCTTATAAGCTACTTCTATCCATGGGCTGAAATAACCCCAGATGCTGAGATAAGTGAAGCTTCCAGCACTGAATATCTGGGTATGTGCACTGACCCAGAAGTTAACCAGGCATCAGACCAATATTCAGACTGGTGCCTGTTTAACTGGGCACAGCCTTTTTGCTGTCCCAACCTTGTATGCACTTGCTTTGCCGGTTAGGTGACTGAATATTGTCACTACCCGGCTAATTGCTGGCTCTACCAAAGCTGTACCCCCGGACCACCCTTAACCTAATTGGTTAGGGAATGGCTGATTAGTTGAGACATTCAGCAGCCCTAACTGGTTAAGTGCCACTGAATATTGGCAGCCAGTCAGCTCAGTAAGGTTTAACTAGTCAGGAGCCTCTCTAAACCCTTTTCAATATCAGCCCCATAATATTTTCACTTTATGCAAATTAAGCTATGGAATTTGTTACTAGAACATGTGGTCAAAACAATTAGCATAACTGATAGGATAGGCCATCATTTGCAGCAACATTAGAAATGTCAATTACATATTAATGTTCTTGCATGTCATTAGCAAACAAAAATAAGCAGAAGGATTGTTTTGAATAACATATTAAAGTATATTATGTTTTATTTTAATGGTTGTATAGTTATTGTATTTGTTGAAATTATTTTGTAATTTATAATTTTATGTTTGTACTTTTGTAACCTGCTTAGATTATACAGATAACACGGGATATAAATGTGATACAATAAATAAATACACACTATTTGGAAAGAAGGTATATTCTGAAAAGGGTATGCACTTTCCTGATAGTATACATTATCAGGAAAGAATGTGCCCTCTTTGCAAACAGTGCACACTCTTAATGACACTGCTTCCAAAGGGGTCATTTTACTAAGTTGTGGTAAGCACCTAGCACATGCTTACTGCAGCTGCAAAATGCTTACCTTGGTACTCACTGATGCATCCCATGGTAATTTGGCAATTTGCTTGTGCTACCTACATGCTAAACAATAAATTTTATTTTTTGGCCAAGGGGGCATGTTAGGGGGTGGAGAGTGGGCGTTTCTGTGCTAATCAGTTAGCGCAGCTAAATTACCATGCACTAATTTATCTAGTGCAGGATTAGCATGTGAGCCCATACCATCTACAAAATAGGTGTCTGTAAAGGCGCACATGCTAATTTTTAATAATGGCTGCATGCTAATGACAACATTAGTGTGTGGCCGTTAATTCAGAAATGGAAAATTGGCCATTTTCCGTCTGCAGTAGAAAAGGTCTTAGCATGCCCTTATGCGGCTCTATCCTTTGGACAAAGGTAATTTCTACCACAGTTTTGTAAAAGGACCCCAAAATGATATAATAGCCATTAGTTTGGAAAATTGCCTATTTTCTGGCTGAAGTATGAATAGAAATCAAACAAAATTAAACATGGAAAAGAAAATAAGATGATACCTTTTTTTATTGGACATAACTTAATACATTTCTTGATTAGCTTTCGAAGGTTGCCCTTCTTCGTCAGATTTATCCAGTTGCAAACTATGCCAAAATATTTCACAGGACCCCAAAGTCATCCACAAAGGAAAGATATTCAACATAAAGGGATCTTTCACTTGCTCATCTTCCAATGTGGTATATATCATTCAGTGTAAAAAATGTAACGAAGGATGCTATATTGGAGAAACAGGCCAGATGCTTAAGACAAGATTCAATTTACATAGACTGTAATTTATCCAGTTGCAAACTATGCCAAAATATTTCACAGCACCCCAAAGTCATCCACAAAGGAAAGATATTCAACATAAAGGGATCTTTCACTTGCTCATCTTCCAATGTGGTATATATCATTCAGTGTAAAAAATGTAACGAAGGATGCTATATTGGAGAAACAGGCCAGATGCTTAAGACAAGATTCAGTTTACATAGACATCACATGAACAATGCTGGTGCCAATAGGGCTCCCACACCTGTTGGTCAACATTTTACAGGACCAGGACACTGTACCAGTGACTTCACAGTGAGAATCCTGAAAGGTAACTTTAAAACCATACAAGAACGTAAGACCTTTGAAGTCAGAATGATTGAATATTTTAACACCCAACAGAAAGGACTTAACAAGGATCTGGGGTTCCTAGCCCATTATAAACCATAAAGCTGTATGTCTCTGTTGATCACCCCACCCCTCACCTATCCACACCCATCCTGTTAGAATATCAATGATATGCTTTGATGTGTCCATGCATACCTCCTACCCACCCCCATCCTCCCACCCTGTCAGACTGTCATAGTAATGCTTGAATGTTTTCACTTATATACACTGTCAGCTAGCACATTTGCTTATTTCCGATCTGAGGAAGAAGGGCAACCTTCAAAAGCTAATCAAGAAATGTATTAAGTTATGTCCAATAAAAAAGGTATCATCTTATTTTCTTTTCCATGTTTTATTTTGTTTGATTTCTATTGATAACCTTAAGAGTGGACTAACACGGCTACCACACTCCTCTACTGGCTGAAGTAGAAATGACCATAGTGTGTCCTTATGAGGGTCTATCCCACGCACTAAGTTCATTTCTACTGCAGCTTTGTAAAAGGACCCCAAAATGACTGGCTATGAAAACCCAAATAAAGCAAACGTTCCTAGAAATGACATGGGAACAACATTAAATAAAATTCTTTACATCTAATTGATTCTATGTGCTTAACTTTGGCCACATATCCTTCACTTTCTTTAAGAGCAAAATTATCCATATCTTTGTTTTATTCTGCTTTGAGTAGTGCAACAAACTCCTGTTTGTGTTTTCTGAATGTTGACTATCCAGGCTCTAATATGTTCACACTGGTACCAGACTGTATCAAAAAGAAACCCAAAACAAATCAATTCTTCACACTTTTGACAAAATTATGTTAAAATGACATGTCTTACAGAGGGGCATAATTGAACGAAAACGCCTATCTCCATGGGCGTTTATCTCCAAGAACGGGTCCGTGAAGGGGCGGACCGAACCGTATTTTGGGAAAAAATAGACACCCATGTTTTATTCAACAATGTGTGAGCTGGGCGTTTTTGTTTTTCAGCGATAATGGAAAATGAAAGCGCCCAGCTCAAAAACGAATAAATCCAAGGCATTTGTTCATGGGAGGGGCCAGGATTCGTAGTGCACTGGTCCCCCTCACATGCCAGGACATCAACCGGGCACCCTAGGGGGCACTTTTACAAAACCAAACAAAAAGGTAAAAGAGCTCCCAGGTGCATAGCACCCTTCCCTTGTGTGTTGAGCCCCCCAAATCCCCCTCAAAACCCACTGCCCACAAGTCTACACCATTACTATAGCCCTAAGGAGTGAAGGGGGGCACCTACATGTGGGTACAGTGGGTTTGGGGGGGTTGGACGACTAATAAGCATTAAGCAGCACAATTGTAACAGGTAGGGGGGATGGGCCTGGGTCCACCTGCCTGAAGTCCACTGCACCCCCTAACAACTCCTCCAGTGACCTGCATACTGCTGTCAGGGAGCTGGGTATGACATTTGAGGGTGAAAATAAAAAGTTGAGAAACTTCATTTTTTTGTGGTGGGAGGGGGTTAGTGACCACTGGGGGAGTCAGGGGAGGTCATCCCCGATTCCCTCCAGTGGTCATCTGGTCATTTAGGGCACTTTTTGGGGCCTTATTCGTGAAAAAACAGGGTCCAGGAAAAGTGTCCTAAATTCTAGCTAAAAACGCATACTTTTTTCCCATTATCGGTGAAATGCGCCCATCTCTGTTCGGCAGATAACCACGCCTCAGTTCCGCCTTCGCCACACCTCTGACACGCCCCCTTCAACTTTGTCCGCATCCGCGACGGATTGCAGTTGAAAACGTCCAAAAATCGGCTTTCGATTATACCGCTTTATTCGTTTTTGTGAGATAAACGTCCATCTCCCGATTTAGGTCGGAACTTGGGCGTTTTTCTCGTTCGATTATAAGCAGGATAGTCTGCCAAACACCTGTTCAGTTCAAGGCGGATTACAAATAACAAAGAGACCAGACTCCCCCCCCCAAAAAAAACCAAACAAACATATATTCCAGATTTTAAAAAACCCTAAAACTCCCTCTGTGAAAATAACAAAGTTTTCATATTTTTCCTAAATGATGCATAATGTTGACAGCAACACAAAAGCCAAGACAATAAATTCCATATCAAAGCCATTTGGTAACAAAGTGATAAGGAAAAGTGTTTAACTGATTTTAGGATAGTAACAGTTGGAAATTGCAGGAAAAATTGGTTACATGTATTGGATCTATGTAACAAGGCCACTAAATCCATCATATGAGAAGGCGCATTGCCAGATAAAATTTTGTGTACCATTATACACCTTAAGATAGATGCACTTCTTAAAAGGCAGCCAATGCCATAATGATCCCTAAATGAATCATACCTTGATAGACCAAAAAGCAATCTAACTGCCATATTCTGCATGACTTGTAACCGATCAATTAATTTTGTAGAATGACCAATTAAGACCAAATTGCAATAGTCAAATCTGGCTAATACAAGTGACTGAACAAGCACTCTAAAAGTTTCAGCAGAATTTTTTTTTGATGGCTCTGAGCTTCTAAGACAATATAGATTTTCTTCAAAATCGTCGATACATGTTGTTGCATTGTTAATAGGCTGTCCAAGTCAACCCCTAGAATTTTCGACTGTAGATCTAATGAAACCTATTTCCATCAATTGAAAAATATCTCCTTTCTTCACTGGAACCTATCCAAAGAAACTTTGTTTTCTCTTTATTTAGTTCCAGAGGATGGGTAGAAATCCAAATGTCTATTAATGACATACACAACTGTATACAAGTTAGAGTTTCTAACCAAGATGGAAAGCATGGTAGGAAGATGGTAATATCATCTGCATAAATGAAGTGCATAAATTTAGAATTATCTAGTGATGCACCCAATGATCTCATTAGTAAGTTATTACTGGCAAAAGTGGCGATCCCCGAGGGACTCCGCGTAATGTCTTCTATTTATCAATAAAAAAAACACTGTCTTTCCTAACCATATAACATCTATTCATTCGAAAACCCTGCAGCCAAGATAAGACTTTATCTTGGATTCCATATTGATGACATATGTTGGTCAAAATCTGCCAGTTCACCAGATCGAATGCATTAAAGAGGTCAAGTTGTAGGACAATAGCACACTGTCTCTTACTTAGTACACTCCTCCTTAGAGCTACCAGAGTGCCAATCACTGTCTTCTACTATAATTTACTCTGAAGCCAGATTGAGTAGAATAAAGGAGCTCATGTTGATCTAAATAATTAACTAGTTGTTTAGGGGCCCTTTTACAGAGCAGCAGTAATCCCAATATGCGGTAAGAGTTTTCTTACTGCATGGCCATTTTGTTTTTGGGCTTTTTAGCCACTGCGATAAAAAGGGCCCTGGTGCACAGGGTAAACATCCCCCACTGCTATCACAGGGCCCTTTTTCCTGCAACTTGGTAAAAGTGCCCCTCAGTGACATATTCTTCTATCATTTTAACAAGTTGATTAAGGCATCCAGTTCCTCATTTAAATTTCAAATCAATTACTGTTTATATTTATTAGAGTCTTGATATACCACCTTTCTGTACTACAACCAAAGTGGTTTACATATTACATAACATTTATCCAAGTGTGATGTAGTGTATAGGAAGTTACCAGTTCCTCTTGACAATACTCCCTCACAGAGGCACCTTGAATCCTGCAGTACAGAACAGACAGGGTGTGGTTCAGTCAAGGCATAGCAGGGAGGGCGTAGTTTAGGCAGCCAGATAAAAATCCCTGAGACAGATAGACCAGAGAGGTCCAGGAATGAAAAGAGCAGTCTTCCATCATTTGCCTTCACCACAGATGTGCAAACAGCAGAAGCTTAATGCTTGTAGGCCAAGTTTACCTTGGAACCTAGTGAAATCTTAATCCTGGAGGCCAGGCCAGAACCAAGCCTGGTTTTACTTAATCTTGAAGGCAAAGAATTGGGCACGCTGAGACTGTGGCTCCTTTCAGGAACAGGGCTGCAGGAAGATTTTAATTGAATTCCAAGAGACCCCCCCCCCCCCCCCAACCCCTGTTTACTAAGCCACACAGCAATGCCAACACAGAGAATAGACTGTGTCAGCATTAGCACATGGCAGCCACTAGCGTGGCTCAGTAAATGGGGGGGGGGGGGGGGGGGGGTTATTTCTTAAGTTTATCAAGCCTGTGAAGAAAACAGGCTTTAACATTCTTTTGATACAAATACAGTATTTTGTTTACTTTCACCTCTCTGTTGAGGCTCCATGCCACACCCTTTTCTTGCTGTTTCACCAAGTATACAGTTCATGTGCAATTTTATTCCATTCATCTGACATTCGAATTCCTAGGATAGTGGCATGACAGCTGTCTACAAATATTTTCAAAACTCTACAGCTTGTAATGATTAAAACTTTTGGAAATGTGAAAACAAGCTTCTAGAATTTACATTTGAGGAGTTAGAGTTGTTTTAATAATAAAGTCTATACAGTACATACTATTAGAAATCTATAAACCCCTGTAGGCATTTTGAGGATAAGTCTATAAAGAGGCACCTATTTTTATGTGCCAAGAACATGCCCATTAAGAGTTTATTCTATAAAGAAAAGAAGGTGCCTATTTTCCTTTATAGAACTCTAGTGAAACAGGTTAAAAACACACATATATTTTAGGTGCAATCATTTACACCAGCGACAGAGCTGGTATAAATGCTCACACCTAGATCGTTAAAAAATGCACAAACTTTATAGTATTTTTTAAATCTACATACATAAATGTGTACCTCACCCATGCTCTGTCCAAACTCTGTAATTCAGTTAGATAGATAGATAGATAGATAGATAGATAGATAGATAGATAGATAGATAGATGCATTTTTTAATTCAGTGTTATTCATGCCTGGGTATTTTATATATAAAGTTTTTCTACCATTTTTGTAGACACGTGTTTTATTAAGTGGCCTCTGGCAGTTACACCATTACTGTCTTTATTCTTATTTTTGTTTCTTTGTTTGTATGTATGTTCTTTAGATATACTGACTCCTGAAGCAGTTGCCAAAATACAGTTTCGAGTATGTATGTGCTTTGATACCTGCTCAATAAATTTGTTGCAACCCATCTCTGGATCACATCATTTATTTGGTTGGCCTATGTCCCCTCCCTACTCTTTTGTTTTTTTTTTTTTGTGGTTTTTCTGTCCAAACTCTGCCCACATGAGTACCCGCCTGCAAAATACACACCATCAAACGTTGTCACATACTTGAAGAATAGTGCATAGCTGAAAATGGTCATTTGCATGCATATGTGTCAACATTTACATGTACGTGACTTGAATACTGGCATGAATGCACATTCTTGCCACCTAAATCTAAATGGTTTCCTATTACTGTTGTTTATTATTGTTTATTAAGAATTTTCTGCACTGCCCAATCTGGCACACAGATCTGGGCAGTGTACAGGCTAAAAATAAATGTGAGAAAAGAATGCCACAATTAGATAGGAAAGACAATCATACAAGAATAATTACACAGTCAAGTTCATATTTATAAATCAAGTGTTAGATGCTACGCAGGCTGGTATATCCTGCAACATTTTCCCTTTTGTGGATGCTTGTGAGTAACTCCATTGATTTTGATTTACATGGAGCCACTAGCAGATTGCTCAGATTCCCACATGAATCTGCAGCTTTTTAGTGGTCCACATTTTGTGTATTTATTAAATTAAAGTGCATGCTCTAACTAGATTCTTTAAAATATCAGCTTCATCTTTGCATATCATTAGTGTCCATTCTTCTTTTAGCCAAACACAATGCATTTCATGTGTTTTTCTGTTTTTTTTTTATATATCCCCTGTTTTTTAAAAAGATTTGCTTCTCTCAGCCCCTTCTCCAATTCTTCATGCTATATTTATGTTTGACATGTCTTAATGTGATGTCTGCATGGATGTCAGATAAGGATGAGAACAGCAGCATCTCAGTTTACTTATATCCCTAGTTCCTACTGATTCTCATATCTAAGTGGGAATTTTCAAAACCTTTAAACACAAATATCTCCCAAATTATGAAATAGAAATCAAAACAAAAAAGGTATTTAAATGACAGGTATTAATAGATTGATTTAAAACAAATTTAATGCTGCTGCTTTTAAGTAAAGTGGAATGGCAGGCTGAAATTTGCAACATTGTTCTTTAGTATTAAAAGAAAAACACAAACATCCAAGATCCTTTTTCACACATTATTCATAAATAAGGTACTGAACTGGTTGCATTTTTATGTATGAAATATGGACCAAAATATTGAGGGTCTTGTTAAAATGTATTGTTTGGCCATAGTAAATTGGGAACTCAGCTATCCCTATATTTACACTGTATTTTATGGTTCAATTATACTTATCTGATAATTGCATTTCCTTGAGTCCTGCCAGACCATTCCAAATGAATGGTTTATGTCCCTCCTGCCAGCAGATGAAGACAGCGTGTTAAGGTATTTGGCTTCTGTATATAGCCTGGGGCAGCCAGAAAGTCAATCAGTATTCTTATGTCAAAGCTGAGGACTGTGTGCCCTATTCTCTCAGGCAAAACCTTCCACGAGGCATAGATCCTTTTTAAGCAATACCCTCATAGGATGAAAGTAACTTTTCTACTTTATTTAATGCAGTCACAGTAATCTAGGCTACCTACTGTCCAGCACTTTCTGGGCACTATGGCCTTCAGTGATAGGAATCTGAACTTAACCGGCAGCACTCAGGGAAAAGCAAATATCAGGTGAGCATAAATGAACTTTCTTCTTTGTCCTTGTCAGACCAGTGCAGATTCATAGGACGTATCAGAGATATTGCCTAGACCAGGTGAGAAATGGCTATAACTGCCCATAGATGCAGTCTCCTCCATGGCTTTTGAGCCCAGACAGCAACTTTGATTCCTCATGTACTGCAACAGAGCTCCCATAGTTTTTGTTCTCTGTGACAGAGAGGATTAAAGTACTGCAGGATAAAACACAGGCTTCAGAAGATTGGTTACTTTGGGAAAGGAGATCACCTGACTGTTGTCTTTTCATCATCTCTCAGCCTTGGATCTTGGCTTTCAGTATAGAAGTAAACCCACCAAAGCCTCTGCCACAGGCATCATTCTCGACTGCTGCACCAGTCTATATGTCTTTCCATCTGCTGGAAACAGAAATGACTGATTAATTTACTGGCTGCACCAGGCTACATGTAGAAACCTAATAGGTTAGTTTTGTCTTCATGGGCTGGCAGGAAACACATAATTCATTCATCTGAACTAGTCTGGAAAGAATAAAAAGGAAGATCTCCTTAGCTTTTAGGTTTGTTTTTTTCATACTTTAATACATTTGTGCCCATCTTTTGAGAGCATGTTTTTACTAATTTTTCAAATAGAGTTCTACTGATCAAAATTTGGAGGTGCTTATAACTTTTTTAATTGGAGTAAATCTATTGAGGAGCCCAGATATGTGTCATTTATATGGCCATTTACATATATTGCTCTAGAAACGTCAGAACTGAGGCTATCTTCTGGGCCCCCAGTTTATTGCAATTCCATGACTCAAATAATTCACAGCAAACTCTTTGATGCCTGCCTATTGGTTGCCAACCACTAGGCACTGTTGTCACATATGCTTCCAATTCAGACATCTGATCAGATGCCATCTTGGTTCCTGTCTGACTTTTTCAATGCTTCTCTAGAGTCAAGAGGGGTCCTGGAGGACTGGAGAAAAGCAGATCTGGCCCTCTCCACAACAGAGGAGGTTGGAACTACAGGCCAGTTAGTCTGACCTCTGTAGTAAGTAATTAATGAAAAAATTCTAAAACAGGGAATAGTAAGGTTTCTGGAATCCAATGGCTTGCAGGACCTGAGACAGCATGGTTTCACTAGAGGCAGGTCTTCTCAGACAAATTTGTTTAATTTCTTTGACTGGGTAACCAGAAAGTTAGATCAAGGGAGAGCACTAGGCATATTACTTAGACTTACACAATTACATGGTGTACTTAGATTTTAGCAAAGCCTTTGAAACAGTTCTGCATATTTGACTTATAAATAAAATAAGTGCCCTCAGCATTGGAGCTGACTCTGTGGGTGCTTGAGCACCCCCAATATTGAGAAAATTCCTTGTATGTGTCCAGGGAGGGGTTATTTTTATTGGGCTTAGTACCCCAATAATTTTGAAAGGTTGGCCCCTATGGCCCTCAGTGTGGGACCTAAAGTGATGGACTGGGTTAGGAACTGGTTAAGTGGAAGGCAACAGAGGAAAAGGATGTTACCAGTGGTATTCTACAAGGTTCAGTTCTTGAATCAGTTCTTTTAAACATTTTTGTAAGTTATATTGTCAAAAGGCTGTCTGATAAGGTTTGCCTCTTTGTGGATGATAACAAAACCTGCAGTTGGGTAAGGCAGATACCCCTAATAGTGTGGATAACATGAGGAGGGACCTAGCGAAGCTTGAAGAATGGTCCAGAATTTGTGAACTAAGATTTAATGCTAAAAATGCAGGATCATGCATTTAAGCTGCAAAAACTCAAGGAAGAGGTACCACTTAGGGGGTGATATACTTTTGTGCATGAAAGAGGAATAGAACTTGGGTGTGAAAGTCTGTGATGATCTTAAGGTGGCCAAACAGGTAGAAAAGGTGATGGAAGGATGCGTAAGTGCATAAGGAGTGGGATCACCAGCAAGAAAAAGGAGGTGATAATTCCTCTGTATATATCTCTGGTGAGACTTCATGTAGGGGCCCTTTTACTAAAGTACTGCCGTATGGCAACCAGGAACTACTGCCGACCCAATGCAGCTGCCAGATGTAGTTCCACCTCCAGAGCGCGCCATTTCCGGTGCTGCTGGATTTTTAAAAAATATATACCGCAGGGGGTTTCCACTGGGGTAGCATGGGAGCCCTTACCTTCAACTCAATGGGTGGCATTAAGTGCTCCCCCCACATGGCCAAGCGGTAAGTGCAAGCGTACAGCATGGCCAAGTAGTTTAGGGTTTTTTTTTTTTGCCTTTTACCCGCTGTGGTAAAAATGGTCCTGGTACGCGGCAAAAATGACTGCCGCCGTTACTGCAGGGCCCTTTTTACCACAGCTTGGTAAAAGGGCCCCTTACAGTACTATGTACAATTCTGGAGATATAAGAACATAAATGTTGCCATACTGGGACAGGCTGAAAGTCTGTCATACCCAGTATCCTGTTTCCAAAAGTGGCCAATCCAGGTCACAAGTACCTGGCAAGATCCCAGAACAGTAACACAGATTTTATGCTGCTTATCCCAGAAATATGCATTAGATTTTCCAAAATCTACCTTAATAATAGCTTATGGACTTTGTTTTAGAAATTATCCAAACCTTTATAAAACCCTGCTAAGTTAACTGCTTTTACCACATTTTCTGAAAACGAATTCCAAAGTAATTACATGTTGAAGAAGAAATATTTTACATAAGTAGATAAGTACATAAGTATTGCCATACTGGGAAAGACCAAAGGTCCATCAAGCCCAGCATCCTCTTTCCAACAGTGGCCAATCCAGGTCACAAATACCTGGCAAGAATCCAAAAAAGTACAAAACATTTATACTGCTTATCCCAGAAATAGTGGATTTTCCCCAAGTCCATTTAATAATGGTCTATGGACTTTTCTTTTATGAAGCCATCCAAACCTTTGTAAAACTCCACTAAGCTAACCGCCTTTACCACATTCTCTGGCAACGAATTCCAGAGTTTAATTACACGTTGAGTGAAGAAAGTTCGTTTCTTTCTGCTCTTGAATACTCTGGTGCTTTTTGTAGAGTGTATGGACGTATTTTTTGAATAGTGTTTTTCAGTCAACGGATTTGGGTATTGGTGCATATGGAGGGAGTCCTATTGAATTTTTCACTTTCCTGGTTGAATAAAAGATACAATGTAAAACATGTCTTTGATATAAAAAAAAAAGAAATAAATTAAGGGTTACAAAAATAAGGGGTATTAATGGTGTATAGAGTTTCAAGTGAGCCATTTTCGACTTAAACTCACTGAAATTAAAGCTTGGCTGCGGGAACAGCCTATACTGAATTCTCCTTTGTTCTCTTTTTCAACAAGTGTCTTAATAAGTGTTACAGGATTGTGCAATTCTCTAGGCATCTGATATACTGTCTATGTATTGGGATTGACTATTTTTTTTATTTTTGCATTAATTAAATTTGTAGCCTCCTAATTGGTTCAAGGGCTGATAAATCAGAAATTAGGCCAGGGGTAGGCAGGAATTAAAGTCTAAACTGAGGCTTTCTGTTAGCTGTGCTTTATACTGATACTGTGGAGGGGCATTTTTGATATGACGTCTAAGTGCGACTTTGGACGTTTTGCACAAGATATCCAAAATCCGAATAGGGAAGAAGGTCATCTGGTCATTTAGGGCACCTTTTTGTGCCTTATTTGTTCTGAAAACAGGTCTAGATCAAAACATCTTAATTTTAGTCCTGGACATTTTTGTTTTATTCCATTATAGCTGTAAAATATCCAAGTGTTAGGCACGCCCTAATTCTGCCTTTGAAATGCCCCTGACACATCCCCTTGTGATCTGGATGCACTGCAGATGAATTGCATAGCTAGATGTTTAATCACCACCTGGTACTTGCTAAAGAATACAATTCCACTATCTACGTATAGCAAGTGAAACTCTCTTGAATACGTTTTTAATTGGGAGGAAAAGACTTCAGATGCTCGGCATTCACATATAACACTCTCAATATGAATGCCTTGCTGCACAGAGTTCACCGTTTGAAAATCAATTTTTCGGATGTGAACTTCTGGCGAGCTTCTTCATAAGTCAAAAAACCTCTCCATACATCAATCTTTTTTACTGAATTTTTGAATAAGGATTTTATATAATATGTTTGAAATATCCTTATCAAATTCTCTATTAGAGATGCAAAAGGCACTTGTCTCATCTGTGGCTTGAGAAGAAAAACATCCAAATAGTGCTTTATGACATTTTTTTGACATTTTTCTCTTTCGAAAATGAGCCACGTGGAGGGGCATAATCGAACATCGCCAGCCAAATAGATCGCCGGCGATCTATGTTGGCGGCGGCGCTAAAGCTGGCCGGAACCGTATTATCGAAAAAGATGGCCGGCCATCTTTTTTTTTTTTGATAATACGGTTTAGCCCGGCCAAATGCCTTGGAGTTCGCCGGGTTTGAGATGGCCTGGTTTGTTTTTCAGCGATAATGGGAAAAAATGCCAGCCATCTCCAACCCGGCGACATCCAAGGCATTTGGTCGTGGGAGGAGCTAGCATTTGTAGCGTACTGGTTCCCCTGACATGCCAGGGCACCCTAGGGGTCAGTGCAGTGGACTTCCACTGCATAGCTCCCTTACTTTGGGTGCTGAGCCCCCCAACCCCCCCAAAACCCACTACCCACAAATGTACAACACTACCAAAGCTCTTAGGGGTGAAGGGGGCAACTACATGTGGGTACAGTGGGTTTTGGAGGGCTTCCATTAACAGCACAAGTGTTATAGTTATGGGGGGGTGGGCTTGGGTCCGCCTGCCTTAAGTGCATTGCGGTACCACTAAACGTGCTCCAGGGACCTGCATACATGCAGGCCTCTAGGACTTGTTGCTGCTGTATAACCTTGGCACACCAGTTGACACCTGAAGACTAATCTCTTTGAAAAAGTCCTTTATTTGAATAAGCACGTTTACTCACAGTTAACTGCAGATCAGAGGTTGTGCCCCACTGGCAAAGAGTCTCCCTGGTACTGAGATTAGCAGTAGGTCAGAGCTGGCAGAATGGTGTACAATGCCCTCATTCAGCAACATTCAAGGTAATAATGTTCTCTAACGTGGGTAACACATGAAAGGGATCTAAAACTGGCTTACAAAAATGGCCACTACCTCATGGACTACCGGAAACAAAACAGGGCACACTCTGACCCAGTTAGCAGGGGGGAAAGCACCATGGGAGTAGTGCCCAGTACCCTACACCCACCACAATGCATTGCTAATGTGATTCTGCAGGGCACCTAACATAAAAATGTGTCACACTCACCCGAGAGCCACATCGCAACCAGGGAAAGGCTGTCGGAGGATACAACACATTCTGCTGTCATGGAGGTGGGTACAGCATTTGAGGCTGGCATACAGGCTGGCAAAAAAGGTTTTTAGTTTTATATTTTTAGTATGGGAGGGGGTTGGTGACCACTTGGGGAGTATGGGGAGGTCATCCCCATTCCCTTCAGTGGTCATCTGGTCATTTGGTGCACCTTTTTGAGGCTTGGTCGTGAAAATAAAAGGACCAAGTAAACCCAGCGATATACTGCTTATCGTCGGTTTTTTTTCCATTATCGCCGAAAGCCGGTCATCTGGTAGCCACGCCCATGCCCGCCCATGTCCCGCCTTCGCTTCACCGCCGACACACCCCTTTGAACTTTGGCCGGCGACGTGATGGGAAAGTGGCGATGTTGCCAAAAAAGCGGCTTTCGATTATACCGATTTGGTCGCTTTTCCGAGATCGCCGGCCATCTCCCGATAGATGTCAGAAAATGACCGGCTATCACTTTCGAAAATGAGCTGGACAGTAACTGTAAAATAGCCCCCTTAAATGCTAGCCCATGGAACTGTAACAGAGACTTTATATAATAAGAAAAACTATACCTTAAACTCCTTTGCTAAGTGAGAACAGTAACTTAAAATAAAGTCTCTGAGGTTACCTATTTAATTCTAAGTCTACCTTTCCCAAAGTTTAAAACCAATTTCCCAGCAAATTCTTACTAATGAAGATCTCTCCCTCTCTGGAAGTCTTCTCACAGCACTTTCAAAAAGGTATCAACAGAATTGAATTGGTCCAGAGGGCAGCTACTAAAATGGTCAGTGGTCTTCGTCATAAAGCGTATGGAGACCCATTTAAAGATCTCAATATGTATACTTTGGAAGAAAGGTGGGAGAAGAGAGATATAATAGAGATGTTCAAATACCTCTGGTGCGTAAATGTACAGGAGAAAAGTCTCTTTCATTTGAAAGGAAACGCTGGAATGAGGGGGCATAGGATGAAGTTGAAAGGGATCAGACTCAGGAGTAATCCGAAGAAATTCTTCTTCATGGAAAGGTGAATTCGTGGAATGGCCTCCCAGTAGAGGTGGTGGAGATGAAGACTGTATCTGAATTCAAGAAAGCTTGGGACAAGTACATAGGATCTCTAAGGGAGAGGAAGGGATAGTAGATGGCATGAATGGGCAGACTGGATAAGCCATGTGGTCTTTTTAAAGAAACAAAGAGAAAGGGAATGAATAGAAACAAAGAAACACAGAAAAATGAAGACAGATAAAGACCACATGACTCAATACCACTCTACAGGGCAAGCCTCCCTTCTACAAACTTGCCCCCTTATTTACTAAGCCGCGTGGAAGAATTCACATACTTCTCCTTACAAAATTGGTGTAACATAAGTGCATACCTGCCACCCAAGTTAGGATGCCTATTATCAAATTACCCTCTTAACTTAAAGGCAATGCAAAGGGCTTTGAAATGAGACCAGCATACGCTTGAAACTAGTGTATCACAGATTTTGGGTGGGCCTAGGCAAGAAGTGGGTGGGCACCAAATATTCTCCTCCACCACCACCAAAAGACATCTCAGCTGGCAGGAAAATGCTTCTTTCCACCTTGGCAGTCTGCAGCAGGCATGCGCTGAAAACTGAACATGCGCAGGTGCCAGTATTGTAGAGAGTAGCGTTTCATTACCATCAGGGGGAAGTCTTCAGTTGGTAGAGCTTGGGATCTCCACCAGCTACCGCTAAACATGTGCTGCTGTTGGGTGGGCCTGAGCCCTAAGTGGGTGGGCTCTGGCCCACCCAGGCCCACTTGTGGCTACGCCACTGGTGTAGATTCAGGAAGAAAGGGTTAATGTGATCTCAGTAATCCATTGACTTCAAAGTAACTTGTGAGACTTGATCTAATATTGCCACTCCCAGAGGTTTATAGAAGGTTAATCGCAGGACATCTTCTGAAGGAATGGAAATAGTAATACCTTTGCCGTAAAATGTAGTACTATATTGCATTTGACTATATTGTCTTTGGAATGATGTGATTGTGCAGCATTTTGGGATATGTTTGTATGGAATACACACTATCAAAGTATGCAGAGTAACTAGTAAAGTTTTCATACTCTGCATACTTTGATATTCCGTACAAATATATCCCAAAATGCTAGACATACTTGCATATATTGTGAGACTTCTGTATACTTGCTAGTTTACTTGTGATGCAGTCCTCTGTCAGAGTGACTTTGATTAGAATTTTTACTTGTTATTCATCAATACTTTATGTGATTCTTTGGAGGAATTATCTGACATATCATTTGAAGTGAATGCTCTGAACTGTATATGAAAACAAAAAAAATGGTGTTTGTTTAGTTGGAAGACACATCTGTGATGATGGCAATATTATTGTCTGCATATTGAATGTGCTGGATATGAAAGCAATAAATGCAATTAAGTATCAATTTATCTTCAAGCCTGGGACCCCATGGCTTAAAGGTTCTAAATTAAAAAATCAAAAAAAGCATGTACATCTTATCTAGCTGCAAATTGAAAATATGTACTTGCTGGTGATGAAGCTAAATCGTAGTTTTTAAGATTCTAAAATGTGTTTTCAATTTCCAGAGCACATGGTAGACACTCAGTGTAATTTGTCATTCTTGGATTTTTAGTTAGGGCAAGGAATATGCTTAATATTTTCAATATTCCTGACTAGTTGCAACTTAAATTGTGTTGTCATGTACTTCCTTGTGTAGTACAGAATTATTACATAAGCATCAATGAAGTTCCTTCGTGTTCAAGGAATGCATCTTTTTCATATACACAGAACAGAGAGGTCATATAATGTTTGATTTGATAAATACAATTTCTGCTATTGCTATATTTAATTATTATTACTGTTGTAAAGGATAATTTTCAAAAGCCATTTTGCAAAGATATATCAATTGCTAAAAGTCCTGTCTAGAATTATTCGTCCTTAACCAGGCTGAACGTACCATGCAGGTCAACAATGCACATGCATTTGTAAAAGTAGTTACTAGTGTGCTATAAGGGAAAAATACACAATTGTTGCCATTTCGTGCATATTAAATAGCAAAATCTTGTGTTATTTTATCATAATGTACATTAGTTTAAGGTACTACAGCCTACATAATAATGAGATGCACAGCTTGTTAATGCATGCAAAATACCTCATTATTATGTAAATCGAATAATACAGCTAGCACTGAATTTCACAAACGACATTATTCCAGGAAAGATAATGACAGCACAAAACTAGTATTATTTTTCCTGTCTGGGGCCATCTTAAAAGGACCAGAGCAGCAGAAATAAAAGAGTGCTTCAAGGATTCCCTTCCCCTGAGCATAGGCCTCCTCCCAGGATGCATCTAACCTCCTTCAGGTTCTCCATTCCCCTGAAGATACATAGGTGGTCAAGTGATTAAGCCCCACCCCTACTCCCTCTTGACCCTCTGGACTCCATCAAGATTACTTATCTTCCTATAGGCCCCCCTGGGCTTTCTTTCAGTAACCATTGGTAACCAGTAACCATTATACACAACAGTTGCACAGCAAATTGTTCTTTTTATACTTTAATAAAAAGATTTAAATATAAAATCATAAGTGTTCGAAGCTTCTGCAGATGAGAACAGAGCCCACAGGGAAGGGGCGGAGACAGGAACAACCTGCGGGGACAAGGCGGGGACAGAAACAGGTCCTGCAGGGATGGGACGGGGATGGAGACAGGGCTTGCAGGGACAGGGGTGGGGACGGAGACAGAACCCACGGGGACGGGATGGGGATAAATTTTGTCCCCTTGTCATTCTCTAACACTGACCTCTTTACAGTTTTACTCATTGTGTGTGTTGTGCTTATTTGGGATTTGTATTTCAAGTGTTTTATGAAAGTAAAAAAGGGCCTTACTTGCCTTTATAAAATAGGGTCCTATGATAACTCCTAGTACCTCTCACACAAATTTATGCCTGCTCCAAAGAAGGTATAAATGTGTACATGCAACCTGTGCATATATGCTCATATTTTATAAAATATAAACTTATATTTTATTTAGTATTTAGATCATTCCATTATTTCCCTGTCTCCAGAGGGTTTACAATCTAAGGGGTCCTTTTACTAAGCTGTGGCAAAAAGTGGCCTTAGCATACCCTTATGCATTCCCTTGCATCAAGGCCATTTTTACCACAAACAAAAACGGTTGATTTTCTATTTTTTGTATTAATGGCCATTAGCATGTGGCCACTTAAAAAAATTACCACAGGAGCACTTATCACGTCATATTTTGTAGATGATAAGGACTTTTTTGTTCTATGTGCCCTAACCAGTTAACACATGGTAATGTAGGTGCACTAACTGGTTAATGCAAAAATGCCCATTCTTCACCCCTGACATGTCCCATCAAAAAATAGGAATTTTTTTAATTTTTTTAAACCCTACTAAGCTAACTGCTTTTACCACATTCTCTAGTAACAAATTCCAGTGTTTAATTACACATTGAGTGAAATTTTCTCATGTTTATTCTAAATGTACTACCTAGTAGTTTCATTGCATGCCCCTTAGCATTAGTATATTTGGAAAGAGTAAACAAGCATTCACTTCTACCCATTACACTCCACTTATCCCACATTACTTTGTGGATAAACACAAAAGAATCCTGTTTAGAAGGAATGGTTCCACGGAATCTTAGCGGAGATTGGGTGGCGACGCCGGAAATTGGGCAACAAAATGGGAGCTGGCCAGACTTCTACGGTCTATGCCCTAATCATGACTGAATAGATAGGAATGGGCTGGAGTGTAAATTTTGAGGGGCTTCGACATTAGCTCCAGAACTTAGTACAAGAACAGTGCTGGCAGACTTCTACAGTCTGTGTTCTGAGAAAGGCAAGGACAAATCAAACTCGGGTATACATATAAAGTATCACATACCATGTAAAATGAGTTTATCTTGTTGAGCAGACTGGATGGACCGTACAGGTCTTTATCTGTTGTCATTTACTATGTTACACTCCACTTAGTATTTTATAAACCTCTGTCAAATTTCCCCTTTATTCTCCAAGCCCTAAAGAGCCTTTTCCTCTTAGAGAATTCGTCCCATCTTCTTTATCATTTTCATCACCCTTCTCTGTACCTTTCTAATTCTGCTATATCTTTTTTGAGTTGTGGTGACCAGAATTGCACACAGTATTCAAGGTGCGGTCGCACCATGGAGCGATACAAAGGCATTATAACATCCTCACTTTTGTTTTCCTTTCCTTTCCTAATAATTCCTAGCATTTTATTTGCTTTCTTAGCCCCCACTGCACACTGAACAGTGGGGTTCAATAGATTATCAACAATCACACCTATATCCTTTTCCTGGACAGTGACTCCATATTTGGAACCTTACATCATGTAGTTATAGTTTGGGTTCCTCTTTTCCACATGCATCATTTTGCACTTGCTCACATTAAACGTCATCTGACATTTGGATGCCCAATCTTGTAAGGTCTTCTTGCAATGTTTCACAATTCTCTTGTGATTTAACAACTTTGAATAACTTTGTGTCATCAGAAATGTATTTACCTCACTTGTTATTCCCATCTATAGATCATTTATAAGTATGTTAAGAAGCAGCGGTCCCAGCACAGACCACTGGGGAACCCCACTATCTACCCTTGCCCATTGAGAATACTGATCATTTAACCCTATGCTCTGTTTTCTATCTTTTAATCAGTTTTTAATCCATAATAGGACATTACCTCCTATCCCATGACTTTCTAATTTCATCAGTAATCTTTCATGAGGTAGTTTCTCAAATGCCTTTTGAAATTCTAGATACACCACATCAACCAGCTCAACTTTATCCACATGTTTATTCATCCCTTCAAAGAAATGTAGTAGATTGATGAGGTAAGATTTCCCTTGAATAAATCCATGTTGGCATGTCTCATTAATCCATGCTTTTGAGTATGCTCTATAATTTTGTTCTTTATAATAGTCTCTACCATTTTATCTGACACCGACATCAGGCTCACCAGTCTATAATTTCTCGGATCACCTCTGGAACACTTTTTAAAAATTGACATTACATTGACCACCCTCAAATCTTCTGGTACCATGCTTGATTTATGTATTTATTGATTTATTTTTATTTATAAGAAGTCTTTATTGACAGTATAAGCATGGATAAAGAGCTTACATAATACATCAATAACTTCAATGCTCTAACATTATCTGAAAGTTAGTTCATCAAGCAACATTCTATCCAACCCACACTTGCTAGGTAAAGCAAAGAAAACTTCAACTTTTTGATAGACAGTTTATAATACCCCAAAACATCCATCCCCCTCCCCTCCACAGCCACCCCTTCACTCTCCCTCCCCAACCTACCCCAATCATAAATGTAAGAACAACCTGATAACTTCCCCCACCCACCCACAGAGAGCTTCATATCATCAAAACTAATTACACTGAACAATGTGAAATAAAGGGTTCCCACACTGATTCCCACTTACAGCGCTGATGTCTACGCTCTGCCACGAGGCGTTCCATCTCACAAATATACCACAATTTGATCAGCCATTTCGCTATGGGCGGGGAGGTCCTCTGTTTCCAGTGGGCTGCTACTACCATTCTGGCTGCACACATGGCATATTTTACCAAGATGGTCTGTGATAACTTCAGACCCGGTACTTTCTTGGGAAAAAGGAAGAATGTTGGTGCCCACAGTATTTGACAGCCCACCCACTTCTGCAATTTGTAAGATATGGCTTTCCAAAAGATCTGAATTTTGACGCAGGACCACCAAATATGCCCCATCGTACCAGGCACCCCACAACCCCGCCAACACATGTCCGACACTGATGGGAACATATGTCGAAGTCTGACAGGAGTCAAGTACCATCTAAATAGCACTTTGACTGCATTTTCCTTAAAAGGCACATAGAGAGACACCTTCGAAGTAGCCTCCTCAAGAACCTCCCACTCCTCATCCCAATTCTATCCCAAGTTCACGCTGCCAGTTTCATCTATGTAGAGTATATATAGGTACTCGCAAGCCCAAATACTTGTACAGGCTTGTGATCAAGCCCCTCATAGATTCTGAGTCTTCACAAAGATTCTCCAAAAAAAGAACATTCTTGTGTGATTGCATAGAAGCCTTACTAAGAAGGTGGGAAATCTGAATATAGGCATATCTATCTGAGGCTACAAAAGGAAACTCATCCACAAGTGAAGAGAAACTTAATAAGGAAGCATCATCAAATAACTGTCCCCATGTCCGAAGGCCTGCATCATACCACCTAGTGAAAACTCCCTTCACAGTACCCGGTGGAAATAGAAGATTAAACGCTATGGGGGTAAGGTGGGAAAGAACCCAATCCTGGTCGGGGAAAAGCCCATCCCAGTAGTAGAGCATGGTGTGTATTGCAGGACACAGTCCTATCCCCAAGGACCCTGTTTACGTGGAAGCCACATAAGGGCTACCAACGGACATGAGCCTAAGGAATATTATTCCAGATGAACCCATAACGTGTGGTTTTCCTTGGTACCATTCCAGTGCCGCGCGGGCCTGCACTGCTTGATAATACCAAAAAATGTTTGGGACCCCCAAACCTCCCTTCCTCTTATCCTGATAAAGAAAAGATCTTGGCAACCTTGGGTGCTTGCCTGCCCAAATAAATCTAGTAATTCGGTCTTGAAGATTAGAAAGGTACCCCCTAGGCATCTTCAACAAGAGCACCTGGAATAGGTAAAGCAAACGTGGCAAAATATTCATTTTAACAGTTGCTATTCTCCCAAACCATGATATTGACAAGTCTTGCCACCTCTCCAAATCCACCAAAATTGCTCTCAATAAGACAGAGTAGTTGACAGAAAACAAATCAGAGAAGTGCGCAGTTAGATAAACCCCTAAGTATCATATCACCTTTTTAGGCCAGCGAAAAGAGAAGGATGATTTTAATGACTCCACCACATGTTGGCAAGGTAATATTTAGGGCCTCTGACTTGTTCAAATTGACTTTGAATCCAGAAACTACTAAGTATGCACAAATAGCCTGCAAGAGATTTGGAAAAGACATTAGTGGCCGAGTTAAGAATAACAGTATGTCATCAGCAAAAAGAGCCAATTTGTGATCTCGGCCATCAAAATGAAGGCCAGTAATATCCAAATTCATTCGCACTGTTGCAGCAAAAGGCTCCACCACCATAGCAAAAAGCCTCCATTTACCCGGACACATGCCTGGGGAGAGTGGTAGAAAGCCTGAATCCAGCCTAGAAACTCTGGGCCTATCCCAAAGTGCTGCATAGCCTGGTATATAAAAGGCCAATGGACTCTGTCAAACGCCTTCTCAGCATCTAGGCTGGGAAGGCACATAGGGATCTTCTCTCTTTTAGAAAGATGCAACGTCCAGTGTCCTAAGAATATTATTCATTGCCTCTCCGAGCCACAAATCCCACCTAATCTGGATGAATTATGGACGGCAACACAAAAGCCAGACGGTTCGCCAAAACGTTATCTAATATCTTAACATCTGCATTAAGAACAGATATAGGACGGTAGGATGCACATTCCATATGATCTTTGTCCGGCTTAGGTATCACCGCTATCCAGGCTTCCATCATAGAAAGTGGCAATGGCGTCCCCGACCGCTGTTGATTCAGAAGATCTGCTAATAGTGGGGCCAACTCTACCCCAAATGTTTTGTAGAAGTCGTTCGGAAAGCCATCCAATAATCAAAGAGCCTTGAATGAAAGTAGAAAGGGAATCCCTCACATGGGTAAAGAAACTCCCCTGGTGATCATTGGGGGCATAGATAGTCACCAAAGTTACATCCACCTCATTGATTTGAACATGTAAGAACAAAAATCGCCCATCAGGGTCACGTTTAGTCTTAATTACCTGAACTGGCAACGATGCGTGAACCAATATAGCTACTCCCCTCCTCTTGGACGAATCAACAGAAGAAGCAAAGTAAGCTGTAGGGTAGCTTCTATAAGAGAGAAGTTTTTTGTGAGTCCAATGAAGGTGTGTCTCCTGCAGAAAAACTACCTGTGGCCTATGATGCGCCAATTCCTTAAAATACCTTTGACGTTTTTGGGGCATAGTAAGTCCTTTGAGATTATAAGATAGAACCTTTAAATCGTCTGTCATGAGAGATGGAATATATGCACATGTATAATCGCTGTGGCAGGACATAAACATTGATACTCTGATATCGTGTGAACCCTTAAATATTCATAAACACTGTATCCCGTTCCCTCGTTCCCCCCCATACCTCCACACCCTCCCCCTCTACCGTCCTGTCCTTCCCCCCACATCAATCACACCAAACAGAGAGGTAAAAAGACTAAACCTCTCCCCTGAATGGGAAATTGAGGAACTGAGCCACCACACCCTTAGCAACCCCACCCAGACCTCCCCCCCACACACAACCTCACATTCAAACTCCTATATTATCTCCCCTAATTCAAGTTGTCAACGCAAAAGGGGTTACAAGTCCACCCCAGCCCTACTCACCCCAAAATTCCTTTCCATTACATCTCCACCCCCTACCCCCCCTTTCCTAATACTATCCAAAAACGATCTCATTTGTCTCAACTTACATTCACTAAGACACCAACACACTACACCATTACTCAGAACCCATTCAAACACCACCATCCCCTCTTACATAAATCCCTAGGACCTCTATCAAGGAAGGTAGGAACAAAAGATCCTTCCCTCCCTCAAAGACCTCTAAGATTGGCACCAATCCAGCAAATAACATCATTTTACTAGCGCTTATTGGAGACGTCTGAGACTCTCTGCCATTTCTGGAGTTTGACCTTAGTTGCTGGAGCCAGCCCTGGCTGGGGAGTCGATGAGGTAGTCAATCCCGCTGCTTGCAGTACTTTCCAGGCTCCAGTCAGGGAGTGAACTCGGTGATTCTTTCCTTGCCAGGTGAAATTTAAGGAAAATGGGAACCCCCGTCTTCTGTAGCGAATCTGCTCTTTATTTAGAATCTCCAGTGCCGGTCTCATTCCCCTCCGCTGTTGTAAAGTGAATTGAGAGATGTCTTGATACACCGCCACTCGGACGCCATTGTACTCCAAGTCCTGTGCCTGGCGCGTATGTGTTAGGACAAGGTCTTTATCCATATACTTAAAGAATCATGCTATAATATCTCGTGGTCTCCCATCCGTATGCTTGGTTAGCGAGCGGTGAGCATGCTCCAATTGAAGCAGCACTCGATTTGGGTCCCATCAGAGTGGCACATAAAGCTTTAACAATGGCCGGAACATCCTCTGTTGCCCCGCCTTCAGGTACTCCGCGAAAACGGAGGTTATTTCAGCGACCTCTATTTTCCAGGTCATCTAGTTTGTAGGAAAGTTCTTCATATTGTTTCCCTAAATCTTGGATTTTAGCCGCATGTGTTGAGATTGAATCTGAATGCTCATCTATTTTCAACTCGATATCCTCAACTCTCCCGCCCAGTTCACGGAGGTCAGTGCTAAGTGTTTCAATGCGGTCAAGAATTTCCACTTTGGAAGCTTTTATGTCCGTTTGTATAGAGGAGAGTATTTTCTTTAGCTCCATGGAAACACCTTTCTTCTGAGAAGGAGGCAACCTTGATTCCGCCATAGACAAAGTCGAATCAGAATCCGAGTGGGATACTTGCGACAATGGCGGCGACACATGGCGTGCTCGAGCCTTACTTGCAGATCAGCCCGACAGCTGTCCTATATATTTTTTTCCCTGTCGCAGTCGGCTTGCTCATTATTACAGCTTTGCTACACTTCCTCTGCACTATAACCGTGTGGATGGTAGCTGATGTCCAGAGATATCGCTTTTATTTGTGTGCTCGGGTGAGGAACGAAAGAACTAGGCTGCCATCTCATATGATGTCACTTCCTCCTCCCCATGCTTGATTTTAAAGATAGATTACCTTCCTCTAATCTTATGAAGAAAATACATAAAATTGGGTTTCATTCTTACTTTTCTTTGCTTATTGAAACAAGAACATTAACCCATCCGGTCCTTTAACTTACCTTGATTTAGATCACCATTTATTGTTATTTTCTTCTATCTAGCCTCTCCTCCCTTCCTCTAGAAAGCATCTTCACATGATGGAATTACCCATTACTTGAAACAAGATCTTCTTGCCGCTGTGGGGTATTTTATTATACAATTATATATTATAAACTGCTCTGATGTAGTGCATGAAGGGTGGTATACCAAATGTACTTAAATAAAATAAAAATATACAATAGCATGAATACCATGGTATAATATTATTCTAGGAAACTGTAAGGTAAAAGTAACTTTCAGGTCCAAATATAATGATAAATCTTCATTAAATGGATCTTTATCATTTTCATTTGTGATTTATGAGCAAATTAATGACCCTTTAGTTATTCAGGCTTTGTACTAAGCTCCAATACAGAAGGTCAACACCATGGATCAACTTAAATTGACTAATAATAGTTCTTCATTATACTTAATATTCTGATCAGTTAGGATGCCAGAGATAAATGTTTACTTTTTAAAATCCATATCTTTTTCCAAGTTCCTGATTACACATTCAATAAAATATAACATTGAAAATCAACAACACAAAACGTAGATTTACTCGACTATCTTTCCAATTAAAATCTAGCTATTCTATAAATTAATAAAAGATCTGTTATATATCAAGTCACTATGAGAAACCTGGGTATAGCTTGCCATTATCTCCACACCTTTACTTTGGAAACAGATCTTACTATTTCTTCTGATCAACCACAATTCATTTTTCAGGATCAGCCTTGAGCTATATGTTAAGGTTACAAGAAAGCCTTTACAAAGCTGTTTGCTTTTGTAATATGGAACAGAACAGTTTAGAGAACACTGAGACCAAGGAAGCATGTCTGAGTGATAGCGTATTAAATCTAATACTCTCCCTGCTGCTGAAAAAAACAAGCAAAATGCTAGCTGTGTTATGACTGCTGTTCTTGAATACAGCCCAACTGTTTTAAATTAATTTTATTTAGAAAATAAATCTTGGAAAGGGGGATTACCTGCTGCGTATGTCTTACTATGAGAGACTTGTTCTACATGTCATTTTTCTTAATTTTGTGAATACATATTTATATTACAGAGTACTCTATTCCATAGATTTTGCAGATTATCTTTGATTAGAAAATCATAAAAATATTAGCCATTCTTATTCTTGGCTATTGATGTCACACCTCAATTAAATTGACTAACTATTCTACTACTACTACTACTACTTGACATTTCTATAGCGCTACTAGGGTTACGCAGCGCTGTACAATTTAATAAAAGAGGGTAGTCCCTGCTCAAAGGAGCTTACAATCTAAAGGACGAAATGACAAGTTGGGGTAGTCTAGGTTTCTTGAATAGTGGTTAGGTGCCAAAGGCGACACTGAAGAGATGGGCTTTGAGCAAGGATTTGAAGATGGGCAGGGAAGGGGCCTGGCGTATGGGCTCAGGGAATTTATTCCAAGCATGGGGTGAGGCGAGGCAGAAAGGGCGGAGCCTGGAATTGGCGGTGGTGGAGAAGGGTACTGAAAGGAGGGATTTGTCTTGAGAGCGGAGGTTATGGGTAGGAACGTACAGGGAGATGAAGGTAGAGAGGTAGGGAGGGGCTGCAGAACGAGTGCATTTGTAGGTTAGGAGGAGAAGCTTGAACTGTATGCAATACATTTAAACTGGATCTTCACACACCATAGATCACAAATTCTTAAAGTCCAGTATAGGATATGCACAGCTTCTTATCTCATATATCCAAATATCTTAAGGCCAGAGATCTTTTTAATCTTTGTATCTTTCAATCATCTCATAGGAGCTTTCCCAGAACCTCAGTGATGTTAATCGCTACCAATTTCAATTTGTAGTGATATCTACAACATCAAACTCTTCACTGGTTCTTTTATACATAACTACCTCTTATAAAATTATTTTAAACTTTAGACTTATCTTATTTTATCTTGCTTTATTGTCGGACCCAGGGGGATAGCTGCCCGACATGCACATTTCGCCCCAGCATGGGCTGTTTCAAGGACCTCCCCTGCAATACATAAACTCATATTTTAGATTCCCCAGACTTCGGTATTAAACCTACATCCAGACAATACCCAACTTTAAAGCTTTAAATTCATATTACTCACCCCATATTAAAGCCACATGCTAGTGATTGTGAAGAAGATTGATATTTCAATTTTGACTTGATTGTACGATTTATCCAAAAATTATACTCTTACTATCCCTTTAAAAATTGTATTATAACTATCTGTAATATTCATACAGAAAAAAGAATTGCTTTTAAAAATGTGTGTCTAGAAGCACATGGGTCAATTTTCAAAGTGGTCTGGCTGGCTAAGAAAGGATTTAGCAGGCTAGCTCCAAGCTTTTGAAAAATTGCCAGGACAGGGTGGATATATTTAGCAAGGCTGACCATCTAAATTTAGCCCATGAAATACAAGCAGACCTAGAGGTTTAAATTCAAAGTTTAATGAGCATGTCATTAGGATAGTAGTGAGGCAGTGGGACTGATCCTCATTGAGCTTCCATATGCTTTTGATTAGTCAGTTATGAGAATTTATTAATTAGATGTGCAGAAATGGGAGATAACAGCATTTAAATGCCAATTGAAGGTACATTTATTGTGCTTGGCTTATTATGTCTCTACTGAGCACATATAACTTTATGGGGCCCTTTTACTAAATGTCCCCTAAATGCTACCCTAGAGGATCTGGATTTGAGTTTGCTACCTAAGAGCCTAAATTTGGCTTCCAGAACCTCTCTCCCACATTTTCCTTTGTCATTGGTACCCACATGTACCAAGACAGCCGGCTCCTCCCCAGCACTATCTAAAATCCTATCTAGGTGGCGCGTGAGGCAGGCAGGCAAGTCACCAGGCGATCCTCACGTCCACCAGCCACGCAGCTACTACTACTACTACTACTATTTAGCATTTCTATAGCGCTACAAGGCGTACGCAGCGCTGCACAAACATAGAAGAAAGACAGTCCCTGCTCAAAGAGCTTACAATCTAATAGACAAAAAATAAAGTAAGCAAATCAAATCAATTAATGTGTACAGGAAGGAGGAGAGGAGGGTAGGTGGAGGCGAGTGGTTACAAGTGGTTACGAGTCAAAAGAAATGTTAAAGAGGTGGGCTTTCAGTCTAGATTTAAAGGTGGCCAAGGATGGGGCAAGACGTAGGGGCTCAGGAAGTTTATTCCAGGCGTAGAGTGCAGCGAGACAGAAGGTGCGAAGTCTGGAGTTGGCAGTAGTGGAGAAGGGAACAGATAAGAAGGATTTATCCATGGAGCGGAGTGCACGGGAAGGGGTGTAGGGAAGGACGAGAGTGGAGAGATACTGGGGAGCAGCAGAGTGAATACATTTATAGGTTAGTAGAAGAAGTTTGAACAGGATACGAAAACGGATAGGGAGCCAGTGAAGCGACTTGAGGAGAGGGGTAGTATGAGTAAAGCGACCCTGGCGGAAGACGAGATGGGCAGCAGAGTTTTGAACCGATTGGAGAGGGGAGAGGTGACTAAGTGGGAGGCCAGCAAGAAGCAGATTGCAGTAGTCTAAATGAGAGGTGACAAGGGTGTGGATGAGGGTTTTGGTAGAGTGCTCGGAAAGAAAGGGGTGGATTTTACGGATGTTGTAAAGAAAGAAATGACAGGCGATCTGCCGGATATGAGCAGAGAAGGAGAGAGAAGAGTCAAAGATGACCCCAAGGTTTCGAGCTGAGGAGACAGGGAGAATGAGAGAGCCATCAACAGAAATAGAAAACGGGGGGAGTGGGGAGGTGGGTTTGGGGGGAAAAATGAGAAGCTCGGTTTTGGTCATGTTTAATTTCAGGTGGCGTTGAGACATCCAGACACCAATGTCAGACAAGCACGCTGAAACTTTGGTTTGGATGCAAGGTGAGATATCAGGGGTAGAAAGGTAGATTTGGGAGTCATCAGCATAGAGATGGTAGGAAAAGCCATGGGATGAGATTAATGAACCAAGGGAAGAAGTATAGATAGAAAAGAGGAGGGGACCAAGAACAGAACCCTGAGGTACGCCGACAGGCAGAGGGATAGAAGTAGAAGAGGATCCACCAGAGTGAACAATGAAGGTGCGGAGGGAGAGGTAGGAAGAGAACCAGGAAAGGACAGAGCCCTAGAATCCAAGTGAGGACAGGGTATCGAGGAGTATGCTGTGATCGACAGTGTCAAAAGCAGCGGAAAGATCAAAAAGAATGAGGATGGAATAGAGACCTCTGGATTTAGCCAGTAATAGGTCATTGGAGACTTTAGTAAGCGCAGTTTCGGTTGAATGGACAGGGCGAAAACCAGATTGTAGTGGGATCAGAGGAACAGGTGGTACATTTTGAGGAAGAAAGGAGAAGTGTAGTTTCCTCAATAGTAACTTTAGGAAAGGAGGAAAGGGAATGAGGGGGAGGAGAGAGAGGGGAATGGACTAGTGGAGGGAGAGGTGGCGAGGTAGAGAATGCAAGGTTTATCTTTTGAACCTTGTCGTGAAAAAATTCAGCAAGGGTCTGAGGAGATAATGAAGGGGAAGTTGGGGGAGGGGGCACCTTGTGGAGAGAGTTCAATATGGTGAAGAGAAGTCGAGGGTTAGAGCCAAGAGAGTTGGTCATTTGGATATAATAATCCTGTTTGGCGCGTAAAAGAGCAGATTGGAAGGAGGTCAGCATGAACTTAAAGTGTAAGAAATCAGCAAGGGCCCGAGATTTCCGCCAGAGGCGTTCGGCGGAGCGGGTACAGGAACGTAGGTAGCGGATATTAGAAGTTAGCCAAGGTTGGGGTTTTGTACGCCTTATAGGGCGGGTCATCAAAGGTGCAAGAGTGTCTAAGGCAGAGGATAGAGTATTGTTGTAAGAAGAAACAGCCTCGTTGACAGACGTGGATGGTGCCACAGTAGAGAGGAGGTTTGAAACATGGGAGGATAGAGATGAAGGGTCAATATCGTGAAGATTCCTAGATAAATTAGATAAGATAGGACGGGACTGGGAGGGAGGAGATTTAAGTGTGAAAGTTATAAGATGGTGATCAGAGAGGGGAAGATCAGAGGCAAGGAAACTAGAGGGTGAACAGTTGGAGGAGAAGATGAGATCAAGACAGTGACCATTTTGATGAGTGGGGGAGGTGCAGCATAGTTGGAGATTAAAGGAGGATGTTAAAGTGAGTAACTCGGAAATATAAGAGTTGGAAGGATCATTAGCAGGAATATTAAAGTGGAGGAGTGGCCTAGTGGTTAGGGTGGTGGACTTTGGTCCTGAGGAACTGAGTTCGATTCCCGGCACAGGCAGCTCCTTGTGACTCTGGGCAAGTCACTTAACCCTCCATTGCCTGCCGCATTGAGCCTGCCATGAGTGGGAAAAAGTGTGGGGTACAAATGTAACAAAATAAAAAATAATAAAAAAAAGTCACCAAGGATGAGAGAGGGGGAGGAAGGATCATGGAAGAAGACAAGCCAGGCATCAAAATCACTGAGAAAGGATGAAAGGAACTTATCAGGGGGACGATAAATGACCGCTATTCGAAGAGGCAGAGGAGAGAAAAGGCAGATAGAGTGGACTTCAAAGGAAGAAAAACAGTGAGATTGAGGTGGAAGAAGGGGTTGACATCTGGAGGAGGGAGAGAGAAGTAGTCCAACACCATCCCCGCGACCAGCAGGGCGCGGAGTATGTGAAAAAAGATAACCGCCATGGCAGAGGGCTGCGACTGAAGCAGAGTCATCAGGGCAGAGCCAGGTTTCTGTTATGGCGAGCAGATGGAGGTGACGCGAGATAAAGAGGTCCTGGATATAGGGGAGTTTGTTACAGATAGAGCGGGCATTCCATAGGGCGCAAGAGAAGGGCAGAGAAGAGGAGGGGAGTAGAGGAATAGAGGTGAGGTTAGAGAGGTCACGGTGAGTTCTGTAGAGTTGGGATTATAGTTGGTGAGGAGGGCCAGGATTGGGATTAATGTCACCGGCTGAGAGTAAGAGAAGGAGCAAAAGAGAGTGGAGGAGAGTAGGAGAGGTGTGGCCACAAAGGCGTCGAAGGCGAGAGGTATTTAGGTGAAATGGGGAAGGCAAAATGGAGGGAAGAAAGAGACGGAGATTAAAAGCCAAGAGGGAGGAAGAGGGTAGGAGAGAAGGTGAGGTGATGAAGTCAATGGATGGGCAGTGAGTTCCTGTAGTGGAGAGAGGTAGGGGGTGAGGGAAAAGATTAGGAAGGGACAGGGCTAGGAAGAGAATGTGAATAGGGGCCATAAACGATTGAGGTACTTTAGCAACTGGGAAGAAGATTAGATATAAATAGAAAAATGCCCCGGCGCGCGCGGCACCTAGAGCGGAGGCCCTGAGTGGATCGGAGTGGACCTGGGTGTCACCCCGGAGAAGGCTGTAAGGATATGCAGATGAGTTGCAAGTCCTCCACAGCACATGAAAGGCAGCCGGTGGTAGAGCTGGGCACCTCTCAGCTGAGGAAAGGCTTACTAGGTGTTAGGCCGAAGCCAGCATTCCTCCCCCTGAGGGCCGCCTGATCCTAGCCAAAAAGCACCTGGAAACTCTGTGCACTTGGAGCGAGGGCCCTGGGAAGATCGGGGTAGACCTGGAGTCACCCCGGATACAGCTGTGAGGAAATGCAGAAGGGCTGCATCGTAGTTGGTGATCGAATCACCAACTACAACAGCTGTCCTAACCTTTCCCTCCCAGGCAGCACTTGGAGACATATCCTTGGTGCCAGAGGATAGTACATCCCCTGGTGGGCAGGTCCTGGCTACAGGAGTACTTCCTACTTCACCAGGGTGATGCTCTCCTTCTAGGAGACCTCCCTCTTCCAAGGTAGCACAGGGGCTACCAGACTGGAGGTGGGACTTCTCTACAACATGCCTGTAGGTCTCCTCTATGTACCTCTCTGCCTCCCTCAGCTCCAAGTCTGCTACTCTAGCCTCAAGGGAATGGACACGTTCTCTGAGAGCTAGGAGCTCTTTGCATCGGGCACACACATATGACATCTCAGCAACTGGGAGATAATCATACATGTGACACTCAATGCAAAAGACTGGATAGCATCCCTCTTGCTGCTGGACTGCTGACTCCATCTTAGTGTTTTTGAGTTTTTCAATAATTTAAAACTTGCTACAGTATTAAAGATATTAGCCTAATATAAAAGTGTCTTTTAGTTTATATAGTATATTGTATGATTTATTTAGTGTTTCCTTCTTAGATGGTAATGTATTTAAAACTCTGTAAGAGCACTCCTTGCTTGTTACCCTAATTACAATAACTATAAATGAAGAGTTGTCCTAGGGGTGAGAAGAGTAAACTAGATCCTGCAGTGCCTGCTAGATTCTTTCTGTTAATGTTGTGGTACAAAGTTTTTAAAACTAAGTGAAAAGACTATGGAGATTAGTTGATAAAATTTGCTTTTTATATTTTTATTTTGCCTATCACTAACCTACAATTCCTCCTTTAAACCCCAATCTTCAAGTTCCCAAAGCACAAAGCAAAATAGCATTCACTTACCAGAGAAATGTCCTCTTCTCTCGGAACTTCTCAGAAAGACCTTTCCTATTTATATAGTTTTGAATCTAAGGGGCCTTTTTTAAACAGGCGCTTTGAAGCTGACTCAGCAACCTATGCAAGTATTCTACTTCCCCACACCTTAATTAACACTTGAGGTCGCTGGATGTGCTACCTCTCCAATAGTCAAGGAACAGAAAATAACTGCCTTTTAGAACAAGAGTTTTCGGCTGTTTACTTTCTACCTCTAGAAAAGGTTTCAGTTTAAAACTATTTGAAAAATGCCTATTTCTAGAGAAAATTTAAGTTTCAACTATGGGAAAAGGGTTTGTACACTATCAGGGACATTTTCGAAAGAGAAGTGCGCCCATCTTCCGACACAAATCGGGAGATGGGCGTCCTTCTCTCAGGGTCGCCCAAATCGGCATAATCAAAAGCCGATTTTGGGCATCCTCAACTGCAGTCCATTGCGGGATGACCAAAGTTCACAGGGGCGTGTTGGAGGCATAGCAAAGCCAGGACTGGGGCATGCGTAAGAGATGGGCTTCCTGGACCGATAATGGAAAAAAGAGGGGCGTCCCTGACGAGTATTTGGTCGATTTTACTTGGTCCATTTTTTTTCACAACCAAGCCTCAAAAAGGTGCCCAAACTGACCAGATGACCACCGGAGGGAATCAAGGATGACCTCCCCTTTCTCCCTCAGTGGACAGCAACCCCCTCCCACCCTAAAAAAAATTAAAAACATTTTCCCAGCCTCTATGCCAGCCTCAAATGTCACACTCAGCTCCATGACAGCAGTATGCAGGTCCCTGGAGCAGTTTTAGTGGGTGCAGTGCACTTCAGGCAGGTAGACCCAGGCCCATCCCCCCCTACCTGTTACACTTGTGCTGGTAAATGTGAGCCCTTCAAAACACAACCGAAACCCACTGTACCCACATGTAGGTGCCCCCCCTTCACCCCTTAGGGCTATGGTAGTGGTGTATAGTTGTGGGGAGTGGGTTTGGGGGGGGGTTGGGGGGCTCAGCATCGAAGGTAAGGGAGCTATGCACCTAGGAGCAATTTGTGAAGTCCACTGCAGTGCCCCCTAGGGTGCCCGGTTGGTGTCCTGGCATGTGAGGGGGACCAGAATGCTGGCTCCTCCCACGACCAAATAAATTGGATTTGGTTGTTTTTGAGATGGGCGTCCTCGGTTTCCATTATTGCCGAAAACCGGGGACGACCATCTCTAAGGTCGACCTAAATGTTGAGATTTGGGCATCCCCGACCGTATTATCGAAACAAAAGATGGACGCCCATCTTGTTTCAATAATAGTGGTTTCCCCGCCCCTTCGCCAGGACGTCCTTAGAGATGGGCGCCCTTAGAGATGGTCATCCCCGTTTGATTATGCCCCTCTATGGCAACTAGTTAATAATGCTTTTCTCTCTCTCTCTCTCTCTCTCTCTCTCTCTCTCTCTTTTTATTCCCCCTTAATACTAAACTAGATCCTGCAGTGCCTGCTAGATTCTATCTGTTAATGCTGTGGTACAAAGTTTTTAAAAGACTATGGAGATTAGTTGATAAAATTTGCTTTTTATTTTTTTATTTTGCCCATCACTAACCTAAAATTCCTCCTTTAAACCCCAGTCTTTAAGTTCCCAAAGCACAAAGCAAAATAGTGTTCACTTACCAGAGAAATTTCCTCTTCTTTCGGAACTTCTCAGAAAGAAAGTTCAGTGGGACATTTCCTCTTTATATAATTTTGAGTCTAAGGGGCCTTTTTTAAACAGGCTCTTTGGAGCTGACTCAGCAACCTGTTTATATAGTTACCTTGGGTGGGTTTGGGGGGGGCTCAGCACAGAAGGTAAGGGAGCAGTGGTGAGATGTGTACCTACGAGCATTTTATGAAGTCCATTGCAGTGCCCCCTAGGGTGCCCTATTTCTTTCCTGGGATGTCCTGGGGATGAGTCTATTAAAATGCTGGCTCCTCCTGCATCCCAATGGCTTGATTTTGTGCACTTTGCACTTGGACGTTTTTTGTTTGAAAATGGACCACAAAACAAAATGTCCAAATCACAAAATCTTGTTCAAAACAGTATTTAAAAAAAAAAAAAAAAAAGATAGATGTTTTTCTTTTTTGAAAATGACCTTCTTTCCTATTCAGACTTTGGACGTTTTGCAAAAGTCGGACTTAGACATCATATTGAAATTGCCCCTCTTTATGTACATAGTTTGCATAAGAAATAGATTGAAACATTTTCTGCCGCTCTGTGCACAAGCTCTTTTCTGTAGTTGCTTCTGTCACAACATGTTATAGCATTAATTTTGAAATATGTTCTTTTCCTAGGTGAAATAATTGAAGATGTCACATCACCTTGAAACATCTAATTAAAAAAAGTCCTTTTCTCTTGAGACAGGCAGGTTTTCCTGCCAAAATGCCAATATCAAGGTTGGATCACACTGATGTAAGAAAGTTTGGATCATGCCATTGTGGAATCAGTTCCTTTTAGTTTGTTTGTATACTGTGCTGGTCAATGTACTTGTTCCTCTTTTATAAAAGAAAGTGAAGCTTTTATGAATCTGATCCAAGCCATTTAGCTAAAAATGTGATAAGCAGTGTTGTATAGTAACTAAGGGCCCTGTTTACTAAGGTGTGCTAGCATTTTTAGCGCAAATGCTAGAGAGACCCATATATTCCTATGGGTATCTCTAGCTTTATCGCGTGCTAATTTTTTGTGTGGGCTAAAAACTCTAGTGCGCCTACAGCATGGCTTAGTAAACATGGCCCTTAGTAAATATAACTAGTTACCATACTAAAGTAAAAGTTTTGAAGTACAGGATAATATTTGTTACTTTTACTTTTACTGAAGTAATAATTTTGCCAATTTTTACTACTTTTACTCAGTTACATCTGATGCTTGCAGTTAAAAGTAAAAAGTAAAAGGAGAAGGGAGATGTAAATGATGATTCCTCAGTAAACCAAATGAAACAGCTGAGCCCCCCAAAAACCCCACCCAAAACCCACTACCCCCAACTATACAGCACTACAATAGCCCTTATGAGTGAAGGTGGCACCTATATGTGGGTACAAGTGAATTTGTGGTGATTTTGGAGGGCTCACAGTCAGTGGTGTAGCAAGGGGGGGCGGAGGGGGCAGTCCGCCCCGGGTGTCAGCACAAGGGGGGTGCTCCGCCGCTCCCGCTGCTTCCGGGCACCCCCGCACCCAAAATCCGCCCCCCTCCATGGGCGCCTTGTAGAACCCTCCTCATCCTTCCTTCCCGCCCTCGGCAGCTCTCATCCTCCTCTCTGCCCCCCCTCCGTATCATAACCTTTTACTTCCCGTAGTGGCAGCGACGTCAGTTACTTACGAAGAAGGCTGCAGGCTCCCCTCCGGCTTCAGCTTCTCCCTTCGCTCTTCACACAGTGAGTGTCCCGCCTTCGCGGAAACAGGAAATGCGTCATCGCGAAGGCGGTACACTCACTATGTGAAGAGCGAAGGGAGAAGCTGAAGCCAGAGGGGAACCTGCAGTGCCTTCTTTGTAACGGAACTGATGCCGCTGCCACCACGGGAAGTAAAAGGTTGTGATACAGGGGGGGGGGGCAGAGAGGAGGAGGAGGAGGAGGAGGGCTGCCATGGGCGGGAAGGAAGGAACGGAGAGGGCAGGGGAGACAGGAGAATGCTGGACATGGATGGGAGGGGAGAGCAGGGGGAGAGAATAGATTGCTGGACATTGGTGAGAGAAGGGGAGGGCATGGGGGAGAGAAGGGGAGTGCATGGGGGAGAGAAGAGGTTGCTGGAGGGAAGGGCAGGGGAGGAGAATTGCTGGACGTGGGTGGGTGAATGGATGGAGGGGAGGGCAGGAAGGAATGGAGAGGAGGGCTGTGGGGGAGCTGAGGGAGGGCAGGGAGAGTCGCTGGACATGGATGGGAGAGAAGAGATCACTGGAGAGGAGGGGAGGGCAGGGGAGAGAGGAGAATTGCTGGTGGATGGATGGAGGAGGGGTAGAGGAGAGGAGAATTGCTGGATATGGATGGATGAATGGGGGGGCAGGGGAGAGAGGAAATTTGAAGGATATGGGTGGATGGAGGAGACGGCAGGAGAGAATGGAGAGTTGTTGGACATGGATGGATGGATGGAGGGGAGGAAAGTCAGGAAGAAAATGCACATGGATGGAAAAGAGAAGAGAGGTGAAATGTTGGACAAGGATGGAGGGAAGGAAAGACAAAGGAAGGAGATGCACATGGAGAGAGGGCAGATCCTAGATGGAAGGGGCAGGGAGAGAGGGCAGACTTTGGATGGAGGGGACAGGAGAGAGAGGGCAGACACTGGATGGCAGGGCAAGAGAGAGAAGGCAGATGCTGGATGGAAGGAAGACAGTGAAAAGAAGATGAGGAAAGCAGAAACCAGAGACAACAAACTGCAAGTAAAATATATATTTTTATTTTTTTGCTTTAGGATAAAGTAGTATTGTAGCTGTGTTAATAAATAGAACATGGAAATAAGGTAATCTTTATTGGACTAATTTTAATATATTTTGACTAACTTTCGGAGAACAAAACCCCCTTCCTCAGGCCAGGATAGGATATTGTAAAATCACTATACTGTACTGATCTGATCTGAGGAAGGAGGTTTTGGTCTCTGAAAGCTAAATGTATTAGTCCAATAAAATGGTGGTATTTTATTTTCTGTTTCTGTGGTGTTGCATTGTATGCTCAGTCTGGCCTCTTGGGGGTTCAGTTTAATTTTTGTCTAAATAGAAAGTTTGATTACTTATTCTATAGTGGTTTAGGGTTTATCTGTGTTTGTGAAAAAGACACGGCTTTCAGTTGGCATTGACTGTGCAGGATCGATGATCTGTACTATTCTGTCTGGTTACGTTTTACAATAGGCGAATTGATGTTCTAGTGCTCACTGTAGTGTTTAAGATGCTTTCCTTTTCCTTATATGACTCGTAGAAATTACTGCTTATGGTATGGTAAAATTGTTCTAGAGATCCTGAGTGTTTTGTATTCTCGGTATGCCTAGTACTGGATTTTGGAGGGGGGTGTTAAAAAATGACCGGCCCCGGGTGTCAACTACCCTAGCTACGCCACTGCTCACAGTTTCCACAAGTGGCCTGGGTCTTGTCTACAGTGAACTGCACCCACCACTAGACTATTCCAGGTATACGCATGCTGCTCTAATGGACCTGAGTATAACATCTGAGGCTGGCATAGAAGCTGGTAAGTAATGTTTTAAACACATTTTTATGGGTGGGAGGGGGTTAGTGGCCACTGGGTGAGTAAGGGGAGGTCATCTCTGATTCCCTTCAGTGGTCATGTGGTCATTTAGTGCACTTTTTTGTGGCTTATTCATTAATAAAACAAGTCTAGCTCTGTATGGTTTTGTTTTGTTCCATTATGGCAGAAAAATGTCCAAGTGTTAAGAACACCCAAATTCCACCCTTAACACATCCCTGACATGCTCCCTTGTGATTTGAATGCACTTCTGATGGACTTCATAGAAGAACATCTAAAAATTGGTTTTGAAAATACCAATTTGGATGTTCTTGTGAGAAAAACGTCCAAATGCAGATTGATGCCACTTTATGGACATTTTTCTCTTTTGAAAATGAACCCCTTGGTCTCTTCCATTGTATTCTGTCTCTCAATAGTTGACAAGCATTCACCAATATGTCTACCCCTCCACAAAACCACAATAGACAATTCAGGGGCACTGTTTAGTAGGCTCAACACTGGCCAGTGAGGGCTTACAATCATGCCACAGCCGATGATAAATTTGAATAAGGAAGCACAAATGTAAATTTCTCTTCCTGCACAGACTGAAAAGAATATAACAACAAATCTTTTCCCACAAATCTTGCCCCTAAATATGCCTTCCTTACTACCAATGCTGGATATACACAGTCAAGAAAGTTTTGTGTCAAATGTTGAGCTTCTATCTTGAAATCCAATAATGTAGTGCAAATGCAGTGAATCCACAGGAATTGACTAATTGGAAATTAATTAATTAACAATTGGCTAATTGGCCAGGATTGCCTTCAAACTATGTGTCTTTGCATTCCAAATTATCTATGGTATGGCCCCTGACTATATGCTCCCTTTGATTGACCTCCCTACCTCACCACTTTGGGTGAATCTCTTCATAAAGGAGGTTAATAAATCCCAATAAAATAAATAAATAAATTCCATCCCTGGATCTAGAGAATTGCTAATTCTCCATCATCCTAATTGTAAAAAGGTTATTTACAAAACAGTCCTTTCTGCTGACTTGTCCTATCAATGTACCAATTGGTGGAATCTTCTTTCAAGGGCTGCTAGATCTGTACATGATTACAATTGCTATTGGATACTATTAAAAACTGTTTGTTATACCATACAACCTTATAAAATAATTCATAAGCTAATTTTTGTTTCATATGGCCATATATAGAAGATTTACTCAACATTTTTCCTTTATCAGAAGATTTATAACTATAATATGTATATACTAAATTGTCTGGATTGTAAGCCACATTGAATCTGAACTCTGTTTGGGATAATGCGGGATACAAATGTCATTATAAATAAATAAATAAAAACTGTGAAAGCGCAGTAAATTATTTTGTGCAGTAGCTTTCTGAAAAAATGTAGTTTGTATCTGTCCTTGAAATTTAAAGACTTGGACATCGAAAAAATCAATTGCTCTCTGATGACAAGTCATGGCAAAAATTAAATAGAATTTAAAGTATTCAGCCATTGAACAAATGAGAGTAAATTACTTCAGTATCCCAAATAGAAAAGATGCCAACAAGAATTGATTTAAATTGAGGTGCTGGATATAAAAACATTTCCTTAAACTGCCCCATATACATAGGCGCCGACTCCGTGGGTGCTGTGGGTGCTAGAGCACCCCTAATATTTTGACCCACCGGAAGTTTCCAGCCAGCCCGACCTGCCCGCCCTCTTCTCCCTCAACAGTCCTCCGCCCTTGCCTTCCTGCGTGCCACCCAGAATTTAAAACTCATCTTACCTCGGGGTCCCGGTGGCAGCAGTGAAAGGCGAGCAGGCTCTGTGCTTCAGCCTTCCCTTCTCTCTCAGCTCTGATCCCGCCCTTGCGGAAACAGGAAATGAGGGTGGGACCAGAGCTGAGAGAGAAGGGAAGGCTGAAGCACCGAGCCTGCTCGCCTTTCACTGCTGCTGCCGGGACTCCAAGGTAAGATGAGTTTTAAATTCTGGGTGGCACACAGGAAGGTGAGGGTGGAGGACTGTTGTGGGAGAAGAGGTCGGGCTGGGGTTGGGACTGGCACTCTGAGGAGAGGGAAGGGGCCTGGAACTCAGAGGGAGGGAGAGGGACATGGAACTCAGAGGAGAGGGAGGGGGAGAGGAGGGAGAGGGGGGATGGGGAGAGGAGAGGGAGGGAGGAATGCACAACCTGTAAAAAAAAAATGTTCAGCACCCCCAATCATTTTGAAACGTTGGCTCCTATGCCCATGTATAATGTTGCAAGAGAGGGAGTGAATGATGCTTCCATAGAAATGCCATAGATTTATTTATATCTTCAAACCAAAAATAGCTTCTCAGAAAGCCAGTTCCAAAAGAAAAGTGGTGGAAATTCTGTTATTCGACTCTCTGTTAAATTACAGATAGGGCTCCATCTTGGGGAATTTGAGAATATAGGGGGTCTTTTACTAAGCCATGATAAGGTTTTTAGCTCACGGTAGAAATCAGCTGGCGGTAAACTTTGAGACGCCCATTATATTTCTATGGGCATCTCGGCATTTATCACCAGCTGATTTCTACAGTGAGCTAATAACGCTACTGCAGCTTAGTAAAATATCCCTATAATGAGGTAACATCCAATGTAATCAACCACGATGAAGCTGAGATATTTCCTACAGTATCCAGTTCATACAAAAAAATGAGATGTATCATGGAGGTATGATTTAACCTCCTGAGCTTGAGGTTTCAAAAACATATCCAAAAATTTTGCTAGAGGCTCTAGAATTTAATTCACATTAGAAACAATTGGATAGCCCAGGGGAGACAAAACTGACTTATGAATCTTCAGTAGAAAGTAAATCCAAGGAGTGCAAAGAGCTGTTTCAAGTAAAAATGTTGCCTCTCAAGATGTTAACATCTAACAATCCTTAACACATGAAATTAAATAACCTATCTCAGCCTTATGAGTATGGAGTGTATCAGCTTGAAGAAGCCAGTAAGAAGTAACATCTTTTAAGTTGTCCTTAGGGTTCATCCAAATATTGAGATCTGGATTGGACAATGACTCTGCCTCTCTTATCTGCATGGGAGACCACCAAATCCTGTCTAGTACTGAGCTATTGCAAAGCAATTCTTTGTAATGTCTCCATATTCACATACACACCTCTGGTCTACAAACATTGTTCAAGTTAAGGCAGAGATGGCCCGAGCCGAAGGTGAGGGGGGCCAAGCCTCCTGAGTTCCCCTCCCCCGGGCTACGCCACTGCTGCAAGCCTCTTGGAATCATATGGTTCTTAACATATTGTAGCAATGTACTCCCAAGCAGCTTTGCTCTTAGCAAATGTTTTTTTCAGATCCTATAATTCTGACCAAGAGTGTCCATTGGGTATGCCACCTTCATCGTCCAACAGTGCTGTCCAGTGCATTTTTTTCTAGCAAAAAGGGTGCCAGCACTCAAATGCTAGGCTATCCTTCAGGGGTGGGGTGATCACTGAAGGACCCACTCTACAATAGCCAGGCCCCTTGCAACACCACAGAATCTATAAAAAGGCAGCATTAGTGTGCAGAGCCTGGGCTCTTTCATTGGTACTTGGGGACCATGGGTCAATTTTGGCAGGTTATACTCAGTACCCCCTGAAAAAAATAGATTATTTACCACCAAATCTATTGACCACATTTGATAGAGGTATTTTATAAAGGCAAAGTGGAGGGGCATAATTGAACGGCGCCATCTATTTGGCCGGCGCTGCAAAGAGCAGTCCTAAACCGTATTATCGAAAAAGATGGGTGGCCATCTTTCGTTTTGATAATACGGTTCAGGCCGGCCAAATGTCAGAGATGGACGGGTTTGAGATGGCCGGCATCGGTTTTCGCCGATAATAGAAACTGATGCCGGCCATCTCAAACCCGGCCAAATCCAAGGCATTTGGTCATGGGAGGGGCCAGCATTTGTAGTGCACTGGTCCCCCTGACATGCCAGGACACCAACCGGGCACCCTAGGAGGCACTGCAGTGGACTTCAAAAATTGCTCCCAGGTGCATACCTCCCTTACCTTAAGTACATAAGTACATAAGTAATGCCATACTGGGAAAAGACCAAAGGTCCATCGAGCCCAGCATTCTGTCCCCGACAGCGGCCAATCCAGGTCAAGGGCACCTGGCAAGCTACCCAAACGTACAAACATTTTATACAAGTTATTCCCGAAATTGTGGATTTTTCCCAAGTCCATTTAGTAGCGGTCTATGGACTTATCCTTTAGGAAATCGTCCAACCCCTTTTTAAACTCTGCCAAGCTAACCGCCTTCATTACGTTCTCCGGCAACAAATTCCAGAGTGTGCTGAGCCCCCCAAAACCACCCCAAAACCCACTATCCACAACTCTACACCACTACCATAGCCCTTATGGGTGAAGGGGGGCACCTACATGTGGGTACAGTGGGTTTTGGGGAGGGTTGGAGGGCTCCCATTTACCACCACAAGTGTAACGGGTAGGGGGGATGGGCCTGGGTCCACCTGCCTGAAGTGCACTGCACCCACAAAAAACTGCTCCATGGACCTGCATACTGCTGTCAGGTAGCTGGGTATGACATTTCTTACTGGCATAGAGGCTAACAAAAAAATATTTTTCTTTTGGGGTGGGAGGGGGTTGGTGACCACCGGGGGAGTAAGGGGAGGCCATCCCTGATTCCCTCTGGTGGTCATTTGGTCAGTTGGAGCACCTTTTTGAAGCTTGGTCCTGAAAAAAAAGGGACCAAGTGAAGCCGGCGAAATGCTTGTCAAGGCAGGCTTTCTTTTTTCCATTATCGGGCAAAGCTGGCCATCTCGTACCATGCCCTGTCCTGCCCCCTTGAAGTTTGGCCGGCTCTGCGACGGAAAGCAGCTGGCACCAGCCAAAATCGGCTTTCAATTATACTGATTTGGCCGGGTTCAGGAGATTGCTGGCCATCTCCCGATTTGTGTCGGAAGATGGCCAGCGATCTCCTTCGAAAAAAAGCTGGACAGTTACCTATGGGGATCTTTTACAATGGTACGCTAATGTTTTAAGCACACGCTAATCATTAACCTGTGCTAAACACTAGAGACACTAGTCTCTAATGTTTAGCGCATGCTTATTTTTAGCACGTGCTGAAAACGCTAGTGCGCCTTTGTAAAAGGACCCCTATGTGCCTTTATAAAATGGTTCCGAAAGCCAATCTTCAATACTGCACAAATGCGACATATAAATTTACACCTGCTCAGAGGCAAATGTAAATGTGTGCATATACTTTATGGGCCCAATATTCAGCTAACAGTGATCAGCATTTTGCTGACTGCTGCCAATGTTATCCCTAGAAATGCAATGCGGGGCCAAATCCAAGCTCTGGCATTGAATTTCCAGGTATATGGATAGCCCTTGCTTGTCTCTTAGCCAAATACAATTTCTGTACTGACACAGAGGGCGGTGTAAAAGGCAGACAGAGTAACCTACATTTAACTTGGCTGGTTAAATGTTGAATATCAGCACTTAACCAGCCAAATTCTGACTCTCTCCCTGGAATGCCCCAAAATAGCCAGTTTCACATTGGGCGCTAACCAGACATTTTTAGCAGCACTGTCTGGTTAAGAGCTTCTGAATATGGCTGATTAGCCCTGAACAAGCCATTCAACTGGCCAGAAACTATTTAAGAACATAAGCATTGCCATACTGGAACAGATCGAAGGTCCACCAAGCCTAGAATCTTGTTTCCAACAGTGGCCAATCCAGGTTACAAGTACCTTGTAAGATCCCAACACAGTACAATACATTTTATGCCGCTTATCCTAGAAATATGCAATGGATTTTCCCCAAGTCCATCTTAATAATGGCTTATGGACTTTTCTTTTAGGAAACGAACCAAACCGTTTTTAAACCCCGCTAAGCTAACTGCTTTTACCACATTCTCCGGCTGGTTAAATCGCTTTGAATATTGACTCCAATGCATGCATGTACATATTTTATATAGTAGGAACATACATTGCAAGTCCAAACACCTATGCTCAGATTGAGTAAAACTAGGTTCTGCCTACTTTTTACATATGTAGATCCCTGGGCATTTTAGTAATTGCTATATTCAATATGTAAAACATGCTTTATATGCAAAAATTGCTTTATAAAATTGCCAGCTTTATGTAGTAGAACTAGTATTTTGTTTTCATGCTTCCTCGGTGAATGAGATCAATGCAGAAATCTTCCTGCATTGTTCTGTAGTCTTTCCATTTCTTTATCGCAGCATCCTAATTTGACTACATGTTTGTTCAGCTGGAAGGAAGGAAGGAAGGTATGAAATTGCTATTTATTATTATTTATTAATTGAACAACACTTTAAACAAAAGGCTCTGTAATACTGGCTTCTGGAGTGGTAGCATAAGAATAAATCCAAATGCACTTTTAATGTTGATGCATAAGGAATCTCAGACCCTCTGGGGTGCCTACTGATTACAGCTAGAAAGGAAAGCCAATGTTTGTTCCAATATTTCACAGCAAACACAAATTAAATTTCTTTGCAGGAGCTGTATCTTTTTTATGGATAGCCCTTGCTTGTCTCTTAGCCAAATACAATTTCTGTACTGACACGGAGGGCGGTGTAAAAGGCAGACAGAGTAACCTATATAGCTAGTATTTGATCAAAAATCCCAGGCAACATTTGTTAGGGCTGATTATGTCCTTAATAATTAAAGGAGTAATTTATGGAGGTTCTTCATGTGTGAAAGCTATTTACATGAGGAACAGGTCTTTTATAAAATTACTCTGTTATAGGTACATCTATGTACATGCAGTAAAACAGTAAAAAGACAGCATGTACTTATACATGGCATCATATGAAGGCACACACATATACAGTGCAATCCACTTAAGTGCAAGGGTCTGGGACCAAAGAAATACATGCAGGTAACCGGAGCGTGCACTTAACCGTTGTGACACAAAGAAGCTTCACATCTCATAAACATATGTACAGTACTGCTTATTACACGTACAGTATACAGTCTCCGTTAATTGACATTAGGCTTACTTGAAGTAATCAGTCATAGTCCTCTGTACACTCTTGTGTCTGTAAGTTCCATAGACTACGTCTGCCAGACGGTAAAAACTGTCATAGCATTGACATCCAGTGGCCTCCAGATAGGCCCACACGGTGTTGAGACTCTCCAGCGCTCTTGCAAAAGTGACAGGAGGTTGTTGAATTTCGTCAGCATGTGCCTCGCTGCTCATTTCATCATCTGTTTCATCATCAGCCGTTGCCTGCATGCAGGCGCATATCTCGACATCAGTGCTGTCATCAGCTGTTTGTAGATCGTAATCAACAGCTACTTAGTGATGAAACTCCTCTTCAGTAGCACAGGCTGGGATGTCAATAGCCTGTTCATCTGATGCATTTGCAACAGCTGCATCTGTTTTGTCCCTCTCCACATCCTTAACAAAGCTTGCCCGCTTGTAGCAGTTCACAATGGTTGCCTGTATAACATGATTCCAGGCTTCTTTCTGCATATGTAGGGAATCCAACAGTGATAGATTACGAGCCAGTTCAACAGCACGTTTCTCCTTGCCAGTCTGGTCATCCATAACGCTGATCAGACAACGTAGCACAAGAGCCCGATAATGTTGTTTGAAATTGGCTATTATGCCCTGATCCATAGGTTGGATCTGAGAGGTAGTGTTTAGTGGCAGGAAGACCACCTTGACGTTAGACAGCCTGACATCATCACTGTGTGCAGCACAATTATCACAAAGCAACAAAATCTGACACTTTTGTGCCTGCATTCTAGTGTCTAACTTCTTTAGCCACTGCTTCCAAATTTCCCCAGTCATCCATGAATTTGCGTTAGCCTCGTATGACGCAGGAAGTTGCTTAACATTCTTGAAGCAACAGGGCTGTTTGCTCTTTCCAATGACGAATGGTTCCAACTTCTCACTCCCATCCATATTGCAGTAAAGGAGCATCGTCAGTCGGTCCTTCGACGTTTTACATCCTGTAGTTTCGGCTTGTTTGAATGCAAGTGTTCCATCAGGAATCGCTCGCCAGTAGAGACTGTTTTCGTCAGCATTGAAAATGTCACGAGGTGCAAACTTATTCAAGCTGGTAGGAAGAACTGAAACAATCCAATTTTCAGCACTAAAGTCATCAGCGTCTTGTTTTTCACCTTGCTGTTTCTTGAATTTTATGTTGTTCCTCTCCTTCCATCTTTCTAACCATCCAACAGTGGCTTTGAATTCAGTTAGTCCAAGACTTTCAGTTAGCTGATTAGCTTTCTCCATTGGTGAACCACTGACAGGAAACTGTCTGCTCCTGACTTGAGAAAACCACCGAAGAAGAGCAATTTCTACATCCTCAGCTTTTCCCGCCCGTTTTCGTTTCCTGTGTGGATTTGTATTGTTTTGCCAGTCTTCCAGAAGCTGATCTTTCTGCTTCAAGATAAGTGAAATTTGACTGGGATTGACACCATACTCTTTAGCAATAGATGCTTGACTTTGTTTGTTTTCTAATTTTTTAAGAACTTCTATTCGTTCAGCCAGTGTTAAAGTCTTGCAGTTGCGTGACGACGACGACGACGACTCCAGTGTACACTCTAACAACATTCTTTCGCTTATTCTGTCTGTGGCAGTTAACCAACGAGATTTCAAATTTACTGCCCCTTTGTCACGTGCCAATCGGTTTCCATATTCTGTGCATGCGCTTATGCGTTGTCTTTCCTGCAGAGAAGTGGTCTTAAACCATGCATATAAGTGAATCTTGCACTTATCAGTGATGTGCTAAACCAGTTTGTGTGCACTGAAGTCACTGCCACCAAAAGCAAGACTTTCCAGGTCAGGTACTTCAGATCATAGGTATTCAGTGGCTCTTTCTTGAGCTGTGTAAATGCCACATTAAGGTCCCATGACACAGAGGGAGGATTGATGTGAGACTTTAGTAGAAGCAACTTGTGCATGAATCAAATAACTAAAGGCTGTACAGAGATGGGCTTACATTCTGCATAATAGTAATATTAATCAATTGCACAAAGTTGTACCCTAATGGAATTGGGTTTTTTAAAATTTGAGTCAGTTAAATGCAGAAGTAATTCAAGCACTTCTTGTGTTGAATATGAAAAGGGGTCTAAAGCCTTTCCATCACAGCCAACCTCCTCTACTTAAAACTGTAAGACCTTCTCTCCTGGAAGCCAGAATTACCTGTGAAACATTATTAGCCAGGCCCAGAGAAGCCAAGGTTACCCTCTCAACATCCAAGATGGGCAAGGAACTCAACGTTGGAGTGCAACAGAGTTCCCAAAGCCTGCATGATCAGTGTTGGGAATTCCCCAGTTTTATAGGTCTTATTATGGAAAGATCCGGAAAAAGAGGAAATTGCACCTGCCTGAGCCAAACTGGGTCTATGAGATTCATGGTTCCATGGTCCCTTCTGAGTTTCAGGAGAGTTTTCACTATTAGGAGTATCAGAGGATTTGTGTACAGAAGATCGTTCCTCCAATCTAGGAGAAAAGTGTCAGAGGCCACTTTGCCATGTATCCCTATCCTGGAATAGAACTGCTGTACTTTCCTGTTCCGAGGAGTGGTGAACAGATCTATTAAGGGTGCCCCTCTCTCAAAATAATGTTCTGAACCATTTCCATGTCCTCTCATGTGGTAGAAGTACCTGATTTAGCATGTCTGCCAGGGCATTGTATTTCCCTGCCAAGTATGAAGCCCTGGGGGTCAACCGATGGGAGGCAGCCCAGTTCCTCATTCTCATACTGTCTGCTTGTTGATGTAGTGCATTGCAACTTGATTGCCTGCTTAAATTAATATCTTCTTTTTTTTTTTTGGTCTACCAGTCTCTGAACGTCCTTAAAGCGTTAGAGATTGCTCTTGATTTCAGGAAATGTATCTGATTAAGTTTTTCCTGGGCACACTATAAATCCTGGGTGTAAAGTCCATTTAATAGTGCTCTTTAGCCAAATTTTGATTTAGTATTTGGTATAAAGGAGGGGTTCTCAGCCCAGTTCTTGGGTCACACCTAGCCAGTGAGGTTTTCAGGATATCCACTATGAATATGCATCACTACTAACATGGGTAAAATATCTTAATTATCGGTCAAATTAATCTTCTATCCTTTTTCAATGACCTAATCTTCTATTATCCAAATTAACATAGAAAATATTTTTCAAATACAATATTTTATTAAATTTAACACACACTACAAAATCTACTTATAAAATCTACTTATAATCTATATTAACGCCTATGATACTCTATGTGCTGTTTCTCACAAACGTATAGCATCAATAAAGTCAAATAACTTATCTGTCTTCATTGCAAACAACGAAATGTTCCATATAGTTCATGAAAGAGTATCCTTGATTAGTCCGTTGGTAAACAAAATCCAAGGCAAAGTGAAGTATATAATATAATCCACAGAGTGGGTCAATACTCTCTGCAGTGAGTGACTCCACTCTAACCGAATTCTTCTATCGGATTTTTCTTCACAATGATGTTTAATTTCATATATAGACAAATACATCCACAGATCGCAGAGATCTGTGGATGTATTTGTCTATATATGAAATTAAACATCATTGTGAAGAAAAATCCGATAGAAGAATTCGGTTAGAGTGGAGTCACTCACTGCAGAGAGTATTGACCCACTCTGTGGATTATATTATATACTTCACTTTGCCTTGGATTTTGTTTACCAACGGACTAATCAAGGATACTCTTTCATGAACTATATGGAACATTTCGTTGTTTGCAATGAAGACAGATAAGTTATTTGACTTTATTGATGCTATACGTTTGTGAGAAACAGCACATAGAGTATCATAGGCGTTAATATAGATTATAAGTAGATTTTATAAGTAGATTTTGTAGTGTGTGTTAAATTTAATAAAATATGGCTATGAATATGCATGAGATAGGTGCAAATAGGTGGGAAAATGTAGGATACAAATGCAACAAATAAATAAATAGATCTGTATGCATGGCCTCCTTATTATTTAAATCTATCTCATGCATATACACTCTAGATATCCTGAAAATCTGACTGGCTGGTGTATCCCAAGGAATGGGTTGAGAACTCCTAGTATGGAGGAATTTGAAGAGTATGCCTCTTGTCATAGTGAATTGAATATCCACTGGGATAGAGACTACTGGGGTGGCATCATGGTAGAGATGATGTCTCAGACCTTGTAAGTGCTCGAGTCCACAGCTTGCTCAAGGTCCATTGATCTTGTCTCATTTTGAGATATGCCAAGAGAGTTATATACATCATTTATGACATGAGGCTCAACATCCTCAACACATTCCTCACTGATATCTAAATTGCTTCCACTATGGAAACTAGAGTGGGGATACTTTGCTATGAAAGAAAGTCCTTTGCCTGAGTTGTGTCCAGCAGAACTCTTGTGAATCCAATTGAGTCGACAGGTTTAGCTGAGATGTGGGAAGATTTAAGATGAACCCTAGATAGTGGTGCACACAGACCCTGAAGCTCCTTCTTGAGATGTGTCCTTTACCAGCCAATTGTTCAGATAGGAAAACACTTGTATGCCCAATCTGTATAAATATAATGCTACTACTGTGAGGCAATATTGAGTGGAAGAGTAGCTTAGTGTTTACAGCAGCAGGCTATGAACCAGAAAGATTAGGATTCAAATCCTACTGACACTTTTTGTGACCTTGGGCAAGTCGCTTAACCTTCCATTTCAAAACTAAAATATTAATGTGGATTGTAAGCCCTCTGGGGACAGGGAAATACCTAGTATACTTGAATGTAACTCTCCTTGAACTTCCATAAGAACAAAAAAACATAAGAATAGCCATATTGGGTCAGACCAATGGTCCATCTAGCCCAGTATCAAGCTTTCAACAGTGGCCAATCTAGGTCACAAGTACCTGGCAGAAACCCAATTAGTAGCAATATGATTGAGGTCTACAAAATCCTGAGTAGTGTAGAACGAGTAGAAGTAAATCGATTTTTTTTACTCGTTCTAAAAGTACAGAAACTAGGGGACACTCGAGGAAGTTACATGGAAATACTTTTAAAACGAATATGAGGAAATATTTTTTCACTCAACGAATAGTTAAGCTCTGGATGTGGTAACAGCGGTTAATGTATCTGGGTTTAAAAAAGGTTTGGACAAATTCCTGGAGGAAAAGTCCATAGTCTGCTATTGAGACAGACATGGGAAGCAAATGCTTACCCTGCGATTTGTAGTATGGAGTGTTGCCACGATTTGGATTTCTGCCAGGTACTTATGACCTGGCTTGGTCACTGTTCGGAAAACAGGGTTCTGGGCTAGATGGACCATTGGTCTGACCCAGTATGGCTACTCTTATGTTCGTGCTACCAGTCCTGGGGCAAGCAGTGGTTTCTCCCATGTCCATCTCAATAACAAACTATGGACTTTTCCTCCAGGAACTTGTCCAAACCTTTTTGATACCAAGATACACTAACCGCTGTTACCAAATCCTCTGGCAATGACCTAAGAGCTTAACTATTCTTTGAGTGAAAAAATATTTCCTCCTATCTGTTTTAAAAGTATTTCCATGTAATTTCATTGAGTGTCTCCTAGTCTGTACTTTTTGAAAGAGTGAAAAATCAATTCACTGCTACCCGTTCTATACACCAAAAATTCCTCTCCAGGTCCACTTCTGACCTAGGCTCCTCATCATCTAGAAGGTACAGTATCAGAATGGAGATGTAAGAAGATCCTAATACTCTCAAAAGCATAGGTATCAACCTCCCTCTCACTCATTCCAAATCAGAGTTCTCATTCTCATTCAAGACAGCAGAGGGCCCAGAAGTCCCACTCTGCTTCATAGCAGGACGACTCACACAGAAGAAACAGAATCCTAGGCTTCCACATCAGCTGTAGCAACGCGCCGACCCGGAGACCGGCTGAAGAGGACTTCGTCTGGCGGGGGTTGGGGACCCCTGCCAGCACAGGTACCCGATGGCGGCAGCAGGGGAGGGTTAGCGGCAGCGGGATGGGGGGTCAAAAGGGGAGGGGCACCGGGGGGGGGGTCAAAGGTGGCGGGGGGTCTGTGGTGCGGGGGAGGCTAAAATGTGCCCCCTCACCTCGGGCTCTGGCCCCCCTCCCGCCGAAGTCTGGTTACGCCCCTGGGTGGGAGGGAGGGGAGGACAATGAACACTGTGTTGGCTGGGCCCAGAAGTTATGCAGGTCCTAGCCAATTTTCAGTGACAGCATCCACAAAGCTAACTGGACAAAATTAGAACTACATTTTATGTAGTCTTACATGCCCGTTAGCTTTGCAGGTGCTGGTACTGAATATTGCCTGCACCTGTATAACTCCCATATCCTCTCCGGCTCAGTTTCCGCACCACCCCTGAGTTGTCCACTTGGAATATAGCCAGTGAATGCTCATATTCAGCTGCACTGTCCGGTTAGGTGCTGTCAAATATTGGTGGCTGGGCAGGCAAAAGCAATTTAAACAGGCAGGAAGCTCTCCTGCCCATTTAAATCACTTTAAATATTGATCCCTTAATTTAAAAAATGGATTTTGTGAAAAGTTGATATGAGGCCAAAAGGCAGAATGAGATATTGTTAGTGGTGTTTTCCTACTATGAATCTGACTTACTTTATGTGACTTGGATGCATCTCTATGTTGGGTGTAAGCATCCTTTAATTTCAGAGAACATAACCAGACTCCTTTTTGGTGACAGCAAACGAAGACGCCTAGGGAACCCATCCTGACTTTTCTTGAATTAAATGTCTGTTCAGGATCTTTGATCTAGGATGGAACAGAATTCCCCAACTTCAATGTGATTAGGAAATACTTGGACTAAAATCCCTTCTCTCTTTTTCCTGGTGGAACTAGTACAGGAGAGTTTGACTAAGACAATCTTAGTGGGCAATTTAATTGAACAAATGAAGATATCCTAGCCAGATGATTTTTAGAAAGCAATGGTCAGAGATTATAAGGGGCTAATGGCTTGCAAAAAAAAACCTCAGCCTCCCTCCTACTGGAAGGTCATCTGGCATGGTTACTGGAATTCTGTCAATATTGTCAAGTAGGCATTCAAAATCTCAATCCAAGTTTTGGCTATGAAGCAGAGTGGGACTTCTGGGCCTTCTGTTGTTTTGAATGAGAATGAGAACTCTGATTTGGAATGAGTGAGAGGGACGTTGATACCTATGCTTTTGAGAGTATTAGGATCTTCTTACCTCTCCACTCTGATACCTTCTAGATGATGAGGAGCCTAGGTCAGAAGTGGGCCTGGAGAGGAATTTTGGTGTTGATGAGCTGCTTGGTAAAGTAAGCAGCTTCTCAAATCTTATTTCTGAAGAGATTCTTTCCATGGCATGGCATGTTATGTTAGCAAGCTAATCTTCTGGCACCAATACTCATAGGGGAAGCTCTAGATGTTGTTTTGCTCAGACCATGTATTTTCCACACTCCTTCCCTTTAATCGCTAATAAACAGAGTTGCTTGGCCTTCTCTTGAGGGAGAGTGCTAATTGGCTCATTTTTCAGTTAAATTGCAAGCACAATTTTTGGCAACATTTATAGAATCATGGGGATAGTGTTTATTATTTGCAAAGAGGGCACACTTGCAGGGCCGCTGATAGGTTGGGCAGGGAGGCAAAATTCCCCAGGCTTGGGCCTCCAAGGTGGCCCGGCGCCGGCGTCTCTCTCTTTCCTGTCCTGACGGAACCCGAGTGATCGCGTCCCAACAGGAGCAGGAGAGAGAAAACTCCAGCACCGCAGCCGGGCCCCCCTTGGAGGCTGGGGAGGACCCAGAGCAGCACCTCCAGCGCTGCTCTTCTGCCCTTCGGCCCAGTTGAGTGACTGCTTTTCCTCTCAAGCGCGCATGTTCGGTTTTGAAACCGAGCATGCCCTGAGAGAAAAAGCAGCTGCAGGGACAGGCAATCCGCAGAAGAGCAGTGCTGGAGGAAGACGTCTTCTGCTGGTGGGGCCTCAAGATCCCCGCCAGCCAACAAGGTATTTCAATTGCGGCAGCGATCTGGGGGGTAGCAGCAGCAATGGTGGGGGGGGCAGCGGCCCTGCCCCGCACCCTGCGGCAGCGACAGTCCTGCCCCGGGCCCGGTTCAGTCTCTCGGCGGCCCTGCACACTCGTAACTACATTGCTCCCATAATGACAAAATGCCCAAGAAAATCTGAATAAAATGACATGGGAAACGACACATGATAAAATTTTTCTGGCTGCTCATCCCTAATATTCTGCACTGCTTTAATCAATGACTGTATACTACTGTGATGTACTGATGAATGACAGTATATTAAAAATTGTAATAAACATAAGCCTTTGCTGTTCATCTCACTCACCCTTCAACTCCCAACTTTAAGACAGTTCTTTTTTTTTTGGGGGGGGGGGGAGGGGTTCTATCTTTCTCTCCCTCCCCCTCCCATTGGGTATGGTTGCTATGGAAGCACCAACTGGGTATTTCCTTCTTTTGACTTGTGCCTCTAAGGAACAGGATTGGAGTGCAGCACAGCTATGAATTAATTTAAAGTGAAAGTAGCTAATTACCCTATTCACACATTCCACAGCATTCACACTCTCACCACACTCATAACATTCACAAAAATATCCTCAGGGGTTTTCCCTTCTTCCACACACTGAAAGGACTTCTACTATTGTTACTCTCCTCCAGAAGAAACAGCACTGTTAAACTCAATAAATATTACAGAAGTTTTTCTTCAGGGATCTTTTTCAGTTTTCATGATTCGCTCCTTATTGATAAGTGTGGGTTTATGTATTTTCATTCATATTTTGAAATGACTTCTTTTTAGTTTGTTAGCCACATTGAACTCGAAATTGTACAGGAAAATGTGGGATAGAAATGGCATAAAATAAAAAAACTGTACTACACAGTATCCCTTTGCCCAGATATCAATTTCCACAGACCTTCTGCTCACCCGGGGACCAGTAGCAGCACACATCTCAACCCACTGCACAAGGAGGTATGCTTTTTTGTATTTATTCATTTTTTTTCAGGCACCCTGCAGTTGTCTGAGCAAACTTCTCAAATAGAGCTACAAGCTTTGCCCCTAATAATGCAGCAATCAGCATTGCTCTCAGCCGCGCCCTGCTTCGGCTATTACTGTTGCGCCATGCCTCACCTGGGGGTCTTCAGTGCTTCTCCCACTGCTTGGATCTGGAACTTTAAAACCACAGCTTTTGGTGTCTTGCTTGCTCCTCTGGCCTTGTTCCTGCTTTTCCTTCCATGCCAGAGCCTCCATGCTGTAGTATGACTCTAACCATCCTGACCCTGAAACCCCTGACAGAGCCCCACCCTCTGGAAGCACAGCTCCCAGCACCTCCATTGCTGTACTGTGGGCCTTGCTCATAGCAGGCTCCTCGCCACTGTAGTGTTCACTGTGCTGACCCCGGACCTGTCAAATCTCCTGCATTCTTTTTCAGGTCATGTACAGTACTACTACTACTACTTGACATTTCTAAAGCACTACTAGGGTTACGCAGCGCTGTACAATTTAACATAAAAGGACAAGGAGCTTACAATCTAAAGGACAAATGTACAGTCAATCAAATAGGGGCAGTCTAGATTTCCTGAAAGGTATAAAGGTTAGGTGCCGAAAGCAACATTGAAGAGGTGGGCTTTGAGCAAAGATTTGAAGATGGGTAGGGAGAGGGCTTGGCGTAAGGGCTCAGGAAGTTTATTCCAAGCATAGGGTGAGGCGAGGCAGAATGAGCGGAGCCTGGAGTTGGCGGTGGTGCAGAAGGTACAGCACACCCACCAGGCATCTGCTGCTGCTGCGGGAGCAGTCTTGGGATAAAACCTGCAAACTCTTACAGCTCTTATTATGAGACTGGTCTAGCAGCAGCAGGAGATGACATTTTATTAAGGTGTTTCCTGCTGCCTGAGGGGGAAGGTGGCTTGTGGTGCCACGGCCATAGTCTGTCAAGGAGTGGCCAGGAGATGGTAGGTGGATCTGGAGGTATGGCTAGGTGAAGTAGGGTGTGACTTAAACATCTCTCTCTTAAAGATCAGGCTCACCATGGCAGCTCTGTGACCCAGGCCCAGTGTCAGTATATATAGCATCCCACTTGAGCACTACTCCATGGATTAGGAGAATGATCTATACAAACTTTTCATTTATTTACAATAGAGAGGTGTGGTAGCCGTGTTAGTCCACTTTTAAAGGTAATCAATAGAAATAAAATAAAACATGGAAAAAAAATAAGATGATACCTTTTTTATTGGACATAACTTAATACATTTCTTGATTAGCTTTCGAAGATTGCCCTTCTTTATTTACAATAATCCATTTAAAATTACCACCTTTAGTCAAATGCCTGTAATGTCAGAAATCTTTCTGTCTAACATATTTTTATTTGCTGTTGCACAACTGCATTTGAAATAAACATTTTAACACCACATTATTAACAGGACCAAAATAAAAGTAGACAATAAACTAAAAAGTCTTATAAAACTAACTTACATGTTTTACTAATATTGAAAATTTATAGTAAGTCTGTTCCAGAGAGTAGCATGATCAAAAACATGGCACAAGAATTTCATATGTGCTATCTAAATGTTCCATATAACATGGCATTACTAGCCAGGTCCGTTTTTTTTTCCTGAAAATTTGCAGATACAGAGCCAGTTCCAGTGCCAATTGGTATTAGGATGAGAAAATCTAGAATTCTAGTGCCCAATATTTAAAAGCATTTATCTATAGAGTGGCAGCCACAGCATGCAGGGCAATTCTTTAACAGAATACCTAAAATTAGGCATCTAGAGGATACCTGATAAGAGACTATTCTATTACTTTCCTTTATAGAATACTAATCTAAGAGTGCATATCTGTGCGTGTATATCTTCGGTGTGCACCAAGGAAGATGTGGAAGAGATATCAGTGCCAGAAATGATATTCAATGCTGATGAAAGAAGACAAAACAACCCTGTGGTATCTGCATGTTCATCCGTAGGGTTGCTTTGTCTTCTTTTTTTCTGTGATGGATCCAATGCTGATGAGTCAGAGAAACTGAAACAAAAAGATGTAATGTGGCAATCTGACAAATTGAAGAGTAGCAAGCCACCAGAGTACTGATGGCATTGAAAAATGAACTTGCAGAGCTATTGTTAGGAATATGTAATTTATATTTAAAATCAAGCCTGGTACCAGAAGATTGGAGGGTGGCCAATGCAACACCAATTTTTAAAAAAGATCCCAGAGGTGAACTTGACATCAGTGCCAGGCAAAATGGTAGTGACTATTGTAAAGAACAAAATTACAGAGCATATACATAAGCATGGATTAATGAGACAAAGCCAACATGGATTTAGTCAAGGGAAATCTTGCCTCACCAATCTACTACATTTCTTTGAAGGGGTGAATAAACATGTGGATAAAAGTGAGCCAACTGATACTGTGTATCTAGATTTTCAAAAGGCATCCGACAAAGTATCTAATGAAACACTCCTGAGGAAATTAGGAGAAAGGAGGTAATGTCCTATTATGGATTAAAATTAGTTAAAAGATAGAAAACAGTTTAATGGTCAGTATTCTTAATAGAGAAGGATAGTGGAGTTTTCCAGGGTGTCATGTCCCCTACCAAAATGCAAGCGGCGTCCTTGGACTGCGCGTGGTCCCGTCGACACGCACACTTGACTGGCATAGCCCTGAGCCATGTCTGTGTAGTTCTTCTCTGGCTGCAGGCTCCTTGATTGCTTTGCTTCCACACACCTGAGTCTGCTCTTTCTCTCTGCCTGGCTTCCCTTCCTTCTCTCCTATTGGTCTTCTGGTTTCTCCTTCCCCTACTCTTGTCCTATGGCTGTGCTCCTTCTCCCTGCTGGTCCCTGCTGATGTCAGATGTCAGCACTTTATCAACTGAGCTCTTCCTGGGCTCCATGCTTCGGCTGCTACTTTGGTAGGTGTTACTTGCTCAGTAGTGTGCTTCTTCTCTACTTTGTCCCTCATTGCTGACTGCCTGTGCCTGGATTACTCTCTTTTCTGCTGCCTGCCTACTGACTTTGCCTGTACCTGGATTACTCACTTGACCTGCTGCCTGCCTATTGACTTTACCTGTGCCTTACTCTCTTGCCTGTTGTTTGCTTATTGACATTGCCTATAACTGGATCACCCCCTGCCTGCTGCCTGCCTGTCAGTGGCGTAGGAAGGGAGGGGCAGTGGGGGTGGTCCGCCCTGGGTGCACGCTGCTGGAGGGTGCAGAGAGCAGCCGCGCGCCTGTCAGCTCCGCTGGTTCCCTGCTCCCTCTGCCCCGGAACAGGTTACTTCCTATTCCAGGGCAGAGGGAGCAGGGAGCCAATGGAGCCAACAGGCTACTCTCTGCACCCTCCAGCAGCCAAGAATGCACCCAGGGGGGCTTGATGCGCCAGGGAGGGGGGTGTCATTGCACCAGGGAGGCTTGATGCGCCTGGGAGAGGGGTGTCATTGCGCCGGGGGGGGGGGTCATGCTGCACCCTGTGGGGACGGACGCCACTGCACCTGGGGGGGGGGGGTGTGCAGTGGCGATCTGCCCTGGGTGGCAGCCGACCTAGGATCGCCACTGCTGCCTGTTGACATTGCCTGTTCCTGGATTACTCCCTTGCCTGCTGCCTGCCTATTGACTTTGCCTGTACCTGGATCACTCTCTTGCCTGCTGCCTGTCTGGCCGTTATGTTCACCATCCTGCTCCCTGCTTCGTCTCGTAAGTCCTGCAGGCTGTCCACACCTAGGGGCTCAACCTCTGGGGAACGGCAGCCAGCGCAGGTGAAACCTGGGGATATGCGGCCGCCAAGTGGAACCTGGTCCAAGTACCGGGCTCAGCAGCGGTCTACTTGGTACAAGAACTCAGAAGTCTGACACAGGGGTCTGTGCTGAGACCACTTCTTTTTAACATATTTAAAAATGATCTAGAGATGGGAATAACTAGTGAGGTAATTAAGGGGCCCTTTTACTAAGCTGCATAAGCATCTATGCACGCCCAACACTTGCCAAAATGAAGTTACTGCCTGGGTACTGCATGGCTCTTGCGGTAATTTCATTTTTGGCACGCATCTGAAAAATAATTTTAGGATGCGTGTATCGGACGCATGTGAAGTGGCATTTGATGCACGTAGGTCATTACCGCCCAGTTACAGCGTGAAACTTTACCACTAGGTCAATGGCTGGCAGCAAGGTCTCAGACCCAAAATGGATGTGTGGCAATTTTCATTGCCGCATGTCCATTTTCAGCAAAAATTTAAAAAGGCATTTTTTACAGGTGCGCTGAGAAATGATTCTGCACGTGCCCAAAACATGCGTCTATACTACTGCAGGCCATTTTTCAGCGCACCTTTGTAAAAGGGCCCTTAAATTTGTTGATGACACAAAGTTATTCAAAGTTATTAAATCACAAGAAGACTGTGAAAAATTGCAAGAAGACCTTACAAGATTGGGAGACTGGGCATCCATATGGCAAATGACATTTAATGTGAGCAAGTACAAAGTGATGCATGTGGGAAAGACAAACTCAAACTATAGCTATGTGATGCAAGGTTTTACATTAGGAGTCACTGCCCAGGAAAAGGATCTAGGTGTCATCGTTGATGATTCATTGCAACCCTCTGCTCAGTGTGCAGCAGCGGCTAAGAAAGCAAAAAGAATGTTTGGAACTATTAGGAAAAGAATGGAAAACAAAAATGAGAATGTTATAATGCCTTTGCATCGCTCCATGGTGCAACCACATTTTGATTACTGTATACAATTCTGGTCACCGCATCTCTAAAAAGATATAGCAGAATTAGAAAAAAGTGCAGAGGAGGGTGATGAAAATGATAAAGGGGATGGGACGACTTCCCTATGAGGAAAGGCTAAAGGAGCTAGGGCTCTTCAACTTGGAGAAGAGATGGCTAAGGGGAGATATGATAGAGGTCTATAAAATACTGAGTGGAGTGGAGTGGAATGGGTAGACATGAATCGCTTGTTTACTCTTTCCAAAAATAACAGGACTAAGGAGTATGCAATGATACAATTAAGCAGTAAATTTAAAACAAACTGGAGAAAATATTTCTTCACTCAATGTGTAATTAAACTCTGAAATTTGTAGTGGTAAAAGCAGTTAGCTTAGCAGCGTTTAAAAAAGTTTGAATAATTTCCTAAGAGCCCTGTTTACTAAGGTGCGCTATCATTTTTAGTGCGTGCTAAATGCTAAAGACACATATATATATTCCTATGGGCATCTATAGTGTTAGCGCACGCTAAAAACATTATTGCGCCTATAGCATGGCTTAGTAAACAAAACAAGTCCATAAGTCATTATTAAGATGGACTTGGAAAAATCCACTTCTTATTTCTAGGATGAGCAGCATAAAATCTGTTTTACTGTTCTGGGATCTTGCTAGGTACTTGTGACCTGGATCGGCCACTGTTGGAAACAGGATATTGGGTGTGATGGACCTTGGTTGTGTCCCAGTACGACAACACTTAGGGGTTTTTTTACTAAAGCTTAGCTCGAGTTATCTGCAGCAGGGCCCATTTTATTCCTATGGGCCCTGCTGCAGACAAGTCAAGCTAAGCTTTAGTAAAAGACCCCCTTATGTTCTTATGCTTATCATTTAGGCAACAGAACTTACAACAGCTATAGAGTTAGTGTGTTAATGCTTAAATGCCAGAGATGCACGTGTAAATTACACTGATGTACATAATTATAGAATACTAGTAAAAAAGGCCCGTTTCTGACACAAATAAAACGGGCGCTAGCAAGCTTTTCCTCGGAGTGTGTATGTTTGAGAGAGTGTGTGTGAGAGTGACTCTGTGAGAGAGAGAGAGAGAGAGAGAGTGAATGTGCAAGTGTGTGCGTGTGACAGAGAGAGAGTGAGACTGGGTGCGAGTGTGTCTGTGAGAGAGAGAGTGTATGTGTGAGAATGAGAGTGTGTGCCATGGGCTCCCCTCCCCCCCAGTTCCAGGGTCCCCCCTCCCCCGTCCCACTTCCAGGGTCCTCCCCCTTCCAGTTCCAGGGTCCTTCTGCCCCCCTCCCTCCCTCCTTCCCTCCGAGTTTCAGGGTCCCCCCTCCCCTCCCTCCCAGTTCCAGGGTCCCCCTCCCTTCCTCCCCTCGTACATGCTCCCGTTGCGTGCTGCTGGGTCGTGTGCTCTGGTTAGCGGGAAAGGCCGGCTTGCGGAATCTCAACCTGCCCAGACGGGAATGGAAAGAAAAGAGCTCAGCAGTCGGTAAAGCCCGGACCCTAGCCACCTTCGGTTGTTTGTTAAGAAACTAAAAATGGCCATGGCGGGGCGCCGCTGCGGCTGCTGAGCCCGTGCACGTGCTGTGTTCCAGCGCCATGGAGTGGCCACATCTCTGCTCCAGCATCTCCATCGCGCCGGACTCTGCCACGTTCCCCAGCGGCTTGCCTTCCTCGTGGTGCTGCAGTGGTGAGTGCGCCCCTTTCTCACCGGCTCCTGGCAGGCTGCGTGAGGCTCAGGTAAGTCACCAGCCTGCGGAGGGCCTTGCTGGGTCTCCCGACAGCTGCTTCCTTCTCTCACAAAAAGTTTACACTGTCAGCCCCCCCCCGTTCCGTCCGAGGTGCAGGCCCCCCTCCCTCCCGTCCGAGGTACAGGCCGCCCTGTGTTTGCAGTTCCAGGCCCACGTGCGTTTCCCTTGGAGTGTGTCCTTTCTTGCACTAACATCCGCAGTCCACGCCCTCTGTAGGACCACAGGGGCGGGCAGTGCCTCGGGGGTGGGTGAAGGAAGTTGTGGAAAGACAGGGAACAGGCATTTAACCTAGCGTGCGTGTGAGGCATGGTTGTTTGTTTTTCACCCGGGTTCTCGTCATAATGGGTCCAGTGACGTCAGCCAGGGCTTCGGAGCCTAGCAGACCAACTGTGAAGAAAGTCGCGGACACAGGCAGGCAGACGCATAGAACGTTGGAGGTGAGAATTTTTATATAGGACTATAAGCCGTGCCCATGCATTAAGGTGTGCTAGTGTTTGTAACTGATACTAAAACTCAGCTGGTGCTAAACTTTGAGACGCCCAAGGGAATATAATGAGTGTCTCAGCATTTAGCAGCAGCTGATTTTTAGCATGAGTTAAAAATGCTAGTGCACCTTAGTAAAAGACCCCCCTTAGATTGTAAGCCCTCCAGGAACAGGGATGTACCTTGTGTACCTGACTGTAACTCACCTTGAGCTACTACTAGAAAAGGTGTGAGCAAAATCCAAATAAATGTGTGTATATGCACACAAAAGTTGTTGCTCTATACATTTAGGTGTGTATTAAGGGCACATAAATGATAGCACCTATGTTACAGACTTGTTTCCTTAGTGGATACAAGAGAGTCAATGAAAATTTTCATGGACTGCCCTGGCACTATCCAGATAATGCAGGGGCAAAGCAGGAGCAGAGAGTGGGCATTCTGCCTAAGTCTACAGGTAGCTAGTGGTTTTTTTTTTTTTTTGTTACATTTGTACCCTGCACTTTCCCACTCATGGCAGGCTCAATGCGGCTTACAGGGGACAATGGAGGGTTAAGTGACTTGCCCAGAGTCGCAAGGAGCTGCCTGTGCCAGGAATCCAACTCAGTTCCTCAGGACCAAAGTCCACCACCCTAACCACTAGGCCACTCTCTCCATATAGTTGTACACATACATGTAGACTAGTAAAAGGTTATCCTAAATTTATCTATAGAGCCATAAGGAGAACAGTTGAATATCACTGGCTATCTGTAGAGTGGCAGTGCTTGCAACTATATATATGTATTCAGCATCACTGATTCTATGAATAGCAGCACAGAATATGCATAAAATATTTAAACACTCTGCCCAACATTAAAAACAAAACTCTGACCAATGCATTCGAATACTGAACCATTAGTTCATTAGTTTTTGATCTACAAGCATAATTATCCCCATTAGAACATGTCCCAGCTAGTTCTAAATCATCTATTAATTGGGAAAGCGGTTTTCAAAAAGCCCAGTTCTGTAGAAATGGGGTACAACTTTGCTTTATCTGTAGAAATTGGCTCATTAAGACTAATATTCCAATGATGTGTCCAGGTTTAGCTCCTTGGGTATCCAGACAAACATTTTATAAAATCTTTTCCCCCTGCCACTGACTGTGTGAATAAATTGGTTGGACAAAATTTAACTACCAGCAGTGCTGATATTCATAGCTATCTGGCTATATAGATACCTGGACAAATCAGGCCATGTTGCCATCTGTTCTAAAGTTAGTTGGATATCTTTATCAGGTTATCTTTATACAGTTATATTCTATCATAACAGTAACTTTTTGTGGTATATTACTCCTCTGTATGTTTAAACTGTTTGTGTTATGCTGCCACCTGCAGACCTTTACTGGACACTGCACCAAAATCTTAAGAGTCTTTATTAGGGAAAATGGCTAAGAGTATCCTGGGAATTTTTTCCTGTGAAGTGGGCAAAACTTTGAAGATTTGACAATTTGAACTTACCCGCATGCCTTCAGGAGGCATTGCATTTTGCCCAGCTTTTCAACAGACATATTCTGAGGATTCATAACAGCTCCTGGCAACTGAAAGAATCTAAGGAGTCGTTTTACAATTCTGTGGTAAATGTGGCCTGCGGTAGTGTGGGTGCATCTTTTTGGCATGCGCTGGGCCACTTTTATTGTGGCTGGGAAAAGGCCATTTTTTAATGGGCCAGGAAATGGGCATGCGCCTAACTTAAAACTAGCACATGTCTATTTACAGCCTGAGCCCTTATCACCAAACATTGACCTAGCAGTAAGGGCTCACACACTACCCATGTGGTAACCACAGCACATGCCAATGTATGTGACCACACTGACGATTACCACTGGGAACACCCCCCCCCCCCCCCACAGTAGAAAGTAGAAAAATATTTTCTACCGTGGGATTCAGCACACAGCAAACACGGAATTACCACCGGATGCATGTGCTACCCCAGCAGTGCCAATTTGGTACACAATACCTGAGTATTAGCCCTCCCACAGCTTTGTAAAAGTGCCTCTATCATTGTTATTCTTGATTCCATTTCATTCTTCAGTAAATTGTGTATGTTCCAGTTCCTATTCCTTGGTCAATAAAGTTGTGGGGTGTGGTATTCAAAAAAAGTTGAGCTCCAAAATGTATGCCCTATTTTCAGCTGATAATTCTTCTTAATTTAAGAGCTTAAAAGTTATGCTTAGAAATTTAGGCCTTCCATCCATTTGCCTAGATTTATGAGCCTAATTTATAAGCCTAGTTCTGGAAATTAGTGCTAAACTCCTAACTCCGCCCCCCCCCCCCCCCCCGCTGCCATGTCAGACTTGTGAGTTCTTGTACCAAGTAGAGCACTGCTGAGCCCAGTACTCAGACCAGGTTCTGCTTGGCAGCTGGTCAACCCCGGGTTTCACCTGCGCTGACCGCCGTTCGCCAGAGGTTAAGCCCCTAGGTGTAGACAGCCTGCAGGACTTACGAGACGAAGCTGGAAGTGGGGTGGTGAACATATCAGCAAGGCAGGCAGCAGGTCAAGAGAGTAATCCAGGTACAGGCAAAGTCAGTAGGCAGGCAGCAGAAAATAGAGTAATCCAGGCACAGATAAAGTCAATAGGCAGGCAGCAGGCAAGAGAGAATAATCCAGGTACAGGTAAAGTCAGCAATGAGGGACAAAGTGGAGCAGAAGCAAGCTATTGAGCAAGTAACATCTACCAAAGTAGAAGTCGAAGCATGGAGTCCAGAAAGAGCTCAGCTGATAAAGTGCTGGCGTCTGACATCAGCAGGGACCGGCAGGGAGAAGGAGCATAGCCAGAGGAAAAGAGCAGGGGAAGGAGGAACCGGAAAACCAATAGGAGAGAAGCAAGGGAAGCCAGGCAGAGAGAGAGCAGACCCAGGTGCATGGAAGCAAAGCAATCAAGGAGCCTGGAAGCCAGGCAGAGAGAGAGAGAGCAGACCCAGGTGCATGGAAGCAAAGCAATCAAGGAGCCTGCAGCCAGAGAAGAACTACACAGACATGGCTCAGGGCTGTGCCAGTCATGTGTGCGTGTCGACGGAACCCCATGCAGCCCGAGGACGCCGCTTGCCTTGAGGTAGGGGACATGCCATGCCACCCACCTTTTAAGCTCCTAAATTTAGGAGTGTGAAGTCTAATTCTTTAAAGAGTGTTCACTTTAATGTGGGGGGGGGGGGGGGTATTTGTGCCTAAATGGCAGCTTCAAAATGTATGCAAGCATTCTATAAAGGGTGAAACAGAACAAAACCCAAGCAGACACTGTGAAGTCCAAAACTAGTCTTTATTCAAACAATTCCCAACATGGCCATGTTTCGCCAATAAGGCTGTATCAGGGGTAAACATAAACAACTATTTATTTTGGGTTTACATGGCAGTCCTGTTTTTCTCTTCTGGCTCCTTTCCTTTGCAATTCTTTGACTCTATTCCTGTGTATATCCCTCCTAGTGACTCTTTTGTGTTTGCTTTGTTTTCCATAAAGGGTGCACAGGCAGTTATATCATTTACAGACCAAATGCATATACTATAATAAATATAAGTGTTTATATGAGGTGGGGCATCCAGTGATTGGCACATGTAATTGCATGTGCATGAATGCAAGTATATGGCATGCATATTGGGACTGCCGCTATGAGGGTACCCAACTTTAGATGCCGCTATGAGGGTACCCAACTTTACACACCATTCTCCTGATCAAGCTATTAAAAGGAAGGAAACACAGATTTTTCTCTGTGCCTGAGGAGGGATCAGATAAGTATGAGGAGATCCTGGGAGTGACTGGAAAAGCAGTTTAACAGGAATACTGTTATTTTATGTTATGTAATATTTTGTTACACAATTCTTGTATTCCACAATTACCATTGCTAGTTGTATGCAGATCACATGGTAAGACAACAGGATCATTTCCCCCAGAATTAACAACAATGTGTAATTACATGGTTAGAATTATGATTGAATTTCACAAATAAATAAGTCTTGAATGCCTTGCAAAATGTCAAATAATTTGATATATGGTGAATCAATAAAGGCAATGAGTTCCAAACATATGTAACTTGATAGTATATGGAGGAATTAAAGATTTTAAAACTCTTTTGCCTGCTTAAATGATGGAAAACAGAATAACAGTTCATTGCGAGTTTTACTGCCGTTTCTGGTAGAGAGAAGAGATACCCAATCAACTAAATATAATGGAACGTCACCGTATAGGATCCAAAATGCTAGAGTGCACAGTTTAAATTGAATTCTTGCATAAATAGGCAACCAACGTAATTTCTTGAGCAATGGAGAAACGGAATCTGAATGTTGGGCATAGTATATCAATCTAGTGGCTGCATTCTGCACTACTTGTAAGCGACCAATTAATGTTTTAGAACAGCTTATGTAAAATACCCCAGCTTTACCTTAATTAAAGGCATTTGGTAATATACAACCCCTGAGGCAGGCATCTAGCACCAAAACACAGCTCGTGTCCAGTCCATATCTGACTGATCTACACTGTGCCATTAAAGGTCTTTGTCACATTTATTGAATGCTCATAGGGCCTTTTGTTGTGCATTGGACTATGTTCTGTGCTTTGGACCCTTTCTATGCTGTTGTTTGGTATGATAGTGAGTCAGTCTCTCTTTCCTCCCCTCTTCTCCTTTTCCATACAGATTGAGGACCCGAAGAAGGCTAGTTACTTGCACCACAAGACCAGATTAATTCCAGAGGGTCCGTGCCTAGATGCAAGAGGAAGCAGGTAAGTACTAAGTACTCATATGTCAGTACATTAAGGGAATCCATACATGACAGCTGTCATCACAGCAGACCTAACTTTTATGCCACCTGCTATGGCTACATTGACCAGGGACCTGCAAATTGGAATTGGTTGATAGATAGAAAACAGAGGGTAGGGTTAAATGGCCAATCTTCTTAGTGGAGGAGGCTGAATAGTGGAGTAGCCCAAGGATCAGTACTGGGTACTATTTAACACATTTATTAATGATCTGGAAATGGGAACAAAAAGTGCGATGATTACATTTTCAAACAACACAAAACTATTCAAAGTTGCTAAAATGCATGCAGATTGTGAAAGATTGCAGGAATACCTTAGGAAGTTGGAAGACTGGGCATCCAAATGGCAGATGAGATTTAATGTGGAGAAGTGCAAAGTGATGCACATTGGGAAGAATAATCCAAATCATAGTTATTTGATGATAGGTTCCACCTTACGAGTCAACACCCAAGAAAAAGATCTAGCAGCCATCATGGATAATACATTGAAATCTTCTGCCCAATGTGTGGCAGCGGCCACAAAAGCAAACAGAACGCTAGGAATTATTAGGCAACTAGGAATTATTAGGAAACAGAGAGAAAATAAGTCAGAGAATATATATATTTTTAATTGAATAATTTTATTACATACAACACAAAAATAGTGCACATGAAAATGCAAGAAATTAAGTACAAGAAAACAATATAATACTATCATAATCTGCAACATGCTGACATCATAAGGAAGCGCAAACTACATCTAGCGAACTGAAAAAGAACATAGAAAAAGGAAAAAAAATATATATATATATAATCCATTTGCCTACATTTATATATTTAAAATAAATAAACAACTATAAATAACTATCCTCACCCGAAAAAATTAAGCAAAATCATACTTTCTCTTTATCTTTAAGAAACAATTCTAAATAGATAGGATCTTTAAAAATATATCTATTATTCTTATATGTGACTAGGCATTTATATGGAAATTGCAGGTAAAATGCAGCACCTACAGCCAAAACCTTAGGCTTTAATTGCAGAAATGCTCTCTTACATAGCTGAGTAACCCTAGCCACATCAGGAAACAATCGTACTGTCTTAATAAAATAAGCCTTAAAAACTGCCTGTTTTTTTAGTTCTTCTGTCTGGAATACAACCAATAAAGTACTCCTTTTAGATATTAAACCATGAGAGGATTCTAGAAATGTTGACAAATCTAAACTATCAGGAGAAGAAATAATGTCTTGGGCACCCTCTTCATTAATTACTTTCCTACCCCTAGGAAGGTAGAAAGCATTCACAGCACCCAGATACTCTGGTTGAGTGAATTGAAGAATCTCTTTAAAGTAGATTTTTAACAATTCAAAAAAAGAAGCAAGGAAACGAGTTACAGGAAATTTTAAAATACGTAAATATTTTGCCCTTGACTTATTCTCCAAAAATTCTAGTCTAGCATACACTATTAAACTGTCTTTCATTGAGGAATTAGCCACAGATTGAATTTGAGCTATCTGGGAATCAGTTTACATCAATTTCTGTTCATGTTCTGCAAATTTCACAGATGATACCTCCGTATATTTACAGAGTTGTGATAAAGTACCTTGTAAAGTAATTTCAATTCTATTCAAAGACGTCAGATCATCCTCCAGAGTTCAAGCTGAGCTTGATTTAGATGAGACAGTTCCAGAAATAAATGAAGAAATAACAGGCTGTTGTTCTGGGACAGGTAAAGAAGTGGATGGACCCAGTACAGGATAGGAAGGACTCTGCCAAAGAACTCACCATCCCAGCAGATAATCCTCCTACATTAGTAGGACTTAGTTGATCCTTCATTGACACAGGCTAAGAGGGTGGGGTTTGTTTGCCTGATGAAATAGAAGCCGCAGTCAGTAAACTGGCAGAATCCAGGCCAACTGGCATCACAGAATACACATGTTGGTCCATCGGTCCTTGTACCGAGGCCACACCCTTCATAGGGCCCTTGATCTTCCTTTTGCCCATGGGTAACAAACAGCCAGAATAACCAGCCCCCGCCTCCTCAGTTGGTTCCAAAGGGATGTGGCCTTTTCCTTTGGACATGCCCCTTCAGGCACGCACCTTCAGCTATGTATTGCAGTAGGGGGTCCTCCTAAATAGGGTCCAGTCCTCCTGACAGCATGATGGAAAAGCTGTCCATGTTAGTGCCTGCTCTACTCCCAGAATGCGCCCCGATGGAAAGGAGTCTCCCAGAGTGTGTGGTAGGGCATCCTCCTAAATAAAGTCCAGTCCTGACAATGTGATTGAAATGCTGTCTGCGCTAATGCCTGCTCCACTCCCAGCACTCACCCCGATGGAAAGAAGCCTCCCGGAGTGCGCGGTAGGGAGTCTTCCTAAATAGGGTCCAGTCCTACTGACAGCATGATATCCGTGCTAGTGCCTGCTCCACTCCGAGAACTCACTCCCGATGGAAAGGAGCCTCCCCAGACAAAGAATATGATAATGCTTCTGTATTACTCCTTGATGCAACCACACCTTGGGTACTGCGTGCAATTCTGGTCACCATATCTTTAAAACGATATAGCAGAATTAGAAAAGATTCAAAGAAGGTGACTAAAATGATTAAGGGGATGGAACTCCTCTCATATGAGGAAAGGCTTAAGAGGTTAGGACTCTTCAGCTTGGAAAAGAGACAGCTGAGGGGGATATGATAGAGTTCTACAAAATATTGAGTGGTGCAGAACAGGTAAACATAAATTGATTTTTTACGCTTTCAAGAAGTACAAAGACTAGGGGACGCTCAAGGAAGTTGCATGGCACTAGTTTTAAAACAGGATGAAATATTTTCACTCAATGAATAGTTAAGCTATGGAACTTCTTGTAGTAGTAATAGCAGTTAGCGTATCTGGGTTTAAAAAAGGTTTGGACAAGTTCCTGGAGGAAAAGTCCACAGTTGATATTGAGATGGACATGGGGGAAGCCACTGCTTGCCTCAGGACTGGTAGCATGGAATGTTGCTACTAATTGGTTTATTGTCAGGTACTTGTGACTTAGATTGGCCACTGTTGGAAGCAGGATACTGAGCTAGATAAACTATCAGTCTGACCCACATGTTCCCTTGCTATTTGGATGCACTGCAGTTTAAGATATCCAACTTCTGCCTTTCAAAAATCGCAATTAGGACGTTTTGAGCAGATGGACTGTTTTTTGGGCAGTTTGAGACATTTATCTGCTTTGAAAATGAGTGCCATTGTCTGTTGTTATTCTAACATTTTTTTTGAATAATATCAAACTCATATGAATGTCTTTGAGAACTAATAAAGGAATGTAAAATGTGTGTGAACCCTTCTTAAGGTCAGAAAAGGAGACTTCCTTTATAAAGACTCTATCAATCCAGCTGGCAGTCACTCCTGTGCAAACTTTTCCATGGGATGACCAGCAGTATGTTGGTTCACTAACAATTGCAACCAGCTTCAACGTTCTCCACTTCGAAGTGACCCAATTGATCACTGTTCTGTTTGGAGTCCAGTAACCAGTTCAACTAACACAGGCAAATCTATTGTTCTCGTAGGCTGTATTCTCTGAACAGCAAAATTGAAGATGAGATGATCCATTGTTGTTTGCATGATGAAGTTTTCATTAGCAAAATCCTGTTCCAGTTTTTACTGCTTCACTTGGTTTACCAAGGAATCGCCATTTACATCTCACTTCTGCTTTTACTTTTAACAGCAAGCATCCGATGTAACTAAGTAAAAGTATTAAAAATTGGTGAAATTTCCCATAATTTTAAACTGAAACTTTCTGCTAGAGGTAGAAACTCAACCTTAACAGGATAATAGCAGAGCAGGGCACAAACTTTCTGTCTTAAAAGAAAAAGTTATTTTCTGTTTTTTGGGTTTTTTTTGGCAGGAGTAGAGATAGCAGTGCTGCTAACCTGAATTAGGTGTTAAGTACTGGGAGGAAGGTAGAATAGCTGCAAAGGTCACTAGGCTATCTGATTACTGTGTTCACTTTCAAAATGTTTGTTTGAAGCAGTCTCCTTAGAATCAAAACTATATACAGAGGAAAGGTCCCAAGTAACCTTCTTTCTGAGAAGTTCTGAGAGAAGAGGACATTTCTCTGGGTAAGTGAAATTCTTTTTTTTTTTTTTTTTTTAATTTTAGGTAAATTGTTTAAGATTTATTATTTTGATTTGCAGGTTTTGTTTATTTTTTGTTTGAATTCTGTGTTACAGTTGATGTTATAACTTGATGTTATTGCTTGATAAATTGTTTATCTTTTTCTAAAACCAATAAAATTCTTGGACATAAAAAAATATTTTTTTTTTTGCTCTGTGCTTTGGTGATTTAAATATTGGGGTTAAAATAAAAATTGTAGATTAATTGATAAAGACCGTTTGAATTTAGAAAAGCAAACTTTATTAACTAATTTCTATAGTGTAAAACTCTTTCCCCATAGTTTTAAACTTGAAATTTCTGCCAGAGGTAGAAACTTAACTGTCATAGCCTACAGCATTAACAGATAGCCTCTAGAAAGCACAGCAGGGCATAGTTCAATCTTTATACCCACCAACATCCCAACCCCACCCACCTCTAGCACATCTCTTCATTTATAATCTTAATTTATAGTCAATTATTCTAATCAGGAAAACAAGAAGGGAGTTCTCATTTTTAGAGTTTTAATTACATTTCATTACTTTCTAAGAAGCAAATACTAAATAAATCACACACAATATACTGTATAATCTTAAGGCTCTTTATATTAGTATAATATCCCTAGTACCTTAACAAGTTTTAATTAATTAAACAACTCAATAATACTAAGATGCAGATAGCAATCCAGCAGTGAGAGGGGTGCTACCCAGTCTTTTGCACTGTGTCACATGTATGATGATCTCCCAGATGGCGAGAGGTTATATGTGTGTGCTCAATGCAAAGAGCTCCTGGCTTTCAGAGAGTGAATCCGTTCTCTTGAGGCTAAAGTAGCAGACTTGGAAGAGCTGAGGGAGATAGAGGAGACCTATAGGGATGTTGTAGAAAAGTCCCACTTCCGGTCTGGCACCCCTGTGCTGCCTTGGAGGACAGAGGTCTCCTAAAAGGACAGCATCACTTTGGTGAAGTAGGAAGTATTCCTGTAGCCAGGACCTGACCACAAGGGGATGCAATATCTTCTCATGCTGAGGATGTGTCTCTAGGAGCTACTGCCCAGGAGGGAAGGGGGGTTAGGACAGCCATTGTAGTTGATGATTCAATCTTTAGGCATGCAGACAACTGAGTGACTGCTGGACATGAGGATCACCTGGTCACTTGACTGTCTGTTGTGAAGGTGGCAGATCTCACTCATCACCTAAATAGGATTTTAGATAGTGCTGGAGAGGAGCCAGATGTCTTGGTACATGTGGATACCAAAGACATAGGAATGTGGGAGGGAAGTTCTGGAAGCCAAATTTAGGCTCTTAGGTAGGAAGCTGAAATCCAGATCCTCCAGGGTAGAATTTTTGGAAATGCTCCAATTCCACACACAGGACCCAAGAGGCAGGCAGAGTTCTGAAGTCTCAATGTGTGGTTGAGACAATGGTGTAGCAATGAGTGATTTAGATTTGTTAGGAACTGGGCAATATTCTGGGAAATGGAGAGCCTATTCTCAAAGGATGGACTCCACCTTATCCAGGATAGAACTAGGCTGCTGGCAATAACATTTAAAAAGAAGATAGAGAAGCTTTTAAACTAAAATGGGGGTGAAAGCCAACAGTCACAAAGAAGTGCATGGTTCACTGTGGAGTATCCTTGAAGGGTACTATTGAAACAGGTCATTTAGGAAATCCCAATAGAGAGGCTTCAACAAAGGTGAAAGAAAGCCAAGAGTGTTTAAGGGGACTGCAGAGTAAAATGTGCAAATTATCCCCATCAACTTCTAAGCAGCTTTTATTGAACTGTACTGTAACTTTTTTTCATGGGTTTTAAGCCAGTTTTTGGATAATCCTGTATATTGTTAATACATTTTGAGGGGAGATTTTTTTTTTAAAACCTGTGATGGTATGCTGTGCGCCCTTAAGTTAAATGTAGTTGTATTATTTTTTAGGTTAATTTAACAAGTTCAGCACTTAGTCCCCTGAAGAAGCTTATATAAAAGTGAAATGGAGAGCCCTGTTGGGTACAAGAATTGAGAGTTAAGTGCTTTAAATACATCTGTTTAATGTTTGAACATATTGGAAAAACCACAGTAAGGATTTGAATTATTTGAAGATGTTTGAGTGCACACTATATAAATAAAATTGAAATAAAAAATGTTGAAAAGAGGTTTTTTAGTCCAATGAGAAGAATGGAGTCCGATGAATGTTGGCACTAAGATTTCTTTGCTTGATGCCACACCGGACATTTGAGGTCTTTTTCCTCCTTTTAAAGATTTTTAAGTAGGGTCTTTAATATAAGATTCACAAACATACATGTGTCTTCAGCTTTAATGATTGCTTATGCATATGGTATTTTGATGAAGTTTTACCAGGTTATTGTTTTGAATCTTTTTTTTTTTCTCCACCATTTTTCCACTGCCTCATCAGGCTATTTAGGGGTGTTATCCATGAATGGCTATCCTGTGAACCGTACAAGAGTGACCTTTGCAGCTATTCTACCTATTGACTGGATAAATGTTATATCAGGGAGAACTAGGCAAATAAAATTCCTAGACATAATAAATGGCTGCTTCTTGAAGCAACTGGTCCAGGAACTGACAAGAGGGGGAACTATTTTAGATCTTGTTCTTAGTGGAATGCAGGGCATAGTACCAGAAGTAATGGTGTTAGGTCCGTTGGAAGACAGTGATCATAACATGATCAAATTTGAACTAATATCCAGAGTGAAGTCACAAAGGAAAACTACTGTAGTAGTATTTAATTTTCCAAAGGATGAGCATGTGTCAGGGCCATGACTGTGCCCTGTACCCTGATTCACCTCAGGAGGGGGCATCGGGGTTGGTCTTTGGCTGCCCTGGGGGTCTCGTGCTTCCTCGTTGGTGCTGCAGGATGCCCACTGTGCTGCCCAGTGTGCTGGGATCCTCACACCACTCCTGTCTTAGGGGTTGGCATTTCCGTTGTTAGGCATGCATGCGTGCCAAAGAAAACACTTTTAAAGGGCCAGCAGCGGCAGTGCAGGGACACCAGGAGAGAACATCATTTCCAGCCCAGCAGTATTTTAGGAGGACACTGCTTCCCTACCAGTGCCTTAGCAACAGGTCTCCTAGTCTTGTCTTGGAGAGTTGCTTCAGCCTTGTTCCAGTATCTGCAACCTTGTTCTTGATCCTTCAGCATTGTTCCCACATATCCAGTCCTGTTCCAGTATCCACAGCCTTGTTCCTGAGCCTTCAGCATTATTCCCGCATATCCAGCGTTGTTCCAGTATCTTAGCCTTGTTGCAAAGTCTATAGCATTGTTCTAGTATCTTTGGCTTTGTTTCAGAGTCTTCAGCATTGTTCCAGTGCCCTCAGCCTTGTTCCAGAGTCTTCAGCATTGTTCCAATAACCTCAGCCTTGTTCCAGAGTCTTTCGTGTTATTCTAGTACCTACATCCTTGTTCCAGAGTCTTCAGCATTGTTCCAGTATCTTCAACCTGGTTCCAGAGTCGTCAGCTTTGTTCCAGTCATATTCTGCATGTCTAGTTGACTCCTGTCGGGTCCCTGCTGGTCTACTCCTGTCTTCCAACTAAGGCCAGCCCCAGGGCCCTTCTTGAACCATGCTCTGGCCTTGCCTTTGCCAGGTGACTCACCTACTGCCAGTTGGGACCTGCCTAGCCTTTGGGCCTGGTGGGTAGTGCAAACTCAACTGCAAGCTACAAAAAAGGTATGGGATTTGTGTTACAAGACGTATGAGGAGAGACTTGCTGACCTGAACATGTATACCCTGGAGGAAAGGAGAAACAGGGGTGATATGATACAGACGTTCAAATATTTGAAAGGTATTAATCCGCAAACTAACCTTTTCTGGAGATGGGAAGGAGATAGAACTAGAGGACATGAAATGAGATTGAAGGGGGGCAGACTCAAGAAAAATGTCAGGAAGTATTTTTTCACGGAGAGAGTGGTGGATGCTTGGAATGCCCTCCCGCGGGAGGTGGTGGAGATGAAAATGGTAACGGAATTCAAAAATGCATGGGATAAACATAAAAGAATCCTGTTCAGAAGGAATGGATCCTCAGAAGCTTAGCGGAGATTGGGTGGCAGAGCCGGTGGGGGGAGGTGGGGCTAGTGGTTGGGAGGCAGGGCTAGTGCTGGGCAGACTTCTACGGTCTGTGCCCTGAAAATGGCAAATACAAATCAAAGTCAGATATACACATAAAGTAGCACATATGAGTTTATCTTGTTGGGCAGACTGGATGGACCGTACAGGTCTTTCTCTGCCATCATCTACTATGTTACTATAACCTATGACCTCATTTACCTTGAGTGTGATACTATGATAAAATAAGGAAAATGGTTACAAAGAAGTTAAAAGTATCAGCTATAAAGGTTATGACTTTACATCAGGCATGGATGTTGTTTAAAAATACTGTCTTGGAAACCCAGACCAGATGTAGTCCATATATTTACAAAGGTGGAAAGAAGAGCCAGCATGGTTAAAAGGTGATGTGAAAGAGGCTATTAGAGCCAAAAGAACATCATTCAAAGAATGGAAAAAGGACCTGAAGGAAGAAAATAAGCAACATAAGCACTGGCAAGTTAGATGCAAAGCACTTGTAAAGAAGGCTAAAAAAGAATATGAAGAGAAACTCACCAGAGAGACAAAAACTCACAGTAACAACTTTTTCAGGTACATCAGAAGCAGAAAACCTGTGAGGAAATCCTTGGGACTGTTAGATCATGAAGAAGCAAAAGGGGCACTCAGGGAGGACAAGGCCATAGTAGATAGACTGAATGAATTCTTTGCTTTTGGTCTTTATGGAAGAAGATGTAAGAGATTTACCTGTACCAGCAATGGTTTTCAAGGGTAACAATGTGGAGGAACTGAAAGAAATCTCAGTGAACCTAGAAGACGTACTGAGCCAAATTGACAAATTAGAGTAATAAATCACCTGAACCAGATGGCATGCACCCTAGGGTACTGAAAGAACTCAAACATGAAATTGCTGATCTGAGGTTAGTGATCTGTAACCTGTCATTAAAATCTTCCATAGTACCTGAAGATTGGAGGGTGGCCATGCAATTCAAATTTTTAAAAAGGGTTCCAGGCTAGTAAGCCTGACTTCAGTGCCAGGCAAAATAGTGGAAACTATTATAAAGATTAAAATTATGGAACACATAAACAAACATAGTTTAATGGAACAGAATCAGCATGGATTCAGCCAAGGGAAGTCTTGCCTTACCAATTTGCTTCATTTTTTTGAAGATGTGAATAAACATGTCAATAAAGGTAAGCTAGTTGATTAATTCAATTGGCTTATTTTCAAAGCACTAAGCCTTCCAAAGTTCCATAGAAACCTATGGAACTTTGGAAGGCTAAGTGCTTTGAAAATATGTGAATCTAGATTTTTCAAAAAGCTTTTGACAAAGTTCATCAGAGACTCATGATGAGAGGCAATGTTCTGTTGTGGATTAGGAATTGGCTATTGGACTGAAAACAGAGAATAGGGTTAAATGGCCATTTTTCTTAGTGGAGGAGGGTGAATAATGGAGTTCCTCAGGAATTTGAACTGGGGCAGGTGCTATTTAACATATTTATAAATGATCTGGAAATCGGAACAACTGAAGCAATTAAATTTGCAGATGACACAAAACTATTCAAAGTTGTTAAAACACATACGAACTGTGAAAATTTGCAGGATGACCTTAGGAAATTGGAAAACTGGGCATCCAAATGGCAGATGAAATGCATATCCTCTCCCTCCCCATGCCTTGTATTTAGGGTTGTGAGTGCCAATCCATGCTTGCTATCCCCATGTCTCCCGTCTAAGGTTATAGCTACCAATCCGTTTATGTTATCCACATGCCTTCCATTTAGGGTTATATATGTCTTCTGTATAGGGTTTTAGGTGCTGCTCCATGCATGTTACCCCCACATCTTCTGTTTAGGGTTCCAGGTGACAATCTGCACATGTTACCCCATACCTCCTGTTTAGGTTTGTAACTGTATCTCCATACAGGTTACCCCCATGCCTTCTGGAAGTACAAGGCAGTTATTTTACTGCTGTTTTGGTATGTGTGGTGAGGGTGTGCAGAGTTTGTGTGTTGTTTTAATTAATTCTCAGCTGTGCATAATAACATTCAAATTATATATAATTTGCTGATTGATTTTCAGCTTGATGTTTTATGTGTGACTGAGAGTTGGTTGTTGGATTTTGACTCAGCAGTCCTCTCCCAGTTAACTCCATCTTCGTATGTTGCTATCTCTTGTCCATGAGAGGGCAAGGGTGGAGTGTGTTGGTGATATTTAGAGTCTGTGTGATTGCGAGTGTGTGAGAGTTTTGTTATGGGTTCTTCTGTTGAATTTTTGTTTTAAAAATCTGCTTCTGTAAATTTTCTTTTGCTGTATTGTCCTCCTGGTGTGTTATATCAGGATTTTTATTTATTTTATTGAAGCTATTGGTACTTCAGGATTTGTGACATAAAATACTGTGATTATAGGTGATTTTAATTTGCATGCTAATATGGTAGTTGCTGATTTGGTTGTTCAAGATTTTATTTTTTTGATGTTGTGTTTAGGTTGGCAGCAGATGATATCAGTGCCTACTCATGTTGGTGGCCATGTGTTGGATTTGGTGTTTGTTCATGGAGAGAGTAAGATTCAGTTGGATGGTGACAGTAGCGGTTTCCATGGTGCTATGGTCCAATCATGTTGCTTTCTTTTACATTGTTGTTGGGGGACACAGAAGTGTCTAGTTTAACTATGGCTGTGGTACATAAGCAGTCACCATTTTAGTTGCAGGATCTGCATATGGTTTGGCTTCCTGCAATGTGGAAATTTGATATGTAGGAAGGATTGTCTGTTGATGAGGTGGTGAATGCATGGCATGGAGCGCTGGAGTGTGCCTTGGATCAAGTTGTGCCTCTTCGTGTTTATGATGTTAAGTGTAGGAAATGTCATTGTTGTTATATGCTAGAATTGCAGGAACAGAAATGTGTGTTGAGAATTGCAGGAACAGAAATGTGTGTTGCGGAGGAAAGCGCATAATTGGAGGAAATTGTCCTGATGTTTTTATGCAAGCAGAATATCTGGATTCATTGGAATTGAATAAGCAGACTGTTGTGTCTGCGAAATGTCTTTATTTTGATAATTGGATTGCTCAGGCCCCTTCTCAAGCGAAAGAACATTTTTCAGTGGTGAAATCTTTGGTGGTTCCTCATCCTAATGAGGAGTCTTTTCCTTCCAGCCAGGCGTTAGCTGATTTTTTCAGATGAAAATGTGCACGGCAGTTGTGCCTATCATGGTGAATGGTGGTTGTGCATTGGAGAGAGCCAAATTGTGGACTGAGTTTCAGCTTGTTGAGTTGCAGCAAATGGTGAGGGTGATTCAGGCACTCAGTAATTCCAATTGTGTTCTAAATTCATGTTCTATTGCAGTGTTCAAGGCCTTGAGATCAGATATCTCATATTCTATGTTTTTTCTTATTAATTGGATGTTGGCTGAAGTTGTTGTTCCTGAGGTAGTTGCATGTCCTCTGTTGAAAAAAAACCTTCATTGTGTGAGGAACAGGTTGATAGCTTTTGTCCTATTTCTAACTTAGTTTTATTTTGCAAAAGTACTCGAGAAGTTAGTGTTGTTTCAGTTTAGTGATTTTGTGGAGCAACAGTCTGTTGGATTCTTGTCAATTTGGTTTCCATTCTAGGCATAACATGGAGACACTTTTTTTTTAGGATGCTTGTTGAGATTTGCCTTGGTTTTGGACAGGATAAGCGACATTTGTTGATTTCATTGGCTGTTGTGGCTACTTTTGATGTTGTTAGTCATGTTATCTTGTTGGAGCTTCGCTCTTTTGGCATCGCAGGTAATGTTTTGGCTTGGTTTCAGTCTTTCTTGACGGGCAGTTCTTTTCAGGTGGTTCAGCATGCTTCTGTCTCCCAGTGGGCGCCTATGGCATCTGGTGTGCCACAGGGTTCTTGTTTGACGTCCCTGCTGTTCAGTCTATTTATGCATCCTGTGTGTCAGGTGTTGGCTTACTTGGGAGTCAGCTACCGTCTTTACTCAGGCGATTTACAATTCTATTTCGTTGTTCCCCCTAAGGTGAAAGATATTGTTGAAAGATATGTGTGAGAATGGATTATCTCTGAATGTGGCGAAGACGCAAATTTTATGGCTGGCCAATTTACTTTGGATTCTGTTTTTGTACCAGTGGTTACCTCACTTTGCAGCTTGGGAGTACTTTGGGATATGAGGTTATCTTTTAAACAACAGGTGGCTTTGAGCATCAAGGTTGTTTTTTTCAAATTGAAGATGGTATCTCAGGTTTGGAATTTTTTCTTCAGAAAATTTTTGTACTGTGTTGCGGAGTTATGTGCTATCTCATTTTGACTATTATAATGCTCTCTTGTGCAGACTTCCCCGCTCCATGTTACGGGCATTGCAGGTTGCACAGAATTCTGCTCTACAGCTTCTTTTGGGTTTGAGTCGAGAGGTGCATATTACTGCTCAACTGAAGATGTTGCATTGGTTACCTGTGGTGCAGTGTATTGAGTTTAAACTCCTGCTGTTGGTATTTCAGGCGCGTCAGGGTGTTGCTCCATTTACTTTGGTGCAATGTTTGCAGATTTATTGTCCTCTTGGGGTGTTTTGGTATCAAGATCTCAATTTGTTTGTTGTTCCTTTGTTTCATCAAGTGTGTTTGGAGGAAATTCAAAACCTGTTTTTTGTTGTTACTGGCCCCTGTCTGTGGAATTGTCTTTCTTTGGCCATGCGCCAGTTTTCTTCTGCGTCCCAGTTTAAGAAGCAGTTGAAAACCTGGTTGTTTTGTAAGGTGTTTGCCTGAGGGGAGGGCTTTTAGGATTTTCTGGGTTTTAGATGTTTGTATATTTTTTATAATGTTTCTGAATTTTTTTATAAGTGTTATTTTGTACCTTGCCTAGATGGTTGGAGAGGCAGACTAAATGTATTAAATAAATAAATAAACCCGTACCCCCTTGAAGGTTACCTCATAGATTACTGTAGTTCTTAATTTGCAGCCTCTTGCTACTAGGAGGCCTTTATGTTTTCACCACACATTTTTTGTGACCATTTTTATCTCCACAACCTCTTCCTGTATTGTAAGCATCCACCACCTCTTCTGTGAAAAAATATATCCTGAGGTTATTTCAGAGTGTATCCCTTTGAAGGTTTGATAACACTACTGAAAATAACGTATCTTCCAGGTATTTCAATGTTGTGTCCAGTGGCATAGTTAGGGGGGGGGGGCAGGGGAGCGGCTGCTCCTGTAAACAGATTTCTGATGGCGCCAGCGCCTATTTTTGATGCGATCTGTCACATTTAAAAGATGCGCCTTCGCCGTCAGAAGTCCACTCTCTGCTCCCCTGGCGCTTTCAACCTGGCTATGCTTCTGGTTGTGTCATATCCTTTCTCCTGAAAGACATGCAGATTTAGGACCTCAAGTCTCATCTTGCATGTTTTGGAAGAGTTTAGATCTTCCATTTATTATATTATAGATCCATTGAATTTTGTACATTATAAGATATAACACAATTCAAGAAGGAATTGAAAACTTAACATAGGAACATAAGAATAGCCATACTGGTCAGACCAATGGAACGATGAAGATAACAGTTGTATTTTTATTATGTGAAGTTCTGTTTATACTGAAGCTGTGAGTCATGGTGTTGTGATTTTACAGAATTTTGTTTGTAACATTATTATTTTCTGTGGTGTTATTTTTATTATGCATGTAATTTGTTCCTCACTTAGAATAATTATGATAATGCGGGTTATAAATACAAATAAATTATTATTATTAATAATATTAATATCAACAGTATTAATTTCAAAGGAACTTTAGTGGCAGGACAGGGGGGTCGCGATCTGAGATTGAATAGGGTCTACAGCTGTAGCCTAATGGTTAATGCAGTGCTCTGAGAATGTTGGGAACTGGGTTCAATTCTACCTGCTGCTCCTTGTGACTCTGACTAAATCATTTAACCCTCCATCGCCCCAGGTACAAAATAAGTACCTGTGTATAATATGTAAACTGCTTTGGTTGCAACCCCAGAAAGGCAGTATATCAAACCCCTTTGCGTAATGTGCAGAATCAGCGGATAAAGTAACCAATATTGTCTATTTTTCTTTGTTTTAATGTAAATGTACAACATTTAGAGACATTATTGCTCAATGCAATAGATAGATTTTTGCACACAGCTACTAGGTGAGGATTCTAGTAGTTTGTGAGCCCGAGTTGCCTGAAGAAGAGATATAAGGTAATGAGGTGCTCATTGAAGTTCCTTGCAGAGAGACTATTGATTGGATCATTAATTATATAACTTACCCCAGGAAAACTAAGACACAATTACAAATAGTTTTCCGGGGTTGTTTTGCTGTTGGTTATTGTCTGGATAATTACTTGGCTTTTTTTCATGATCACTTTGGTAGGAGAAACAGTGCTTCAAGTTCAGATGTCTTTAAACTGCCTAGCCTTACTGTTAGAGCCCAGCGCTATGTTTAAGTGTGGAATAACACTGCTTTTGTTAGCAGTGTTAGTACAAGAAGCAAAACTAAGTTAGGGGCCATATCGGACTGCAAAAAAGTCAGTCCTTTCTTTATGGGGTGATGCTTAGGCAGTTAAGTGCTGAATAGCACACTTAACCATATAAGAGATAACCAGCTGCATAAACCCAGATATGGTTTGCTTTACTGATTTTACGACTAGTGTAGTTCAAGTGAGAGTGTCTCTCTGCATGTTTTTATGCGAAGGGATTTTACGACTAGTTTGTTCAAGAGAGAGAGTCTCTCTGCATGTTTTTATGCGAAGGGACAGCACGGCGGCGCAGCATATTGCTTCCATCAAATGTACTGAATTTTGTAATAAAGACGTATGCACTTTGCTACACTTTTGCGACCCTACTACTACTACTATTTAGCATTTCTATAGCGCTACAAGGCATACGCAGCGCTGCACAAACATAGAAGAAAGACAGTCCCTGCTCAAAGAGCTTACAATCTAATAGACAAAAAATAAATAAAGTAAGCAAATCAAATCAATTAATGTGAACGGGAAGGAAGAGAGGAGGGTAGGTGGAGGCGAGTGGTTACAAGTGGTTACGAGTCAAAAGCAATGTTAAAGAGGTGGGCTTTCAGTCTAGATTTAAAGGTGGCCAAGGATGGGGCAAGATGTAGGGGCTCAGGAAGTTTATTCCAGGCGTAGGGTGCAGCGAGACAGAAGGCGCGAAGTCTGGAGTTGGCAGTAGTGGAGAAGGGAACAGATAAGAAGGATTTATCCATGGAGCGGAGTGCACGGGAAGGGGTGTAGGGAAGGACGAGTGTGGAGAGATACTGGGGAGCAGCAGAGTGAGTACATTTATAGGTTAGTAGAAGAAGTTTGAACAGGATGCAAAAACGGATAGGGAGCCAGTGAAGGGTCTTGAGTAGAGGGGTAGTATGAGTAAAGCGACCCTGGCGGAAGATGAGACGGGCAGCAGAGTTTTGAACCGATTGGAGAGGGGAGAGGTGATTAAGTGGGAGGCCAGCAAGAAGCAGATTGCAGTAGTCTAGACGAGAGGTGACAAGGGTGTGGATGAGGGTTTTGGTAGAGTGCTCGGAAAGAAAGGGGCGGATTTTACGGATGTTGTAAAGAAAGAAACGACAGGTCTTGGCGGTCTGCTGGATATGAGCAGAAAAGGAGAGAGAAGAGTCAAAGATGACCCCAAGGTTTCGAGCTGAGGAGACAGGGAGAATGAGAGAGCCATCAACAGAAACAGAAAACGGGGGGAGCGGGTCCACTCAAAGATTTGTTCTCCAAAACACGTGATTAAAGGTTTTATTCCCTTTTTTTTTTGAAGGCTCCTCGTACTTTTTGTTTTGTTCACTCCTAAATTTGTAAAATGGTAACAACTGTTCTATTTCTCTACCACATGCAAGTACCAGGAGTCCAGAAAAGCATGTGAGATAGTAAAGTTTGTCCTACCGTGGACCTGCTGTCTTTTCTGGAAAAAAACCTTTGAAAGCTGTTTACCGTAAGAGCCAATTGTCCAGGTAAATTGATCTACCTGAAAATTGCCCTCCTCAGACTGGATAAAATTAACACACGGTTCACAATGCATATAGTCCTGGATCCTATATATGGCACCCAGATTTGCATCCCCAAATTTGGGCAGGCTTCTGAATTTTACATGCAAATGAATTGAATAATGATCTCTGAGCAATCAGTAAATTGGGTTCTAACAACCAATTATTGAAGTTAATTGGCACTCATTTGAATTCTCATGCACATCCAGCTGCGTAGTATTCTATAAGGGAGTGTGCCTAACTCCCATACCCCTGGATTCTATATAGCGTGCCCAGAGATCGGCGCCAAAATCAGCGCAGATTCTATAAAAATGTACGTAATCTAACAAGTTTAACAAGCTAACGAGCGCTGATAACAGCACTTAACAAGCAATAATGATCACTAATTGGCACTGATTAGAATTCAGGCACACAACTTGCTAAGCGTATTCTGTAATGATGTGTGCAGGCAAAAAGGGGCGTGATTATAGGTAGAGAAATGAGCATTTCATGGGCATTCTGAAATTTTCACACCTAGTTATAGAATATGGCCCAGTGTGCTTAAATCTATGCACTGGGATTTAATTCACATTTTCATTGGTGTAAATGGATACGCGTAGACTTAGACTCTAAAATATCAACTAAGGGGCCCTTTTACTAAGCCGTATGGGCACCTACGCATGCCCAACGTGTGCCAAGTCAGAACTACTGTCCAGCTACTGCTTGGTCTGGGCAATAATTTCATTTTTTATGTGCGTGCAGTACACACGCTGGAAAATTTCCAGTGCTTGGCGCTAACCAGGCGGTAATCAGCAGTGCACATGCACTGCTGATTACTGCCTGGTTAACGCATGAGACCATACCACTATGTCCAGGTCTCATGCCCAAAATGAACCCGCACCAATTTTTATTTGCTGCATGTCCATTTTTGGCCCAAAAAAAGGCCTTTTTTGCAGGTGCGCTGGAAAATGGACCTGCGCGTGTCCAATACACTCATCTACACCAGCGCAGGCCATTTTTCAATGCACCTTAGTAAAAGGACCCCTAAGTGTATTCTATAATCGGTGCCTAAATCTAGGCACCGATTATAGAATACACTTAATCGGCACTGATTTCAGTGCCCATTTTTTAGGTGCCCTATATAGACTCTCCCCCGTAGCGTGTAACTCAAAAGGGGGCATGGCTAAGGGAGGGGCATGGGTGTGTCAGGAGCATTCCAAAAAGCTGTGCACATAATTATAGAATACTGGGTCAACGTACCCACTTTGGGCGTCAGCATTTACATCAGGTTTCAGCAGGTGTAAGTCTGGCGGTTAAAATGTAGGCATGAGAATTGGCATTCAGCATAATTCTATAAAGGAACACACCCTTTATAGAATCGCAATTAACACCGCTCTTTTCCAGAACCTATTGTTCTTTATATGGCACCTTAATTTCCAAGTAGAAATTGAAGCATATTCTACACAACAATGCGCTAACTTAATTGGTTAACTAGCTAGTCAGTGCTGTCAATTGGATTTTAACAAGCAATTAGCATTAATTGGCATTAAGATTTACATATACAACTCAGTGTATTCTATAATGTGGTGCATGTAAATCCAAGTTGCATAGTTGAAAAGGGGGTGCAGAATGGGTGGGTCATGGGTGTTTCTAAAATCTATGCGCATTATTATAGAATACACCTGCTCTGTGCTTAATTTATGCATTGGGATTTACGCCAAGTAAAACATGGTCTAAATGGATGCGACCAAATTCGGTCACATGGACAGGTGCTCGACATATTCTATATACCGCATGGAAATTTAAGCCGATTCTATAAAATTTAGGCGTACTTTAGAGAATATGGCGAGGCGTATTTTTTTGTCTGTCCAGATTTTTCAGGTGCCATATATAGAATCTAGCCCTAAATCCATTAGCACACCTTAGTAAAAGGACCTCTTTGTGTTTAGATTACAGAATTTTCACAAATAAATTAATTAGGGGCCCTTTTATCACCCAGAGGTAGGGCTACTGCTGGGCTTGCATGCAGCATATCAGCCCTACTGCTGGGCTTGCCTTCCGCGTGCCTTTTCCAGCATTAGAAAATATTTTTTATTTTCTGGTATTGGTGGGTGGGGAGTGGGCATGCCCAGTGGTAATCAGGCAGTGCCATGCACTGTCCGATTACCGCTGGAGCCCTCACTACCTCCTAAATAGGAGGCAGTATGGCTTGGCCATGCAGCAATTTTTTTTATTACCACACAGCCATTTACTGTACTTTAAAAAAGAAAAACAAAAGAATGAGGTGTAAAATTTACAGACACTATGTCGCTGGGCACCTGCCTACGAAAATTTTCTAAAGAAACAACACACATAGGGGCCCTTTTACTAAGGTGCATGGAGGGGCATAATCGAACGGCGCCGGCCATCTACATGGGCGGCCATCTATATGGCCGGTGACACAAACAGCGGTCCCAAACCGTATTATCAAAAAAGATAGCCGGCCATCTTTCATTTCGATAATATGGTTGGGGCGGGCCAAATGTCAGAGATGGCCGGTATCGGTTTTTGCCGATAATGGAAACCGAGGCAGGCCATCTCAAACCCAGCCAAATCCAAGGCATTTGGTCATGGGAGGGGCCAGCATTTGTAGTGCACTGGTCCCCCTCACATGCCAAGACACCAACCGGGCACCCTAGGGGGCACTGCAGTGGACTTCAAAAATTGCTCCCAGGTACATAACTCCCTTACCTTGGGTGCTGAGCCCCCCCAAAACCCACTCCCCACAACTGTACACCACTACCATAGCCCTTAGGGATGAACGGGGGCATCTAGATGTGGGTACAGTGGGTTTTGGGGGTGGGGTTGGAGGCCTCCCATTTACCACCACAAGTGTAACAGGTAAGGGGGGATGGTGAAGTGCACTGCACTCACTAAAAACTGCTCCAGGGACCTGCATACTGCTGTCATGGAGCTGGGTATGACATTTTTTTGGGTGGGAGGGGGTTGATGACCATTGGGGGAGTAAGGGGAGGTCATCCCCGATTCCCTCCGGTGGTCATCTGCTCAGTTGGGGCACTTTTTTGGGACTTGGTCCTGAAAATAAATGGACCAAGTAAAGTCGGCCAAATGCTCGTCAGGGCCAGCTTTCTTTTTTCCATTATCGGCTGAGGGCGGCCATGTTTTAACAACGCCCCCGTCCTGCCTTCGATACGCTTCCGACACGCCCCCTTGAAGTTTGGCCGGCTCCGCGACGGACTGCAGTTGAGGCCGGCCAAAATTGGCTTTCGATTATGCCGATTTTGACGGACTTGAGAGATGGCCAGCCATCTTCCGATTTGTGTTGAAAGATGGCCAGCCTTCTCTTTCGAAAATAAGCTGGATAGGCACCTATACGCATCCATTGTGCATCAATTTGGAACTGCCACCCAGCTACCATGATCCCCGGGCAGTAATTCCATTTTTTATGCATGTCTGATACGCGCGGCAGAAAATATTTTTTACTTCCTACTGCGTGGCGCTAACCGGGCAGTAATCAGCAGTGTACATGGCTGACAATTAGTTGACGCATGAGACCTTACCACTGTCAGTGGGTGGTGGTAAGGTAAATATTCAAGTGAACAGTATAAGCTTATATTTGTGTCTTTGTACTTTGGAACCATCTCTTTTGTCATTCACCACCTCCACTGGCCACAACTACATCCTCATGTAGGTTAGAGTAACCATATTCCTTTTTTACATATTTGTAGAAGGGCACAATCTAGAGATGAAAGCTTCAGTTGAGAGATTCGGTTCTATTATTCAGTGAGGCAAAGCCTTTGATAGCTCTGCCCAGTGGCAGCCCTGCCATTAGGCTAACTGAGGCAGGGGCCTCAGACAGCACACTTCATGGAGCAGCATCTCGCTCCTTTCCGCCCCCACACCGGCCGTAGTCTGGCTTCTTCCCCCTTTCTTTCTCAACCCCCTTCCCCGAGTGTACCTTCTTTTTTTGGTTCTCCAAAAGTCATCATCGGCAGCAAATTGCATATGCTGCCCTGCCGCCACTGACAGCTTCTTCCCTGTACTGCTATCTGCCTCTGAGGAAACAGGAAGTTACGTTAGAGAGGCAGGCTACAGTACAGAGAAGAAACCAATGCTGGTGGCAGGGCAGCATATGGGAATCGCTGCTGCCACCGCAGCCTTTTGGAAAACCAAAAAGAAAAAAGGTACACTCTGGGAAGGGGGTTGAGGAAGAAAAGGGGGAGATGTCAGACCATGGCTGGGGGGGGGGGGGGTAGAGAGGGAGTTGGGAGAGAGAGAGTGTGAAGGGAGAGCCTGAAGTCACCCACAGAGCATCCTCTTTAGGGCACTGATGCCTTGCCTCCCTGCTCAGGCAACTGTTGGCCTACGTCTCTTCTCTGGACTTGTTACACCGCATATCCAGCACAGCCGAAGCCCCCTTGGGATAGGCTGCTCTTTGCCTTTTGGCACCTTGCATCCTGCACAGCCAAAGCCCCCTTGGGATAGGCTGCTCCGTACCTTGTGACACCTTGAACCCTGCACAGCCAAAGCCCCTTGGGATAGTCTGCTCCATATCTAGCAACACCTTGAACTCTGCATAGCTAAAGCCCCCTTGGGATAGGCTGCTCCATACTTGCAACACCTTGAACCCTGCGCAGCCAAAGCCCCCTTGGGATAGGCTGCTCCATGCCTTTTGGTACTTTGTATCCTGCACAGCCAAAGACTCTTGGGATAGGCTGCTCCATGCCTTTTGGCACTTTGTAGCCTGCACAGCCAATGCTTCCTTGGGATAGGCTGCTCTGTACTTGTGCCACCCTGTATCCTGCACAGCTGAAGCAACCCTTGGGATAGGCTGTCCTGGGCTTTCCAACACCTGGTCCCTCACTTTCTCTTCTTCTGTTTTCCCCAGTGACTCGTCCGCACCTGGTCAGCTGTATATGGTTGTTGCAGCTTGCCATCCGCCTAAGAGCTCACTCTCCTAGGACATTACAGACTGCCTGAGCCATGAGCTCAACTGAGTCATCTGCTATTCAGTTGTTGCACCAAATAGCGATTCAACTCCAGCAACTCTCTGGTGCAAGAATTATCACAACATATGGACCATCTGCAGAAATTGGAAGAAATGGTGGCTGCCTCACCTTCATCTGACACAGCCTCGAGGCCGGCGGCTCCTTTTTGCAATTCCTGCCTACCGGAGGCCCCACCTCCTTGCTTCAATGGGAACCCTAGGAGCTATCGCGGCTTTTTAAACCAATGTCAGATAGTCTTCGAGCTCCAGGCTAAAATCTTTATCTCAGACAGAAGCAAAGTAGTCTTTATTATCTCTCTCCTCACTAGAGTATAGAACATCACTAAGAAGAAGACTCAGAACTCTTAAATAAAAATCTTCTTTAATGCAGTAATCAAACAAGGAAAAATAATTTACAATTCAGGTGTGATGGACAAGAGTTTTTGCCTTGCAAACCGAGAGTCTGTTCTCCAACAACTCTCTCTCTCTATATAGAAAGGAAGCTGGGAGAAGTTCAACAACATGCTGGAAGTAATGCTGTTTATATTTTTACATTGGTGAAATCTTGATAGAGTTACAGTAGCTTGAAAAGATCATACAACACAATACAGCTTAGGCAGTTTCAATTCACAGAGGAGATATGCTGCAGACTAACTCTTACAGACCCAATGGAGAGAGAAGGGGGGGGGGGGTGACAACTATCCCAGCATGCAAAGAGAACAAGGTAAGCCAGCAGAAAGAATCCCATAAGACACAGAGAAGTGGACATGTCTTATTATATATCCTATTATCTGCCTTCATGTAAATAGTGGGAAGAATATTGAGCCAGTCTTGGTGTTGTTCCTTTGGAGAATAGCAGAAGGAACAGTGGAGATGACCAGAAAACTAGTGTACAGCCAAGTAATTTCTTCAACAAAATTCTTTATTCACAAACATCTCACATATAATACATGCTCATAACTGATTTTAAAGGACCCGACATGGGCCTTGTTTTGCCGACACTGCCTGCATCAGGACTCACAAAAGATAAATCCCAATGTGCATATATAGGATGTAAATAGTTATAAATAAGTCACAATATTTATTTATTTATTTATTTATTGCATTTGTATCCCACATTATCCCACCTCTTTGCAGGCTCAATGTGGCTTACAATACATCATGGGTACTGGAAATAGAAGTGAATATACATTAGGTTTACAGAGGGTTTGTGTTACATGGTAGTGAATTACATGATGGTGTTAAAGCAAAAGACATTATAAGACAGTTCTAGAAGTTCAAAGATTATACAGTTACACATGTTGATCTTTGTGATATATCTTTTCGAAGAGAGAGGTTTTTAATAGTTTGCGGAAATTGGTCCATTCATAGGCCGTTTTCAAGTTACATGGCAGCGCATTCCAGAGCTGCGTGCTTGTATAGGAAAAGGTAGATGCATGCATTGATTTGTATTTCAAACCCTTACACTTGGGAGGATGAAGAATGAGGGGTGTGCGGGAAGATTTGTTTGTGTTCCTGGGTGGTAGTTCTATTAGATCTGACATGTAGGCTGGGGCGTTACCATGGATGATTTTATGGACTAAAGTGCAAAGTTTAAACGTGATGTGTTCTTTTAGTGGGAGCCAGTGTAGTTTTTCTCGTAGGGGTTTCGCACTTTCGTATTTTGGTGTGCTGAATATTAGACTGGCTGCCGTATTCTAAGCTGTCTGGAGTTTTTTGAGTATTTGCTATTTACAGCCAGCGTAGAGTGAGTTTCAATAGTCCAGATGACTGAGTACCAGTGATTGTACTAGATTGCGGAAGACAATCCTTGGAAAAAATGGTCTAACAATATGCAGTGTAGAACCTATAGGGGAGTGAAAACATACCTTCCCCTAGTAACAAAATCAATCAACAACAGTTCCAGCATTCGTTGATTAAAATGGCAGCACTTCTTCACGCTTAAGGAAGCAGTTATGTGTATGTATATATGTGAGCTGTTTGTGAATAAAGAATTTTGTTCAAGAAATTATTGTCTGCACACTGGTCTTCTGGTCATCTCCACTGCACTGTGAGTTGTGGAGTTTTGTCCCTCTTCTTTGTGTTCTCTGGTTCCTTTGGAGCGTAACAATTTCTGTTTTCTCTTAAAAAAAAACCCCACAAGGTAACACTCCCATGACATCACAGCTTCTCATAGATTCTAGAAAGCTCTCTGGAAATTCTACTTCAGTATCTTTAATATTTCCAGCAACATTTTGTTTATTTATTAGGATTTATTTATATCCTTTTGAATAAATTCACCTAAGGCAGTGTACAGCACGTATAACACAGATATAGACAATAATTTAGATTGTAAGCTCTGTTGAGCAGGGACTGTCTTTTTCATGTTAATTTGTACAGCGCTGCGTAAGTCTAGTAGCACTATAGAAATGTTTAATTGTAGTAGTAGTAGTAGTAACCATTGTTTCTTATATTAGTGCTTTGAAAGCCTATCGCAGCTCACTGTCTAATCTCTGCATTGAAAAGTGTGCAGTCCTCTGACATATGACACACCAATCAAGAAAGAAAAAAAAAACCCAATAAGAAACCAGTCACTGGATCACTGTTCCGTCTGTCTGAAAATCATGATGCAGCATATTCACAGGGAATGTACAATGACCTCTGTGGTGCTGTTGTTATATAAATAACAGGAAGAAGACTAGACAAGATTACTTTGGAAAAGATGAGAAATAGCAGTGTGGCTAAATGAAGAGAAAAGGAGGAGGAAGGTTTAGGAAAGGATAAGGATCATCAGTGCTTTGTGCATGGAGGGGCTATTTACAGTGGAGTAGTAGCCTAATGGTTAATGCAGTGGGCCTTGATCCTGGCAACATGGGCTCAATTCCCACTGCAGGACCCCAAGCCAGTCACCCAACCCCTCCATTGCCCCAGATACAAAAACTTAGATTGTGAGCCCTCTTGGAGGCTGGGCCTGGGGAATTCCCCCCTCACCCCAACTCCCCCCCCCCCCCCAGCAGCCCTGCTTGTGTGCGTATACTTCCTCCCCTAATCTAAACATGCCCTCAGGGATACCCCTTTTCACTGAAGCTAAATGTCTGTGATTTATAGAACAACAGCATTGAAGGAGAGTGTTTTTGTCCAACAGCTGATTATTTGGGGTAAAATGCTTTGTACCTGCATAAATTACTTTGAGAAATTGTCCTTTAGATATCAACATCGGAAAAATAATATTTTTACTGAACTTTCCAAGTGGGATAAGACTGCAGCTTTATTAGCTGTTCCATACTCTGCCTTGGTATTAAACTAGGTTTGCCACTTAGGACCATAGCACAATAACCACTGGGCTATAGGATCAGACCCAGAAGGTCGGAATTCTACCTTCTACGACAGTAAACACCAGACTCAATAGTGAATCAAATCTCATCTCAAGTGTGATGAGGATCAGGGATTAGAGCTGGCTGTGACTCACTGAATCAAAGCTGGAATGTGAACAAAGCCATATTTGACTCGTTAATTCATAGTCTCGACAGGGCTACAGCACATTTGCAATAGAACATTTGATTTAGTATCACTCTCATTATGCTAATCCCAGAACATTGAATGCAAAATACAGGAATGACCTCTGCCTTCCAGTTCCTGCAGTAATGAATTATGTCCAGTGTAGTTAAACTGGCCTGGGGCACATCTTACTGGCATGAGCTTAAATAAAGCATAAAATATATTCATACCAGCTCACTTAGTTTTGTTTTAATTGACAGCTCTCCCTCTATTAAGAGTCAGTGAAGGTTCCAGTAGTGCACCCTAATAGCCCCCAGCTGTATCTGACTGGCAATGTTCTTCACTCATTCAGTGGCCTTTGTCTCCCTTTCCTAGCTCAGCATATTCTGAGATTTTCTTGAAAAAGCACAAGAACCAAACCTTTCTTGTATGTTGGTCCTATTATATGCCAATGCATGAAAGTTGGGAAGAAGGACATCTGTAGGAGAAATAACGAACCTCTACACCTATTTCAAATGCACTGGCACAGAGGAAATTTAAGAAATAGGAAGAATAAAAATAGTTGACATTTGTTGGCATATTGAAGAAAAAATGAAGCTACTGGCTTATTTAATACATGGTTATGTAATCTCGACAGTAAAATCTAAATTATTAGGATATTTTAAATAGGGATGATGAGCCTTCGGGAGCTCTGATGCCATAAGGTGTCAAACACCTGGAAGTGCCAAAATGAAGGATGCCATGTGACAGCAGAAATGCCAGTTCACATATGTACTTCCTAAGGACCGACTGAATTGTCTATGAATATCAGTTTAAGTATTTTTTCCATTGGCTTGATTTCATGAAAACAAACCAACCATTCATATTTATTAAACTGTTTCTATATGATAGGCTTGGAAAGAGCCCCCGGCTAAAATGACCACATCTGTCTGAGCTCCATGTCAGCTCCCCACAATACGGGCCCCCGGACAGCCTAATGGGCCTTTTCTTTCCACTTTGGCTCCGTGAAATCAGACTAAAGGAGGCTGCAGCTTAATCTAATGCCTGAAGGGAAACAGGACTTGAGCGCCGGTGGTGGCCCAACTCTATACTGCCACGCGTGGAGCGGATGAGGCAGCACGATAGATCAGGGCTGCTTTTACCAATGGGCAAAAGGGGCAGCTGCCCCAGGCCCCTGCAAAATGGGAACCCAGGCACACAATTGCCCATTGGTACGTTAAAGCTCTGACTCTCTTTCTCTTTTCCCTGGCGAGTGCTACATCTATTCCTCTCCCTTCCTCCTGCCCCCCTTCCCACGGCCCTCAGTACTTTTTCTAGAATCTTCAGCAACTTGACCGCGGCAGAGATTAAGACAGGCTGCCAGTGTCAGCACCTTCCCTCTGTGAGTCCTGCCTATGCGGATACAGGAAGTTGAAACAAGGTAGGCGGGTTTCGCAGAAGGAAGGCCCTGACGGCAGCATCCTGTCTTAATTGCTATATTTCTGGTGGTATCCAACCAAATGTGAACCAGAGAGCATACCTGCTGCCATCCTCTTCCCCCCACCCCGAATTTCCATGATTAAAATTTGGGTGCTGGTGGAGTCAAGTACAGGGGAGAGACACTTCACGGGGTTGTGGGGGAGGTGAATTGAGGACAACTATCTGCTCTGCTATTACGGGAAGGGACTGAAGCTTGGCTCATCTTTGATTGCAAATTATGTACTGTGGATATAACGACCTACAAGTTGAATTTGATGCAGCAAGTTTACAATTAGAAGCCGCAGTGAGTTTTTATAACTTGGAGAGGCACTGAAGTGCTGGGCCCATAGGAACAAGCCTGCGGGGCCTGGTGCTCATTTATTTTTGGATCTGGGCATCTGTTCTATCAATGTGTGGTAAACATTGGGTCTAAGAAGCAAAGCACTTTGTGTGACAAAGCTGTTATTTGAGATACTTAAAATGCCAAAACAACTGAAGCCGAAGACTCAAACATCTTCAATCAGAGATCACTATGCAGTTCACACTGCAAAGCAATCTAAAAGCGGGGCTTTGCAAGGAGGTGAGTCCCCCTCCCCCTCTGCTGCTGCTTCATCTCAATCTGAAGCTGGGCCCTCAACTCCCACTCCAGAACCAGTTTGGGACATGTCGCCTGATATTTAGTGCTATTTAACCGGTCAGAATGGATGCTGACCGGTTAAATAGCACTTAACCAGCTATTCGCCAATGTTCAGCAGAGAATAACCGAATATCCTCTGCTGAATATCCACAGGTAGCGGCTGGCAGATTACCAGTTATATCACACGATATACCGGCTATCTGCTGATTTTTAAACTGGGTTTGGTGGTCATATTTGGCTGCATCAAACCCTAGTATATCTTCTGCCGGTTTAAAGCTAACCGGCTATGTTTGAATATTGGCATAGCTGGTTATCTTCAAACCAGCCCAAAAAAATGGAAACAGCCCGGCATTGAATATCCAGGTACAGCACGGACCACTGGAGACAGCCCGACTATCTTCTGTGGCCTGAATAAGCTCTTAAAGAAATCTGAGCAGCTAAATCTGAGATTGTGGAACTGGTAGTGGCCAGATTGGAGGACAGCTTTGACTTCATAATGGGCCGTATAGAAGCTCTAGAGGAGAAAATGCTCCAGGTGGAGGAGGAATGTGAGGAGGACAGCAGTGAATGTACCTGATTCCAGTTAATTCTAGAGGCCCTCCAAGACAAATTGAAAGATCAAGAAAATCGCAGCAGGAGGGCAAACCTGCAGATACTCGGGATACCAGAGGGGAGAGAGGGCACTGATCCTCTTGGATTCATGCTTCCCAGAAACATCATCTAATCCTCCTTATGAAATAGATAGAACACACAGAGAGCTATGCCCTAGGCCAGGTATAAATTTGCCACTGAGGGTGCTAGTGGTTAAATTGTTAAGGTATCAAGAAACTGAGTTATTACTCAGGAAAATGCAGCAGTTCAGGTCCTGTCATTTTGATGGTTTGGATGTAAAGATCATTCCAGATATTAGTGTGGAGATTCTTAGGAACCACAAAGAACGTATGCCATTTAAAAAAGAACTCTAAGGGTACAGAGTTGGCATTTGGTTCCCAGCCAAATTGGTGATTACAGTAAATGTCAGGCATAAGTTCTTATCTACTCCCAAAGAGGCTAGAACCTTCCTCAAAGAACTTTCTACACTACTTTCTCAGAAGCCTTTGAAACAAGGAGGTCTCCCCCCCGTAAAGAACTCCATCTATTCCCTATTGAACTGTCAGAGGAGTATAGGACGGACGAAAAGCGAGGCTCACCTGTGCAAAGAGCTGAGAGTACTGCCAGTTCCAAGCTTGGAATCCAGGTGACCAGAGATTTGACATTAGCCCGAAGTTTGGTCGAGCCAGCCTCATCGGAGGCAGAGGAAAAGGCAAGTGAAGAGTCGACCCTGAGGACAGAGAAGCTGGTGGAGGAATCATCCGCCTCAATGGGGGTTCCAGCCTCTGGGGCACCTCAGGAGGCTATATGTCACATAGAGAAGCCTTTAGTACCTCTTGAAGAAGAGATTGGAAGGATCTCAGACAAACTGTCTACCCAGCGCCTGCCTGGCTTTGTCTCTTTGGTGAAAAGACAATGATGGACCTTGATTTTAAATTAAGCTGCATGGAAACTGTGTGTACGTAATGACTGCTGTCTGCATGCTTGTAGTTTATTCTCCAAATTAAATCTTGAAAGAATAACCCAACACTTCACACAAGAACTCACAGTGGCGACAATGCAAAGTGACTGTAGGAAAAAAAAGGTAAAAACACATGAATAGGGCTGAAATAATATCAAAATACTGGAAAATAAAATATACTAACTATTTCCCTTGGAGACTGGCTATGGAAGTGATATCATGACAAGAGAGCAAAAAATGATACACCAAACTGATATTCATGACGTTATCAAGCGACAGTGTGCAAAAAAATATATACAGGAATGCAGTCCAACATCACTGAACAAATGTGACTAAAATCAAAAAAAATAAAACCAAAGAAAACAACTAAAGTTGGGTCATACTGCAGAGACCTTGATCAAAAAAAGGAGGGACAGTATGCAGAAGGCTTCTCTAAACTGGCTCATTGCTCATCATATTCTTAGAATGAAAAGTTAAACCATAACGCTAACTATCCCACTTCAAGAGCCAAAGTTAAAAACTAACATCACATTAAGAAAGCAGGACTGTGGAATGCCAATCTGAATAACAAGTAGCCATATTCTACAGTGGCAACTCAGTTAAAAAGCAAAAAGTGCATCAAAAGACAGCAACATTAGTTGTTTTCTTCATTTTTTTTTTTTCGCCACTGAGTTTTTGTGTGAAGCTTTTATGTTCCCTTTGTTTAATATTGATTATGCAGTGAACAAAGAGCTCTTTTTCTGACTTGCAGCTACAATGCATGATGTTTGCTGTTTTGTTTGTTTATTACACTGAGGGGTTGACAGACCTCACTCATGAAGGGTATAGCAACTCTTGCATCTGCTCCTTATTATCACTTTTTTAAAAATACACGTTTTATCTATTTTATAGAACAGTACTGTTGTGACAACATGAATATGAGAACATACTGTTTTGAGAGATACATACCACTTTATATCAGGTTACTCTCTTTGTAAGTGTGTGTGCTTTATATTTTATTATATATTTTTACGTTATATCTGGTATTTACTTCATTTGTACTTATTTATTCACTTTATTTATTTATTTTTATCTATTTTTATTAAGATACCCCTGACGAAGACTGTGTATGTCAAAACACGGCTCGTGTTGGGTTATTCTTTCAACATTTGGGGCCCTGTTTAGTAAGCCGCGCTGTAAGCGCGCTAACATTTTAGTGCACGTAAAAAATTGGCATGTGCTAATGCTAGAGACACCCATATATTCCTATGGGTGTCTTTAGCGTTAGCTTGCACGCTACAAAGTTAGCATGCCTATGGTGTGGTTTAGTAAACAAGGTGTATTTGAAGAATACACTTTGGTCATCCTGAATATTTTGGTTGGCTACCTCCACTTCTTTGGTTTGAGTCCTGCAGAGCTTGCCTGTCTCTCATGTGATAGTGATACAGCATCCCTCACTGGCAGTACTGTAGGTGGAGGACTTCTTCTCAGTTTAGAAGGAACACTACGCTGGAGGCAGATGCTAAAGGAGGGAGAAGAGGTACAGAATAGACGCTGAGGGAAGGAAGGAGGCAAACATTGGGAGAAGAGATGAGGCAAATATGGGGAAAAGGTTGGAGAGGCAGAAGGGATGGATGTTAGGAAAGTTGGTTGAGGAATGGGTTGGTTGGATGCTGGGAAAAGGAAAGAATGAGAAAAGGTGGAGCAGGTGCTGGGGACAGGGAGAAGGAATCAGAAGATCAGATGCTATGGAAAAAGAGGTGAACGTTCTGCCAAAGCCAATATACTACCATAAAAGGAAGGAGTGCTGTACCAGAGCTGCTGCCAGTGGAGGTTCTGTGACCAGTAAGGAAGTGCAGGAGATGAGGTGCAAGGCTGAAGATTAACCCAGGGAACTGGCCATGCACTTCACTTCCACAAATTATTACAATTTAGAGAGGGTCAGTGGGTAACCGTTAGACAGTATACACAGCAGCAATGGGAGATATGCAAAAATGAAAAGCCCTTTCTAAGTTTGGGATTGTCGATAAGCAGTAACTGAGGTGGGGGGGGGGGGGGAGGGAGAGGGAGATGTACAATATTCACTGTTGCATTTCCCCTTCTTAGATGTTTATGATAAATTCTCCTGCCACAGGATAAAAATGTATGTAAGCCTGGAAAATAATAACCTCCTTTCAACTGCTTTAATTGACCCTCTGGGGACAAACCTGCTATCCGCCTCTTCTGAAATCACTGCTTACCTAGCTAGTGAGCTTAAATGATGCCTGATCAAGAAGCATGTCTACACAGAGAATATGTGAAATGCTTCAGCAGTAATGTCAATCTGATACCTTTCTTTCTTACAATGCTTTTCATTGCACAGCTGAGGAACCACTGCAGAAGCAACCACGAGGCAAGCACAGAGGTCAGTTCCAGTTTATTTTCAGATTCTCAATTGAATCCTTGACTCCACTGTTCCCATATCACACTAGTAGACAGCAAAGATGTATTACCAGGGTTACATGGTTTCTGTTCTTTTTCTTTTTTTTTGGAAGATAAAACAACAAGGCTGAACTTGTAAAAAAACACAGTTTTTATTAATAGATTGTAAGTTCCCAGAAACGTAACATGTGGAGAGGCATAATTGAATGGGGCGCTCAAGTTTTCCTGGGGCCGTCCTCGCAGGACGGCTCTGTAAAGGGGCAGGGAAACCCACATTATCGAAACAAGATGGGCGTCCATCTTTCATTTCGATAGTATGGTCAGGGACTCCCAAATCTCAACATTTAGCTTGACCTCAGAGATTGTCTACATAAATGTTGAGATGGTCGTCCCCGGTTTTCGGCGATAATGGAAACCGAGGACGCCCATCTCAAAAACGACCAAATCCAGCTCATTTGGTCGTGGGAGGAGCCAGCATTTGTAGTGCCCTGGTCCCCCTGACATGCCAGGACACCAACCGGGCACCCTAGGAGGCACTGCAGTGGACTAACTGATGCACTAACTGAATGGAAAAAGCCCTTCCCTTACTGATTTGGAAAGGAACAGGCATGCATGAAGGACATCGCATGCAAATGAGCTGCTCGCTCATTTGCACACGAAAGTGCTCGTCAGAGATGTCTTTTTTATTTTTTGAGTATGGGTGAAGGACGTCCAAGTGTTAGGCACCTTCGCTATGCCTCTGTCTCTGTGACGGGCAGTTGAGGATGGGTGTTAGGCACCTTCACTATGCCTCCGTCCCTGTGACGGACGGGCAGTTGAAGATGTCCAAAATATGGATGTTTTTGTGAGAAGGACATCCATGCCTTTGCTATGTCTCCAACAACCCCTTTATTTGTTTATTTGGATTTTGGATCACAAGTAGCAGCAGTGGGATTTGAACCAGCCACCTCTGGATTGCAAGACCAGTGCTCTGACCACTAGACCACTCCTTCACTTCCTTGAAATTTGGCTGTCCCTGTGGGAGGGGGCAGTTCAGGACGTCCAAAATGTTTGAAAGAAGGACGTCCACGCTTTCGCTATGCCTCCGCTGACACACATACACCTACCCCCCCCCCCCCCCCCCCCCCCCCAGGGACTTGCATACTGCTGCGATGGACCTGAGTATGATTTTTGAGGCTGGCAAAAAAATAATTTTTAAGCTGTTTTTTTCAGGGTGGGAGGGGGTTAGTCACCACTGGGGGAGTCAGGGGAGGTCATCCCCGATTCCCTACGGTGGTCATCTGGTCAGTTCAGGCACCTTTTTGAGGCTGGGTCCTAAAAAAAAATCTAAGTTGCCAAATTCCAGAGCATTCCTCTAGCATCTCTAAGTCCTTCTTCATATTATCAACACCATCAGAGGTTTGTACCCTATTTATTTATGTATTTATTTGTGACATTTATATCCCACATTATCCCCAAACAAGTTTGAATTCAATGTGGCTTACAATGAACAGTATAGGATACATAACAAAGAATAATGCATAAGAAAGCAATTTACTGCAGATTTTTGTATCATCCACAAAGAGACAAACCTTACCAGACAGCCCTTCAGCAAATTCACTTACAAAAATGTTAAAAAGAAGCAGACCAAGAACCAAACCTTGCGGAACACCACTGGTAACATCCTTTTCCTCAGAATGCACTCCATTTACCACTACCCTCTGTCACCTTCCACTCAATCAGCTCCAAACCCAGTCAATCACTTTAGGGCCCATATTGAAGGCACTCAGTTTATTTATTAGTTGTCTATGCAGAACCACATCAAAGGTTTTGCTAAAATCTAAATATACCACATCTAACACTCTCCCTCGATCCAACTCTCTGGTCACCCAGTCAAAGAAATTAATCAGAGTTGTCTGATAAGACCTACCTCTAGTGAAACCATGTTGCCTCGGGTCCTGTAATCCATTGGATTCCAAAAGCTTTACTATTCTCTGTTTTAAAAGTGTTTCCATTAATTTACTTACCACAGAAGTCAGACTTACCGGCCTATAGTTCCCATTCTCTTCCTTACTTCTGATTTGGTGGAGAGGGACTGCATCTGCTCTTCTCCAGTGCTCCAGGACCACTCCTGACTAGAGAAGCATTAAAAAGGTCAGCCAGCAGAGTTTCTAGAACTTCCCTAAGTTTCTTCAGTACCCTTGGATGTATGCCATCCAGCCCCATTGCTTTGTCCACCTTTAGTTTAGTAAGCTCCTCATTAACACAGTCCACTGAAAATTGTATTTATGTTTGTCATCTGTGGTCCTGCTCCCGGCCATTCAGCTGTGAACACAGAACAGAAATATTTCTTAAGCAATTCCGCCTCATCTTTATCAGCTTCTTCATTTTCTTCCCCTTCACCTTTGAGTCTCACAATGCCACTTTTACGCTTACTCCTATCACTAACGTATCTAAGAAATGTCTTCTCCCCCGATTTTATCATATTGGCTATTTTGGATTCTATATGCATCTTTGCTTTCCTGACTATTCTACCAGATTCTCTTAGCTTTTCCCAGATATTGTCGCATGTCTTCCTCTTTTTGCGATCTCTTGTAGTTTATAAAGGTTATACTTTTTTCCCTTACCTTTTCAACTATCTCTTTTAAGAACTAAAGCCGTCTCCTTTTCCTTTTATTTACTTTCCTTACAAAAAGGTTTGTTGCCTTTACCATAGCTCCTTTCAGTTTTGCCCACTGCTTTCCAACTTTTTCCAGATGTTTCCATCCAGACAGCAATCCATTGAGGTAATCCCCCATCTGAATAAAGTTAGTTTTTTTGAAGTCTAGAACCTTCACTTTTGAATGAATCCTCTCTGCACCTATCAATATTAAACCACGCCATCTGGTGATCATTGGAGGCTAAATGATCACCCACTATAACATCAAAAACACTCTCCCCATTAGTAAGCACTAAGTCCAATATGGCCCCATGCCATATGGGTTCCATTACCAACTGCTGGAATAGTTCCCCCTGTAGAGAATCCAGGATCTCCATGCTTCTAAAAGACCCCGCAATAGGGATACCCCAATCAACATGTGACATATTAAAATCACCTATTAGTAGTACTTCCCCTTTCACAGCTCTACCTTGAATGTCTTCAATTAAATCTCTATTTCTTCTGTTTGTGAAGGAGGCCTGTATATCAATGTAAATACATTTGCTATTCCAGATTGACCCACAGTGCCTGTTACTTACCCTGTAGGTCTTGCAATTGAGTGGCTTTAATAGTATCTTTAACATTTAATGCCATCCCTACTCCCCTTATTCCTACCATGTCTTTCCTGAACAGATTATCGCCTGGTATAACTATATCCCAGCCATGGTTCTCTGTAAACCATGTCTCTGTGATCACCACTAAATCAAAATCAGCCTCTTCCATCAGAGCCTCAAGATCTAAAACCTTATTTCCCATACTTCAGACATTAGTATATATGCATTCTGCCTCCAGAACCTATCTACAGTGCATCTTGCAGCTTATAGAAGACATCAAGTTAAATTTTGAGCAGCTTTGGAGATTAGGTAAAAGCTAATACAGCATGAATGAATATTAAAGTATGTTAATATGTTTTTCATGTGCAGGAAGTGACACCTATAAAACTATGAATGAACTGGCTTGGAGGAGTGGCCTAGTGGTTAGGGTGGTGGACTTTGGTCCTGGGGAACTGAGGAACTGAGTTCGATTCCCACTTCAGGCACAGGCAGCTTCTTGTGACTCTGGGCAAGTTACTAAACCCTCTATTGCCCCATGTAAGCAGCATTGAGCCTGCCACGAGTGGGAAAGTGTGGGGTACAAATGTAACAAAAAAAACTGTACTGTGTTAGCCAGATCAGATATATACCATGTCCCACAATTACCAGATCAGATATATACTCTTCTACAATTACTTCTCCCAAACCAAACCAGTCAGACAGAATCAAGCCCCCAGGCCACTCAATACCTCCCATTCCATTCCTTTTACCAGGCCAGGGATCCCATACCCACCCCACTGGGCGTAGTAGAAGTAGATGGAGCAAAAGAGCACTCATGCCCCATCAGTCTACTGGTGACAAAGAGTCATAAGGATGGTCAATGCTATTAAGAAGGTAGGAAGAAAAACACAAGCAGACCTAAGAGAGTCAGGAGACCTAATGGAGGAGGTTAAGGGACAGATGAAGAGAGGTGGGAAGGGGTAAGTATTTAGGAGGGAAAACAGGAGAGGGAGAGGGAAAAATATCACATTACAATCCATCTCATAAAACACCTGGTAATCCAAAAGGTTAAAACCAGGAAATGCTAGCAGAGGCACACATCCAACGTCTTATTCCTTCAAATAGATTTTTTTTTTATATTAATAAGGAGAAAAGTTGCTGGAATCAAAAAACAAACAAATGCTAAATCTGCTTTTTAGGGAGAGTGAAAATGCTTTCTTCCTTTGCTGGTGCACCTTTGCTGGTTTTCACAGGCTGAATGCTATTGATTTGCTGTTAGTTAGTTCTGAGTCACAATCGCACTGCATAACTCCAAAATGTCAAAGATGTCACATCAAGAGATGCTGTATTTCTTCAAGAGAAGGTTACAGCCTTTTCTATTTATTAAAAATTCAGTGCATAAAGCAGATCAGAGATTCCCCTACATCTTCAATGGTTGCAGCAACAACAACATAAACAACATCAACAGTTTTGCATCCTTTCCAGTTACAATCTCTACAGGCAGTTGTGTTTTCCTTGGTACAAAATATGCTAATTGGTTTTACTATATACTAGTGTTTATCTTTCTTTCTTTTTTATACCTTCCTCACTAAGGGCCCCTTTTACCAAGCTGTGGTGCGTGTTTTACATGTGTGATGAGGCCCCCTTTTACTGCAGATGGTAAAAGGGAAGTCTCGACTTCCTGCAGGAAATGGCCGTGCAGCATGTCCGTATGGCCATTTCGGGGGGGGGGGGGGAAGCCCCTATTGCCACTCATTGAGGTGGCGGTAAGGACTCCCACATTAACCCGGCGGTACCTGGGCAGCACGCGGCACTGCCTGATTACCGCCAGGTACACTCTGGCACTACAAAAATACATTTTTGTAGCGACAGAAATGATGGTGCACTAGGGGTGGGAAGTACCACTGGGCTGCTCCGGAAGCCTGGTGGTACTTCCTGTGTAGCGAGCAGCAAGCTCGCATTGGGCTTACCGCTGCTTAGTAAAAGGAGCCCCTTAGTTTCATTTTATCCGAAAGCTACCACATGCCACCTGATGGATAAACACTTTATTCCGGGTGATGGATCCTATCAATTCTAGGTGACTTCCTTAATCCTAGAAATTATCCTTATTTAATATGTTAGGAGAAGAGTGATTCCTTCCTTCATAAAGACTGCAGATCATAAGGGTGCACATAGGAGCATAAGAATAGCCATATTGGATCAGATCAATGGTCCATCTAGCCTGCTTCCAACAGAGACCAATCCAGGCCACAAGTACCCGGCAGAAATCCAAATAGAAGCAACATTCCATGCTATCAATCCCAGGACAAGCAGTGGCTTCCCCATGTCTATCTTAATAGCAGACTATGGACTTTTCCTCCAGGAACTTGTCCAAACCTTTTTTAAACCCAGATGCGCTAACTGCTGTTATCATATCCAGAACTGAACTATTCTTTGAGTATTTCCATGTAATTTCCCCTGGTATTTCACTTTTACCCGTAGACCTCAATCATATCTTCCCTCAGCTATGTCTTTTCCAAAAGGCCTAAACTGTACTTCTATACTGCATTAACCAAAGCAGTTCTATGCAGTTTACACAAGAACATTACTTTTTTTGCATGTATACTTATGAATTAACAATCTTACAACTGATTTGCATAAACAAAAAATGTTCTTACGAGTATACAATACACACAGAACCCACAGAAACCCATATAAAACTTTTATTTAAATAAAAACAAGCTAGCTTAAGTCTCTTAAACCTCCTTTGTTTATTATGTATGATATGTTATAGAACCAGCATTGCTGTGATAGTCTGTAGCTGATACCATATGATGCTTCTTCCTTTGAGCTGTTTCTTTGTCAGTAATGAGGTGTCAGTGTAAGGGCAGAACTGGTCTCTCTCTCTCTCTCATCGGGAGATGGGCGTCCTTCTCTCAGGGTCACCCAAATCGGCATAATTGAAAGACGATTTTGGGCGTCCCCAACTGCTTCCCGTCACGGGGATGACCAAAGTTCCCGGGGGTGTGTCGGAGGTGTATCGAAGGCAGGACTGGGGTGTGCCTAACACACAGGCGTCCTCGGCTGACAATGGAAAAAAGAAGGACGTCCCTGACGAGCACTTGGCCGACTTTACTTGGTCCATTTTTTTCTTGCGACCAAGCTTCAAAAAGGTGCCCAAACTGACCAGATGAACACCGGAGGGAATCGGAGATGACCTCCCCTTACTCTCCCACTAACCCCCTCCCACCCTAAAAAAAAACTTTAAAAATATTTTTTGCCAGCCTCTATGCCAGCCTCAAATGTCATACCCAGCTCCCTGACAGCAGTATGCAGATCCCTGGAGCAGTTTTAGTGGGTGCAGTGCACTTCAGGCAGGCAGACCCAGGCCCATACCCCCCCTACCTGTTACACTTGTGGTGGTAAATGTGAGCCCTTCAAAACCCACTGTACCCACATCTAGGTGCTCCCCTTCACCCCTTAGGGCTATGGTAGTGTTGAACAGTTGTGGGGAGTGGGTTGGGGGGCTCAGCACCCAAGGTAAGGAGCTATGCACCTGGCAGCAATTTCTGAAGTCCAATGCAGTGCTCCCTAGGGTGTCTGGTTTGTGTCCTGGCATGTCAGGAGGACCAGTGCACTTCGAATGCTGGCTCCTCCCACAACCAAAGGGCTTGGATTTGGTCGTTTCTGAGATGGGCGTCCTCGGTTTCCATTATCGCCGGAAACCAGGGATGACCATCTCTAAGGATGACTATCTCTAAGGTCGACCTAAATGTTGAGATATACAGAAATGAAACTAGTTTGATTAAACAAAAGAATGATAGTAAAGCATATACATAAGTACAGATGATCAAAACACGTGCACAAGGATATACAAATGTACCATACGTGTCTCAAAGGCTCATATAAAATGTTGGTACGATTAGTAGTAACTAATAAACCTATATGATGAAGAGTGCTAATTCAATGCAATAAAAGAAAAAAAGGAACTTAAAAATGTCCGCTATACAGAACATGCTTGCGGAAAAAAAGATATGTGGGTAGCAGCAGATATCACATTACTATAAAAAACACAAGTATATGTGAGGAAATACCTGAATAGGGGGTCCTTTTACTAAGGTGCACTGAAAATGGCTTGCGGTAGTGTAGGCGTGGGTTTTGCGCGCACACTGATCCATTTTTCAACGCACCTGTAAAAAAGGCCTTTTAAAATTTATTTCCAAAAATGGATGTGCGTCAAAATGAAAAAGCCGCACGTCTGTTTTGGGTCTGAGATCTTATCGCCAGCCATTGACCTAGCAGTAAAGTCTCACACAGTAATTACCTACACGTGTCAAATACCATTTGGCACTCATCCAATATGTGCGTCCATAAAAATTATTTTTTGGCTGCGCGTATCGGCCACGCATCAAAAATGAACTTACCGCAAAAGCCACGCAGTAAGCGGCCGGTAACTCCATTTTTGTGCACGTTGTGTGCATGTAGACGCTCACATGACTTAGTAAAAGGGTCCCTAGATGAGGTATAGGACGCTGTGGAGTGCTGTGTATAGACACAACAGGGAACAATCTCTATGGAATTTTCCAGAGATTTCCTGAGAAATCTAATTTTCAAAGGAATTATTGTGGTAAAAAAATTTTTACCTGTGTAAATCACCTGCCTGAAAACTGTCCACTTTGTATGCAAGGAAGCATGTGTGCTTAGAGCAGCTTTATAGAAAGGATGTATAAATCAGAATTGAGACATCTGGGTTGGAACATCTCAGGTCTGCCAGTATTTTAAAACAGGATCTGCTGACATAGTGCCTGTTCTAAAATACATGGAAAAATTGACATTTATGCCCTGGTTACATGTAGCAGGAGCATCCATTTTAGAAAGATAAACATCTAACATATCAGTGGGCCAAAATGAGACATGAACATTTAAGTTATTGTGGATGCTCCCTAGTGGTAGAGTGTGAAATTACATTGGTTTGAGATGTTAAGGGGCCCTTTTACTAAGCTGTGTGTCTACACACACCCAACACATACCAACATGGAGTCACTGCACGGCTACCATGTAGGCCCTTGTGGTAATTTCATTTTTGGCGCAGGTCTGCTATGCACCCCCGAAAAATATTTTTTATTTTCTGGCGCGCATCAGCTACACGTGCCAAGTGGCATTTGGCACGCATAGGTCATTACCGCCCAGTTATCACGTGAGACTTTACCGCTAGGTCAATGGCTGGCTGTAAGTTCTCAGACCCAAAATGGACGCACAGCAATTTTCATTTTGCATCACGTCCATTTTCGGCGAAATTTTTAAAAAGGCATTTTTTGCAGTTGCGCTGATAAATGATTCTGTGGTGCCCAAAACACACGTCTACACTACTGCAGGCCATTTTTCAGTGCACCTTAGTAAAAGGACTCCTCAATGCCAATTGGGGGGGGGGGGGGGGGGGGGGGTTACACAAAAAATATTTGCTTTGTTACTGACTTGGAAATTAAGTGGGTAATATCAACAGATTTTATGAGAGTTTAGACAGTTTAACAAACATGATATTCACTTTTAAATAGTGCAAGGCAAATTATTACAATTTTCCTGGTCTCCAGCCTGTATAGACAAACGCAACAATATAACAGTCAACAGTAGTTTCAGATTTTCCCAAAGAACTAATAAGTACGTAAGCATCGCTATGCTGGGACAGACCAAGGGTCCATCGAGCACAGCACCCTGTCACCGACAGCGGCCAAAAGAACAAGCAATTTGTCCCGCCCATCCTAGAAATACTGTATTATTCCCTTGTCCATTCAATAACATTCTATGGCTTTTTCCTCCAGGAAGCCGTCCAACCCTTTTTTGAAGTCTGCTAAGTTAACCGTCTTAACCACCTTTTCCGGCAGTGAATTCCAGAGTTTGACTACGCGTTGAGTGAAGAAAAACTACCTCCGATTCGTTTTAAATGTACCACATTGCAGCTTCATCGCATGCCCCCTTGTCCTAATACTTTTGGAAAGTGTAAACAGACGCTCCACATCGACCCGTTCCATTCCACTCATCATCCTATGTCATTTACTATGACAACCATAAACCCAGAAACTACAGGACTCCTTTCAAATAAGTACTTTTATACTTAATGAAAACAGTTTACATAACTAAATTCAGTTAAGAACTAAATACCCTTATATTCTTTCTCATTCTTTATGGTTTATCAGGTTCTTAAACAGGAAAGGATCAATGTACGTTGAGTTTTTGTTTTCCTCTATATCTTTCATTATTTTTTTTTCTCTTGTCTATATAGGCCTCAGTGCCTGTCCTTAAATCAGACGTAGTTTCAGTGTGCACACTCAGAAGCAGCCACTTTGCTAGCACTTGATGTTTGGGTGCGAAGGCTGGCAGTAGATTCTGACCTTCTCACTCCAGGTGATGCAGTGTCCTCTTGGTCTGGTCTTCTTTGTTGGTCCTACTATACTATCTTATAAAAATTAGAAAGCGGTATTAGCTCCTTTTTTCTTTGTGTGTGCATCTCTGTCTCTGGTGCAGTGATTTTCAACCTTTTTCATCTCGTGGCATACTTACAAGGCACAAATATTGTCAAGGCACACCACTGGAATCTAACCCATACCCGCCCGTCCCCACTAAGATCCATTCCATCCCCACCCATCCCCACAAATAATCTCCTCCATCCCCACTATATCTGTAACCTTCATAAGTTTATTTCATTTAATTATGTTACTGAAATACATTAGGCTCTGGCAGAGACCCATTTACAAAGTATGCATTCTTTGCAATTAATATTTCCAAATTAATAAAGTGCCATTGCTGTCATTTATCATTTGTAGTACTTTGGAAATGGGTCTCTGCCAGAGCCTTTAATGTTATTTTGTACATGAAAGGGTTCAATTTAATTCTCACTGAAAAATAATGTTGCTTTATTTTGAACCACATATTTCATTTGTGGTTAATTGATTGCACTTTTGACTACATCAAAATATAAAAATATTAATGCAAGCAAGGCAGATAATACCTGTAAGTACCTGTAATAAACCGAGATAGAAATTGTAAACCATATAGTTATCTCGGGGATCACTTACAGTATATATGAAGTGCTGAAAGAAAGAAAGAAAATTCAAAAGAGAAAAAGTGGAAGAAAAATTGTCATTGTCATAAATAAAAACAAACAAAAAGAGTAAAGTAATACCCCCTCTGCAAGTGGCCTCCAGTCTGCCCTCAATTCCGCCTCCATTCTATACATACTTTTTATGCATAAAATTATTTGTAGAAGTGGCACAAATTTTAAAAAGACTTATGCGATCAGCCAGTGCATTATTTATAGCTTATCCCCTCCCCCCTAGAGCCTCCCTACATACCCAATAAGAAACTTTACTAAGTGTGTGATTGGGTCCTGGGCTTGGGAATATGTCACCCTGTACCTTGACCCCCAACTACATAGGCCTCTCCATCTTCACCTTGGTTTTCTGCTACCTGCCCCTGAAGATCACCAACCTGAGGGACAGGAGATGAGAGACGTTGCTTAGAAACATCACAGTGCTGGTCCTTTCTCTTACCAGGCCAAGAAGGACCTAGGAGGCAGGTAGGAGAAACATTAAGTTTTGGTTAGGAGGAAGGGCAACATGATTATGGGGACTAGACTCAGGGATTTAAAAGGCAAGAATATTGGGATTTGGAGACTAGGTAGAGAGAACAAAAGTGGAGACAAAAGCATTAGGACTAGAAAGAGGCAGTGGAAACTCAGGAATTGGGTGGGATGGAGAACATAACACTTGCCGCTTTGGTGGCAAACCCCAGTTAACTAGCACTATGCAGCCCTCTGAGTTCTCCCTTCAATAATTCAGTGCAGCCACACTTGCTCTCTGCCTCAGCTGACACAGCAAGGCTCACACTGAGACATGCATGGGCCAGCTACATGTGAAGGTCACCACACTCGTGTGCCAGTAGATCAGGTGACCTCTGACGGTGCTGGCCCATGCATGTGTCAGTGTGAACCTTGCTGCTTCAGCCCGGGCAGAGAGTAAGTGCGGTTGCAATGAATTATTGAAGATAGGAGGGGCGGTATTTGGATGTCTTGGAGGATTCTGGGTAGCTAGTTGGTAGTTGGCCTCTACAGTCTCATGGGAACCCTGTGGACCTGCAGGGCATTGTCCCGTAATCACAGCACAGTCCTGCAAACCCTGTTCCCATGCAGCAGCTCACTGTGGCACACCTGGGGGTGGGGGCAGCACACCAGTGTATGGCAGCACACTGGCCTAAATTAAACCGCTTATCTCTGCTGGGTCCCAGCACTGAATACTGCTGGCAGCCGCATAGTCCCCAGCTCCTCTCTAATGGCTCCTCCTGTTCTGCCCCTGACATGCCCACTTTTTCTGGGGATGGTCAGAGGCGATATTCAGTGGTACTGCCCGCTTTACTGCTGCTGAATATTGTGGGGCTTAGGTTGTGGTAAGCAAATAAAGTGAGCAGGAAAGCTCCTGCCGGTTTAAATTGTTTTGAATACTGGCCGGATAAAGTTTATATGCTGAAACATAAATGTTTGTGTCAGCATAAAAAAAATGTTTATTTTTCCCCAAACTGTTAGGAGCCCAGTATCCCTTGCCAGTTTTGCTTCTGAGCATTTTTCTGATACCTAAATGACTCAGATAGCACTTGTAAATTCTGACATTGATCTTTTTTGACATAGTCATGCACTCTGCTTTTTGAAATGGGGAATACATGTTTACATAAGAACATAAGAATACAGAGTCAGACCAATGGTCCATCTAGCCCAGGATCCTGCTTCAAACAGTGGCCAATTCAGGTCACAAGTACCTGACAGAGGAGAATTGCAGGACATGAATGGATGGAGGAGAGCAGGGGTAGAGGAGAATTGCTGGACAGGGATGGAGGGGAGGGCAAGGTAGAGAGGAGAACTGTTGAACATAGATGGAGAAGAGAACAGGGGAGGGAGGAGAATTGCTGGACATGGATGGATGGAGGGGAGGACAGGGAAGAAAGGAGAATCGCTAGACATGGATGGAGGGGAGGGAAGAGAGAGGAAGGGGATGCATATGGATGGAGGGGAGGGGAAAACGCTGGACATGGATGGAAGGGATGGGAGAGAGGAGAAATACTGGACATAGATGGAAAGAAGAAGATGCACATGGATGGAGATGAGGGAAAGGGACATGAGGAGAAAAACTGCACATGGATGGAGAAAATAAGCAAAAGCTTGATCCACTCTAACTCTTCCAGTCAAGTCTGCGGAGGACCCAGTTTTTACTTATGGATGTAGGGCAAGAAATGAAGAAGAAAGGAGGAAATTAAAGAAATAAATGGACAGGAAGCCCTGGAAATGAAGTTAAGAGAACAGAGAGAGAGCAGCAGAATCAGAGACTGGGACCAACATGAACAGAAAAACAAAGTCATCAGACAACAAAGGTAGAGAAATAATTTTATTTTCATTTTAGTGTTTGGAATATGTCCAATTTGAGAATTTACATCTGTCTTAATTTTATACTGTATAGGAGTTAACATGTATCTTTTTGGTAGTGTGCTGCATGCAGAATCTAGTTTCTTAGGATTTCAGGTTAAATTTGAAGAGGGGCTATCTCTGTTCTGCATGTGTAACTGCAAGGCCAGGTGTCTGAATAGGGATCTGTTTGTTAGGTTCTGAGATTTTGATAATTTGGCAAGACTGTTCTCCTAATTCTTGGTCTGTGTGCTAATTTGGTTTGTGTCATTTTGGGTATACTGGAGTTGTACCAGCTTATAGAAATTATTTATAATGGAAAAAAATGACAAGTTATATTTCTTCTCCTATACTGGCGTAATGTTTTCAGTGATCTCTTTTACTAGCCATGGTGCATATAACCAGGCAGTGACCCCGCCCCTAAGGTTATCCATAATGAGTACCAGTACCTTTTTCCCTACAAAAAAAGCACTGAATAGAAGACTATGGACTTTTCTTCCAGGAACTTGTCCATACCTTTTTTTAAACTCAGATACACTAACCACTGAAATAACACAACACACTGCTATGCAGAAACTATGTAGCAAACAGAACATATAGGGCCTCTTTTACAAAGTCACAGTAAGCCCAATGCTTAAAAGCCCGCTCGCTAAAAAGGAAGTCCCGCTGGGCTAGCGCAGGAGCCCTTATTTCAATGGGTGGCAGTAAGGGCTCCCCTCCCCAAATGGGCATTTCCTCAAAAAAAGAAAGACCTACCTTTTACTTGCTGCAGTAAAAGGGGGCCTCGGCGAGCATCAAAAACACACGTTCATGCCAGAACAGGCCCCTTTTTTGCTGCAGCTTGGTAAAAGGGGCCCATAGAAAGCAGAGCTTCATTTCCTTTAGGGACAGGTCACAGCAATTATCACTGGAGATAATGGTTAAAAAACAGGGAACAGTTGTCAAGATTTCAAGTACTTGACTCCCTGGATATATTGTCTCTTCAGCTTGTAGGCACAGCTGTTTTTTAAGGAAGGCACAGGCTTTCTGTGTATGTCAAATTTTGGTGACCCACCTCCCACCTCATGACACACCAATGTGTCCTGATACACTGATTGAGAACCACTGTGCTAGACTAATATATTCCACTCCAGTTTGAAGCTAGATTTATTGAAAATGGATGGAAAACTTCACTGAAACAATACAAAATTGCTTACCCGTTGACTTGGAAATGAATGAAAGAATCATTCAGTATGCAATAATGAACCAAGTGGGTAATTGATCCAAAAACAAACCGAATTGAAACTTTTTCACATGCACATCCCTACAGGACATAAAGGTGATGTGAAGGTCTCTGGAATCTGCAGCAGAATCATGCTGTACACAAAATGCTTGGGGAACTTGGATTTCCGAAACTCCTGTTCCATTTTATTCTTAATAAGCTATTCTTATAAAAAATAAATCCAATCTTTCTCTCCGGCACACACGTGCCCTTTTGCTCTGTTGTCAGATTCACCATTTTTTATTTTGCTTGTTGCTGTCAATGGTCTTTGAACAATAATAGATTAAATATTTCATATTGCTTTTCTTAAAAAACACATTTTGCTCTCAGCAGTTCCTTGTCAGAGTGATGGGAATTTTTTTTGCCTCTGTCCTGATGGCACTCATTAATCATGGGAGGTGAAGCACGGAAGGAAGGCTCGCTCGCCTTGCTTGGGGTGGTGGGGGGGGGGGGGGGGAGACAGAATGAGCCTTTGGCAATTCAGACAGGGATGTCACACAATGAGAAAGATCCATGTTATAAAAAATTTGATTATATTATGCTCCTTGCATGATTTCTTCTGAGCTGTTCCTACCCGTTATCTTGGATTCAGAAGAATAAAAAAGGCAACCAAGAACTAGACATTGATATATATGTGCCTTCTCTGCATTGACCATATCATACTTTCAGGCAGGCCTGTTATACAGACCAGATAATGAGATGGAGGAGGACACAGTACTTAATGAACGACATGATCTTTAGGCTTGGCCTTTGAAAGGTATTAATCCGCAAACAAACCTTTTCCAGAGATGGGAAAGCGGTAGAACTAGAGGACCTGAAATAAGATTGAAGGGGGGCAGACTCAAGAAAAATGTCAGGAAGTATTTTTTCACAGAGAGAGTGGTGGATGCTTGGAATGCCCTCCCGCGGGAGGTGGTGGAGATGAAAACGGTAACGGAATTCAAACATGCGTGGGATAAACATAAAGGAATCCTGTTCGGAAGGAAGGGATCCTCAGGAGCTTAGCGGAGATTGGATGGCAGAGGCGGGGCTGGTGGTTGGGAGGCGGGGCTAGTGCTGGGCAGACTTATACGGTCTGTGCCCTGAAAAAGACAGATACAAATCAAGGGGCTGGTGGTTGGGAGGCGGGGCTAGTGCTGGGCAGACTTATACGGTCTGTGCCCTGAAAATGACAGATACAAATCAAGGGGCTGGTGGTTGGGAGGCGGGGCTAGTGCTGGGCAGACTTATACGGTCTGTGCCCTGAAAAAGACAGATACAAATCAAGGTAAGGTATACACAAAAAGTAGCACATATGAGTTATCTTGTTGGGCAGACTGGATGGACCGTGCAGGTCTTTTTCTGCCGTCATCTACAATGTTACTATGTTACTATGATACTCATTATTACTTATGCTCTTCCTTCATCCATGTACTTATTCAAGTTATCTGTGCTTAGCAATACACCCATTTTAATTCCTTATTCCTTTCTTCATCCATTCAAAGGCATGCTACCTTACTTTATGTAAAACACTTCCCTAGATATTAAGATGATGTGACGAAAGAGAAGTTACAAATCTACCTACAGATCATCTGAAATGGAATGTGACAACTCCTAACCTGCTACTACACTGAGCAAGTAGAATGAATACCTAAGAGTTAAAAATGTTTAAGGCACAGAAAGGTTACGTGGTTACAAATCACCAGTGGGCCCTGCACAGTAGGTTGGAGAGCAGGAGACTTAGGCATTGTCTGATGATGTTGTCGGTTACTGGAGCAAGATTCACACTACCTGGTGAGGCCCAGTAGACACTACGGGAGTAGTGGCCTTACAGATTTCTGCCAGCATTTGTGCTGTATCAAGAGGACAAGAAACAACCCCAATGTCCAATGGACAGCATATGGCAGGCAATAGGCTAACTCTTTTTTATGGATAAGCCACTTCTAATCACCCTAGGCAATTTCTGGGAGGTGATAATTAAGCTGGATCAGTCTCTTTCCCAAAAATGTGTTTCTATATAATTTCAATCAGCATCAGATTTGAAACAGAAACAATTCCAGACTGATAACCATCTTCTTTCTAAAGGCAAAGGCTGCCATCATGAAGGAAAATGTGTGTATTCATCATAAGACTGAGAATATGAAGTATATTGTAAGGTGTAGAATCTTGCGTTTTATAAATTTCCCCAAGGTTTCAAAGAAGGCACTGCATTTCATTTTTCATCGATATTTGTTAGAGGTGTTGAAAATACCAGAGCAAGCCTGTCTGCTCATTCCAAATTTTGTTACAAGAGAATTGGCCAAGCCTTAACTGAGGGTGCTGATGTTTCCAGAGATTTATTGAATTTGACACAAGGATGATGGGCAAAGGGTGAAACCAGCTACTTTGATAGTCAGTTTGTTCTGGACCTGAGAGAGACTGGGCTTTTAGGTTGTTCTTCCACACTTGTGAAATTCCCTTCCTCTATTGTAAAATCTGGACTTTCCCTGTTGTGTCTAGATCTACTCAAAGAAAGCAGTACTTGTTGACTTGAACACCTACAGTTTCGTAGCTGGAGAATCATTCCTGGCCTACTTTTCTTTGCAAGCATGTGGTTAAAATGTGGTCTTTTAGATATATTTTTATAAGCCAGCCCATTTTACTGCTTTTCTCACTCTTTAAATTTAGGACAACATCTCTGATCATAGTGGACAATATCTCTAGTGCATCATTTATGTTTCATTGAATTCTGGGCTGAGTATCAGATGGATGTGAGAATATTTTCCTTATTTCTTGTTTTGTTTTATACGATTATATAGTCCTCCATCTGTTTTTGTTACAAGGGAGTCGATATTCAAAGCAATTTAACTGGCCAGAAATGGCTCCTGACCAGTTAAATTGTTTCTTTGGGGCTATCCACTGATATTAGGCAGCATTTAGCTGGTTAAGGCTGCTGAATATCATCATGGACTGCTAAACTCAGAGTTGGCTATTTTGTCGGTGGTCTGGGCAGAGTCGATACTTATGTGGTTAAGTGGTAATATTCAGCACTTAGGGCTAGATTCTATTTATGGTGCCTGAAAAATCTGCACAGTAAAGAAATACACCTAGGCATATTCTCTAAAGTATGCCTAAATTTTATAGAATAGGCTTAAATTTCCGCACGGTATACAGAATGCCAAATTTGGTTGCATCCATTAAGCCATGTTTTACTTGGCATAAATCCCGATGCCTAAATTAGGTGCAGAGTGGGTAAATTCTATAATAATGCACATAGATTTTAGAAATGTCCATGACCTGCCCATTCTACGCCCAAAACCATGGCCCCTTTTCAACTATGTGACTTGGAATTTACACGCACTAGATTACAGAATACACTTAGCATGTTGTGTGTGTAAATGTTAATTAATGCTAATTAGTGCTGATAATTGCTTGATAACATCCAATTAACAGCACTGATTAGCTAGTTGTAGCATTGTTGTAGAATATGCTTCAATTTCCAAGTAGAGGCTTGATATATAGAATTTGGGGGTTAATGTCTAAGTTTAGTGGTCAAATCAGACTGCATAAAAGTCAGTCCTATCTTTATGTGGTGTCGCTTATGTGGTTAAGTGCTGAACATTGCACTGAACCGAGTAAGAGAGAGCCAGCACTGACTGGATATTCGATGTTAGTGTCCGGACATGACCCGGCTTTGAATATCCAGGAATAATACTGATGGAGGCTAAAAAAATGCTCAGTGCCGTTGGCTGAGTATCAACCTCAACATTTGTTTCCTGAATTTCTATATATAACTCTAAAATTAAAAAAAAAAAACAAAAAAAGAAAAAGATGAAAACTTAATTGGTACCAATCTGAAATTGGTAAAGATGAGACTCAGAGCTAGGAACCTGAGTTTTCTTGCCTTGAATTTTTGTTTCTTGTATATTTTAGAAATAAGGATCAACAAACAAGTTGTAGGTGATAATCTTGATAATCTTTTAATGGATTAAATTACCACATTCTGGACCAAATTCTATAAACAGAACCGAAAAAAAATAACGCTCTAAGTGCTATTCTAAAAATGGCGCTGAAAATTGGGCGCCATTTATAGAATACACAGCACCAGGATTGGCGCCTAACTTTAGATGTGATGATTTACACCAAGTAAACCCTGCTGTAGATCTTCACATCTAATTAGGCACGGATCCCTCTTATTCTATAACGGAGTGCACAAATTGTAGGAACGCCCCTGATCTGCCAATAACGCTTTCATGGCCGCATTCCCTTTTCGGAGCCACGTGGATCTCCGTGACTAAAAATGCACAAGTAAATTTCAATTACTGCCAATTAATGCCAATAACTGATTATTAGAACCTAATTATTGGTGCTAATTGGCTTGTTATTTGATTAAGTTGTGTGCACAAAATGGGAGCACGCCAATATTTGCACACGCAATTTTAAGCACTATTTATAGAATTTCAGGGTGTATGTATAGTATTAGTGTGGACTAATACAGCAACAAATTAACTTGCTTAGAAGGAGATGCAATAACCTCTACTGCAAAATACTGCACAAAAATGCCATGGAATGCTATAATCAATGAGAATGTAAATTATTGAATTTTCTCTTATATTGCAGAGATGCCCCCCCCCCCCCCCCACAGTGCATCCGCAGCACCATGCAGGACTAGGTGCCACTGTTTGTCATGATGATGGTGCCAGAGACAGGAGCAAGTGGGCATTGCTCCTGCCTCTCCTGTGAGGTGGGCTTGGGTGGGCTGGGGCGGGATTGGGGATGGGAGAATACCACTAGACACCAGGGTATTTCATTTTTTTATTGGAGAAAAAGGGTTTGGGTCCAAGGGAGGTGGCCACTAGCTTACCAGAGAAATGTAAGTGGGTGTGTGGAAGGCCACTAAACTAGCAGGGAAGTCTAATGATCTGTGGGGGGCGGAGTCAGGGGGGTCAGTTCACTGAGGAAGGGGGACTGCTAGACCAGCAGGAGGGCCAATGCAGGCATCTGGGTCAGGGTGGGCGAGTTAGAGAGGTGCCAATAGATAAGTGGAGCTGTGGCCAAGTGGTTAGAGCACCAGTCTTGAAATCCAGAGGTGGCTGGTTCAAATCCCACTGGTACCCAATCATCTCTACCAGCCCTTCTATGCTGCCTTAGACCCTGGAATTATTTTTCCTTGCAGTAGACACTTGGCCAAAGTTTTAAAAAAAATTTGCATGCCACAGAATAGTAAATGCACTGCATTTGTATGCATTTAAATGCAATTGTGGTAAGGGTTTCTGCACAAGTTAACACTAGTGCTGAAACCCTCTCTACACTACTATCTCATGGTAAAACTGAGTTAAACCCACCGTAGCCACACAGGAAGCATTCTGCAATGGTTTCTCAGGCTGGAAGATACTTACATTCTTTGAGAAACCTTGGAGAAGTCTGGGGGCTGCTAGAATGATTTTTACGAAGGTGCCAATCTCAAACAATATAGTGGATCATTTTTATAATCTTTCTCTAGAATATTGCCAGAACTTCAGCACTGGTTTGTTGTGAGTCAGATATACTGTATAGGGCACAGCAAGAATGTAGCATACATTTTATTTATTTGGGTATAGTTCACACCTTTTCATTAGTACTCTAAGGCAAGTTATACTGCACCTATTTCCCTGTCCCTAGAAGGCTTAGGGGCCCTTTTACTAAGCTGCTTAAGTGCCTACGTGCACCCAACGTGCGCCAATTCCGACTTACCACCCGGTTACCGTGTGGCCCGGGCGATAATTTCATTTTTGACGAGCATCCAATATGCAAGTCAGAAAATATTTTCATTTTCTGGTGCACGGGTGGTAATCAGCATTTGGACGGGTGTTGACCATTTACCGCCTGGTTAACACGTGAGACCTTACCACTAAGTCAATGGCTGATGGTAAGGTCTCAGACCCCAAATGGATGTGCACCAATTTTCATTTCGCCGCACTTCCATTCTCGGCCCAAAAAACAAAAATGCATTTTTTACAGGTGCGCTGAAAAATGATTCAGCCAAAACATATGCCTACACTACCGCAGGTCATTTTTCAGCGCACCTTAGTAAAAGCACCCCTTATAGTCTAAGCGGTTCTTTTACTAAGCTGCAACAAGCACTAATGTGTGCTTCATGCAAGTTAAAAACCACGACCGCTAGGCGCACTCAGGCATCCCGAAGTAGTTTTGGTACAATAATAATTCACCCTAATTGTCAATTAACAATTGTACCTATGCAAATGTATTCATTAAGCCTTAATTATTTTTTGCTAAAGTATCTTGATTTGTAGTTTTTAATATTCCAATTGTTCAAGTTAATTCTTTCACGAACAAAGTTAATCTAATACCTTTCAATTCTTATTATAAGACAAACTTTCCTTCCTGTAACCAAATTTACTCTGTATCCTTTACCTTAACTATGTATTTCTCTTCTCCGGTACTGGTTATTCACCACTTATGGATCTATGTAAGCCACATTGAGCCTGCAAATAGGTGGGAAAATGTGAGATACAAATGTTTTATGCATGCTTCCCAAACATTACAAAATACTTTTTATTTTTTAGCGCTAGGGGTATGTGTTTGGGGGCAGAGAGTAGGCATGCCCAGCGTTAATCGTTTAGCGCAGTTACATCATCGTGTGCTAACCAATTAGCGCATGCCTACAAAATAGGAGTAATTAAGGGCTCACGCACAAATGACCACACACTAATGGAAAAACTAATGAGTGACCATTATTGCAAAAAGGGAAAATATGGCCACTTTATAGTCGCGCTTAAAATGGCATCAGCGCACAGGAAACCTAAGCACTAGACACAGCGTGGGCCACTTTTTAGCACAGCTTAGTAAAAGAGCACCTCAGTTTGTACCTGAAACAACAGAGGGTGAAGTGAACATAAGAGTAGCCATACTGGGTCAGACTAATGGTCTATCTATCCCAGTATCCTGTTTCCAACAGTGGCCAAACCAGGTCACAAGTACCTTGCAGAAACCCAAATTGTGGCAACATCCATACTACAAATCCCAGGGCAAGCAGTTGCTTCCCATGTCTGTATCACTAGCAGACTATAGACTTTTCCTCCAGGAATTTGTCCAAACCTTTTTTAAACCCAAATACGCTAACCGCTGTTACCACATCCTCTGGCAAAGAGTTCCAGAGTTTAACTATTCATTGAGGGGTCCATTTACTAAGGTGCGCTGAAAAATGGCTTACAGTAGTGTAGGCGTGGGTTTGGGGCGCGTGCCTGTAAAAAAAGCCCTTTTTAAAAATTTTTGCTGAAAATGGACATGTGGCAAAATGAAAATTGCTGCATGTCCATTTTGGGTCTGAGACCTTACTGCCAGCCATTGACTTAGTGACTAGTCACACGGTAAATGGGCAGTAATGACCTACGTGTGCCAAATGCCACTTGGCACGCGTAGCTGACGTGCGCCAGGAAATAAGAAATATTTTTCGGTCATGTGTAGCGGACGCGCACCAAAAATGAAATTACCACAAGGGCCATGTGGTAGCCATGCAGTAACTCCATTTTGGCATGCGTTGGATGCGCATAGACGCTTACGTGGCTTAGTAAAAGTGCCCCCTCAGTGGAAAAATATTTCCTCCTATTTATTTTAAAAGTATTTCCATGTAACTTCCTCTAGTGTCCCCTAGTCTTTGTAACAAGGAGCATCAATGGGAGAAGCAGGAGTTGAACTTTGGCTTCCCTGGTTATTCATCACTTGTTCACAGACTACTGTATTTCTTCCCAGCAGTTCTTAAGAAAATGTAGTGCACCTCAGAAACTGTGCAGCATTTGCAGATTGGTTCTGGTATTTGTGCTATGGAAACCTTTGCATCCGTGATTAACATTTCAGTGAATATTGAGCAGATTAAGTGGCTCTGTATTGGGAGTGCAGGTTTATTGTTTTGTTTTTGTTGGGGTGGGGGGGAGAGAAGTGTTTTTTCTTTGTTCATTTTCCTATCTGCCAATATTAATAGCATTATTCATCCACTACTTGGATGCAAAGTGGGTTTTCTATGCACTTTAATTTAATTTATTTTAACACAAACATTTATATTCTGCTTTACCTTTCAGCTCAAAGTGGATTACAGTGGTAGCATAAAAATTACATTACGTTTCATTTACACAGCATAAAATCTCTTATATAGCCAACTAATCACAAAGTTAACAGATATTTTTTTTTAAAAAGCAAGGTTTTCAATTGTTGTCTAAACATTTGAAAAGACGAAATCAACAAGCCGCACTACCTATTCCCAGTGCAGCCAATGAGAGGAAGTCCATTCAATTCCTTTGGGCTTCCTCTCATTTACCATACGGGAATCGCTAGCACGACTTTGTAAAAGAAGCCCCATGTGACATAAATATCTTGGAGCCATTCCATAAAAAATAAAAAAAAGAAATAGGTGAGCTTTAAATTTGACTCTGGCTTTTACAGGCAGCCAATAGGTTTTGATGAGATACGAAGTAACATGATCCATATAACTCCCCCCCCCCCCCCTCAATCAATGTCACCACCCCATTTTGTAAAATGTACAATAAGGACCTTTAACGGAAGATGAAGATGCAGACATGATGAAAGAAGATTAAAAGCCTTTATTGTAGAAAGTTTAATAAAAGGCACCCAACATGGAGATTGGACTTGGCGGTACAGTTTTGAAGTGGTTTGCCTCTTTTTTAAAGGATCGTACATTTAGGGTGAGTAGCCATGATGAGCAATCAAATGTTCACCCACTAACTTGTGGCATTCTACAGGGATCTATACTTTCCCCGGCTCTTTTTAATATCTATTTGAGCCCTGTGGCTCATTTAATTCAATCGCTGGGTCTGAGTTTGTACTTTTTCATGGACGATATTTTATTAATTCACTATTGGGCTCATTTTCAAAACAGAAAAACATCTAAAAAGTGGCATAAAGCAGCATTTGGATGTTTTTCTCACAAAAACGTCCAAATCAGTATTTTCGAAACCTATTTCTAGATGTTTTTCTATGAAGTCCGTCAGAAGTGCAACCAAATCTCAAGGGGGGTGTGTCAGGGGTGTGTTCAGGCTGGGACTTGGGCGTTCCTAAGACGTTTTTCAGCCATAATGGAACAAAGCAAAACCGTCCAGTACTAAAACTAAGACGTTCTGAGCTGGACCTGTTTTTATTAGGAATAAGGCACAAAAAGGTGCTCTAAATAACCAGATGACCACTGGTTACTTTCCTGGTTTTTTTTTTTGTGTGTTCCTTTATTTTTCATATGTTTTTAACTATTTCATATGTTTTTAACTATTTTATAAATTGCCTTGATTTAATTGTTAAAAAAGCGATTTAAACATAAACAACATAACCCACATAAAGCTGCACTGTGCTTTGCTGTATTTGCCAGAAAATACACATACACCTTAGTGATCTTAGTGTTATTAAAGTTTCATTCTCCAGAAATCGTGCATTCTCATAAGCTGGTCCTTTTCTCTGGAACTCTTTGTCTGACGAACTTCATAATGCTTCTTCGTATACTGTGTTTCGTAAGCTTTAAAGACCTGGATGTTTCATCAATATTTTACTTGATTTGCTGTAGATACTATTTGTTTGGTATTGTTAATCTGTAAAATTTGTATTGTAATTGTAACTGTTATTTTATATAATTTGTAATTTGTAAACCACTTTGGCACTGCGATATAAAGCTGTAAATAAAATGAATAAATCCAGTTCAAAACTAGGAAATTGTGAACATTCCAGCTTGGCGGTACTAATAGGTGTAAGGGTTTTACAGCCCTGTTTTAGTTCATGGGGAATATAGTAATCTTTGGAACTTTAAAAAAATCATTTTCATTATTATATATATTTTTATAATTTATTTGTTGTCTGTTTTATAGAAGAATACGATTATGGCAATTCCAATACAACAACACATTGTTTGCTGATTTGAAATGTATAGGCTGTATTATATATCTCAGAAAAACATTCCATATTTTCTTGTGTGTATGTTTTAGAAATTTTATTTTAAGTATGTTGGATTATTACTTTATTTGTATTTATTTATTCTGCTTTATTTATTTATTTATTTATTTATGTTTATTTGTTTTTATTAAGATACCCCTGACGAAGACTGTGTTTGTCGAAACACAGCCCATGTTGGGTTATTAACATAGTTTAACATAGTAGATGACATCAGATAAAGACCTGTATGGTCCATCCAGTCTGCCCAACTAGATAAACTCATTACACATGGTATGTGATACTTCATTCTATCAGCATTTATTTTGAAGAATAAACTTTGGTCATCCTGAACATTTTGGTTGGCTTTCTCCACTTCTTTGATTTGAACATTCCAGCTTCAACATTCCTTTTTTGACTGAAATGTCCTATGCAAAGTGGGGCTTATGTCCTTTCAAATTAACACCGTTCCCTGCCACTCATACAGATGCAGGTTATGCCCAATGCTTCGTAGATCCGATGGTTCAGGGTTTGTAACTGCTTCTCTGTGCAGGTTACCCTCTTGCTTCTGAACCCCTCTCTTCTTCATAGTAAAGTTCCGCTCCGTGGTAGGTTTATTTTTGTTCTAGCATGGTTCTAGTTTTAGCATGGTGGTTAATTTAAGAGAGATTCTCAACAGATTAGAGTAATCATTTTGAATTTGTTTTGTTGTTATTTTAATATATTCATTGCTTTGCTTATGATTTGCTGACACATTTATTGTTATGGTTCTGTTGTTATATTTCATAGGCTTATTAATGTCATTATTTTAATCATGAGTTAACCTCTTTGTATTTCCTTTAGATCTGCTCACCAGCTTTTGACATTGTGGACCACAATATCATGCTTGCACAGCTGGCATAAACAACTATTGGTAACACAGTATTTATGCAATTCATATCCCTTCTATCAGACAGATAACAGTCATTTCTCTTCCACATTATCACATTATTATCTTTTGCACTGATGACCTGTGGGGCACCACAGAGATCCATACTGTCACCTATTTCATTTAGTGGGTCTTTTACAAATGCATTCTAGCATTTTTAGCGTGCACTAAATGCTAGAGAGACCCATAAGAATATATGGGTGTCTCTAGCATTTAGCGCATGCTCATTTTTAGTGTGCACTAAAAATGCAAACATGCTCTTGTAAAGGGGGCCCTTAATATCACCCTGAAGCTTCCAACTAAGTTGTTTTGATTAATGGGTACAAAATTCTACATCTCCATTGGTGATGTACAGCTACCATACTTGTATCCGTTGGATGAATAGCCTAATGGTTAAGGCACCCAATTATGGAATGCTCTACCCAAACAAGTAAAATGGCCTGAGACCCTGGGGCAATGGGTTTGATTCCCACTGCAGCGTTTTGTGACTTTGGGCAAGTCATTTAGAGGCATATTTTCAAATTACTTAGACTTACAAAGTTCCATAGTAATCTATGGAACTTTGTACGCCTAAAGGGTCCTTTTACTAAGATGTGCCAAAAAATGGCCTGTGCTGGTGTAGACGTGTATATTGGACACGCGCAGGTCCATTTTTCAGCGCACCTGCAAAAAAGGCCTTTTGTTTGGCTGAAAATGGATGTGCAGCAAAATAAAAATTGGCGCGTGTCCATTTTGGGTCTGAGACCTTACCGCCACTCACTGACCTAGTGGTAAAGTCTCACGCGTTAACCAGGCAGTAATGGTCTACGTGCGTACAATGCTGATTACTACCTGGTTAGCACCACGCACTGGAAAATTTCCAGCGTGCCTAGTGGACGCACTTAAAAAATGAAATTACCGCCCGGGCCATGCAGTAGCCGGGCAGTAGTTTAAAATTGATGCGCATAGGACACGCGTATGTGCCTACACAACTTGATACAATCTGATACAATCTATGGTCCTAAGTCAGATGGACTACTGCAACGCTATATATGCAGGATGCAAGGAATAACTACTAAAGAAATTACAAACAGCTCAAAATACTGCAGCTAGACTGATCCTTGGAAAACCCAAATTTGAATCTGCAAAACCACTACGAGAAATTCTGCACTGGCTCCCCGTTAGAGAACGAGTAGCCTTTAAAATATGCTCACTAATTCACAGGATAATCTTCGGTGAAGTCCCAGAATATATGCTCGAATTAATTGACTTACCACTCAGAAACAGATTCAGTACCTCAAGATCATATCTGAACTTACACTACCCAGACTGTAATAGCCTTAAGTACAAATCAATTTACGCCACCAACTTTACGTATATAGGCACCCAATTATGGAATGCTCTACCCAAACAAGTAAAATCTACCCAGAACTACCTAAATTTCCGAAAATTATTGAAATCAGTATTGTTTAAGAAGGCATATTCCCCAGTTTTAACCTAACTTGAATTAACTATTACTATAAATTCAGATCCAAGAACAATAATTACCTGTTTATTATCACTTGCCTGTTTGATGTTTGTTAGACCACCAGGGATGTAGATAGGCCCTAAGGAGCAGGTTTTGGGGGAAGGGGGCTGATCTCAGGAAAGGTCTGGTCTCTTGGAAGGGTCTGAATCAATGGGGGTGTTTGGGGAGGTCTGATTCAGTGTGGAGGGTTTGGAGTTCGTTTGTAAGCCTTACAAGTACAGGTACTGTGGCACTGAATATAAGCAGAGAGATCACAGACTGATACAGCCATTTATTTATTTATTTGGATTTTGATCACAGTTTTTTCAGTAGTAAGGTGAGTTACATTCAGTTATTTCCCTGAATACTAGTTATTTCCCTGTCACCATTTTCTGGGGACATCCTACTCTACTTAAAGTTGTATTGCCTTGAGATACTATTGAAAAGGTCTGAGCAAAATCCAAATCCCCTCTCCATTTAATGGGAGCCTAAGAGTAGCAGGTGAGTTAAAAAAAAAAGCTGAATGGAAGAAAAACTAGAAGGATTCATAAGATTGCAGATGCATGGGAAATCCTGTGCATGCTCAGGGAAATGTATGTTTTTCTCAGCTTTGAAAGAACTTTTTGTGTGTGAATGCAATCCATTGGGCATCACCCTCTTGTGTGACTTATCCATCTTGCTTTTCAATAGAAAAGGTTTGAAAATGTATTTTACTAGAATTATTAATGTTTTCTTATACTATTACAACATCAAAAAGTTGATAAGGGAAGGTTAGCAACGAGGCAGGCTATGGGGAGAGATGTTTTCATGCTCAGATTCTGCTGTGTCTTTTGACTGAATTTATTTGCAGTAATGACCAAAGTGTAATTCTGTCCCATATAAATATATGGAAATTGTAGCCCCATGTGATTTACTTTTATACAGTCGTATTAATATGTCATATTACTTTATAAATTTTACATTTTTAATTTAAGGAAGTGAATTTGTAGATGTCTATTTTTTTTAAACTTTGTCTTTATTTAACTTTTCTCTTTGTAGCAACTCTATACATTCATCTGGAGAATATTTTAAAATATTTGCTTTCCAAAATTCAGAATACTATCAGGGGCATTTTCGAAAGAGAAGGGCGCCCATCTTCCGACACAAATCGGGAGATGGGTGTCCTTCTCTCAGGGTCACCCAAATCGGCATAATCGAAAGCTGATTTTGGGTGCCCTCAACTGCAGTCCGTCACGGGGACGACCAAAGTTAATGGGGGCGTGTCGGAGGCGTAGCAAAGGCGGGACTGGGGCATGCTTAAGAGATGGGCGTCTTCAGCCAATAATGGAAAAAAGAAGGGTGTCCCTGACGACCATTTGGTCGACTTTACTTGGTCCATTTTTCTTCACGACCAAGCCTCAAAAAGGTGCCCAAACTGACCAGATGACCACCGGAGGGAATTGGGGATAACCTCCCCTTACTCCCCCAGTGGTCACCAACCCCCTCCCACCCTAAAAAATATATTTTTTAAATTTTTTGCCAGCCTCTATGCCAGCCTCAAATGTCATACCCAGCTCCATGACAGCAGTATGCAGGTCCCTGGAGCAGTTTTATAAATCTTAGAGCAAACAAAACCATACAATTTTCCAATTACGAACATAATTGCCTGCCAGGTTCACTATGGTAATGATAATCAATGTGTTTGGGGTGTTGAGTAGCTTCACACTTATCCATATTAATAAAGTTAATTCCAAGAGAGTAAATTCTATTATCATTTTCATTATAGTAGCCTGGAGGATATTTTGGAACGCTGATCATATTTAGTAATTAAGAGAAAGGAAGTTTTTATTTTTATGAATCAGTAAAGCAGTACCATAGCAATGTGTACACCTGAGCGATATCTCAGGACCCTAGGTTGTTGCTAATGTGATAACAAGATTCAGGGATATTGGATCCCAGCTCCCACTCAGTAAGATCTGGAAGCTGTGTATTCCAGGCAGCATCCTGTTCTGGCCCTGAAACAACTCCATGCTGAAACTCTGATGCAGTTATGTGACAATGGCTCCTGTTCAACTGCTGACATGCTCTTCAGGCATTGCCTCCTAGCTAGCACCCTAAAAAAAAATGTGTCTGATTTGATTGATGTCTTTCTAGATAACATTTCACAACATGTTGTTGTTGCTGTACTGCACAAGATTCTTTTTCTCTTTCCCTCCTGTTATGATAATGTACAGTTTAATAAATCTCATCATTCCGACTGTGAGGCATCTAACAGGGAGCTGAAAGTATATTTTCAGTGTCTGCTGCAGCAGAATTACCCCATCCGAGTTAGATTAAAGGCCCTCTGGGGGCGTTTTTACAGTAATTACTTTCTGCTCTATGGACATTTAATGGCAGAAAATGTCCATTTTCTTTTACTGGAACTAAAAGCCATCAAACATTGAACTCTAAACAATTACTGTTATCCATTTCCCAGCAGCCACTATGAGCTAATGAAGAGTCCTGCTGTGCACCCTGATTGTGACTTTCATGGAGAGAATCAATGGCTTTGTGATATCCAGTCACTGCAATCCCGGCTAAGACTTACTGAGTGGGGTGAAGGCTTTCTGTTGGATGGAGATACTATATTAACCACTATGTCCAGAGTAACCTATGTATTGTGAACAGAAAAGGAAAGTTATATAAAACACATATATCATAGACAGTGCAAATTTTCTAGCAAAAAAGGTGCCGGTACTCAAATCCTAAGCCATCCTTCAGGGGTGGGGTGATCACTAAGGGACCCACCCCACAATAGCCAGGCCCCCTGCAACCAGTCACAGAATCTATGACAAGGCAGAATTGGTGAGCCTGAGCTCTTTCATTAAAACTTGTGGTCCATGGGTCAATTTTAGCAGACACTGGAAAAGGTGCCAGTACTCAGTACCCCCAAGTACCCCCTCAAAAAAAGCCCTGATCATAGATAGGGGAGTGGATGTGGCGGAGCATTTTTGATAGGACGTCTAAACCTGATTTTGCATTGGCTCTATATGTTCTTATATTTTTGTTACATCAAAAAAACCTCAATAAAGATGATTTTCAAAAATCAAGAGGGGAACATATGGATTTTCTAATCAGAAAAATGACTTTCTTTTTATTTTGAAAATGGCCATTTCATAGACATTTGTAGACATTTTGTGCTCAGTGTGTTTTTCTTTTGTGATCATTTTTTGAAAAAAAAAAAAACCAAACAAACATGTCCAAGGGAAAAATGAACAAAAACAAACCATTGGGATATGGGGAGGTCAGCATTCTTGGTAAACTGGCCACACAGACATCCCAGCAAAGCAGTGGGGCACCCTAGGGGTTACTGTAGTGGACTTCACATAAAATGTCCCAGGTACACATCTCACTGTCATCCCCTTATATTGTACGGAGAGCCCTCCAAAACCAACCAAAAACTACTACAATAGCCCTTATGGCTGCAGGTGTCACCTATATGTGGGTACAGTAGGTTTTTGGTGGGTTTTGGAGGGCTCACACTTTTTACCACAAGTGTACCAGTTAGAGTGGGTTACAGGCTTGGGTCCTTTTCTCTACCGTGCATTACACTGACCACTAGGCTACTCCAGGGACCTGCTTGCTGCTCTAATAGGACTGGCCACAATATCTAAAGCTGTCATAGAGGCTGGTACAGTTGCGTAGCCAAGGGTGGGCCCGGGTGGGCCCAAGCCCACCCACTTAGGTTTCAGGCCCACCCAGTAGTAGCACACCTATGATGTGACTGGCAGGGATTCCCAAGCCCCACCAACTGAAAACTCCCAACAATTCTCTCTCCTACATACATCTTGTAAATAGCAGATCTTCACCGCAGCAAGTAGTGACTGATACATACTGCTTGCTTCGGCCCCACAGCCGTCCCTCTGATGTATTCCCACCTATGCGGAAACAGGAAGTTGCATCAGTGGGAAGGTTGTGGGGGGCAACATGAGTAGTGTGTATTAGTTGCTGCTCGCTGACAGTGAAAATCTGCTATTTAAAAGGTATGCGGGGGGGGGGGGGGGGGATGTTTGAGAGACCATATGGCATGCAGGTGAGAGAAGGAAAGACCAAATCACCTGTGGGATGGGGCAGGATTCTTCTGTCCACCCATTTTGGTCCCAGGCCCACCCAAAATTGAGTGTCTGGCTACGCCCCTGGGCTGGTATTTATTGTTTCTTTCATATCTTTGGGGGGTTGGAGGGGGTCAGTGACTACTAGGGCAGAAGTCTCTCCTGGAAGCCAGAATCACCTGTGATACACTGTCAGGCAGATCCAGGGAAGCTAAAGTTACCCCTTTAACGTCCAAGCTGTGAGGTTAAAGGGACTCAATGCTTGGATGTAACAGTGTCCCCTGAGCCTGCATGACCAGTGTTGGAGAATTTCCCAGTTTTATGGGTGTTTTTATAGAAAATTCCAGAAAGATAGGAAACACATTTGTCTCAGCCAAATGGCAGTTATGAAAATCATGGTTCTCTGTCCCATCTGAGTTTCAGCAGAATCTTCACTATTAGGGGCATTGGAGATATGCATAGAGATCCTCCACCCTCCCCCAATCCAGGAGGAAGATATCAGAAAAGTTTGCCATGTAGTCCTACCCTGGAACAAAACTGAGGAACATTGTTCTGAGTAGTGGTAAACAGATCTATGAAGGATGTGCTCCACTCCTGAGCCATTCCTTGGTCCAGGGACCACTCATGTGGCTGAAGTACCTGACTCAGTTGTCCAGGGTGTTGTCTTGTCTTTCAGAAATATGGCTCTGAAAGGTCATCCCATAATTTATGGCCCAGTTCCATATCATATTCCTCCCTGCTTGTTAATCCATCACAATTTGATTGTTGGTCTGTACTAACATAATTTTGTTAGCCAGCTGATCTCTGAAATCCTTCAGAGCATTCCAAAGAACTCTCTGGTCCAGAAAATGTATCTGATAAAGTTTCACCTGAGAAGACCATAATACCTGGGTGTAGAGACAATCCACATGGGTATGGGTGTATCTGTCATAAAGATCATTTGGAATGGTGGAATTTGGAAGATGATTCCTTTTGCCAAGCTGGAATGCACTGCCCACCAGGTCAGAGAGTCCTGAAGTCATGTGGCAACAGAGATGACATTTCAGAGCCTTTGAGTGGCCTGAGTCCACTGTACTCTCAAGGTCCATTGAGTTTGATATTTTGAGATGTGCAAAGGGAGTTACATATACTGCCAAGACTATGTGGTCCAGCACCCTCAACATACTTCATGCTAATGTCTGTTGACTCTTTTGAATTTTCTCCACTATGGATACCAGAGTGGTGATTCTTTGCTCTGGAAGAAAGGCTTTTGTCTTAGTCATGTAGATTCTAATTGAATTGATGGGCTTAATTAAGACTAAGGATAGTTTATAATAAATCCTAGAAGATCCAATACTTGGATGATATGCGCATAGATCTTTGAGCTCCCAATCTGTGAAGATATGCTGCTATTATAGCAAAGAACTATGGCGGCAATTCTATAAATTGGCACCTCATTTAGGAACCACAAAGCAACGCGCATAGTGCCAGTTCTATAAAACCTTCAGGATGTGCTTAAGCTGTTACAGAATATTAGTGCAAAGTTTCATTGGTGTGCTTACAACAGATCAATGACAGGTGTAAGTGAGCATGCCTATGTGCACCATGCAATGCACACAACTAATGGTATTCTTGGATGCTTTTAACTGTTCTGATAACCCCTAGGGATTCTACTTTTATGGACTCTCAGCAAGCATGGGCTGATGACTCTGCTTAGACAGTATGTGACATCTTTCCTCCTCCCCTTCTATAGCCTCTTTTCTTTATAATTTAATGGAGTTCCTCCCCCCTCCCATCCTCTCTCTCTCTCTTGTCTTTAATCTTCTCTATTTTATTATAATTTATATTTAATTTGTAAACCACCCTGAAGGTCTCACCATAAGGCGGTATATCAAACTGATTCTATCAGTTGTATATGTGCTTGACAATACATCCATCAAAACAAAGCAGATCAGAGCGAAACAACAACACAAACCAGATATAGTGCAATAATAGTGTAGCTGGAACAATGAGATGGAGCTAAGGATCGGAGGAAACAGATTTTATTGGACGTGACACAGCCCATGTTTCAGCAGATGCCTACATCAGAGGTCTATATACATAAAGGACCAAATTCTATATATGATGCCGAAAAAATCATCACCAAAAAATACATACTTAGTGCTATTCTATAAACCTCACCTAAAGTTAGGCACGGTTTATAGAATATGCATAGCACTTGTCCCCATGAATAAAATTTAGGCACGATCATTTACACTAATAAAAACCTGGTGTTAATGCCCAGCCTAAGGTGTATTCTATAACAGTGCACATAAATTTAGCAACATCCATGACCAGGGGCGTAGCCAGATCTCACGGTTGGAGGGGGCCATAGCCCAAGGTTGGGGGTACATTTTGAGTGCTGCCCCGCCGCCCCTCCCACCGCCACACCTTGCCTCCCCCCCCCCCCCCCCCACCAACTCACCCCCCCCCCACCTCGTCGCCTCCTTGCCACTTCCACTCACAAACAAATACCTTTGCTGGTGGGGGTCCCCAAACCCCACCAGCCGAAGCCTTCAGCACTGGTCTCTGGCGCAGCCATGTTCGCTGCCTGCCCCCCTGCTATTCTTCCTTCTTGCTCCTCCTGTGAGTGTCAACATGCACAGGAGGAGCAAGAAGAAAGAAGAGCAGGGGGCAGGTAGCGAACGCGGCTGCGCTGGAGACCGGTGCTGAAGAAGGCTTTGGCTGGTGGGGGTTGGGGACCCCCGCCAGCCAAACCAGGGTCACAGATGAAATTTGAGGGGGCCCAGGCCCCCGTGGTCCCCCTGTAGTTATGCCCCTGCCCATGACCCTCCCATGCCTCTCCCATGTTCACACCCCTTTTTGAGATCTGTGCGGTAGAATTTATGTGCACCACTTTATAGAATATGGCAGACCGTATAAGTCTGCCCAGCACTAACCCCGACTCCCAACCACCAGCCCCGCCTCTGCCATCCAATCTCCGCTAAGCTCCTGAGGATCCCTGTTCGGAAGGAAGGGATCCTCAGGAGCTTAGCGGAGATTGGATGGCAGAGGCGGGGCTGGTGGTTGGGAGGCGGGGTTAGTGCTGGGCAGGCTTATACGGTCTGTGCCCTGAAAAAGACAGATACAAATCAAGGGGCTGGTGGTTGGGAGGCGGGGCTAGTGCTGGGCAGACTTATACAGTCTGTGCCCTGAAAAAGACAGATACAAATCAAGGTAAGGTATACACAAAAAGTAGCACATATGAGTTATCTTGTTGGGCAGACTGGATAGACCATGCAGGTCTTTTTCTGCCGTCATCTACTATGTTACTATGCTTAATAAGTTGTGTGCATCAATTCTAATTAGTGCCAATTAGTGCTGATAACTGTTTGTTAGTGGCTAATTATAGGCACTGATTGATCAATTAAATTACACATGCAATTTGCCCAAATGGCCCCAAAATTGCACACATAACTTTAGTTACCATATATAGAATCCAGGGGAAAATACATAAATACATTAAAATTGCATGTCAAACAAAATAAAATAAAAAATGACAATAATATAAAATCTACAGCAAATAATAGCACAAAATTTTTTTAAAAGTATATAAATACCAGAATGTCGCTGCACCAAAACAAAGCTTCCTGTTTCAGTTCCACAAAGACAGTGTTATAATATCAAATGAACTATATAAAAATAATAACAACCAATCATCCAATTGTGTAATATAATACAAATCTTGCATTAAAGAATATAAAAAATGATCATAGAGTACATACATCCTATTGTATTTTGTTATGAATAAAAGACAAATCAATGCATTCAAAGTCAACATAAAAGGCCTTAAAATACATATAAAACCCTAGACTAAATCAATTGCTCAACAATAATTAACAAATAATAAATTTAGCTATTGCAAACAGCCTAAAAAGTCAATAAAAATTGCATTACTATTCTGTTCCTCTTAAAATTAGTATTCTAGCATGCATTTTAAGTACAACCCTTTTCTGTATTTGAACCCTTATTGAAAAGCATATTTTTAAAATTAGAATCTGAATGCATTATTGGTTTGCTTGGTCACAGATGAAAATATGAACAGTCTAGACTTTCAATATTTATTTATTTAAAGCATTTATATCCCACATTTTCCCACTGGTTGTAGGCTCAATGTGGCTTACAAAAGCATATCAGGACTACAGTACTAACAGTACATTTAAACAATACAAACAGTAAATTAAAGATTGGCATTATATTAAACAACAGAATAGAAAGGAAATAGGTTTAAGTGTCACTGGATTATTTGAAACCAAAGAAATTGATCAGATTAAGTTGCATCTGGAGAGTAGACCTTTTTGAATAGGATGGACTTTAATAATTTTCTAAACTTTAGATAGTTCTGGGTTGATTTAACTAATTTGGATAAGGCATTCCACAGTCGAGTACCCAAAAAAGGAAAGTTGGAGGAGGCATATGTAGATTTGTATTTGAGGCCAAAGAAATATGATTTAAAACATAAAAAATAAGTATCAGAACAATTAGATATAAAAATGGGTGTAAAAATAATTTCTTGTACAATCATTACCAACAAAATTTATGGTATTAGAGTAAACATAATAGAGGACTCAAATGTCCCTGTTCTGACAGCATGAATCACATTTTGGCACAAAACACACTTGTCAATCGGCTTAGGTCATAAAGAATGGCGCAGGAAATCAAAAGACAAAGTAAATATTTACCCCCAAATTCTATATATGGTGCCTAGAGTTATGCGCATTGAATTGGGCAAACACCCAATTTACATGCATAACTTAATTGTAGAACGAGCCAATCAGTGCTGATAATTGGGTGATAATAACCAATTATCAGCACTAATTGGCTCTAATTAGGATTTACATGCATATCAGGATGCATAATGATCTGCGTGTAAATCTTAATGTGTGTAACAATTTTGGGGTGCGGCTAGGAGTGTTTGAGGGATGTTCCAGGGTATTCCTAAATTTTATACGAGTACATGTAGAATTGCGCCTAACTGTAGACGCCTACAGTTAGGCGCAGTTAGGCACTAAGTGTGATTCTATAAAGAAAGCATACCCCTTATAGAGTCACGCTATGCTCATTAAATGTTTGGTGACAATTTTTAGGCACTACTTACAGAACTCGACCCAAAGAAAATACTGCTATGATATATAAAATTTACGCTGGTAAAATAAATTTCACTCTTTACTCAACCAATGTTTGTACATCACTATTCAACAAAATAAAACTGAACAGGTTGTTAATGCTGCTTAAATAAAACTAAGCCGTATGCTATGGTGGATATCAACACTGTGAATACTATCTTATTTAAATAACCCAAATCTTTAAAAAAAAGTCTTACCAGATTTGTGCGATCTGTTCCTCAACAGCGTAGCAGCAAATAGGGTAAAATAAATAGTGTATGTCATCAAACATATTAAAATGAGGTAGTGCATTTGCCATGCAGGAATCACTACTGCAGCTTTGTAAAAGGAGCCTTTTGGAAATACTAATATTTTAAAATAAATTTGCATTATCCTGTAATTTAAACTTTGCCATTACAGTAATCTGAGTATGGTCAACATCTCAACAAGCATCACAAAATAATTATCACAATGGTATATATCCTTCAACTTTGCTTTATAACAAATATGAACACCTTAATAAGCTATATTAATAAAACAGGTAAGAAGTAAGTTTAAATATGTAGCCTAAAATCTCACATAAAAAAAATACTGATCCCTAACACTGCACACTGGACTATCAAGCTGTTAATTTAAGTATATATTTGGCATCTACAGAAACCCCCATAGCTCCTCCTCTAAGAATGGATGCAAAGCAGAAAAAAGGGCATATCCCTAGGAACTTACCATACAAAAAAAAAAAGAAAAAGTTGGTGTAATCTCAGTAAAAACATAGATCCTTTCCAATCCAAAGCATACTATGAAGTACCTGTAATACAAAGCCTACAAAAATCATTCAGGACCTATAGAATTAATCTACTTTACCATATCACTAACTTACAGAAGTAATACAACAAGGACCCCACCTAGAAATATTGCAGTTGAGCATAGAACATCAATAAACCTATTGGAAAACTGAATAAACTGAATTATTGCGCAGCGTACGTCTAGTAGAACTATAGAAATGATAAGTAGTAGAAGGCTTAAACAGAAACTCCATGCAAACAGACTACCTGGCCTCAATCACAAACATAAAACACAAATAGACCCTTGCCAGGTACAAAATAAGTGACCACAACCTTAAATATGGATACGTAGACAAAAGCCCAAGAAGCCACACTAGAGAATTAGAAATAGCGTCTTGCACTCTTCGAACTATAAAGAAAGCAGTGTACATTTACTGTAAAACTGACATTTTCCATTTACTGAATTAAGAATAAAATTCTTCTTTCTACCTTTGTTGTCTGGTTATTTTGGTTTTTTTCCAGTCATGTTTGTCCCAGTCTCTAGTTTCTGCTTTCCTTAACTTTCTTTACAAGGTCTCCAGTCCATCTCCTACTTCTTCTCTCCCTTCCTGTCTTCTTCACTTCTTCTCCTATATCCATCTCTGACTTTGATCTTTTCCCCTCAGCTTTCATTCATTTAGTTTTCTGTATCTCAATCTGCTCAGACTTCATTCTCAGTATTCAATCTCCTTTTTTAAACCACTTCTACCTACAGCTTTTCATGTCCCTCACCCCAACCATCCCATTCTTCATCCTGTTGTTCCTGTTTTTTTACTCCCCACTTCCAGCATCTTCTCTATTTACTCCCTTCTGTACTCATCCTCTCAATTTTCACTCCTCTGATCAGTGTCTTCTCTCTCTTTCTCTTACACCCTTCTGTCCAGCATATCCTCCCTTACCTAATATCCAGCATCTCTCCATGCCCCCTTCCCTTCCATGTCCGCTTCTCCCCATATCCCTATCCCCTCTATGTCCCCATCTCCATCCAATGTCTAGCACCCCCATCATTTTCTTACTCCCCCCATTTCCAGCATGTCCCCTGTCTTCCTATTCACCCTATGTCCAGCATCCTTCAAATATCCCCTTTTCTTCCAAACATTGTCCCTGTGTGTCCCTATCCCCTCTCTGTCCAGCATTGTCCCTTTGTGTCACTGTCCCTCAATGCCCAGAATCTCTCTTCTCTGTCTCTCTGATGCTCCCATTTCTCATCCCTTCCTTCTGCATCCCCTACTGGGGCCAGTATGTCTCCCTCTCAATTCCCACCATCCCTTCATGATCCAGTATCTCTCCCCCTTTCCCCAAGTCCAGTCTCCCTCTTTTCCTCCCACCAGCTAATCTACATCTCCCTCCCCCCCCCCCAATCCAGCACCTCTTCCTCTCTATCACCCCCCCAAATGTCCAGCAGAGCAGGACCTGCACCCCCTCCCACCCTGGCCCTCTCTCCCTCCCTTTACCCCCACTTGTGTGATTCCAGCACCTTTTCCTCTCTGTCCATCCCTTCCCTGACCCCCGCAAAGGTCCATTAGAACAGGACTTCCTTCTGTCTCCTTCCTTCCCTCCCTCCCCCCGCATGGTTCCAGTGTCTCTTCCTTTCCCTCCCTCCCCATGGTCTGATTATCCTTCGCATTTGTGTTGATCGTTTCCGGTAGTGGCACTGTAGCGATTACAGCAGTCTGCCTTGGAGCCTTGGCCTTCCCTGCTACATGTCCTACCTCCTCTGATACAACTTCCTGTTCTGCATAGGTGGGACGTGTGGCAGAGAAGACCGAGGCTCTGAGGCAGGCTGTTGTAATTAAGGGAATGGGAGAGATGAGAGATGCGAGATGTCAGCGGGGAGGGGGAAGGGGAAACCACTCCAAAGAAGCAGCCACAGGTCTCAGCGCCAGCCTGCTACCAAGAGTTTAACGCCACAAAGACTCTCAGCTGCGGCTGTCTGAACGAGATAAGGCACAGAGTGCTGATGTCAAACCACAGTGTGTGCCAAGGCGCTCGAGATGTGCAGGCACTGCCAGGGAGATGGGCAGTGCACAGCCCAGGCAGGGATGCAGTCCAGAGGCAGGCAGGACACTTGACTGGGGGGCCTGTGTCAAGATGGGGGGGGGGGGGACTGGGTCCCCGAGGCCCCCTGTAGCTACACCCCTGCTGTGAAGTAAAGCCTGCTGATACTTGCTGCTTGAGAGTTTTGAAGTCAGTTCTGTTGCAGGATAGCAGCATGTTTGTGCACTGCATGTGACTGATGGGCTCGATTCCTTGATGAAGCTTTTACGAAACACATGCCTGTCGGGATTCAGCAGTTTAAGATAAGTGTCACTACAGTAGTATATGTCAGCTGCCATTATGATGTTATGATGATGATTTGATGTTTGAAAGTGACTATCAGAAAACATAGTACCCCTGCACTTTTTGAAATGAAACTTTAAAATTGCTTAAAAGTTTGATTTTAAAAGGTATATTTTGAAACTTAAGGGAGTGTCGGAGATTTTTGACTAATGATTGAAATTGTCACTGAATGAATATTATCCTGACCCAACACCAACCAGGCAGGTAAAGATACATAGAGGGGCATAATCGAACGGCGCCGGCCATCTATATGGCCGGTGCCGCAAAGGGCGGTCCCGAACCGTATTATCGAAAAAGATGGCCGGCCATCTTTCGTTTCGATAATATGGTTGGGGACGGACAAATGTCAGAGATGGCCGGGTTTGAGATGGCCGGCATTGGTTTTCGCCGATAATGGAAACCATTGCCGGCCATCTCAAACCCGGCCAAATCCAAGGCATTTGGTCATGGGAGGGGCCAGCATTTGTAGTGCACTGGTCCCCCTCACATGCTAGGACACCAACCGGGCACCCTAGGGGGCACTGCAGTGGACTTCAAAAATTGGTCCCAGGTGTATAGCTCCCTTACCTTGGGTGCTGAGCCCCCCAAACCCCCCCCCCAAAATCCACTCCCCACAACTGTACACCACTACCATAGCCCTTAGAGATGAAGGGGGGTACCTACATGTGGGTACAGTGGGTTTTGGGGGGGTTTGGAGGGTTCAACATTTACCACCACAAGTGTAACAGGTAGGGCGGGATTGGCCTGGGTCCACCTGGCTGAAGTGCACTGCACCCACCAAAAACTGCTCCAGGGACCTGCATACTGCTGTCATGGAGCTGGGTATGACATTTCAGGCTGGCAAAAAAATGTTTTTTAATTTTTTTTGGGGGGGGGGGTGGGAGGGTGTTGGTGACCACTGGGGGAGTAAGGGGAGGTGATCCCCTATTCCCTCCGGTGGTCATCTGGTCAATTGGGGCACTTTTTTGAGGCTTGGTCCTAAAAATAAATGGACCAAGTGAAGCCGGTGAAATGCTTGTCAGAGCCAGTCATCTTTTTTCCATTATCGCCCGAAGCCGGCCATCTGATAACCACGCCCCCATCCCGCCTCCCATACCTTTCTGAAACGCCCCCTTTAACTTTGGCCGGCTATGCGACGGAAAGCAGTTGGAGCCGGCCAAATCGACTTTCTATTATACCGATTTGGCCGGGTTCGGGAGATGGCTGGCCATCTTCCGATTTGTGTCAAAAGATGGCCGGCGATCTCTCTCGAAAATAAGCAGGTTAGTGACATCTGAGGTATTTTCCACCTACTATTAGGTTGAATGAATCTATTCTGTCCACTTGTGGTTGATATTCTACCTAACAGACAGCAAGCTCTCTCTCATCTGACTTCACTGCAAAAGACTCTAAGAAGGAAACCAAAGACAAAACAGCACTTCATAACTTTCATGCAGAACATTCTGGATAACGGCCATGCAGAGCCAGCTCCATCATTAAAAGACAAAGAAGAATGTTGCTACTTACCTACCTTTTGGATGTATCACCCACAAAAAATAGGCCAGATCAGGATTGTGTTCAATTCTAGTGCTCAATTCCAAGGAATCTCACTCAACAATGTGCTACTTTCTGTGCCTGACATAATCAACAGCCTAGTAGGACTCTTGATTCGCATCAGAAAGGAACACATTGCCATAACAGCAGATATCCAGCAAATGTTCTACTGCTTTGTCATGCACCCAGACTACAGACACTGCTTGAGACTCCTGTGGTGTGATGACAACAACATCAACCAGGAAATTGTGGCATACAGAATGAGAGTTTACATCTTTGGTAACAGTCCATCACCTGCAATAGCAACCTAAGGGCTTAGAAGGACAGCCCACGAAGGTGAAAGATACTGAGGGGCATAATCGAAAGGGGCGCCCAAGTTTTCCTGAGGGCGTCCTCGCATACTAACCCCTGGTAAGCCTTTCCTCAGCTGAGAGGTGCCCAGCTCTACCACCAGCTGCCTTTCAGGTGCTGTGGAGGACTCTTCAGGCTATTGACCCTTCTACTCTGTCCTCCAATGTTTCAAATCTCTTCTCTACCACTATGTTATCCAAGTCTGTCAATGAGACTGTCTCTTCCTATAATACTATTGTCTCCTCTGCTCTGGATACTCTCGCTCCTCCCATTCACCGTTCTGTAAAATGTACCAAACCCCAGCCTTGGCTGACCTCTAGAATCCGCTACCTATGTTCCTGTGCCCGCTTTGCTGAACCCCTTTGGCTGAAATCCCATGCCCATGCTGACCTCATACATTTCAAATTCTTGCTGACCTCCTTCCAGTCTGCTCTTTTACTTCCAAACAGGACTATTACATCCAGTTGACAAATTCTCTTGGCTCAAACCCTCGACGTCTCTTTGCCACACTGAACTCTCTCCTCAAAGTGCCTTTACCTCCAACCCCCTCTTCACTTTCCCCCCAGACTCTGGCTGAGTTCTTTCATGATAAGGTTCACAAGATTAAGCTTGAATTCTCAACCAGGTCACCTCCACCTCTCCTTCCCTTAGTCCATTCTCTCAACCCTCCAACCCCTGCCTCCTTTTCTTCCTTTTCTGAAATCACTGAAGAGGAAACTACACATCTTATTTCCTCCTCGAAACTTGTTCCTCTGATCCTATTCCCACCCATCTACTTAACACTATCTCTCATACTGTCATCCCTTTTATCTGTCATACCCTCAATCTTTCACTATCCACTGCGACTGTTCCTGATGCCTTCAACCATGCTGTAGTCACACCACTCCTTAAAAAACCTTCATTGGACCCTACCTGTCCTTCCAACTATCGCCCCATCTCCCCCCTCCCTTTCCTATCCAAGATACTTGAAATGTTGTTCACCGCCATTGCCTTGACTTTCTTTCATCTCAAGCTATTCTTGATCCACTTCAATCTGGCTTTTGCCCCCTTCATTCAACTGAAACAGCGCTTGCTAAAGTCTCCAATGATCTGTTCCTGGCCAGATCCAAAGGTCTCTATTCTATCCTCATCCTTCTCGATTTACCTGCTGCTTTTGACACTGTTGATCACAGCCTACTCCTTGATATGCTGCCCCCACTTGGATTTCAGGGCTCTGTTCTTTCCTGGTTTTCTTCTTATTTCTCCCAGCATACCTTTAGTGTATACTCTAGTGGATCCTCCTCTACTTCTATCCCACTGTCAGTTGGTGTACCTCAGGGATCTGTCCTAGGACCTCTTCTTTTCTCCATCTATACTTCTTCCCTTGGTACTCTGATCTCATCCCATGGTTTTCAGTATCATCTTTACGCTGATGAATCCCAGATCTACCTCTCCACACCAGAAATCTCAGCCGAACTCCAGGCCAAAGTATCAGCCTGCCTGACATTGCTGCCTGGATGTCTCAGTGCCATCTGAAACTAAACATGACCAAGACTGAGCTTCTTATCTTCCCCCTAAACCAACCTCTCCTCCTCCCCCAATCTCTATTTCTGTGGATAACACTCTCATCCTTCCTGTCTCATCAGCTCGTAACCTTGGGGTCATCTTCGACTCCTCCCTCTCCTCTGCACATATTCAGCAGACTGCTAAAACCTGTCATTTCTTTCTCTATAATATCACCAAAATTCACCCTTTCCTTTCTGAGCACACTACCAGAACCCTCATCCACACTCTTATCACCTCTCGCTTAGACTATTGCAACTTGCTTCTCACAGTCTCCCACTTAGCCATCTGTCTCCTCTTCAATCTGTTCAAAATTCTGCTGCACGACTAATATTCCGCCAGTGTCGTTATGCTCATATTAACCCTCTCCTCAAGTCACTTCACTGGCTTCCTATCCGTTTCCGCATACAGTTCAAACTCCTCTTATTGACCTATAAGTGCATTCACTCTGCAGCTCCTCAGTACCTCTCCACTCTCATCTCTCCCTACATTCCTCCCCGGGAACTTCGTTCACTGGGTAAATCTCTCTTATCTGCACCCTTCTCCTCCACTGCTAACTCCAGACTTCGTTCCTTTTATCTTGCTGCACCATATGCCTGGAATAGATTTCCTGAGCCGGTACATCAAGCTCCATCTCTGGCCGTTTTCAAATCTAAGCTAAAAGCCCACCTCTTTGATGCTGCTTTTAACTCCTAACCCTTATTCACTTGTTCAGAACCCTTATTTTATCATCCTCACTTTAATATTCTCTTATCTCTTGTTTGTCCTGTTTGTCTGTTCTAATTAGATTGTAAGCTCTGTTGAGCAGGGACTGTCTCTTCATGTTCAAGTGTACAGCACTGCGTACGTCTAGTAGTGCTTTAGAAATGATAAGTAGTAGTAGTTATTGTTGGTGCCATTTTTTTGATCCCACTTATCTTTTCAAATATGCTGGCTTGTGCAGCATGTGGATGTACACAGAGAAAGTATATTAATAACTTTTCATAGAGAAGTAATTTGCTATAGATTGTAATCAGTGTGTCATTTGGAGGGGCTGGTTATAGGGATACCCTAGCATGTGTTGTATTCATGCAAAGATTGTTTTTTCTCATGGTAAAGGGCAACTAAAACAGACATCATGTAATGAGAATCATGTGCTCAACATTCAGATTTTTGATCTATCTATTTATATTTTTTACTTATTTTATGATATTTATATCCCACATTAAATATAAATTAGGTTGAAATCTGGGAGCATTTAAAATATTTTTTCCTGTGCCTAGAACAAAAGAGAAAGATGGTTTGTGGGAACTTGTTCCTTTTGTTTTGTGGAATGTAGTGGTATATTATAAAAATGTACTTAATATTGTTTATAACTACTATTTATAAGAGAGGTATTGAATAATGAGGGCAGAGCTACTATCATGCAGAAGTCCAGAGTCAGTCTAAATGTGCCAACATTTTCCAGTTCTGTGATATATATTTATTTCTTCCTCAAGTCTGTTTGGTTGTAAAAGGCATGTGGGGGGTTTTTGAGGGAGGGGCTTAACCTTTGTCTCCCGGCTCTGTGCTTGTATTTAGATGAGTCCCTGGAATAATGATGGCTAAGGGAAAGCAGCAGCAGAACAGTTGGAACTGAATGACATTTATGTTCATGCAAAGTTAATTATTTTCAGTGGAAATTAAATCTGTTGGCTGCCTACTATGTGAATATTCCATCACTATTTCATTATTGCTACCGAGTATTACATATGTAGGGCATATGCCTTCAACATTGATTGTTTAATGTCACAACTGTGGTCGTGATCCCACTTTCAGTCTCACCTTGTCTCCTGGCGGTCAGCTTCAGAGGTGGATCCAGTCTGTATTTTCCTTGCATTGCTGCCCCTGCTATCACTCCGTGTTTCAAGCCTCACTCTGGTATTTTGTGTTTCAAGCCTCACTGTGGTGTTCTGTGGGCTTCAAGCCTCACTGGTAATTCTGTGTGTTTCAAGTCTATTTCCTGTAGTCGTGACATCAACAGTGAAGGCCCTCATAAGGAAGGTGAGGACATTCATTCAGGGCCTTTGGAAAGCCAAAGGTCTCCAGGTTTGTCGGTGTGCCTGTGTAGCACTTCTGCCCTGTCTCCTAGTCGGTGTGCTTGTGTAGCACTTCTGTCTTGTTTCCTAGCTAGTGTGCCTGGGTGGCACTTCTGCCTTGGTTCCTTTTCTGTTTGTCTGTGCACTAGGGTTAGCACTTATTGTCTGTTCTGTTCTTTGATTCTGAGTGGCTGTGTAGCACAGCCTTGCTCTTCTGTGTGGCTTCTCCCTACCCTTGTGGCCGTGTGGCCCAGCCTTGTGCTCTGCCTAATCTGTCTTGCCTAGAGTTCTGCCTAGTCTGCCTTGCCTAGTGCTCTGCCTAATCTGTCTTGCCTAGAGTTCTGCCTAGTCTGCCTTGCCTAGTGCTCTGCCTGATCTGTCTTGCCTAGAGTTCTGCCTAGTCTGCCTTGCCTAGTGCTCTACCTAGTCTGCCTTGCCTAGTGTTCTGCCTGATCTGTCTTGCCTAGAGTTCTGCCTAGTCTGCCTTGCCTAGTGCTCTGCCTAGTCTGCCTTGCCTAGAGTTCTGCCTAGTCTGCTTCTGCCTGTGTGTACATTCCTTCCCTTTTTCTTTCTGCTGTTATGTATGGGTTCCAGTTCGGCCTTGCGGCCCATATGAGATGGCTCTTGTGTGCATGGGTTCCAGTTCAGCCTTGTGGCCTGTTTGAGTGCCCTTCCTCTAGCTTTACTTGGCTCTGCTCTAGTGTACCCCATTCCTGCCTGTGTGCTTCTTGCACTTCTAGTCTGTTCCAGTCCAGCCTAGTCAAGCTCAGTTTCTGAGTACCCCATTCCTTTCTGTGTGTTTGGCAGCAGCCCAAGAGCTCACATTTATCCCTAAATCCGTGACAGTTTGCAAAGACCCTGAGATGACACTTAAATTCATTTATCTAGACATACATGCAAATGGTATTGCTTGTTAAACCCAAAGGCAAAACCTAAAGGTGGTTACAGAGTTTGGTATAAATTGTATTGTTTATGACTTTACTTATTTTGCACTGCTTTGTGTCCTAATGGATATTCAATGCCAGTCACCGGATATAGCCTGGCATTGAATATCCAGGGTCAGTACCGATTGCAGCACTAATGCGGGCTACCTTCTGTGGTCTGAATATCGGGCCCACTGTGTCCCATAAGTTTATATCATTTCATGGGTATCCAAATAATCTCTTTGTGGGTTTTATATTGGGGTAGAAAGTGATCTTGCATTTTGCTTCCTACAGTAGATAATGCATTTTTATCTTTATTTCTCCTGTGCTGTACTGCTTGTAAAGAATGTGATTTCTTAGTGTTTCCATTTCTAATTTTTGGTCCTTTATTTTGTAATTCGTCTGTGCTCTGTGAGTGACTGAAGTAAGTGATTTTAAAAATGTCAGTGTTTCCAAAGTTTCCATAAGTATGAATGTGGTTTATGTTGACGCAGAACAGACTGTTTACTTAGAAATCCATCATAAAGTTCACTTAAGGCATCATTTGGTATACTCCTAAACACTATTCACCCCCCCTCCCCCCATATTAACTCTGGACCCCCAAAAATGTCAAGTCTGGCTATGCCTTTGAAATGTCCGCCAACCAGTTAACTTGTTTGTCAGTGCCTAACTGATCATTTTCAGTTGTTCTTAGCCAGTTATCACCACTGAAAATGACATAAGCTGGCTACATTGGGGGAATTCTGGGGACATTTTGGGGGCATGACCACTTAAGTTCTGATATTCAGAACGCATAAAAAGCAGTCCTATCTTTATTGGTTAACCCATGGCTGGTTAAGTCTGAATATCAACTTAACCAGGCATGCACTAACCAGTTTGAACCCCCCCCCCCCCCCCCCAGAACTTCCATGCCCTCACAAGGCGCAGCATTGAATTTCTGGTTTCAGCGCCAGTGGCAGACAAAAAGCACTGTCTGCCATGGGCTAAATATCGGGGGGTTGGTTTTTGGTTGAACATTTAATTGGATGAACTTCTCTAATATAGCTTGAGTGTAGACTCTCTGATGCCAGTACTCAGCAGGGGCTGAAAATATAATTTGAAATACCTAACCTATATATTTTCAATTTACACCTATACTCAGTGGCTTTGTTTAGGTGATTAAGTTATGCATATTCATTCAGCATTAACTGTTTATCTATGCAGCAGACTTGACCAATAAAAGCTCTTTTTCTACACTCATGCCCTTTGTTCTTTTAGAACCTCTGTGTTCCTCCACAACAGATTTTTTTTGTGTGATCACTTTTTATTGTAATGCCCTGGTAAATCAGGATTTGACAGAGTGTATAGCTTTCCCTAGGGGCTTACTAAAGGTGACATGCTAGAACTTTCCAGATTCACGGGGGGGGGGGGGGGGGAGGAATGAGTTAGAAGGGGAGTGGATGTAGGAAAGTTGCTGTGGGAAATGTTTGTGGGGTTAGATGGATAGTAGATTTCATAGTTGGGGTGGAGTTTGAAGGTTATAAAAGTGATGGGATGTGAGAGCACATGGTCTTCGATTGCCTTCACCCACCCCCATCCCCCACCCCCAGGACCTGAGAGAGAGGGGACATTCTTAGGGTTACCATATGGCTCGAGAAAAAGGAGGACAGATTGAGCCAGTCTGGATTTTACTTCCATTACTTTCAATGGAAGCAAAACCTGGACTGGATCAATGTGTCCTCCTTTTTCTGGAGCCTTATGGTAATCCTAGGCATCCTGGTCATGCCCAATAACCTAAGGCTGAATAAAATGGGAGTTTTTGCCAACAAGAGCATTAACTGAGAGCAAGGCTCTGGGTGGGTAGAAGGTGTTTGGAGCAGAGCAGGGAAAGGCCTGTTCGGAGACAGAGGGAGCAGCTTAAAGAAGTGCACCTCTGTGTGGAGAAGGACAGACATGGAGGAGGTCCAGCGGCTGGGTATAAGCCTGACGGGACAGCTTGCCCGCGGAAGGAGTGGGAAATCACAGCCTTGGATTGTTCTGCCAGAAAGGAAGGTATTGGAGGACTGGAGGAAATTGTACATATATATATATATATATATATATATATATATATATATATATATATATATATATATATATATACCCTAGGATTTATAACAGATTATCAATTCAGTTAATAAAGTTTCTAGCAATAGTCTAGACTGGCACAAAAACCTCTGCTGTTAAAGTGAACTATTTGTTACAAAAGAAGTATGAAGTTTGGATATCTGCCTATTGCTGCATTCCAGTAACAGTTATTTTGCATTTATTTATTTGGATTTTGCTCACACCTTTTTCAGTAGTAGCTCAAGGTGAGTTACATTCAGCTACTCTGGTTATTTCCCTGTTGGGCTCACAATCTATGTTTGTACCTGAGGCAATAGAGGGTTAAGTGACTTGCCCAAGATCACAAGTAGCAACAGTGGGATTTGAGCCAGGCACCTCTGGATGTCAAGACTGGTGCTCCAACGACTAGTCTACTTACTCCTCCAGGCCTGAACTGGAGAGTTTTATTGGTGTCCATGTGAAGTCTATTTGCTCAGACTTAAAGGAAAAAATAATTAAAAAGTGGCTCAAAACCCTACGGCCTCCTGGGTTCCTGGCCCCAGCCTACACCCAGCTCATTTGAACAGAACCTTTTGTTTGTGGCCCTGGTTCGGGTACCTGACCCAAAGAGGTAGTCAATAATGCCCAGGACTTATGCAGGAGACCAGGGTTACATTATGAGACTAGCATCCATTGTAAGTATATAAATAATCAGGAAGTGATTAGTGATTGTGACAGCTCTTCATATTTGGTTTGAACATTTTTTTATTGACTTTCACTTAAATCTGCATAGATCAGAAACATTTTATGAAGGCAGGAAGGAAAAATTCTAACTAGAAGTAAAAAAGATTTCATTGAACTCATGAATCCCATAGAATCTGGATATGCTGGGTCATTATAAGAAACTGCAGAATTAATGGTTAAGTAATGGGATACAGTAATTAAAAGTGAACTGGATAAGATAGCTCCTTTAAAGTTATTAAGGCATTCAAGATAAAAAGCATTGCCATGGTATTTGAATGCTTTAATGAAAAAAAAAAAAAGAGATGCAGAAAACTGAAAATCAATGAACGAACCAAGGCATGAATAAAGAGTTCAGCGCAAAGCTTATTAAAAAAAAGCTTTCAGAGAGAGGAAAAATATACGCACAGCATCAAGAGAGTTAAAATTCTTTTTATTTATTGACTTCCCCTTGTTTATCTATTTACTGCACCCCTAAGCAAGTAAACCTTTCCTATATAATCTAAGTTCTAAATGGAGGGGAAAGACTTCAGATGCTCAACATTCTCTGCCAATATACATGGGAGCAGTGAATGATTGAATGCTTTTTATCCACTATAGTAGAATCAGCTTCTTGATGTGGATAGTGCATGAGTCAAAAAAACTTCCTTAACAAGTGAATTTGAATGCTTGCTAGCCCTTTATCATGTTAAAAGGGTATTCTATTACATGAACCTCTACCGGCACTTTATCGGCAGTACTTATCGGAGCTGTAGTGATGACTGCGGCTGGGAGCGCTCTACAGAAAGCTTCTGTTTCGCTTGAGCTTCTTAAGGAGCGAAATCCTCGGCCTAAGTAAGAACTCTGGAAAATACACAAAGCTCTAGATCAAAGAGGGAAAATAAGGAACACAGCGATGGAAACTAACTGTTGAACACTTACCAATTTATGTCCTGCCTATCTTCTATGCAGGTTTTGCCTAAATGATGGCTGCCTGTTTTTAAACAGACACCTTCCATGCTCCACCAATCAAAGGGGAGACTAAATCCTTAAAAGGACAGTTTCTCATTACCCAATCTAAAGTGGCCCATTGCAGTGCATAGGAAATAATCACAGTGCATAGGAAAAAACCCATTAGATGAAGGCTTGCCACCCAATTTGATTATTGAGTCCTAAAGGAACCAGAGATTTAAGCCTATATATCCAGTGTTGTTCTACCTGGTGGAGTTTACGGTCCTGATCCCCTCCTCTTACTGATTTTAGCACATGATCAATTACTATACATTTGAAATCTTCAAAGACATGTGACGCTGTAAATACAACCATAAAAACACTCTGTTACAAACCAAAACTAAAGATCAAGACCCTACCCTATAAACTTGTGTTCTCAGATATACTCATGGCACTAACATAGCGACCCATATTCTTAAAAAGCATTGGAGAATTATGCAAACTCATCTAGGTTGCGTTAGTCAGCAAGTTCCTTTGATATTTTGATTTATCTATTTAACACAAATGTAACCCAAGTTTGGTAGAGAGGCGCTCCAACCAGCTGTATGGATAGAAAGGGTAACCACAGCTTGAAAAATCTGCTCACCCTAGAGTACAGAAAGGAATAAAAAGATTACAAAGAAAGAGCAATGAACCAGAACATTACAATTAAGCTCCTACAAATCTCATCAAATAGACTTGGATAGTACAGAATTCTCATCTATAAAAAAACAACTCTTCAGAATCCCAGAAGAGAATAAAGGTGGTCCTTATTTAACTCTGTACCTAGCAAGATTTAGCTCAAACTTTTTCAGTTGTAGCTCAAGGTGAGTTACTTTCTGTTACAATAGGCATGTCCCTTCCCCATAGGACCTACAATCTAATGTACATATTTACTAAGGTGCAGTAAGCAGTTAGTGCAAGTTTTAGCACACACTAACGCATATAGGGGCCCTTTTATGAAAACATGTTGGATGTATGCCGCTGGCTTGCCATGAGGCAATCTGGCTCTACTGCCAGGCTCCAATGTAGTTCTGGCCCCCATTGTGCACCATTTCCAGTGCTAGAATATTGTTTTGTATTTTCCAGTGCCAGGGGGCATGGCCGGTGTTAATTTACTGCCGGAGACTTTACTGCCTCCTAAAGAGGAGGCGGTAAGGGCTCCCCCAGGAAATGGCCACATGCCAATGCCTTTGCTTAGCACACGGCCTTTTCCTTCCCCTTCATGAAAAAGGCCATTTATCCCTGGCAATAAAAGGCGACTTCAGCACATGGCAAACACAATCGCTGATGCTACCGCAGGGCCCCTTTTACCGCTGCTTGGTAAAAGGAGCCCAGAATGCATTAAAACAGTCTGTGCAGCAACATTCCGGCACTTACTGCTTAGCGTGGGATGGGGCAGGAAATATACATTTCAGTCAGTTCACCTTAGGCAGTGTGTGCTGTCAAATGTGCAGTTAACATGGGTTCTCCTAATGCCACATCAATAAATGGAATTAGGGGCATCTGTGCTCATAGCACCTGAAAGTAAAACATATTAGGGAACATATCTGTGAATAAACTGCAGGGCCTTTGCACTTAAGGTGCATTGCTTTTGGCTGTTAACCCACGTTATGTATAGGAACATAAAGCTCTTTCATAATCATGCCCCTGTTTGTACTTGAGATAAAGGAGGGTTAAAGACTTGCCCAAGATCCTATGGAACAGCAGTGGGATTTGAAGCAGGCTCCCCTGGCTGTCAATCTAGTTCTTTAATCACTATGCTACACCTCCACTATGACATCCAGGTATAGCATAATCTTATTCCCAAAGCTTCTGCACTGATAACCTTAGTACCGAATCTGTGTTCAGTTCCTAAATCAAGAAAAGTATATTTTTCAATTGTTGACCTAAACAATGTGTGTTTATCCAACAGCTGACCTTGGGTTCATTCTCGGACATTGTGAACCTACAAGAATCATCTTTTATCCAATCCACTGGACATTGACTACTTCACAGAGATTATGAAGCAATATTTATACTTTATTCCCCATATTCTATAAAAGTCATTCAAATTTGGGTGCAGAGCCCAGATGTGCACAGAAACTAATTTGTCAATTAGGTGCCAACAATCAATTATTGGAGTTAATTGGCACTAATTATGAGTTACATGCGCATCTGCCCTAAGGCACCTAAATTTCAAGATGCATCCAGACAACTACAGTATCTAGTTATTCGCTAGAGGCATAACCCAGAAGACATCAGTTGGAAGCAAGTCTTGAACATTCATGCAAAGACCCAGTTCAGGCAATTTCACAAGGATTATTTGAGACTCTTAGAAGAGGCCAGCAGGAGATGGAGCTATTTCTCAGGGTCTGTGGGATGTGAACCAGCGACTCTAGAGAATACAGGATGGGAACCTGTCTTGGAACCACCAAAGATCCAGATCTAAGGAAAGACCAGCTCTGGAAGGTCTCACTGGCTTATCACAGGTGTGCCTTGGTTGCAAGCAGTATAAAAGAACAGCAGTGGAGACACACCAATGTTGGTACAACAGATTTCTGGGATAAGTCACTCTGTTTGCTGGCCTCCTTCTTGCTCCATTAGTTCCTGCTCTAAGCCCAACTTTCCAGTCTGATTCCTTATTTCCTGCTTTACACTTGGCCTGGCACTCTTGTGTCAGCATTTCTCTTTCATACCAGTCTTGGGGCCCTGTTTACTAGGCAGTGTTATAAGCGTGTTAACCATGTACATGCCTACAATATCCCTATAGGCACCTACATGGTTAGCGCGTGTGCTAATTGTAGGCATGCTAAAAACACTAACGCACCTTAGTAAACAGGGCTCTTGGTCTTCCCAATCATCTAAGCCTCTGCAAATACACTTTTCCTGTGAGTACCATTTAGTTTTAATAGGACATTATCTCACATTTTACTGAAAGCATCATCAATACATTGGAGAATACAGAGGTAAGTGGCTGCCTGGCTAAAACCTGTTGTGTTTCTCATAGTGGTCTGGAAGCTAGCTGTGGTGACTTTTAAATCCACAGGGAATGCATGGCTTCTGTATGTAGATTTTCTAAATCCCTGTTGAACTCATGGTAGAGATAAATTGTTTCATAAATATTTACTTGTTCATCAGATAACCATAAAAACCCGATTCTAGGACTGTAAATCCTTTCTGTTGAGTTTCTGATCTTCCTCTTTGCTTCAGCCTCTCCTGCCATATATGGCTCAAAATCCTTACATGTGCAAAACTCTACCAACCACCAATCCATTCACTAAGTCATAAAAAAACAAACTGTTTCCCTTAGTTGCTTGAACAGTTGGCACACAGATCCACACACAGTGGTGGTGAAGTCCATGCACATAATGTTCTGAAAATACAGTTTATTCACACATCATGTCTGCATGCATCTGCATGGATCTGGCCTGGCCAGCATATTGTAGTCCTTTTTGAAAATCCACATTGGTCAGACCAAGAATAAGTACATGGGATAGCCCTAACCCCAATATATTTCATTTCATTTATATTTTGTCTGAAAACAAGGCAGATTGCAATTTTTAACACACAGACAGCCCCATTTTAGACAGGTTATAGAAGTAGGAACTGAGACACGCCAGTGGCGTTCCTAGGCTGGCTGACACCCGGGGCGGATCACCGATGCGCCCCCCCCCCCAGTGAAATTATACCCCCTCAGGTTGTAGCGCGACCCCCCCCCCTCGGGTGCATTTTTAACTGCTGGGGGGGGGGGTGCCGTGCGCCTGTTGGCCGAGTCCACTCGTTCCCTCCCTGCTGCTCCCTCTGCCCCAGAACAGGAAGTAACTTGTTCCGCGCAGAGGGAGCAGCAGGGAGGGAATGAGCGGACTCGGCCAACAGGCACGTGGCACCCCCCCAGCGGCGTGCACCCGGGGCGGACCGCCCCCACCGCCCTCCCCTTGGTACGCCACTGAGACACGCAAGCCAGTGCATCTCAAGTACCACCAGTGTTTTAGAGCAGAATCTGTGGATGTAGAACCTGCTCTAAAATATAGGAGAAATGGATGTTTATGACTAGATCAGCGGTTCCCAAACCTGGTCCTGGAGGCAGCCCAGCCAGTCAGGTTTTCAGGATATCTGCAATGAATATTCATGAGAGAGATTTGCATGCACTAAGGAGTGCCACCAAATTTGTCTCTATGCTGCCTCCCCGCCAGAACGCAGTCTGTCTAGGGTGCAAAATAGAATGCAATTCCACAAAATCCACCAGCTGAGACACCACAACTTTCTCCAATAATTTCATCAAAGTACATAAACTAGAAATAAGACGATAATGCTCCACTTTTTAAGGATCCAAAGATTTTTTTTTTTAAATTGGAGGACAATCACATGCTTCCACACTTGCAGAATTTTACCCTCCACCAAACATTGATTTAACATAGATCTCACAATGGTAACAAGCTGTGCTAAGGAAACCTTAACCACTGCAATGGCACTGAATCTAATAGAGGAGTAGTTTTTTTGAATCTGCTGCACTAATTTCTCCAACCCTTTCACTGATACCAACTCAAAATCATACCACAAAACCTGCCAACACATCCACCGCAGGCCAAGGCAATTGCGCCTCTGCACCACCTTCTATAAGTTCAGCCACCACAGAATATAACTTACAAGCTGGACTCTTAGCATCCCCAATTAATATCCTGTTAAAGTAATCTTGTTTGGCCTTTCTAACTGCCATATTATAAAACCTCTGCTGTAACTTACAATGATCCCATAACTCTACCGTCCTGTATTTACACCATAAACGCTCAAAATGTCTAACCTGTCTTTTTAACATCTGCAGGCCAGCATGATACCAACGGACCCGGTTAAAGCCAGGAACCAACACTCGACTCATAGAGCCTACTTCATCTTACACATCAAGCAGAATAACTGACCAACCAAGACCCTTATCGTCCAATGACAACTCTTCAAAACTAGATGGAAACTTCTGGCATAACAGGGATAACTGCTCCGGTTCAATTCCATTTACAAATCGTGAATAAACCTCACCTGTCACCCACCATTTCTCAGCATCCTTATCATCCTTAATCTCAACAAGAGATAGTTGAGCAACAACTGCCAAGACAATCATCATCTTCCTATTCAAGGCTCCCCCTACAAGTGAGTCAATATGCCAAGCTGACATTTCAAAAAGCAGTCAATTGTGTTAGAAATGCAAAGTATAAAGCTGAAATTTGACAGGGGAATTACACATGTGACTGTTAGAACTCTGCAGTCTAGTTTTTGAGTAAAAACTTTTGTGTGTAATAAAATTTTGTAAGAACTTATATCAGATTCCAGCAGAAGAGACAGCCACCCACACTGAGAACATAGTTCTTGTAGAACTAATTAGTTGGGCAACAATGGCAATGTGACAGCATCACACACAAGTGACAGATTAAAAGTGAGATGACTGAATGTGTCTGCACAGCTTAAAAACTATTCTTGGCTCCGGGCTTATTTAGGAGAAACAAAATTAATACATAGATCAGTAGCAAGTTTATAATAGCAATAAAACACATTTTGGTGTTCTGTGGTGAGAATTTCATGCACTGTGCAAAAGTTAATTATAAAACAGAGTCAGTGACTAGAATACACTAACAATTGGTAGACTGAAATTGCCAGGGAGAGGTTGCTACTCTCAACAGCCAGTGGCACATAGAGCAAACCACTATTAGCAAAATGTATTGTGGGAGGAATTCTATATATGAAAAAATCGGCGCTGAAAAAAACGCTATTCTATAAGCCATGCTTAAAGTTAGGTGCGGTTTATAGAATAGCGCTTACATGCATGAGTCACACAAAAATTGAGATGCCACTATTTGCACCAATGAAAACTTAATGCAAATGCCCATACATAAATTTATGCACTTTGTCCCAATTATACATGTAGTTGAAAACCACGCCCTCGATCCACCCCAAAACACCCATGATCCTCCCATTTCTACGCTTCCTTTTTTTCGGCAGCTCCTAAAATTAACCCCAGATACCGCACCTAAATTTACACACATAGATGGCAATTAAATTTATTAGTGCAATAACTGTTTGTTCGGTCATTATTCAATTAAATTGTTTATGAAAATTGGGTGCACACCCAAAATTTGCACACACAATTTTTTGTGACTTTTATAGGATTAGGAGGAATGTGTTTTATTTTCTTGGCCCATTTTTCTGTATCAATAAAGTTTGTGAAAGACAATTTCAATTGTCAGAGACCAGGAGAAAAAATCGGTGTCTTGGTTTTAATTTTTCCTGTTTAAAGCTACCTAGGAATTACCTATGTGAAATTGCCCTCGCTCTCATACAACATTGGTGAAAACAGTGGTATGTGGCATGGGACTCAGTAAGCTAAACCGCTATAGCCACAGTCTGAGTGACACAACATGCATTACATGTACCCACTGTTGATAAGTTTGGCCTGAGCAACATGAGCCTGTGCTTTACTTTATACAATAAATCTTTATTTTAGAAAATATTTTGGAGTATAATACCTGGTTTAAATTGATATTGTGATACTTTAGCAGCAGAGTTTATACTGAGCTGCTATTGGGCTGCCTGCCCAAGGATGTTGGCTAAAAACAGGAGATGGACTGCTGTATCCATGTTGTCATTCTTTATTGCTGGTAGCATTTTTATTTAATCTCACTTATATTTTTAAACTTGTTGGCTTGTGCAGCATACAGATGTACACAGAGGAAGTATAATAACGGAATAACTTTTCATAGGTACAGTAGTGATTTGTTATATAAATCGTAATCAGTGTGTCATTTGGAGGGACTGGTTATAGGGACGTGAATTAGGTTGAAACCTGGGAGCATATAAATCTTTTTTTTCTGTGCCTAGATCAAAATAGAAAGATGGTTTGTGGGAACTTGCTCCTTTTGTTTTGTGAAATGCAGTGGTATATTATAAAAATGCACTTAATATTGTTTATTACTACTATTTACTACTGGTTGATATACATAGGGCTTTTTTTGTGCTGGTACGCACCAGTACGGCGTACCGGCACCTTTTTTCCCCCAGCAAGTCCTGCAACCTTCCTCTCACTCCCCTACTTACTGTTTTTTTACAGACTCAGCAGCGCGAACAGTGCAGCGATTAAGAGAGGCTGGCAGCGTCGGAGCTTCCCTCTAAGAGTCCCGACTACTTTGTTTCAACTTTCTGTTTCCACATAGGCGGGACTTGCAGAGGGAAGCTCCGACGCTGCCAGCCTCTCTCAATCGCTGCACCATTCGCGCTGCCAAGTCTGACGCTAGCAGCCTTTATCGCTTCACTGGCTGGCAGGCAGTCAGGCTGGAAGTGGAGAAGGAGGATGGGCTGAGGGAAGAAGGATGAGCTGGGGGAAAAAGAATCACTGGACATGGATTAGAGGGGAGGGCAGGGGAGAGAGGAGAATCGCTGGACATCGATGGGAGGGCAGAGGAGAGAGGAGACATACTGGACATGGATGGGAGGGGAAGTCAGGGAACAAATTCGTTGGACATGGATGGAAGGGGGCAGGGGAGAGAGGAGAATCGTTGGACATGGATGAGAGGGGAGGGAAGGGGAGAGAGGAGAATCGCTGGACATGGATGGCAGGGGACAGAAGAGAATCGCTGGATGAAGGAGGGGAGGGCAAGGGAGAGAGGAGACATGTTGGACATGGATGGAGGGGAGGGAAGAGGAAGGAGATGCACATGGATGGGAGGGGAGGGCAGGGAAGAGAGGAGAAATGCTGGAAATGGATGGAGAGGAGAGCAAGAGATAGAGGAGAATTGCTGGACATGGATGGAGGGAGGGGTTGGTGGGGAGAAATGCTGGACTTGGATGGAGGAGAGGGGAGAGAGAATTATTGCTTTATATGGATTCAGGGGAGGGAAGAGAGAGGAGAAATGCTGGACATGGATGGAGGAGAGGAGAGAGGAGAAGAGAAGTGCTGGACATGGATGAAGGGGAGGAAAGAAAAAAGAAGATGCACATGGATGGAGATGAGGGAAAGGGAAAAGAGTAGAAAAACTGCACATGGATGGAGAAAATAGGCAAAAGTTGATCCACATTATACCTCCTCCAGTCAAATCCATGGAGGAGGACCCAGCTTTTACTTATGGATGTAGGGCAAGAAATGAAGAAGAAAGGAGGAAAGTAAAGAAATATATGGAAAGGAAGGCCTGGAAACGGAGTTGAGAGAACAGATAGAGAGCAGCAGAATCAGACTGGGACCAATATGGATAGAAAACAAAGTCACCAGACAACAAAGGTAGAAAAAAATCATTTTATTTTCATTTTAGTGTTTGGAATATGTTCAGTTTGAGCATTTACATCTGCTGTCTTATTTTGCACGGTGTATATTGGCGCTGTAACAGCTTACAGAAATTATTTATAATGAAAAAAAATCACGTTATTTTTTTCTCCTATAGTAGTATAATATTTTCAATGATGTCTGTTTATATGCGCCATGGCTGGTATAAGGGGTGTAGCTAATGTGGATGTGGCTATCAGAGGGGTGGAGCTATATGTGGTGATCCCGCCCATAATGAGTACCGGCACCTTTTTTTCTACAAAAAAAGCACTGAATATACAGCAGAAGTTAACCAAGTCGACTTCATGCTTTCTAATATAATTTTTTTAACAGCATTTTCTCAGTTATTACCCAAATGTGAACACAATTATAATGTTAATAAGTTTTAGATGTTACTGTATTCTATTATTCTATATCTACTACTACTACTACTACTACTACTACTTAGCATTTCTATAGCGCTGCTAGGGTTACGCAGTGCTGTACAATTTTAAACAAGGTGAAGGAAGGAAACTGCATTTCCAGTTTTGGCACAGTATACATCATCAGAAGGACAAAATATAAGAAAACCAGTGGACTGCATTAGGGGCTTATAGCCCATTTAGTTATGTTTAAACAAATGCGAGATCTGCATGAAAGAAAATATTTATTTTTATTATTTTGACTTATGAATACCACTTGTCCCTGAAACATGCAAAACTGAAAAATCCATTTGTACAAAAGAGATGAGGTGAAGATATGATTCCATGTGCCCCAATGAAAGGAGAGTTTAATTTTACTTCCAATCTTTATAACACCAAGCTTCCTAAAGCAGATTACAACAACAGTGAAGATGAACCCATCAGGAAATAGGATATCCTCACTGAAATCTGGCCATATATTACTGTTTGAAGCTGTTTTAGTGATATTCAGTTTTATTTCATGATATTTATATCTACATATGGGAAGCTTTGAAATAAATTTAAAAACTTTCTAATAAGAAAAAAAAACCAACAACAACAACTTTGTCTTCCACCATTTAAGGCACTGCCTATCCAGCTGGAACAGCTTTTGACCTTTTACAGATGGACCACGCAGATAGCTCGGGATGGACATTTTTAGCTGTTGGGTTATTTTCAGCGCTCACTCGAAAAACATTTTGCACGCAGCAGGTTGCTCCTTAGAGGGAACACTGCTTGAGACTATCAACGGAATGCTGTCATGTTTCCTTCCATATTCTGATATTGTCAACTTTTGTTCATATTGTCCTGTCCTGAGGAAGAAGGTTCTGGCCTTTGAAAGCTAGTCAGGTTAATCCAATAAGAAAAAGGTATCATCTTATTTTCCGGAATGTAATAGATCATCTTAACTGAGTGCATAACTATATAAATTACCTACTATACTATAAATTAAACTTATTGACTGATGAGATAAGGATGATGCCAGTCAACCATACTTCACTGTGCTGGTCATGCACTTTCTTTATGGTCAGAGATTTATAGGCAGAAATGTTTCCGTCAATATTGTCTTTGAAAGCTTTAGATACAAGGGTACAAGTGTAAAGCTTATTAACAGGTAGGCTATGTAGAACACCATCATGAATGGATAGACTATATAGGCCTTCATGTCCCTATTTAGCTACAATTTTATTAAAATTAATAGTCATAAACACAGAAGCAATGACTTTGAACCACTGACCTGTCAAACATTCTATACGCTTTAAATTTAGTTGTCACAGTGGGTATGGAATGGTCATGCGATAGAATACAGGTGGTCAGACTATCCAGTGATTAGACATAAGTCCCCAATGTCCTGGTTTGAATTGCCTGCAAAGCTGCTGAGAGATGTGGCCCAGTTTTATATTAAATATCTCCTACTTAAGGTCCAGACTCTCAAATAAAGGATTGATTATTGCTCTCGTGCAGTAGCACCAAAATTGCCTATAAAAACTTTTAAATTTGCTGACTCCACATCCAAATTATAGTAGCCTGCTCTGAAACTCTCCAGTGAATCATTCCAAAGCCCATTAAAAAAAAAGGCATTAAACAAAGAGGAAAAAAAAACACAGGCACACAATGGAAGCAAAACAGAAAATTAGCAACGTGATTTAACTGATAAAAAGAATGCAACTGTATTTTATTTTTATTTTTGTATTTTATTTATCAAATTTTCAAATACAATCAAGCATAAAACTTGTACAGAATGTGATTTAACTGGTAAAAAGAATTCAACTGTATTTTATATTTACTCACATTTTGCCCCTCTCTACATGGCCCTCATGTTATCTATAACTCCTCAGCATTTATCAACAAAGCAGATTAAGTAGCAGCAAAGTGATTTAGCCTCTACTAAGAGCCATCTATTCCTGAGGCTTTTGCTGGGCTCTGCTGGTTTGTTTTTCATAAGACCTTTCTCCTCCTCTAACAATCACATTCTAAAAACAGGGCATGTAATTGATCTCATGCACTCCTTTTTTGGGCACAAAGTCAAGTCTCTTTGATAGAATGGTCAAGAGAATTATTTTCTTCCTCTTAAGTTCCACTGTTTCTGAATGATAAGAAATGATACTGACAGTCACAAGAGAGAGAGAGAGAGAGAGAGAGAGAGAGAGGAGCATGTGTTTATGCTCTTCCCAGGCCCACTCAACACCTTTTCATATTTTTAATGAGATCACTGCATCAGCTTTTGATATATTTGATATATTTCACCTCTTGTACTGCATTCCTGTACTGCACCCTTGTCAAGAAGGGACACAATTCTGTATTTGACCCTTACCCACAGGAGAACAAATACCATATCCTGTTAACAAGGAACAACTTCCTGTTTCATGTCTCTTGTCAACAAGGAATAAAGTTTTGAATAAAATGTGGAAATGTCTGATAGGATAAATCATACCATAACTTACCCACTGGAACTGTTGAAGTAGTGGGGTGACAGCACATGAGCAATACAAAACTTACAGTGAGGCTAGAGTGGCTCTGAACTCATACCTTTCTTGATAACTCCCTTATCTACTTGCTTTAGAAAGGTACAAGGAGTTCTGTGATTTCACCTCTCAAGGTCTAATTCAAGGGCCAGTGGCATAACTAGATCTGAATGGGCGGAAAAAATATGATGGACCCCTATAACATTATCTCTCCCAAAGTGGTGGGGAATGGGGAGGGAGGGGGGGGGTGGTAAGACACCCTTTCAGAGTTCCAGTAAACATACCCTGCAAAAAGCAAATGCATTCCAGACCTATATAGAAAACCTGTCACAGTAATAGAAATTGAAATAAAAGGTATCAGAGATGCACATTTCCCAAAGCTGACATATTACAATTAATAAGTTCAGACACAAAAAATACTTTTTTTTCTACCTTTACTTTGGTACCAATGACTCCTGCCTTTCTCTGTTTTTTCTTAACTTTCTCCAGGGTCTCCTGCCCTTTTGACATTTCTTCTCTCTCTATGTCCATTATCCATCTTTCCTCTGCATCCCTATCTGTCCTATTCAGTGTCTTCCTGTCCTGACCTCCCCCATGTTCAATATCTCTTCTCTGGTTCCCTATCTTACTCTGTCCAGCATCCGCATCCCCCTCTATGTCGCTATCTCTTCCCTTGTAACCAGAATCACCCCTCTGTGTCCGTCTCTATGCTCTCTCCATACCCAACATCTCTTCTCTGTTTCCATGCTGTCTACTTTCTCTCCTCTCTCTTCCCTTCCTCCTACATCCTCACCCCTGACCCCCTCCCTCCATGGTCTGGCATCTCTTCTATCTCCCCCTCCCTCCTTGGTCCAGGGTACCTCTCTCTCTCTCTCATCTTGCTCCAGGATCTCTTTCTCTCTCCCTCCGTCCTTAGTTTTGGGTATCCCTCTCTTGCCCCTCCTTCCTTGGTCCAGGGTGTCTCTCTTTCTCTCTCTCCCCCACCCCCTAAGCATTGTGAGGGAATAGCTAGTGACCTCGTTTACATCCATTTGCCTACATTTAAATGCAATTTGAGCTAGTCTTTGGCATGCAAGTTGTTTCCCGCGCTAGTCCAGCGTTAATCACCTCTAGTGCTGGCATTAGGTTTTGAAAATTAGCCCACAGATGCCTTACAGTTTTGTCAGCCCTTCGGGGGTCAGAGATAGATGGTATAAAACTGCAGGAAGCCAAGCCAGGCAAAGCTAATATCTGTTTCCTTGTCTTTATAATTATTTCTATGAATGTCCTTGTCTGTCACAGTGCAGAGACAGGTGGGTGCAAAGAAGCCACTAACAACAGAAGTTTGATTATAGAATGAGCCACTGTACATCACTGTCATCCTGTGTCTTCTACTCTGCGTCTCAGCTGTAGCCCCTCCTTTGTGAATTCCCTATTGAGTGAACACAGAATTCCCTCTCTGGACCCTACCTTTCACATTTGCCACCATTGTACCACTGCTCCCCTCAGATTTACATAGCTAGAGGCAGGCAGCAGCATATAACTACTACTACTACTTATCACTTCTATAGCGCTACAAGGCATTTGCAGCGCTGTACATCATACATGAAAAGACAGTCCCTGCTCAAAGAGCTTACAATCTAAATAGGACAGGCAAACAGACAGAACAACTAAGAGGTAAGGGAATTAAAGAGGTGGGGATAAAAGGGTACAGGCAAGTGAGTAGTGGTTAGGAGTCAAAAGCAGCATTAAAGAGGTGGGCTTTTAGCAGGACTTCTGATTTTTTAACCAATAAAACACCCCAATGCAAATAAAAAACAAACAAAAAAAAAGGAAAATAGGTGTTATTGGATAAACCCCAGAAAAACACCACTTCCCAAAGTACAGTCTCACATTTCCCCTTGTCTGCATTGGATCCTCCGCCCTGTTTTATTTATCCTTTCTATGCTGGTAACTTCCCAACTGCACAAATATATATCTTTGAATCAATAATAACCACACCACAAAAATACAGATAAACACTGACCTTTATTAGCTAGAAAATAAAGACCTATTTTTACATTTTAAACATCTAAGGGTATAAGTCTTACATATTAAGCAGTACAGATGTGGTAGTTAGTTTTGACTCAGCAAATTATATATTGCATATAAACAATTCTACAGGCCGAAGACAAAAACATACGTTAACTTCTGTGAACATCTGTCCTGTCCTCTATTTTGTTCATTATCTTCCTAATAACCTCCATACCAGGTGATTAGGCAAAAGAATCTATGAGTCAATATGTATGCAGATGATAGTCACACCTCTTGTAGTTTGGGAAAGGTGCTAGGAATCTAGTAAGTCTCCAACACAATTTAATTGCTGTGAATATGTATTTAGGAATGAATTAGCTGAAAGAAAAGATTTTGTCAGTTAGAAACCCAATATAGCAATTTTCTTTCCCTGTTTTGCAGTTAGAGGGTATCACCTTGTAGTTGAAATCAAAGGCCATGATACTTGGATAGCTTATCAGGTCTAAATTCTGTTGCCTTAGTTTAAATATAGTTAGAGCTTTAGAGTAATAAAAGTAGATATTAGCTTATCAGCTCTAATTTTGCCCCTAGTTTAAATTTAATTGTTAGAGTCCAGGGTAGTAAAAATAGGTATTAGATACATAAGTACATAAGTATTGCCATACTGGGAAAGACCAAAGGTCCATCAAGCCCAGCATCCTGTTTCCAACAGTGGCCAATCCAGATCACAAATACCTGGCCAGATCCCAAAAAAGTACAAAACATTTTATACTGCTTATCTCAGAAATAGTGGATTTTCCCCAAGTCCATTTAATAATGGTCTATGGACTTTTCCTTTAGGAAGCTGGCCAAACCTTTTTTAAACTCTGCTAAGCTAACTGCCTTTACCACATTCTCTGGCAACGAATTCCAGAGTTTAATTACATGTTGAGTGAAGAAAAATTTTCCTAAGATGGAGAAGCATTAAAGATAATGTATAGCCTCCTAGTTGAGAAGGAGTTCCTTGTATTTGTTCCTGAGTTATAATTCTCTCTAAATTTGTAATTTTGGATCTCCAGTTATGGACTTGAGTGTCTTATATTTTTGAAAGTGTAAAGATTTATTTGCTCTTTCTCTTTTTTTTTTCCTGTTTAAAAATTATCAGTTATTTGACTCTTTCTTAAGCAAGATGGTTTCTTGTAAAAATTGTTTAAATGAATAAATAATAAATAAAAAAAAAGAAAAATTTTCTACGATTCGTTTTAAATTTACTACATTGTAGCTTCATCGCATGCATCGCATGCATCGCATGCATTGTAGCTTCATCGTAAACAGACGCTTCACATCTACCCATTCAACTCCACTCATTATTTTATAGACCTCTATCATATCTCCCCTTAGCCGCCTTTTTTTCCAAGCTGAAGAGCCCTAGCCACTTTAGCATTTCCTCATAGGAAAGTCGTCCCATCCCCTTTATCATTTTCATCGCCCTTCTCTGCACCTTTTCTAATTCCACTATATCTTTTTTGAGATGCGGCGACCAGAATTGAACACAATATTCGAGGTGCGGTCGCACCATGGATCGATAAAAAGGCATTATAACATCCTCATTTTTTATTTCTATTCCTTTCCTAATAATACCTAACATTCTATTTGCTTTCTTAGCCGCAGCAGATAGCAGCATGAAAATAGCTTTATGAAGTCTAAATTCTTTTGTCTTAGTTTAAACTGAATAGTGAGAGTCCTAGAGCAGTAAAAAGTAGGTATTATATAGCTTATCAGTTCTACATTTCTTTTGCCTTAGCAGTTTTATAGTTCCTAACAAGGGCAGGTCCTGCCACCAGAGAGACTAGGCATCCAAATAGGGCAGAAACATTTGGGGGGTGTCATGGCTCTAGCATCTGTGAGATCCTTTCTTCTGACCTTTACTGCTGCTGCTGCTGTCGCCCCACCAAAGCTTACAGAATGAGCCTCTGTAACTACAGACCTGTGCTCAAATGCTGCCTTGTCCTACCCCTGATCTAATCTAATCAGATTTTTCTATACCGCTGAATTTCCACAAGGATCCAGAGCAGTTTACAATAAGATAGAATATACAATAATATCAAAATTACAATAAAATAGAACACATCTGATTATAGTAGTTAATTAACCATTAGCCAGTTCTTAATTGATCCACTTTAGCAGATAAATATTCAACAAACAGAAAGGTCTTAAGACTTTTATAAAAAGCCATATTAGAATTTTCAAGTCTTATATCAATCGGAAGAGATCTCCAGTAATTAGCAGCCTGATATAAATAAGATCTTTCATGACTTCTTTTAGATACCAGGTGATGAACTTGAGGGAAAATGAGGGTATTATTAGTCTTCAATTTTAAGGTTAATTGAGCAGAGGAGCGATAGAGTAGATCATGCAGAATAACTGAAGTCAGGCTATGCAAAGAATTAAAAATCAAGCAAGATATTTTAAAAATAATCAGAATTCATTCTAACAAAAGCAGAGTAGCCTATCGTATTTACTGCGATGAAAAATCATTTTATTCAGTCCACTCCTATCATAGCTGAGATAATATTTAACCATCTCTCTGACCTCATGTGCAACTTTCTTCAAATCAATCACCTTACTTTCTAACTCTTCCTACTTTCTTACCTATCTATATGTTACATCTTTGCCAATTATAATGTTCTATTACGTATTGTGTTGTCATTGCAAGTAGTATACCATGCCATACTTTGTATTGTTATTTGAATATTTTTACTGCTGTAATTGCCTATTGCTCATGTTTGATCTATTCTTGCTGTACACCACCTTGAGTGAATTCCTTCAAAAAGGCGGTAAATAAATCCGAATAAATAAATACATTTTGACAGCAGTGTTCTTTAACAGTTGCAGTCTATCTAATTGTTTTCTAGAAAGACCAACATGCACTGAATTACAGTAATCCAGCTGTGCCAATATGTAAGGTTGTACCAATAAGGCAAAGTGGTTGGTATGAAAATGGGACCGAATATTCCTCAACTGTCTTAATTTGAAAAACCACGTAAGTGTCAAAACAAAAAAATCAGATTCACCAATTCATATAGTTGTTAGATAAAAAACTAACGTGAATCATCCAAATACATTAATTGACCGCATCTGAGGTTTGTAGGCAAAAGTGGAGGAAAAGCTTCATACTACTGTTGCTCTGCACTGTATAGTAACCGGAATTCTTAAGAAAGAAGAGCAGTACAGTTAAAAAAGTAATCCTCAGCTATTCATTAGCAAGAGATAATTTTTCTGTTTTTGGCTATTTCAGGGATAGTAGTGAGGACTCTTGAAGAAGCCTACGCAAAACGGGTCCGTCGGGACCTCATCCCCGTAAGAGAGCAGCACTACAATAGCCGGTGCAACCCACACAGCACAGATAAGTAATTTTTTTGACATTGTCCTGTGTTTGTGTTAACTTTTGTTAGGAGGTTTTTCAGCTGATGATTACTTTTTTAACCGTACTGCTCTTCTTTCTTAAGAATTCCGGTTACTGTACCGTGCAGAGCAACGGTAGTATGAAGCTTTTCCTCCACTTTTGCCTACAAACCTCAGATGTGGTCAATTAATGTATTTGGATGATTCACGTTACTTTTTAATTTGAAAAACACCTTGTGGTTCAAATGATAGAATAGAATCAAATAGGATCCCCAAAACCTGAAATACCTGAGATACTGGTAACAAATGAGATGAATCTAAAGGAATCTCAAAAGGAATTGTATGTATGGTATTACTAAACCAAACAATCTTAGTCTTTTCAGCATTGAGCTTTAACATGTGCCCAATAGCCCCAAATTTTAGATTATTAATACATGATGATACAGCAGAGTAAATTAGATCAATACTATCAAGCACAGGAAGACAAATAAAGATGTCATCAGCATAGGAATGCAGTCAAGCTCCAAATGGTAAATAAATAGTACTTGAAGTACTCATGACTATAATAATAATAATAATACAGGCGAGAGCAGTGAACCTTGAGGTCTCGCTTTCCTGCAGGAAATGGCTGGGTGGCAAGTAAAGCACTTACAATGCGGCCATTTCGGGAGGGATACGTTACCACCACCCATTGAGGTGGCGGTAAGGGCTCTCACACTAACCTGGGGGTAACCGGGCAACGCTTAGTAAAAGGAGCCTTGGTGACTTAAAGCTTTGGACAGAAAAGATGTTGTGCCCCCTTATTCATGGAGGCAGGGTGCTTGTTGTTTATATGTGTCCTGTGCTCTTTGATGGGACTACAAAGTGATGTAATTCTAGTTTACTTGTGATAGGGTCTTCCTGAGCACTTGTCCCTTTTCCCTGTGCCTTGTGGGACTTTTCCTATTGGCTGGCCCTTGTCCCTGTGTATGTGGGCTGTAGCTAACCCCATCTTTTTCCATTTTGGGTTTGAGAGTGTGTCTGCACCATGCGTTTGTAAGAACTGTAAGCTAACTTTGCTGTACCTGTTGCATACTCCCCTTTTCAAGCTACTGTAAATAGCCAAGTTTTTACCAGTTAGTTTAAAAGTATTCACAGCATTTATTCCTGGCTCCCCTGGTAAACATGGTGAGCTGGAACAGACTCCCAGTTCTGCAAGGCAGAGACTCTTGTCCAGCACATCTAACTGTAAGTTATTTCCAGTTGTTTGACTTTGCATTAAAGAAGATTTTGGTTCAAGAGTTCTGAGTCTTTACAGTGATGTTCTATACTCTGGTTACCTGCATGCTAATCTTCTGAGGAGAGAGAGCCTATCAGGAGAGAGAGCAGAACAAATGAATGTGTGTGTTTATTGATAAAATCTGTTTAACTTTCATTAAAAAAGCAAACATTATTTATTAGCTAAAATTATTTTGCCATAGTTTTTTATTGTTCAAGTCCAAGAGAATTAAAATGTATGTATTAGATAGTTTATCAGCTCTAACTTCTATTTGCTTTAATTTTCTTTCCCATCTACCCTCCCCAACTCCTACCTACCCCCAGGCATATCTCTTAATTTATAGCCAATTATTCTAATTAAGAGGACAAGAAGGAAGTTTGTCACCACAGGGTATTTTCATCAGCAAGTGATTCATTCTAAACAACAATGTGCAATTCAGCCAGAAATAAACATCTACAAGGATTTTAAAAAATCAGCAGCAGGCCTATCTGGGGAAGCTCTCACCTGAAAGGACTTTGGAGAAATGCTGTGAGCCTCACAGTATAGAGCTGCAGCAACACTACAAAGCACTGCCAGAAAAATATAGCACCATGCTACAATCAATGAACATGCAAATTACCGCTGCGTTAAAATCGAAGCAGTAATGTGCAGCTCATTGATTAAAGTCACCAGGAAGGGTGACAGTAATAAATAAATAAATAAATAAATAAGTAAAACATAAAGACAAGCATGCTGGGGCATTTTTCTGGCCCAGTCCGAACAGCATCCCTTCCTGGTGTCTAGTGGCGTCCCGCCTGCCCATTCACCCAGAATTTTAAAGACATGTCCCTGATGTCTAGTGTCGAGTATCTAATGTCCCCCCTCCCCCAGACCCAGTAGCTCTTAATGGCAAAAGCTATGCTCACCGGCTCCTGCTTTCGGTGCAGACATTCTGAAAATGGTGGCTCCTGTCTCACCAGTGTATTCTGAGATGCACTGGGTGGGGCTGGTCTGCCATATAAGGGAATTTATTCCTTATATGGCAGACTGGTCTTACTCAGTGCATCCCAGAATGCACCGGGCAGGACAGGAGCCACCATTTTCAGAATGACTGCGCAGGAGGCATGAGCCAGTAGGCATGGCTCCAGCCATTAAGAGGTACAGGGCCTGGATGAGGCTCAGGTGGTGCCACTAGACACCAGGAACTTTTTTTTTTAGATTCTGGTTGGGCAGAGGCAGGGAGGGAGAAGGGTTGACCAGGCCTGGTTGGGCCACTAGACTTCAAGAAAACAGTCTCTTCCTGAGGGAAGGGGTATGCCACAAATGTTTTTTGTATTTATTATATATTGCATGGGTGGGAAAGAACAGGGTCAGATGATTTTTGGAGGATGGGGCAGTGCCAGAGTGGGGCAGAGGAAGGAGATGGGGCCAATGCCAACCTCAGGAGCTCAATGCTAGCCTCAGACCTGGCAGTAGGTTTCTGGCCTTGAGTTCCCACGGTAGACATCAGTGCACAGCTCTGCATGCTGCAGGGTAGCTTAATCAACTATTAAGCATGCATTTTAATATGCAGTGCGCTGATGTCTACTGCAGTAGCACACAGCAGCCATTAATGAGCAAGTAAACTGCTTGTTAAGGGTGTGCTGTAGCTCGCAGTAGCATTCTGCATCGACCCCCTTGTATTTCAAGGCTTAGGAAGCCCTACAAAAATAAAAAGGACTTACAGAAAAGCTGTCCATCTGGGGAGAGGGGCCCACAGATAGGTAAAGCAGAAAAGGGACTTTTTCTGGAACCTCCATCCCAGACAGAGTCCCTAAGGAAACTGATTAAGACTGTGAGTACCTTTCCTGCTTTGCTATTGCCTGTATATAGTTGCTATGGAATATAGTCCCGAGTTTTGCCTCAGGAATCCAAGTTCTAGTAAAAGTTTTGGTTCAGAACTTAAAAGCTGGCCTAGACTGATTTTTGTTTTAGATGCAAGGACAAGTGGTGTGTGAGTGGATTACTAGGCCAATTGTTTTGGCCCTGACCCATCTACAAATAATAACAATTACTTAATCCTGAATCTCACTTGGCAAAAGAAGGGTTACAGAAAGCACACTAATCAACTTGGTGTGCCTTAATTCCTCAGTTAAATCAATTTAGAACACACTAAAATTCCCTATTAAAATGAATATGGAAAAACACCCAAAAATTGGGAAACTTTTGTGATAATACCCCAAAAATAATATATCCAACAACATACTGTATACTACTAGAGGCATCAAATTTTTCTTCACTATTCTTCTGTGGGTTGCCTGGAAGATAAATATGAACAGAAAGCTGTCTTTATCATAAAACTTCCTGTAAAGGATTAGGGTCTTTTTGGAACACCTTAGCTATTTTTAAGACTCCTATATTTGTTATCCCAAATTACAAAATGTGCAGAGTGCAGCCTTGTGAGCACTTCAGCAGTAAACACATCATTAAGATGAATGTCAACATCCTTGTGCCTGGCTTCTTGATTAACCTCACAAAGACCGGCCCATTGTTGAAATGATTCAATGCAGTCACTGCTAAATAGAGCTTGGAAAGGTATGCCTTGGGGCTTTGAAGAAGTATTGCCCAATGCCTTGACCTTACAGATGAGGCAAAAATTGTTCTTTCTTTATCAATGCATAAGTTAACAAAAGTGTAATGGTGAAAGCTATTTAATCTCTTCTGTGACAGCATCCTGAGTGGCTAACTTCATCAGTATTATTTAGTGGAGGAGCGGGTCATGTAGCCAGAACAATCAGAACAACAAAATCATCCTAATAAAACACTGGAACCTCACTATTTAAAACCGAAGTGGAGAAAAAGGTCTCACCAAAATTGGAATCCCTACTGAAATGAAACTGGATTCGCATAAATAGCCATAATAGGTCATAGTTACATAGTTACATAGTAGATGACGGCAGAAAAAGACCTGCACGGTCCATCCAGTCTGCCCAACAAGATAAACTCACATGTGCTACTTTTTGTGTATACCTTACCTTGATTTGTACCTGTCCTTTTCCGGGCACAGATCGTATAAGTCTGCCCAGCACTATCCCCGCCTCCCAACCACCAGTCCCGCCTCCCACCACCGGTTCTGGCACAGACCGTATAAGTCTGCCCAGCACCATCTCCGCCTCCCGCCACCGGCTCTGCCACCCAATCTCGGCTAAGCTCCTTAGGGTCCTGATAAAACTCCACTCAGTTTAAGAAGCGCCAGTTAGTGGCTTTCAATGCTTATTTTTTAAAATCTTTTTTTATCTTCACCTTTAAAGCAGCATCACTTAGCATGATTCAAATTTACAAAAAAAAAAGCAAACGACAAAGTAAGCACTTATCTACAAATTGGTGATGTAGCATTCTTAGGGGCCCTTTTACTAAGCTGCATAAGCGTCTACGTGCACCCAGCGCAGGCCAAAATGGAGTTGCCGCCCGGCTACCGCGTGGCTCTTGTGCTAATTTCATTTTTGCTGCATGTCCGATACGCGCATCTGAAAAATAATTTTCAGGCGCTCGTCAAGTGGCACTTGATACACATAGGTCATTACTGCCCAGTTACCACATGAGACTTTACCGCTAGGTCAATGGCTGGTGGTAAGGTCTTAGACCCCAAATGGACGCGCGATGATTTTTTTTTTTGCCGCACGTCCATTTTCGGCAAAAATTTTAAAAGAGCATTTTTTTTGTAGGAGCACTAAAAAATGGATCTGCGCACACTCAAAACGCGCCTGTACTACCACAGGCCTTTTTTCAGTGCACCTTAGTAAAAGGACCCCTTAGCGGGGATTCAGTAGTGCTCACAATCAAAGCTGGTATTCATGGAACTCAAAGCCTTTCAAGAAACTGCCACCAAACCTGAGGTCCCGACAAGGAAGCCTTGTTTTGCCCAACCAGGGCTGCTTCAGGTCTGTCAATATTTGAGAAACAATGCCTTTTTATCACCTCCAGTCCATGACAGAATTATAAACAATTCAACAGGAGCTGATTGTTTGGGTTAGAAAGTTTCTTTACTGTTGATTAGTTTTACAGATGTCATTCAGGAGTCAGTTCTTTTCCTGGCTTTTTTATGAGGGGGGGGGGGGGGGGGAGGATCCTTTAGGTATAATCTGGAATTATTTGCATTTTGCAGGACGATAACTGATATTGAAGTGATGTTCATTAGATATTGAGCTCAGTCATAAGGAAATTCAACACAGCTCCAGAAAGATATTGCAGGCAGTTTGCATGGGCCATTATACACCATTAATGCTCTCTGCAGACCAAGAATTATTCCATTACATGCATATGTACTTGTTACTGTCCTCTTGGAACCCTTGAATCTGAATGTATTTACTATTGCCTGGTGTTAGAATACATCTAGAAAGTTCAGTGACAGTTCTGTACAGTTCCTAGTGTAATCAATTGGAAAACAATAAAGATTCTTTACCTGAATGGAGAGGGTTGATACCCCACAGAGGCTCAAAGCCTGTTTTGCCCCATGGCGAAATTGCAAGAGAGAGATCCTCCTCCTTTAAGCTCTTAACATAATGGCATACCTGAAAAAATAAAAAAAAAGTCTCGCACAGATAACTTAAATAAGGTTCACAATATCTCAAAGGGAAGCAATTTTCCTTGAGCATTGAGAAACTGGCCCACCCATCTTAAACCCCAAACCCACCAGAGTGAAAAGACCCCATTGTCCATACCAGGCCTGAAAGTGACATTCCCTCCAAGGGGAGCAGGAGTGCAGCAAGTGGGTTACAATGCAAGGCATGGCATAATTTTTTCCAACTACCTCACATATAGGCCCAGATCACATGACTGGCAATGCCTTCCCCCAGTTGCAAGGCCTCCATTACAATATAAAGTGAAATGTAAAAATAAGAGAGATGTAAAAAAAAGGGGGAAAGGGGGGATATATTTGGGGAATTACATTAACCTGCACTGTAATGTTGAAGGACATGTGCTCAGAACATAAAGACCAGATATTTAACTTTAAAATGTTTATTTACAATACAGGTAATGCAATAATGTTAAAAGGCAGTTTTTAGGGATCCTACACAAGGTAAATGTGCCACAAGATAAATATTGTTAGAGAGTCTGAATTACAAATTAGGCTGCCTTTATAGTATCTCACTTTGATGGAGGCTACTGGTTGGAGTGAGGAAGGAGGTCCTTGCTGGAAAAGAAGTCATTTTGTTGCTGGAGCCACAGCAAGGCCCAGGGATTCAGTGAAGGTGCAGAGAGTGAACTGAGAATGTTCCAGGGTTTATATAATTTCTTGTTGGACCATAGGCTGAAGTCAGGTGGGATGTATTTGATCCAATGAAAACTCAGGGGTAGGTTCTCTTCTGGTTTTTGAAAATGGAGCAGGGTAGCTGGTCACATGTTTAATAATATCATAAGAGTTCCTGTCTGGCTATCTGCTGTGTTATACATCCAGAAAGTATTCGACAGGATTAAAAGAGTCATTGTCTGGGATAGATGAGCATTCTTTTGTTAGATTAGGTAGGTAGATGGGCTTTTCAGTCTCTGAATGATTGTCTGTGAGTTTCATCCCATCTTTTTGATTGCTATCAATATGCAGACTTTTGTTCTTTGGAGATGTGGTGATTGACGATTTAAGCATCCACCCAGCTAGTTTTTGTTACACTGGTATCAGTAGTCTCCAGGGGGAAGGTGAAAGTCAGACCAGTTTATCTGATACTACTCCAATATGTCTTTGCATCTATATATTTTATATATATAAATATATATATACATTTGTATCTGATTTCAGCAAAATCAATAACTCTGACAATTAAACCCATATCATGCTACAAAAGTAGTATCTCATAGAAGATAACTACAATTGGAAGGAAAAAGTCTCAGATTTTAACATGGCACCAACAGTCCTCACTCTCATTCAATCATTGGCATTTAAAAAAAAACAAAAACCTTCCACTCAATTTAATTCACTCGTTTGTGCTTACAACAGCTTAGTGAAAGGATCTTTAAGTAATGGTGGCCATTTTTGCTGCACCAGGGTCCCTTTTACCACAACGGTTAAAAAGCCCAAAAAAAGAAATGGCCATTTCGGAAACAGCACTTACTGTCACCCATTGAGGTGGCAGTAAGAGCTCTCATGCTAACCTGGTACTAACCAAGCAGTGTGTGGCACGTGGTACTAACCGGGCGGTAACCGGCAGTGTACGCATGCCGATGATTACCACCCGGTTAACATGTGAGACCTTACCGCTAAGTCAATGGGTGGCGGTAAGGTCTCAGGCCCAAAATGGATGCATGCTGATTTTTATTTTGCCACATGTCCAATTTCAGCAAAAAAAGGGCCTTTTTTGTGGGCGTGCTGAAAAATGGACCTATGCGCGTCCATACATGCGCCTACACCAGCACAGGCCATTTTCGGTGCGCCTTAATAAAAGGGCCTCTCAATCATACTTAAAATAACTTACTCAGGGGTTCTTTTACTAAAGCTTAGCTCGAGTTATCTGCAGCAGGGCTCATAGGAATAAAATGGGCTACATTTTAGTAAAAGATCCCCTCAAACTGATAAAACAAAGAACTTGTTTGGAAAAAGATTTTTAGCTTCCTGCCAAATATTATATAATTGGTCTGAGATCTAGTCTCTACCAGATGAACATTCCAGATCAAAGTCGCTTGATACATAAGTTTGAGAACATTTTTTTATTTCTAATTCCCTTTACATCAGGAAAGTGCAGCAGGTTTATTTTGTTTACCTAGTCACAGTTGCTTTACATATGAAGGAAAAGATACAAGTTTTCTAAAGGGCAGAGGAGCCTGTGCTTGCATTATTTTAAATACTAAGCAGCTCAATTTAAATGCAACCCTCTGCTCTGTAGGCAGCCAATGCAATCTGATTATTTTATTTAGAAATTTCTAGACTGCACTATTCTAGATACTAGGTGATTTACAACTAAACGTACATAAAAAGAAAACAATAAACAAAAATACCATTGAAAGACAAAAAGAATAAGTGTAATTAAATTATTACCAGAATTCATTCAAATGCCTGTGTAACCAAAACAGCCTTAAGGTGTTTTGTAAATTGCAGATAAAATGAAGTTACTCACCCATACTACTACTACTACTATTTAGCATTTCTGTAGCGCTACAAGGCGTACGCAGCGCTGCACAAACACAGAAGAAAGACAGTCCCTGCTCAAAGAGCTTACAATCTAATAGCAGGTGTTCTCTGAGGACAGTAGGACAAGTATTCTCACATGTAGGTGACATCCCCCAACAGAGCCCCCCCCCCCTCCGGTGCGGATGCTGCCCAGTGTCTTCCCAAGTTGTACGGGACCTGTGATTGGATAAAAAAGCATAAAGAATGCAACTCCTAGGGGAGGTAGGAGGGTATGTGAGAATACTTGTCCTGATGTCCTCAGAGAACACCTGCTACAAGTAAGTAGCTTCATTTAATAAAGGGATAGCTTTTTCAGGATAAGTGGGGGCTCACTTAGGCAGTATTTCATAAAGACATATAGAAGCCCTTTTACTAAGCTGTGTTGAGCAGCTAGCGTGGATTTTACTGCACAGTAAGCATTGACATGGATTCGAGCTATCATCTTCAACATATTAAAGCAGCCAGAGCAGTAAAAAAAAACCTGTGTTAGCTGCCTAATGCAAGAGTGGATAGGTGCTGTGCATGACATGGGTGAGTCAGAGGAGAGGCCAGTTTTGATGGTGCACAGGTTGGTACCACATACCACTGCAGATAAAGTGGCTGTACTTACTGCGCTCTCAAGGAACACAGAAACAAAGAAAATGACAGCAGATAAAGACCATATGGCCTATCCACACCGCCCATCTATCCAAGGCCCTTCTAAATCTCCTAATGTGAAGCACAGACTCCCCAAATAAAATGAAAATTCTCTTAAACGACATGAGAAACAAGAGAAAATGAAAAGGTTTCAGCTGCCCATCCCTAATTAGAATACAGAGCCCGCAGGGACCGGCGAGGACAGATCCCACGGGGATGGGGTGAGGACGGGAGCAGATCCTATGGGGATGGGACGGGGATAGGGACAGAGCCCGTGAGGATGGGGACAAACTTTGGACCAAAAAACAAAACGTCCAAATCACAAAACCTTGTTCACAACAGTATTTTCAAAAACAAAAGATAGACGTTTTTCTTTTTTGAAAATGGCCTTCTTTCCTATTCGGATTTAGGACGTTTTTCACAAAACGTCCAAAAAGTCAGACTTAGATGCCATATTGAAAATGCCCCTCTACATCAAATACTTGTGCTATGTAATGTCTGACCACCACATGATATTGTTGTACATTCATATTAGTATATAATTTGCTCTAAAAGCCCAAAGTATCATAATGTTCATAAAGCCCCATTTTAGATAGGTTGTTGGTATCAGAATTAGACATCCGTAAGAACATAAGAATACAAGAATAGCAACACTGGGTCAGAACCAATGGTCCATCTAGCCCAATATCCTGCTTCCCAAATGTGGCCAATCCAGGTCACAAGTACCTGGCAGAATCCCAAATAATATATAAAAAGTATCAAGGGGAAAAAAAGCACTCCACAAAAAATAATAGCAAAGAATACAGGAGTGAACAACAAGGACAACAATATAGCAATAAACACTTTGTGGGTTCCTATGGGCCCTGCTGCAAATAACTCAAGCTAAACTTTTAATAAAAGACCCCCTCTGTGCATTTAATCACAAAGAAACTTACAATCACACAAAAAACTGATTTATATATAATTTTGAAGACACAGAGGCATTATGGGGTCCTTTTACAAGGTGGCAGTAAGCCCAATGCAGGCTTCCTACTTGCTAAAAGGGAAGTGCACAGGCTCATTTTCAAAAGAGAAAAAAAAACATCCAAAATGTGGCATAAGTCTGCATTTGGACGTTTTTCCCACAAAAACATCCCAATCAGTATTTTCAAAACCTATTTTTAGACATTTTTCTCTGAAGTCCGCCAGAAGTGCATACAAATCTCAAAGGGGAGTGCCAGGGGCATGTTCAGGGTGGAACTTGGGTGTTCCTAAGACTTAAACATTTTTCAGCCGTAATGGAACAAAACAAAAACGTCCAGGACTAAAACTTAGATGTTTTGAACTAGCCCTTTTTTCATTATGAATAAGGCACAAAAGGTGCCCTAAATAACCAGATGACCACTGGAGGGAATCAGGAATGACCTCTCCTTATTCCCCCAGTGGTCACTATCCCCCTCCCACCCCCCCCAAAAATGTGATGAAATTCATTACTTACCAAGCTCTATGCCAGCCTCAGATGTAATGCTCAGGTCCATTAGAACAGCATGCAGGTCCCTGGAGTAGTCTAGTGTTGGGTGCAGTGCAATGTAGACAGGTGGACCCAGGCTCCTACCTCCCCCTACCTGTTACATTTGTGGAGGAAACCGTGAGCCCTCCAAAACTCACCAGAAATCCACTATACCTACATATAGGTGCCCCCTTCACCTGTAAGGGCTATGGTAGTGGTGTACAGTTGGGGTAGTGGGTTTGGGGTGGGTTTGGGGATGCTCAACACCCAAGGTAAGGGAGCAATGGTGAGATGTGTACCTGGGAGCAGTTTATGAAGTCCACTGCAGTGCCCCCTAGGGTGCCCTGTTGCTGTCCTGGAATGTAAGGGGAACCAGTCTACTAAAAATGCTGGCTCCTCCTACATCCCAATGGCTTGATTTTGTGTGTTTTGCAGTTGTACGTTTTTTCTTCGAAAATGGACCAACCCCCCCCCCCCCCCCCCCAAATGTCCAAATCACAAAACATCCAAAAAACAAAACATCCACAGTATTTAAAAAAGATAAATGTTTTTCTTTTTTCAAAAATTACTTTCTTCCCTATTTAGATTTTGGCCATTTTTTGCAAAACATCCAAAGTCGGACTTTGACATCATATCGAAAATGCCCCTCATAGTAACATAGTAAAAAATTGTTTACTTCTACTCATTCTATTTTCTGCATTAATGGCCATACACTAATGTTGCCAGTAATGTGACTTGTGGCTGGCTGTAGTGCCTCATAGACACAGGCAGACAAAAGGACAAGAATAAACAGAAGAATTCTTTATTACTGAATTCTACTATACAAAAACCTGTTGCATCACAGCTCAGTGCAGTTTTATCAGTGTCCTTGTAACCCTAAGGAAGCAGTCTCAATAGTGCTGACTTCTGGCCATGCTCCAAACACAATGTTGCTGTTCCATTACAACCACAGTTCAACACAGCCTTGCCTTCAGCTTGGTCACACAACATATGAGTCTTCAAAGTAAGTGCAGAAACTTCCTACCTTGAAAGTCTTTCCCACTTAGACTCTGGAGATATAAGTTGGAGGGCCACTCTGTTTCCCTGAGCCTCCCCCAGGTACTATAACCTGGCCACCTCCTGGGAAGGATTCCTTCCGTCCTGACCTTGTTTGCTGTGTTCACCATACGCAGACGTTCCAACACTTTAAGAAATAGTATTGTTTAAAGTCCAAATAAAAATATATTTAAAAAAAAAAGCCGAATGCTGCCAATATTCATCACCAATACTCAGATAATTTCTGCCTTGGCTCCAGCCCCAGACCGCAGGCCCAGAACAGTTTGTAAAGATTTTCAACAGCATTATCCAGATAAAGTTGCTGAAACCCAGTGGCTAGCCCTTGTGAGCGGGGCTTATCTGGGTACGAGCTGCTCCTTCTTCAATAAGTTCCACTGATAACGGACTCAAAGTTTTTTCTGCCTGTAAGGCTAATACAGATTACCTCGCCACCAGCAGAGGTCGGGCAATTAGGGAACATAAACTCTTGGTATAAAGTAGCACTCTGGAAAACAATTATACATTCCTTTATCTATAGATCTAAATCCAAACCCCAAATGTGCTGATAGAAATGACACAGAGCCCAAGTGTGTTTATTTATATAGCAGCAGGAACAATAACCTAAATGCAAGAATGATGACAAAGATATTCTTATCAGAAATTAGCTTAGAGCAAATGCACATTAAACCCTAAGGTAGGCTTTATATCTTAACCACTTAGCAATGACATAGCAGTTATCCAACCTAATGTAGATGGGACACCAAATGATCAGTAGTATGTACAAGTTCTTCAGATGAATCAGCAGAACAGTGCAGAGTAGGTGATTGGAGTAGAACCTGAATGATGGCATTTCAGGTTAGATGGAAAAACCAGCTCCTTGTTTTGGTTTCCAGCATCTCTTTATACAGTTTCTGGTACAAAGTTGAGGTCCTCAAAGCTGGCAGCTATCTATCACTACAATCTTGTTTGTTTCAGATGTTATGATTTCAAGAATCACAATATTGTCCCATACGAGTCATGCTGGAGGGTCACCTTGATCATGAGTCCTTGCTCCAATAAACAATATGCAGATGTTATTGTCATTGCCCACCAACCGCATCAGCCAAGCTGGCAGAGGCATTCCTTCAGACCTTAGCAACAGCTTGCCAAGTCACACTGATCTAGCTCATTGCTTGTATTCTTTAGTGCAATCTTGCAAAGAATTATTCATGAGCCAGGCTCTGAGGTGTAGTGCAATATATAGTGCTGTGGTGGAGAAGTGGCCTGGTGGTTAGAGCACCAGTCTTGCAATCTAGAGGTGGCCAGTTCAAATCCCACTGTTGCTCCTTGTACCTGAATATAACTCACCTTAAGCTACTACTGAAAAAGGTGTGAGCAAAATCTAAATAAATATGTAGGGACATTGTATGTATATGCTTATTAAACTTTTCTGAATTTTTTTTCCAAGTGTGTTCCTGTGTGGTATTCCATCTTGGGCAACTGACTCCCATTTCCCTACTCATTCTCTGAACTTACAAGATGTGCTTCTAATACTTGCTCAAACTGAAGCAAGTACAATAATGCTGGACTAGGTAAGCGTGAAGAGTCCAGTAATTAGAACTCATTTATCATGAGAGTTTGCTTAGATCTGGACTAAAAGGCTTACTTCTCACTTTCATAAAGAAACAGTATCTTCTTTTCCCTTTTGATCTTGCTTCAAGAGTAGTGATTTAGAAGTTTGGCTGATTAGATATTATCCATTGCCAATGCCAAGCAGTAAATCTTCAACTTTACAGCACATCTCTATCCATTAACACAAAAGGACAAGGCAAATGCCATCAATTCTAAAATGAAGGTCAAATCCTACCTCATCATAAACTTTTGGATAATTGGTGTCGTCAAAAATCAGAACTTTGAAATTCATACAACAAAAAGTAGCTAGAAAAAAAGTGTTGAAAAAATTATTTTTTTAATTTATGTTTTATTTATAGATAGTAATTATATTTGCAATGCAATATTATCATAGCATGTTGTCTCCATATTGTTCCTGTGAGAATGCAAGAACTTCCAAACAAGCTTAGACCAACGGTATATCTGGCCCTTCATCCTATCTCCAGCACAGGCAAGAATACACATGCTTTGGAAAGATTTTTTTTTTTTTCAAACAGCATGCTTACATTGATTTATATGTTGTCATATAATTCTAGTTTCCACCCTGGTGCTTCAGAGATGCATTGAATTTCCGATGACATCCTTGACTGTTATGTTTTATAGCCTATGATGATGATTAATCTATCTTCCATAAATTTGTTTAATTCCTTTTTAAAAACTTGATAATGGTATTTGAGAATAACATTATGCTGTATGTATGTCAGACTATAAATATTAGTCTTCCAAATATATCAACAGCAGGATTTCCAGCTTAGTTAACCTAGAGAGATTTAAAAAAAATAATAATTTCAATATTCATAATGAGGCTCATAAAGCAAAAAACATTTTCAAAAAATGGCATAAATGGCAAATATATAAAAATATCTAAAGCGTATAATCAAACAAACAAAAATAATCTGTCCAAGTCAGTCACCAAAAGAAGATGTTCCCAAAGGGGGCATTTTGTGGGCATGACATAGGCAGTCCCATTTGTGATTTTGCTGAGGTGGAAGTGGTTGTTTGTGAGAAAGAATGGAGAATTACAGAGTGCTTTGTAACCTTTTGTGTTTGCCCCAGCCTTTATGTTTTGACCGTTACATTTCCTGCCTTGCCTACTCTGTGTCTCATCTTCTCAACTCTTTGCCCACACTAGGGTTACCATATTTGGTCCCTCCAAAAAGAGGACACCCTGCCCCTCGCCATCCCCCACCCCACCCCCTTTCACACCCCCACCCCGCCCCGTCACATATCGCCCCATCCCCTTCACCCCCCCCCCCCGCCCTGTCACACCCCCCTAAGGGTGTCCTAGCCTCCCCTTTCCTTACCCTACTGTCCTGTTGGTCTAGTGACCTCTTCGGGGCAATAAAGAGCCCCCTCTTTCCTGCCCGGAGCACTTCCCTGCATTCTGTTCCCCTTGCAATGCTGAGTGCTGATGGTCCCAGCGCCGATTCAAAATGGCTGCTTCTGCAGAAGTCTCGCAAGGCCGCTTCAACTCTCAGCGGCCATTTTGAATCAGTGCAGGGACCATCAGCACTCAGCATTGCATGGGGAACAGAATGCAGGGCAGTGCTCCAGGCAGGAAAGAGGGGGCTCAAATTCCCACTCCACCTCTCCTATCAGTAATTTTCTGCCGTGTTCCTCTTCCTCTCCCCTCCATTCATACTGCCTAGCCCTATCCTCTTACACTCTGTCCCCTTCCCCTCTACCCATACCCCCTAGCCCCATCCAACTACTGCTCCTTCCCTCGCCCATCTCATGCTCCTTCCTTCTCCCCATACCCACTAACCTCATCCATTTCTTGCTCCTTCACCCATACCTCCTAGCCCCATCTTCTACTGTTCCCTTCCCCCACCCACAGCCCCTAGCCCCATCCACCTCCTGCTTTTTCCCCCTCCCCCCATGGTCTGGCATCTCTCTCATTCCCTTCCCCTCCACCTCACAGTCTGGCATCTCTCTCCATCCCTTCACCCCTTTCCGTGGTCTGACATCTATCTCCTTCTCTTCTCTTATCCTCCTCACCCCCCCACCCCAGTCTGGCATCAATGTCCTTCTGGCATCTATCTCCTTCTCTTCCCCTGCCCCACCCCATAGTCTGGCATCAATGTCCTTCCCTTCCCCTTCTTTCCTCCCCCAGTCTGGCATCTGATTCCATCCTCCCCTCCCCCATGATCTCTCATCTTTCTCCTTCCCATCCCTTCCCTCCCACCTCCCTCATGGTCTGGCATCCCTATCCTTCCCTCCCTCCCACTCCTGGCAATGTGGTTGTTTTCTCCCCCCCCCCCCCCCCCCCCAATCAGCAGATGCAGCGTTCCTTGCTTCCTCCACCCCTCACCATGCGGGATCTGGTACTATTCTCTCCCTTCCCACTTCCCGCTCCTTGCATCGCTGCCCTTGTTTAATCTTCCATGCCGCTGCCAACCAGCAGCGTCAGTGAAGTAAGCAGACTACAGACTGCCTTCTGCGGCCCCAGATGCTTTCCCTCTGCTACAACATCCTGTCCCACATAGGCGGGACACATTGTAGCAGAAGGAAAGCTTCTGGGGCCCAATGATGTATATGTTCTAAGTATTTTTATATGTCCCTGTTTTACATATATTTTTTGGTTTATATATTTTTCTTAAATTTATTTATATGTATTTTTTTTTTTTAATTTTTAGAAGTCTTTATTGAACATTATTAATTCTGAACATAGCGTAACTAACACATTCGCAATACAATTTTGCACATAATGTAGCTATGTGCCAGATACATAACAAAGAATACACATTTAAGTTTGCCATGCATAATCAAATACAAAATATACTTCAACTTTTTAATTGTGTTTTATAAGTGACCTCCCATTTCCTACCTATCGACCTCCCCTCCTCCCCCCTCCAGTTCCAACCCCCTCCCCCTTCCCCCAGTGCTATTTCTGGTCCTTCGCACTCGTAAACTACATTCTCTCTTTTTTTTTTTTTCCCCCTAGTTAACTGCATTTACAAAGAACTGCTATTTATATGTATTTTAATTATGTTTAGTTTTATGGTTATTTGATGTTTTTTTTAATCATTTGGGAATTATAGGTATGATATAATGAATATAATTATTGTATTTATTTAGATTTTGCTTACACCTTCTTCAATAGTAGCTTGAGGTGAGTTACATTCAGGTACTCTGGATATTTCTCTGTCCCAGGAGGGCTCACAATCTAAGCTTGTACAGGAGGCAATGGAGAGTTAAGCAACTTGCCAAAGATCACAAGGAGCAGCAATGGGATTTGAACCAGCCACCTCTGGATTGTAAAACCAGTGCGCTAACCACTAGGCCACTCCTCCATCGTGTATGTTAAGAATGCATCTACATGTACTTTATATATTTAGAATACATTTGTATGTATTATACATGCTTAGACTGCATCTATATTATTTTATTTCTTTGTAGTTGCTAGAACCCTGATGAAAGCAAATTATCACAGAAGCACAGCCCATGTCGGATCTTTCTAATAAAGAACTCTTGATTGTCCTGCTCCTGAAGGTCCTATTGTGCTTTATGCTCTGCTTTTTTTGGATTGGTTTACTTTGGACCCTCTCTATTCTTTTTGAGAAACCCAAATAGTAGCAACATTCTATGCTACCAATCCCAGGGCAAGCAATGGCTTCCTCGTGCCTATCTCAAAAGCAGATTATGGACTTTTCCTCCAGGAACTTGTTCAACCCTTTTTTAAACCCATATATGCTAATCGCTGTTACTACATCCTCCAGCAATGAGTTCCACAATTTAACTATTCTTTGAGTGTTATTTCATTGAGCGTCCCCTAGTCTTTGTATTTTTTGTAAGGGTAAAAAATCAATTAACTTCTACTCATTCTATACCACTCAGAATTTTGTAGAACTCAATCATATGCACCCTCAGCCATCTCTTTTCCAAGCTGAAGAGCTCTAACCTCTTTAGCCTTTCCTCATATGGGAGGAGTTCCATCCCCTTTATCATTTTGGTTGCTCTTCTTTGAACCTTTTCTAATTCCACTATATCTTTTTTACAGTGCTCTTCTTGTAAGAAAAAAAGGACCAGTACTCATACAGAGCAACCTTAGGGCAGGATCACTATATATGTCTCATCCCCTACAGTAGCCACACCCCTTTTACCAACCAAAAAGCATATAAAAGGCATCTTTGAAAATATTTTCTTCAATTTGTTTTAAATTTACTACTTAGCTTTGTTGAGTGCCTTCTAGTCCTAGTATTTTTGGAAAAAGTAAACAAGTGATTCATTTCTATTTGTTCCACTCCACTCAACATTTTATAGCTCTCTCCCCATACCTAGCATTTGCACTCTCCCCTCCCTCCCTTCTACCCCATGATCTGACATTTCTCCCTTTCTTTCTCTCATTCCCTCCCTTCCTTCCCCCATGATCCATCATTTCTCCCTCTCTCTCACTTCCACCCCATAATTTGTTGACTTTTCTCCCTCTCTCTCCCTCCTTCCCACCCCATAACAACTTTTCTCCCTCTCTCTCTATCTTCCTCCCTTCCACCCCATGATTTGACATTTCTCCCTCTCTGTCCCTCTTTCCTTCTCCTCCACCTCTGGATCTGGATCCAGCATTTCTCCCTCTCTTTCCTCTCCTCTCCCTCCACTCCATGATCCAATATCTCTCCCTCTCCCCTACTCCTCCACATTTGGGTCCAAATCCAACATTTCTCCCTCCCTCCCTCCCACCCCTCCCCTCCATCTTGGAGCCTCCATCCCTCCATCTCTCCTTCTTCGCTCACATTGTCCAGCATATCCCAATCCCTCCCTCTCCTCCACCTCTGGTCCTATGTCTAACATCTTTCCCTAGATCCTTTCCCTCTCCCTTCCATTGTCCAGCATGTCTCTCTCCCTCCCTTCTGTGCCAAGCTCAGGTTTCTCCCTCCTTTTTATCTTCCATCTCTTAACCGCCTGTGCCCAGTTCATATATCTTCCCCTTTTCTTTCTTTTTTTAACCCCACCCACCCACGTTGCAGATCCCTCCCTATAAGAACATAAGAATAGCTATTTTGGGTCAGACCAATGATCCATCTAGACTAGTATCCTGTTTCCAACAGTGGACAATCCAGGTCACAAGTACCTGGCAGAAACCCAAAAAGTAGCAACATTCCATGCTAAGGAAAGCGGAAAAGATGCAAAGAATGCATTCTTATCTATTGTATATATCAAGGAAAGCCATATTAACAAAATCTTATAGATGTGTTTACTATATCAGATACTCATGTGCACCTTTACCTAAGGAGTAGGCCTTTATCCTCCTGTCACAGAGATAGTCTGACAGTTAATTTCTTTCTTCTCATTTTATTTTACTGGGCTCTACCATCTCAAAAAGTGCCTATAGTAATTCATATCTCTGTGAATTCAGTATATTGCAACGTCATTCCCTCTGAAGAATAAATCCATGCCTTTTAACAATCTGAGGTGGCAAAATGAGGCCTACTCTTCCCGATTAAGAAGTGCCCTGGGCTGCCTCCTCACATGGCATGTCCTGGGTTGTCAGGCTCTCACTCAACAACTGACACAGTAGAAATAAAAAACAAACAAACATGAAACCCAACAATTGTGTCAACAAAAATAACCAATGGTTTGATAAATAAAGATAATTCTACTTAACATTGACTGTAATTCAAATAAAAGGAGGAAGAAGACCTCAGAAGTCACAGGCCTTACTCCATATGGCTCTGATCTTTCAGGGCAATATCATGGGTTCAGTCATGACATCAACTTCAAGATAAATCTCTAATATTTTTTGTGTTTAGCTTAATTTGGGATTGGTGTTTCATATACTCACAATGAAAAATAATAAAAGAGGAGGCTTTCGATCAGTGAATGATAAATAAGTCCCTTTGTGCAATTCATGATACTGCCATGCAAGATCAATGTCATTTGGAGTAATGCCTGTGAGTGAGGCTCTCACTCACCCTGATGCCCTCCTTCACCACCCTGATATTATCATTCTTGTCCACTTCAAAGGAGACCCGCAGGGTACTGGCGCTCCCTCCCATGCCCATGTCTCATAAACAGAACATCCAAATTTCTTTTAAATCCCTCTCCAGCTGTGGAAACAAAGGCAAGAACTTCTCAAACAAACTTTCTATCTACCTCATACGCACTCTCCTCACAGCCAGCCAGGCCTCTCAAACTCTCTCAAACCTTCCCCCTCCCACTGATCTGGCCGATCCCCCCAGTTTACCTTTCAGCTTGTTTCTGTTGCACAGCAGCAGCAATACAGAGAAACTTGGCTGTGTCAGCCCCCGAGTCTCCTCTCTACCTCACTCCTGTGAAAACAGGAAGCTATATCATGGGGGCGCGGGGGGGGGGGGGGGGGCAGCAGAGAGCAGACTCCGGGACTGGCATGGGCAACTTTCTCTGAAACTTAGATTTTTTTCTTGAGTGCTGACTCCCAAGGTGGACCCTAGCATCAGGTAACTGATTCAGATTATTCTTCCCAATGTGCATCACTTTGCATTTGTCCACATTAAATTTCATCTGCTATTTGGATGCCCAGTCTTCCAACTTCCTAAAGTCTCCCTGCAATTTTTCACAGTCTGCATGTGTTACATAAGTACATAAGTATTGCCATACTGGGACAGACCAAAGGTCCATCAAGCCCAGCATCCTGTTTCCAACAGTGGCCAATCCGGGTCACAAATATCTGGCAAGATCCCAAAAAAGTACAAAACGTTTTAAACTGCTTATCCCAGAAATAGTGGATTTTCCCCAAGTCTATTTGATAATGGTCTATGGACTTTTCCTTTAGGAAGTCGTCCAAACCTTTTTTAAACTCCGCTAAGCTAACCGCCTTTATCACATTCTCTGGCAACGGATTCCAACCTTGAATAGTTTTGTGTCGTCTACAAATGTAATCACCTCATTTGTCATTCTGATTTCCAGATCATTTATAAATATGTTAAATAACACCAATCCCAATATAAATCCCATTATTCACCCTCCTCAATTGAGAAAAATGGCCATTTAACTTTTCAAATGTTTTCTAGATACACTACATCAACCGGCTCACCTTTATAAACATGCTTACTCAAGTCTTCAAAGAAATTAAGGAAATTGGTGAGGCAAGACTTCCCTTGGCTGAATCCATGTTGACTTTGTCCCATTAAATCATGTTTATCTATGTGTTCTGTAATTTTATTCTTTATAATAGTTTCCACTATTTTTCTTGGCACTGAAGTCAGGCTTACCGATCTGTAATTTCCAGGATCACCCTGGAACCCTTTTTAAAAATCGGCGTTACATTCTGTACCCTCTAATCTTCAGGTACTATGAACAATTTTAACCACAGGTTACAGATCACTAACAGCAGATCAGCAATTTCATGTTTGAGTTATTTCAGTACCCTATGGTGCATGCCATTCAGTCCAGGTGATTTACTACTCTTTGGCTCAGTACATCTTTCAGGTTCACCAAGATTTCTTTCAGTTCCTCTGCATCGTCACCCTTGAAAAACGTTTCTGGTAGAGGTAGATCTTACATCTTCTTCCGTAGAGACTGAAGCAAAGAATTCATTCAGTCTCTCCACTATGGTCTTGTCCTCCCCGAGTGTCCCTTTTGCTCCTTCATGATCTAACAGTCTCACATGTTCCCCCTGCTTATGATGTACCTGATAAAGTTGATACTGTGAGTTTTTGTCTCCGTGGCAAGTTTCACTTCATATTCTCTTTTAGCCTTCTTTATCGATGCTTTGCATCTAACTTGCTAGTGCTTATGTTGCATCCTATTTTCCTCATTTAGGTCCTTTTTCCATTCTTTGAAGAATGTTCTTTTGTCTCTAGTAGCCTCTTTCACTTCACCTTTTAACCTGTCCCGTCCCGGGCTCTTACCTGGCGGCCCGCAGTAGGGGGCGAGGACCAACGGAGGCCGCGGGATCCGGGGCGGCGGGGACGAGCCGCCGACGGGGCCGGCGCTGCCGTGGGCCGCTCCGAGGCCGGCGATCCGCTGGGGCAAGCGCCGGCCTCGGAGAAGGAGATTCGCCGGCCAAGATGGCGGCGCCGGCGTCGTCGTCCTCCTCGCTGGAGCGGACCCACGAGCCAGCCCCGCCTACTCGCGCCGGATTGGCGCATCAATAAGGAGACCCCGCCCGCCGAGCAGGCTGGCCAATCCAGGCCTCCTGTGCCTGCCTGGGCCAGGGGGATTGGCTCCAGCTGCTGGCAGGGGAAGGAAGGGCGGGGGATTTAAACCACGAAACGGAAGGAGTTCAGTGCTTCCGTTTCATTCGTCAGAAGCCCACACAGTGGATCGGAGACTGTGTCCTCTTCAGCTAGCCGTCCTTGCTAGCCACCTTCAGAGGCTGTGTCTTCTTCAGCTAGCCGTCCTTGCTAGCCACCTTCAGAGGCTGTGTCTTCTTCAGCTAGCCGTCCTTGCTAGCCACCTTCAAGACTGTGTCTTCTTCAGCTAGCCATCCTTGCTAGCCACCTTCAGAGACTGTGTCCTCTTCAGCTAGCCGTCCTTGCTAGCCACCTTCAAGACTGTGTCTTCTTCAGCTAGCCGTCCTTGCTAGCCACCTTCAGAGACTGTGTCCTCTTCAGCTAGCCGTCCTTGCTAGCCACCTTCAAGACTGTGTCTTCTTCAGCTAGCCGTCCTTGCTAGCCACCTTCAGAGGCTGTGTCTTCTTCAGCTAGCCGTCCTTGCTAGCCATCTTCAAGACTGTGTCTTCTTCAGCTAGCCGTCCTTGCTAGCCACCTTCAGAGACTGTGTCCTCTTCAGCTAGCCGTCCTTGCTAGCCACCTTCACAGACTGTGTCTTCTTCAGCTAGCCGTCCTTGCTAGCCACCTTTAGAGACCGTGTCTTCTTCAGCTAGCCGTCCTTGCTAGCCACCTTCAACGACTGTGTCCTCTTCAGCTAGCCGTCCTTGCTAGCCACCTTCAGAGACTGTGTCCTCTTCAGCTAGCCGTCCTTGCTAGCCACCTTCAGAAACTGTGTCTTCTTCAGCTAGCCGCCCTTGCTAGCCGCCCTCTAGAGACTGAGTTGCTGACTACCAGCCAGGCCGACCGTCACCCCGCGGTTCCAGCAGTCCTGCTGACCGCCTGCAGCTGAGGGCTCAACCCTCGGTGAACGGCGGTCGCCGCGGGTGAAGATTCGGGGTGCGCGGCGGTCCTCGGAGGTCTTACCAGGCCTCCGGGAACCCAAGGGCTCACCAACAACCACCACAGGACAGGAAACGGAAGCCATGAGCTCGCCTACGCAGCCCGATCTACAGGACCTGGCTAAGGTACTTCAGCAGCAGCAGGAGCAGCTGAACGCCCTGTCGGGGGCGCTCCAAAACGTATGCTCTCAACTTTCTACGCTTCAGGTACAGAACCAGGCCGCTGCGGTCCAGGGAGCCGCAGCGGCTCCCCGTTCGGGAGGGTTCCGCATGGGACTTCGGTTCCCTGAGCCGGCACGATATAATGGGGCCCCCGGAGGTTGCCGGGGGTTCCTCAATCAGTGCAACTTGGCTTTCCGGATGCAACCGGAGACCTTTGCTTCGGATCAAAGTAAAGTGGGATATATCATGGGCCTTTGTGAAGGGAAGGCCCTGGCCTGGGTGGCCTCACTTAACGAGCAACAGGACCCCATCTTGGATGACTATAGTGAATTTCAGCGCCAGTTCCGTATGGTGTTCGACCTTCCTGGGAGACCATCTTCCGTGGCATCGGAACTGCTGCGAATTCATCAGGGTGAGGGAACGGTGGCCGATTATGCCATTCGTTTCCGGACTTTAGCCACGGAGCTCCGTTGGAACCCGGAGTCCTTAATGGCTATCTTTACGGAAGGCTTACAAGAACGAATCAAGGACGAGTTGGCCGGGCGAGAGGTCCCAGGCCAACTGGATGCTCTGATTTCGCTCTGTATCCGCGTAGATACCCGGTTCCAGGAGCGAGCAAGAGCCCGGGCGGAATGGCAGAAGTGGGCACGGGGAACGTCCCGGACTACTAAGGGGCCGTCTCCTCGCCGTGGGAACCGGGACTCCAAGGAGAATGGGGAGGAGCCGATGGTGATGGGCCGTCAACGACTGGCCTCGTCCAACAGGAAAGAACGCTTGTGGGACGGACTGTGCCTCTATTGTGATGAGGCCGGACATTTTATTCGAGCCTGCCCCTCCCGGGCGGGAAACGTCTCCCCCAAGGCACCTTGAGGGGCGGGGTCTTGGGGCATGCCGCTCCCCTACCAGATTCCTTGATCACACTGCCAGTAATTCTACGGTGGCACGAGACCGCTATCCAGACCCGGGCCCTGGTGGACTCTGGATCGGGGGACAACTTCATCGGGTATGAACTGCTACAACAGATGGGCTGGCCCACGCTCCCGCGGCGTCCAGCGTTGCAAATCACCTCCATCCAGGGAACTACATTACCGCAGCCGGTCACGGAGATCACCTCCTTTTTAACCTTGCAGGTGGGGGAGGATCACCGGGAGGAAATCCAATTCCTCGTACTATCCCGGACCATTCATCCAGTAGTTCTGGGATTGCCCTGGCTACGGAGTCATAGCCCTGTTATTGACTGGACCAAAGGAGGTATCCAAGCTTGGGGTAGTTCCTGCCGAGAGAACTGTTGTAAGGGCCGGACCGACAGCTGCCCCGCATTTACTAGTATGCCCGGGGGGGGCGCGGATGGAGTTGGGCTCCCTGCCCATGGACTATAGGGACTTTGCAGATGTGTTTTGTCCAGTGGAGGCGGAAGTTCTACCGCCTCATCGGTCGTTTGACTGCGCCATTAACTTGATGGCAGATACCATGCCACCGCGGGGCCGACTGTATACTCTGTCCCAAGGGGAGTCCAAGGCTATGCAGGAGTATATCCGGGAGAATCTGCGAAGAGGCTTCATCCGGCCCTCTACGTCCCCGGCCGGGGCCGGGTTCTTTTTTGTTACTAAAAAGGATGGCTCCTTGAGGCCCTGTATCGACTATCGGGGGTTAAATGCCATCACGGTAAAGGATCGCTTTCCTCTACCGCTCATTCCCGAACTCTTTGACAGGCTGCAAGGAGCCCAGATGTTTACCAAGTTGGACTTACGGGGGGCCTACAACTTAGTGCGGATCCGGCGAGGGGACGAATGGAAGACGGCCTTTAACACCCACGAGGGACATTTCGAGTATCGGGTGATGCCATTTGGCCTATGTAATGCCCCTGCGGTGTTTCAGCGACTTATTAATTATGTGCTCGAGGATTTACTGAACTCCACGGTAATTGTGTATCTGGACGACATCTTGGTGTTTTCCCAAAACCCCGCGGAACATGTGGGTCATGTTCGCGCAGTGCTGCAGCGGCTACGACAATACCGCCTGTTTGCTAAACTCAGCAAGTGCGCTTTTCATCAGAAGTCGTTACCATTTTTGGGACACATTCTGTTACCCGGGGGGCTACAGATGGAACCGGACAAACTCCGGGCAATTCGAGAATGGCCACAACCGCTGGGATTGAAAGCACTGCAACGTTTTTTAGGATTCGCGAACTACTATCGTCAGTTTATTCCCCAGTATTCTCAACTGACGGCGCCGTTGACAGCGCTCACTAGAAAGAACGCGAGGGTCCGGGACTGGCCGCCCGAGGCGCAGGTGGCCTTTCGCCAGGTAAAGGAGGCATTCAACTCAGCGTCCATTTTACTAGCCCCGGATCCAGACAAACCCTTTATTATGGAAGTGGATGCGTCTGCGTTGGGAGCCGGGGCGGTCCTCTCGCAGGTGAATTCTAAGGGCCGGCGCCAGCCGTGCTCTTTCTTCTCTCGTAGATTCTCCCTGGCGGAATGTAATTACACAGTAGGGGACAGGGAGCTCTTAGCTTTAAAATTAGCCTTGCAGGAATGGAGACATCTGCTGGAGGGAGCGGAACATCGATTCACGGTAATCACGGACCACAAGAATCTACTGTATCTACAAGAGGCTCAACGGCTCAATCCCCGACAAGCCCGGTGGTCATTGTTTTTTGCCAGATTTCATTTTCAATTAGTTTTCCGGGCGGCTGCTCAAAATACCCCTGTGGACTCCCTCTCCAGAGCATTTGAGGTTCCAGAGGAGACTAAGGAGACCCATGCCATGTTGGATCCGGCATGCCTCAGCGCGGCCGTGGGGGAGGTGGCTCCTACTAGAGAACTAGTGCCGGCCGCTGAACGAGCGAAGGTAATGCAATGGGGGCATTCGTCCAGATGGGCGGGACATTTTGGGTATCAGAAGACTCTGAGGCTCATTGCCAGGCAGTATCAATGGCCTCAGATGAGGCGGGACATTCTTCAATTTGTCACCACCTGCCCTGTGTGCGCCCGGATCAAACCGGTGATCGGGACCCCCATGGGGAAGCTACAACCACTGCCCGTACCGACGGGGCCCTGGACGGAGCTTTCCATGGATTTTATCACCGACCTCCCCAGTTCTCGGGGACATACGGTGATTTGGGTGGTAATTGACCGTTTTTCCCGAATGGCCCATTTCGTTCCCTTGCCAGGACTTCCTTCGGCGGTCGCATTAGCTCAACTCTTCATTCAACACATTTTTCGACTTCACGGGCTGCCTCTGCGGATTATTAGTGACCGAGGCCCCCAATTCACCTCGCGTTTCTGGAGGGCCTTGTGTACTGCATTGGGGGTGAAGACCCATTTCTCATCAGCATACCATCCCCAAACCAATGGCATGGTCGAGAGGACGAACCAAACGTTAAAAGGGTTCTTACGAGCATTCGTCAACAAACGCCAAGATAACTGGGTCGCCCTACTCCCTTGGGCCGAGTTTGCATATAATCACAGTGTCCACTCGGCCCCGGGAGACTCTCCATTCTTCTTGGTGTATGGACGACATCCTCGACTTCCAGCACCTTTCCCGTCTGGATCTCCGACTCCCAGGGTTAATGAAACTCTGGCAGATCTGCAAAGAGTCTGGGAAACGGCCCGAGAACAACTGCAGAAGGCAGCCACCAAATACAAGACCTTTGCAGATCGGCATCGGAAAACCGCTCCCGTCTTGCAACCAGGGCAGAAGGTATGGTTAAGCGCGAAATACCTCCGGCTTCGGGTGCCCTCCCGTAGATTGGGACCTCGGTACATTGGACCCTTTGCAATCCAATCCCAAATTGGAGCGGTGACATATCGATTGCGGCTACCGAGTACTCTGCGGGTGCATAACGCTTTCCATATTTCCTTATTGAAGAGTTTTCGAGGGTCTCGATGGCATCCTCAACGGCAGGAAACCGAAGATCTAGACGCAGATCCCGATCCAGAGTTTGAAGTGGATGAGGTCCTGGATGCAAAAAGACAGCGAGGAAAGCTATATTACTTATTGTCCTGGAAAAATTTTGGCCCTGAAGACAACTCCTGGGAACCCGCTGCGAATGTGCATGCTCCAGAATTGGTCAAAGCCTTCCACGCCCGGTATCCTTCCAAACCCGGGCCAAGGGAGAAGGGGGCATCCGGGGAGGATACTGTCCCGTCCCGGGCTCTTACCTGGCGGCCCGCAGTAGGGGGCGAGGACCAACGGAGGCCGCGGGATCCGGGGCGGCGGGGACGAGCCGCCGACGGGGCCGGCGCTGCCGCGGGCCGCTCCAAGGCCGGCGATCCGCTGGGGCAAGCGCCGGCCTCGGAGAAGGAGATTCGCCGGCCAAGATGGCGGCGCCGGCGTCGTCGTCCTCCTCGCTGGAGCGGACCCGCGAGCCAGCCCCGCCTACTCGCGCTGGATTGGCGCATCAATAAGGAGACCCCGCCCGCCGAGCAGGCTGGCCAATCCAGGCCTCCTGTGCCTGCCTGGGCCAGGGGGATTGGCTCCAGCTGCTGGCAGGGGAAGGACGGGCGGGGGATTTAAACCACGAAACGGAAGGAGTTCAGTGCTTCCGTTTCGTTTGTCAGAAGCCCACACAGTGGATCGGAGACTGTGTCCTCTTCAGCTAGCCGTCCTTGCTAGTCACCTTCAGAGGCTGTGTCTTCTTCAGCTAGCCGTCCTTGCTAGCCACCTTCAGAGGCTGTGTCTTCTTCAGCTAGCCGTCCTTGCTAGCCACCTTCAGAGGCTGTGTCTTCTTCAGCTAGCCGTCCTTGCTAGCCACCTTCAAGACTGTGTCTTCTTCAGCTAGCCGTCCTTGCTAGCCACCTTCAGAGACTGTGTCCTCTTCAGCTAGCCGTCCTTGCTACCCACCTTCAAGACTGTGTCTTCTTCAGCTAGCCGTCCTTGCTAGCCACCTTCAGAGACTGTGTCCTCTTCAGCTAGCCGTCCTTGCTAGCCACCTTCAAGACTGTGTCTTCTTCAGCTAGCCGTCCTTGCTAGCCACCTTCAGAGACTGTGTCCTCTTCAGCTAGCCGTCCTTGCTAGCCACCTTCACAGACTGTGTCTTCTTCAGCTAGCCGTCCTTGCTAGCCACCTTTAGAGACCGTGTCTTCTTCAGCTAGCCGTCCTTGCTAGCCACCTTCAACGACTGTGTCCTCTTCAGCTAGCCGTCCTTGCTAGCCACCTTCAGAGACTGTGTCCTCTTCAGCTAGCCGTCCTTGCTAGCCACCTTCAGAAACTGTGTCTTCTTCAGCTAGCTGCCCTTGCTAGCCGCCCTGTAGAGACTGAGTTGCTGACTACCAGCCAGGCCGACCGTCACCCCGCGGTTCCAGCAGTCCTGCTGACCGCCTGCAGCTGAGGGCTCAACCCTCGGTGAACGGCGGTCACTGCGGGTGAAGATTCGGGGTGCGCGGCGGTCCTTGGAGGTCTTACCAGGCCTCCGGGAACCCAAGGGCTCACCAACAACCACCACAGAACATAACCATGCTGGCTATTGTTTGCTCTTCTTTCCATGTTTGTAAATATGTGGAATGCATCTTGTCTGGGATTCCAAAGCCCTCAACCATGTTGGTTTTGAGCAAGGAAACATGTAGAACAGAGAGTAAAGTATAGTCTCACCACTGCCTATGCACACCTGATGGTTGTTACCAGATGGGTAGCTAGTGCGAGACAACACACCTTTACTCTGAGGAACCAATGAAGCCTGCCAAATGGGTGTGGGACTGAAGGGTGAAGGGGGTTTATGGGACTGGTCTCCTGCTGCAAGCTGTCAGAAACAGATAGGGAAATGCTTAGAGTAGGCGAATTGTGGCCAACATCAGTATATGTGGCCACCTACCTGGAGCCAGCAGTGCAAATGTCTACAAGGATCTTTGGTAAGGGACACCTGTGATGGGAACTTGGTTCCAGCCAGCAGCATTTATTTATTTTTAAAAACTTCTAACCCACTTACAACCAAAGCAGCTATCATAAAAACATATATATTAAAACCATGGAGCTGAACTGGAGAACCAGCATACCAGGTTTCCACCAATGTTTATGTCATGGATCATGCAGCCCCATCAACCCCAGCTTTCCCTCAGACCAGATATATGGTGGCAGATTTGGTATAGGATAATGGCCATATTGTGAAACCCCAAAGGACAGATGGCTACAGAGTGCAATGGTGATGTAGGTAGGCAGTCTGCCCCATACTGTGACCCACAAAGCTATTTCTATTATCTGCTTTGTATTCTCATGTCCAGGTAACTGTAGCTATATTAGGGGATAATCACATTTTCATTCCACCTTCAAACCCTTCCCCTAATCCCCGGAGGGACCTGGCTGAGCTCATGGCTGTGGGGTATCTGAAAGTGGGGCCCTTCCCAAGCTGAGTCAAGAGGCCACAGTTTGCCCTACCAGGTCCTGGGGCAGGTTGATCCCTCAATTGATGAAGAGCTGACCCAGGAATCTGTCTGAGAGACGTGTATGCACCCTCAACATTCCCTGCATGTCTGGCCTCATGACTCAACTCAGGAATGTCCCCACTTCCAGGTGTCCTATAGCCATGCACTGTGAGAAGGGAGTGGAAAGGGAAACTGCAGTCCTGTGTGGTCCCCCCCATCGAGGATCTATGTAACAGCTTCCGTAGATCCTACACCCGTGTCAAGTGCTGTGGTGGGCAACAGTTCCACTGTTATCGCTGGAAGGTTGTTGGGCTGTATAGAGAGAGGTGTGACCAGCAGAAGAAAGGGAGTGTTGATGCCCCTGTATAAGTCGTTGGTGAGGCCCCATCTAGAGTATTGTGTTCAGTTTTGGAGGCCGTATCTTGCTAAGGATGTAAAAATAATCAAAGAGGGGCAAAGAAAAGCTACGAGAATGGTATGGGATTTGCGTAACAAGAATTATGAGGAGAGACTTGCTGACCTGAACATGTATACCCTGGAGGAAAGAAAAAACAGGGGTGATATGATACAGACGTTCAAATATTTGAAAGGTATTAATCCGCAAACGAACCTTTTCCGGAGATACGAAGGCGGTAGAATGAGAGGACATGAAATGAGATTGAAGGGGGGCAGACTCAAGAAAAATGTCAGGAAGTATTTCTTCACGGAGAGAGTGGTGGATGCTTGGAGAATTCCTTTATTAAATAAAAGGGAAAAAAACAATATTCAAGACATTACATCATGCCATTGTAAAACCAGCCCCACTACACTTTTATACAAAAAATACAAACCCGATAAAACCCGTCCCCCCCAAATCCCCCCCACACCATACATTCAAATCAACTTCAAGCGGACATGCTTCCACCAAACCCCAAAATTATGTACCCCCCCCCCCCCCCCCCCTCCACCTTTTCCCAGCGTGCCAATTCCTGGACGGCTCAGACAACGTCCCAGGAAACCTGCTCAGCCGACCTGCACTCCTGGCGCATAGACACCCCGCATCGGGCCACCCACAGGCAGTACCTGATAATAACTGATATGAGGAAGGCGGTACCTGGCTCCAGCCGCCCCGTCCCCTGCTGCCTCCCGTACACCCAGTCTGCATAGGTGTAGGACGTGAAGCTGGGGATGGCCAACAAGGCAGCCACTCTTCCACAAACTGCTCTGGAGAATGGACACTCCATAAGGAAGTGGTCCATCGTCTCCAGCTGACCAGCACACTCCCCCCTCGGGCAGTTTCGGTCCTGCATGCTTCGGTGCATATTTGCCCTAACATATAATTTACCGTGAAGGGACAGCCAGGCAATGTCCCTGTACTTGTTCGGGAGTCGTCTAGATGAAATAAAGCCCAGGCCCTGCCTCAGCACGGGCCCTGGAGCATCCCTAAGAGTCAGGGGAGATGAGAAATGCTGGGAGCGAACCCGCTCCACCCAGCTCTCCCTCTGCCCCGCCCTTATTTCCTCCCATGTAATGTCCCACAACCGGACCAGCTTTACTAAGGATTTGTAGTAGCCTACCCCCTCCGGGAAACCCTTCCGCAACCTCCCCACCTTCCCCCCTCCCCACCAAGGGCCCCAAAATCCCTCCCACCACTGCACAATACTTTGTGCCCACCCTGGGGCCTCCGGCCCTCCCCCCCGCCCAAGGTTAAACTGGATGAACAGGGAGGAGAATAGCAAGACAGGGTTTACCATCCCCACCCCCCCTTCCTCCCGTGACCGGTAAGTAATATTGCGTTTTACCGGGTTCATCCTGTTGCCCCACAAAAGTTGAAAAAACACGCTGTACAATGAAGTGAAACAGCAGTCCGGCAAAAGGCAGATGTAACTCAAGAAGAGAAACATGGGGACTATCTGGGTCTTCAACAACCGGACCCTGTCTGCCATGGACATCCGCCACCCCTTCCAACGATCCACCTTTTCCCTTGCCTCCGATATCTTTTGCTCCCAACTCTCCCGCCCGTAATCCCCCCCCCCCAAAATACACTCCCAACACCCGCATTCTTTCAATCCCTGCAGGAAACCCGCCCCCTAGGTTAAATCGCCGTTCCTCTGGACCCACCCACAAGCTAGTACACTTACCCAGGTTTACCCGTGACCCCGATGCCTTGGAATATTCTTCAAGGGTCTCCCGCAGCATCCTCCCCTCCCTCTGGTCTGCCACCCAAACGGTGACATCGTCTGCATAAGCGATGACTCTCAATACGTTCCCTTTGCCAACCTCTACCCCTCTGAGCCCTCCCTCCCCCCCCCCTCCCAGCCTCCGCACCAGGGGATCTATAGCAAAAGCGTACAGCAGGGGGCTCAATGGGCACCCCTGCCGTACCCCTGCCGTGACCCCCACCTCCGCCCCCCTCAATCCATTCACCAGGGGAAAAAATCGCGCCCCAGCATACAACAGTTGCAGTTGTGCGATCCACTCCCCAGGGAAGCCATAGTGATCCAGGACCTTCCACAAGAACTCCCACTGCACTCGGTCGAAAGCCTTGTCCTGGTCCAAGGCCACGACCAACCTACCATCTCCCACCCGGCTATGTTCCAAGCCCTCCCTCACCCAGGCTACTGCCTCCAGCACCCCCCTTCCTGGGACCCCACACCTCTGCGGGACTGCTAGCACTTCACCGGAGACCTTCCTCATGCGAGCATGAAGCATGTGGGCGAAGATCTTCCGGTCGCTGTTCAATAGTGCTATTGGTCGCCAGTTCACCACGTCTTGAGGATCTTTGCCTTTGCTAAGGAGGACCAATGCTGATCCTCCCATAGACTCCGGCAAGGATCCTCCTGTTCGCGCCTCCTCCCAGAGTTCCAGCAAGAGCGGCGCCAGCTGGTCCCTGAACCGTTGGTAAAACTCCGCCGGAAGTCCATCCGGCCTCGGCGCTGTTCTGCGCCGCAAGGCCCCAATGGCCTCCTCCACCTCACCCAGCGTCCACGGCTGCGTTAAGACCTGAAGATGGGGCCCCCAGTTACCCACCCCCGGGGTCCCCTCAATATATCTTCCCATGGCCTCTGTCCCCAACTGTAGGTCCGAGAAAACCCGCCCAAAATGCGTCCCCACCACCCGCAAAATACCTTCCCTGGATTCTTGGAGCACCCCCCCCCTCATCCCTAAACCCCACCACCACCCTCCTCTCCCTTCGTTCCTTGCAGCAGTCATACGGGTCCGGACCCAGCAGCTTCCCGAAGTCCCGCTCGTAGACGAGGGAAGAGTAGCGGTTGTACTGTACTCTTTCAACCTCCTGCTGCAGTACCTCAATATCCTCCCTCCTCCCCCCCCCCCCCCCGGGAAATTAGATTATCCCGCCGCTTTCTCAGGGCGATCCCCAACCGGGTGGCCTCCCTTCCCTCCCGCCGTGCCTGACGGAGAAAAAACCCTCTGGTGCGGTGTTTCAGTACTTCCCACCAGTCCCTGAGGGAAGGGAAGACACCCTGAATGGACACCTGGTCTGCTAGGAATTCCAGGTACTCCTGGTGCAACACCCCCTCTTTCAACCATTTGAGATTCAATCTCCACAACCCTTTCCCTAGCTTGCTCGCCCCCCCTCCCCCCAACTCTATCATCACCATCCTGTGGTCAGAGAAATCTACTTCCACCACCCTAGGTGCCTGCCTACATGCCCCTTCCCGAACTATAAACCGGTCAATTCTGCTCCTACAGGTGCCCCGTGAAAAGGTGAAACCCTGATTCCCACCACGAAGTGCAATATGTACATCCACCAGCCCTGCTCCTTTCATAATCCCCGCTAGTCGAACCCCATCATAACGTACTTGTGGTGCCCGCCCCCCACTATCCTCTTTTCGTAAGATAGTGTTGAAGTCTCCTCCCCACACCAACTGCCTTGAAGTGTATAGGTAAGGCTTAATTTTGTTGAACAATGCAGACCTTCCCTGTTTGCTTTGCGGTCCATACACATTAATCACCCGCAAGGCCACCCCCCGCAATATTACGTCCAACACCAAACACCTACCAATACCCAGCTCCACCACCCTCTGAATCTCTACTTTATTGGTTTTAAAGAGGATGCCTATCCCCCCATACCTCTCCCCGGCCAGACCCCAGATAGAGGGTCCCCATCTCCAGGCCCTCTTTGCCCGCCGGATGTCCTCCAGCGTCTGCAACCGGGTCTCCTGGAGGAGGAAACAGTCCGCCTCCACAGCAGAGAGGCCATCAAATGCCAAGCTTCTTGCCCTCTGGGAGGCGACACTAGCCACATTAAGTGTGGCGAACACCAATAGCAGTCCCGCCATCAGTCCTCGCTACCACACCCCCCGCCTTCCTGGCTGCCTTCCCTTCTCTCCACACCATCATCCGTGGTCCCTTCCCCTCCACCCTCTTCTTCCTCCTCCGCCCAATCCCGGACCCCTAGCTTAAACATCCCTTCCCCCACCCTTGCTTTCTTCCTCCCTATCTTCTTTTTGTCTTCACCCACCTCCCTCCCTCCCTGGGGATCATCACCCGACCTGCCCCCCTCCTCTCCTCCCTCTTCCACCCCTACTACCTCCTCTTCTTCCACCCTTCCCATCAATCCCGCCTCCGACCCTTCCTCCCTCCCCTCACGGGCCTGCATTACTACATCCTTTCTTACCTTCCTTTCCTCTCCCGCCCTCCCTGCATCAGCCGTCACCTCCCCCGATCCACCCACCTCCCCCCCTACCCTTCCCCCCTCTTTGTCCCTCAAAACCCTCCCCCCCCGTTTCTCTTTCCTCTTACCCGCTGTTCCCCTCACTCCTTCTCCCCTACCTCCCAACCCGTCCTGCCGGCTACCCCCATCCTCTACCTCCTCACCAGCCAGTTCCTCAACCCCTCCCTCCTCTTCCAAACCCCTGAATCTATTCCCTACTTCTATCCCCATTCCCACCCCCCTTCCCCCCTTTCCTCTCCGCTGTTTCTTGGACACCCGCGTCCAGCCCTCATCCTCCCCTTCCTGCCGCTTCCTACCCTCCCCCAAGCCCCCCCCCTCTACCTGTCCCTGTCCTTCCCTGGACCCTTTCCCCCCCGCCCCGGGAACCTGATCATGGTCTGCTTCCCCTCCCCCCTCCCCCTGACCTGAACCATCCCTATCTATCTCCTCCTCACCCCCATTATGGGAGGCCCAAGGGCAGGCTCGAAATGCATGCCCCAGACCCCCACACAAGTTGCACCGAATAGACATACAGGACTCCGTGGGATGCTCCTTAGACCCGCACTTTCCACACTGCACAACCGGGCATGACATACTAAAATGTCTAAACGACCCGCACTTGTGACACTGCCGTGGCTGCCCCTTATAAAAGCAGAGAATCCGATCCCTGCCGATGAACGCCGAGGAGGGAATGTGCTGGGTGACATGCCCTGCCTGCCTCAGCCTAACCTGCGCACCCCAACCTCCAGCCCACAGCCTACTGGGGTCCGGGAGTTTGGACAAGGGGGTACGCAATTCTGCGTACCGTTGTAGCCAGAAAGCCAGGTCCGCCCCTGATAGAGACTCATTTCGAACCAGAAGGGTTACCTGCACCAGGTCGGGTCTGCTGATCGGTATGGCCCGGTAGTTCTTCCAGTCCCCTCTCCCCCGTACCCCTTCGTATCTCTCCCAGAAGACCTCCATGCCTCGCTGGGTTAGAAAGCTGATATCGTATTCTGGTATATTCACCGGATGAATACAGGCATAGAGGTCCTCTGGGAGGAATCCTAGACCAAGGACCAATCTCAGGACCGCATCCCTGCTTGGCATCCCCCCCTCCCCCACCCATCTCAATTGTACCACATTCCTCCTTTTGGGAACCTGGCCTCCCCCCCACCCCCCTCCCCATCCTTCCCCGCTGCCCCCTACCCCCCTAGTTCCCCTGCACCCGCCTCCTCCACCCACCACCGCCGCAAAGGACGGACCGCCCCCCCACCGTCCCCCCCCCTTCTCCAGCGCGGGGACCCCCCCGCTCCTGATGCACCATATCCTCCTTCTCTTGCCTTCCCCGTTTCTCAGCCTCCCTCCCTATCCCCTCCCCCCAACATGCCTTGTACCCCTTCAACCAGCAAACCTTGGTCCCCTGCACCCCTCACCCCCCGAGCACTCGTATCCCCTGCAGTCACAGTGTCCATCAGTTCAATGCCTCCTGCAACAGAAACCCTGCCTGTCTCCCCATCGATTTGGTCCGTAGGAACTTTGAGAGCAGGTTCCCCTATATAACTGATCCCCTCCCAGTGCCCCTGCCCCCCTCCCCCTCCCGTCGAATCAACCCCTCCCCCCAGAGCCAACCACCCCGCTGCCTGGCCGGAATCAGAATCCCTAGTACCACCAGTTAAGTTTACTTCTGGTGCGCATGGCAAGGCAAGCACCCCTCCCTCCCGCCCAAAACCTGCTCTCTGGACCGGGTCCCTTTTTCCTCCAACGTTCTGCTCCGTCGGATCCTCCAGCCCCGCTGTTTCGCCAAGCGGATGAGGCTTCCCACACTCCAGAAGTGCCTGCCCTCTCACACATGGGGAATCTTCTGGCACTGCAGCTATTTCCTCTGTCAGCCTTTGTAACTGTTCTGCAGTCTTTCCTGCTCCCACAGCCCGATTGGCTAGAGCCTCTGCTGCCAGGCCGGTTTGTTGCAAACACTCCTGATCCTCCTGTGCCTTCTTCATCGAGAACCCCTCCTTTTCACCTGCTGTTTGTCCAGCTGCAGCACTCTCTGTCACCAGGCTTTCCTCTGCTAAAACCTCACCATTCTCAGTCTTTGGCAGTGCTGCAGCCTGCCTGGCCGTGACCTCCAGCCCCTCAGTGCTGTGTGGGTGGGGCCTCCCCAGCTGCAATGGAGTCAGTGTTTGTTTGCTGCCAGTGTTGCCAGGTGGGCGGTTTTACCGCCCAATTGGGCGGTTTTCCGCGACCCGCCGCGGGAAATTTTTGCCCGCGGCGGGTTGCGGTTTTTTGGGCTGGTTTTTGTGCTTCGGGCGGTTTTTTCGGCCGCGGGGGGGCGGGGTTAGTGACGTTTTTGGGTGGGGTTAATGACGTTTTGGGCGGGGTTAGTGACGTGGGAGGCGGGGCCGATGACGTGGGAGGCGGGGCCGATGACGTAAGAGGCGGGGCCGATGACGGGGAGGCGGGGCCGGTGACGTGGGAGGCGGGGCCGGTGACGGCGGGGGCGGGGTTTATGACGGCGGGGGCGGGGGTGATGACGCGGGGGGGGGGGTGTCAGAGGCGGGGTTTGTGTTTGGGCGGTTTTTGGGCTGTTTTTTGGGCTCCAGTGGGCTGGAAAAAAATTTTCCACCTGGCAACCCTGTTTGCTGCTCTCAACTCCTGCTGCAGGCAATGGGCACAAAACCTGTGGCTGCAACTGCCTCTGCTGACCTCTTGCTTCTTGCTCAAGTAAGTTTTTCAGTTCTGCTTCCACCATCACTGGTGTAGAAAAGAGTCTCTCTCCTGAACTTCCAGCCCCTGTTTCTACAAGATGAAAAGTCTGGGTTTTAAAACGTTTTTCCTGTTCAGTTTTTCCAACCTCAGGTTCCCTTAACGAGGATGCCTCTCCAGCCCTGCTTGCTCCAGAAGCTGCCAGAAGGGACCCAGACTGACTAGCAAGGTACTGCATATACTGTAATGTCTTTTGGGTACTGGGCCCAGGAAGCTCCTCTGGCCCCTGGGTGTTCTGGGGTCCAAGGTCTGAGCTCCTACTCTCCTTCTCTGTTTGCTGTTGTGACTGTTTGAAGGTTGTCAGGGCCTTTCCCCCCAAGGCCATTCTTTCTCTGTTGATGTAAACTTCTCTCAGAGGGTTCCCAGGGCCCTTTTTCAATGCCCCCAGCAAATGTTCTTTCTTTTGAAGAAGCTTGAGTAAACGGGTTACCTCCTTTGTATAAGTCTTGCGGTGCTCCACTGGGGCTAGTTTGCACAGGGCTTTTGCCATTTTAACCCGTTTCCCCAACTCTACCACCTCTTTTTCTGTGCTTTTTATTTTTCTCACCATTTGAATCAGGCCACTGGTCGGGTCCTCTGGATCCTGACTATAGTCTGTGAAATCTTCCTCCTCTGAGGAGTCACTGTCCTCCTCCTCTGACACCGGTAGGGCCTCCCGGCAGATCTCCATTACCTCTGCTCTCTCCTCTCTCTCCTCCGATCTGCTGTTCTCTGGGGCCTCCCCCAGCTCTCTCCCCACCTCACCTGCTAGATGGCGTGCCACTGTGAGGGGGGTACCAGTCTGGGTTCCTCCCGTGGAAGCCTGCACTCTTCGATCCACAGGGCTCCTTTCCCTCCTCTCTGGAGCCCTGCCAGAGAGGGAACTACTTCTCCTGGCCTTCTGGTCCCTGGCCCCAGGAGACCCCCTGGCCTGGGGCTTTCCTGAGGACCGCTCCCCCGGGACCTTCCTCATTTCTGGGGAAGGAGCTAGGCCTCACTCCCTTCCCCCTGGAAGCCTGCAGAGCCTCTGGCAGCACTTCCTCCTCCTTCCAAGTCTCAACAGCAACTAACTTGGAATGCCCTCCCGCGGGAGGTGGTGGAGAGGAAAACGATAATGGAATTCAAACATGCGTGGGATAAACATAAAGGAATCCTGTTCAGAAGGAAAGGATCCTCAGGAGCTTAACCGAGATTGGATAGCAGAGCCGGTAGTGGGAGGCGGGGCTGGAGGTTGGGAGGCGGGGATAGTGCGGGGCAGACTTATACGGTCTGTGCCAGAGCCAGTGGTGGGAGGCGGGACTGGAGGTTGGGAGGCAGGGATAGCGCTGGGCAGACTTATACGGTCTGTGCCAGAGCCGGTGGTGGGAGGCAGGGATAGTGCTGGGCAGACTTATAGGGTCTGTGCCAGAGCCGGTGGTTGGGAGGCGGGGCTAGTGCTGGGCAGACTTATACGGTCTGTGCCCTGAAGAGCACAGGTACAAATCAAAGTAGGGTATACACAAAAGTAGCACACATGAGTTGTCTTGTTGGGCAGACTGGATGGACCGTGCAGATCTTTTTCTGCCGTCATCTACTATGTTACTATGGCTGTTGCAGGCCCTATCACATGTGCCAACACCTAATTTTTGCCTACTAGAGCACATGATGGTTTGGGGTACAGCTTGGGATCCTGGGGGGGGGGGTCAGGTTGGAGTCTCATGGGGCCTTCTTCTGCTGCAGGGCCTATTAGATCCCTGTCCATTAGCGCAGCCCTCTGGTAGAGCACTTGACATTCAAGGAGAGCTGCTCTGATTGTGGACACTGAGGGCTCTTTGGACATTTCTTCCCCCATCTGTCACCCTTGCCCTCCCTAGTTGTGCAGTCTCCCTTTCCCAGGGCTTGGTTAGTAGTTTTTAAACCACAGCATCTTTCAGCCTTGGTTTTCTGGAAATGTACACATTTTTTTTACAAAGTGGAGACATAGACCTTTTTATGTCAAAAAACATAAACATTTTATTTGCAAAAATAAAGAATTATCAACAATATGCACTGGTGCTGGCCTATTGGCCTCATTGAGACTGCCACTGCTGCTCACAGAGCATCCTGAACTCTGCCAAAACCTAGCCCTGTATGGGTCTTTGGGCCACCAGCTCCTGCTGGAAGTATCTGTGCATGGCAAAGACTTGCAGCAGGAGCTAAACTAGGGTGTCTCTTTGTGGGGGGGCTCCCCAGCAGGAGTGGCAGTCATTTCAGGAAAGCCCTCAGATGCTGTACCGTCCAGCACAGCTGCCGAGGGGGTTGTTCCAGAGCCCCTTCTTCCCCCTCCAGTGGGGCCATGTCCATCCAAGTGTCCTCCCCCTCCTTGGCCTTCAGATGTTGTGGGGTGAGTGGTACCTTCTAATGCTCTCTCAGGGGCAGATTGGTCCTGGGTGAGCTGGTCCTGAGCAGGCAGATCCTGGGCAGCCTGATCCTAGGTGGGAATCTCCTGGGTGGGCAGGTTGGACCTGAGTGGCCTAGTCGGCAGCTGGAGTGTGTCCTGTGTGTTTAAAAGGCTTACAATTGAGATTAACACATCCTTTATGGCTTGTATAGTGGAACAGCTGGCTATCGAGAGGCAGGGACAGGGACAACTAGGAGAAGTTGTTGTTACCTGGGGGACATGTCATAGGTGTGGCCCCAATAAGATGACATAGCAAGGAACCCTGGAGGCAATATCAGAGCTGTTTGTCCCCTGAGAGGGTTGTCTGGCTATGGACACGCAGGATGGGTTCTGGCCCTGCTGAAGGACCCTGGGTGAGCAGGCAATGGCTTGGAGGCAATATAGCACTGCGCTGTTGCAAAGATGAGGCCATTGTTACCATTTTTGTCAGGGATGTGGGTGGGTGTGCGTCCCCATGCCTATTTGTCCTACAGCTGGGTGGGAGATGACAGGGGACCCTGTTGGATCTGTCCATCTTTCTGGCCACCTCTGTTGGGACTGCAAGAAGAAAGGCAGTTTACAGATGTCAAGGTGGGAAAACTAGGTTTGTGAGCATCTATCTGTGGGGTACTTATGCTAGCTTGTTTAGGGACCTCGTTGATGGTAAGGGCTGTACATCACCCTATGACTCGTGCCCGTATTTTGAGGGTGCCTGGATGGGGAGGGGAAGTGTACACATAGGTAGGAGTTCCCATAAGGGGGGTTGGGGGGCCCACTATAAAGTGGAGATTTCAGGACCCCAGCTTGGGCCTTGAGTGATATTTCACAGGGCAGCATACCGAACTTTAGAGTTGACAGTGGTATATCCAATGAGTGTGGGTGGGAGCAAGACAGACCATCCATTTGGGGGGGGGGGGGGGGGGCAACTGGTGTGATGGCCCTCTGTGGTCAGTGTATTGTCCTCCTTGAACATTCTTTTGTCAGATATATGTTTGACTTAGGAGTTAGGGTTCTGTGCACTAAATGCAGGGACTGTGGGTTTGATTCCCACTGTGGGTGTTTGGGGTTACTGTTTTAGTTCCCCTGCTATAGTGGCTGCAATATGCTAGGCAGATGTGTGTGACATGCTGGGCACTTTTGTATTGGATGCTGGAAGGTGCTATCCAAAGATCTTCCCCTGTAGCTTTCCATGTCATCTCATAGGTTGGGGGGTTGGCTGCAACACATTCTAGTAGATATGAAAGTTGTGGGCACACTGTAATGAGGGTAGCTGCATACTCAGGCCTTGATTGGGGACAGAGCTGTTATAGGGGTACTATGTCTGTGGTACTTATGTCAGGCCTTGAGGCGCACCCTCACGCGCCAAATTAGGGAATTAGGGCAGGGTCTTCTTGGCGAATGCGCCTGTACCGGTGCTGGAGTAACTCAAGGTCCCGATAGATGCTGAGCGTCTGTAAACACAAGTTGGTGGAGACAGGGTTCAGGTGATGGGCTTTCTTGGCATCACATACATTATTATTTTTTATGACATGTGCAATGCTGATCACATGGCCTGTAACAGATGGCTAGAGCCAGATTTGGGGGGGGGGGGGAGGAGGGCTGAGGGGGTGGGTATGCAGAGGTGACTATGGGAAATTAAATAAAAGTGGGAGGACGACCAAGGATTCCAGACTGAAAGGATATATAATAATAAAGATGTTTATTGAGGTATAAAGACTCGACACAACGTCGTGTTTCGGCCGTTAGGCCTGCATCAGGAGTCTATAATCAAATTTTGAATACATAAATTATAAAAACAATATAAAAGTAGACAACATATATATACGTTTAAATATTTAAAATTAATTTTATAATTTTAAATATTATATAAAAAAGTATGTATAATAACAAATTAGATGCATTTAAGAATGAATATGAATTTAAACGGATGATTAAATTTTTAAGAAAATAAAACATTTAAATTCATCAAAAAATAAAATAAAACCTTCCATATTTAAAAATATGTAAAGACAAAAAATGGTGTGCTTGTATAAAAATGATGTACATATAAATAAATAACAATATGTAAATGAATTCTCATGTCTACACAAAGTAAGAAAGCAGTGTGGATTTGATACATTAAACATGGATAACCAAATGCACTCAAAGGTGAATTTATACACATTAAAAATTAAATGAATCCTCTCATATATTAAAAAAAGTGGGGTCAAACAATTTGCACATGAATAAATACAAATATGTCAAAGAATTCACATGTCTAAACACATAAATGATTATAGCACATATATGCATGTGTTTGAAAAAATAAAAATTAAACGAGAGTGATCAATTAATGGCAGATTCAGAAAATTGACGAAAGAAATTAATAAATGGCAGACTCAAAAAATTGATAATGAGTGTGGTAACACTGACCTTAATGCCGAATGCTTTTGAGAACTATTTGATGAAGGCAAATCCTCAACAAAGGGAGGTCTGGTTAAGAGGTGAAACAATAATAAAAAAAAGTGAGTGAAGCAGCAAGATGAGTGAACATGAATTCTAGCTATATGTTGATTGTTAGAAAAATGATAAAAAAATGACCATATAGCCAGTGAATGTAATGCACATATATATCTCTCTCATCATCAAAGGGCTGGAAATAGTGATAAACTGGAGCCCTGGTTGGGAAAATATGTTGAAAAACATATTGCAAAGTGCCCAAATGAAATATTAAAACATGCACAAAATATGCACTTATATAAAATAAACAATTGGATAAAGGGCTGAGCACAAGAGCAATCTGTGCAGAACAGATCCACAAACTCTATATTTTAAACTGGCACGGTACAAAGTTAAGGGTGAAAATGTAAGCTGAAAACAAGAAGAAACTTATGAAAAAAACTGGAGCGATTTTTACAATGCTTAGCAGCCCTCATGAACACTATTGGCTTATTGCAGCATTCTATACAAGCGTTGTGTCAGAGGAGACAACGAAGCACGCTCACCTTCACAACGGTCTTTCTAAAGGTAAATGTTTTAAGCTTTTTCTGTATCATTTTATGTGGCCACATATTCACATCAGTTTTTACCTATTTAAGCCCATTTTCTGTAAAAATCGCTCCAGTTTTTTTCATAAGTTTCTTCTTGTTTTCAGCTTACATTTTCACCCTTAACTTTGTACCGTGCCAGTTTAAAATATAGAGTTTGTGGATCTGTTCTGCACAGATTGCTCTTGTGCTCAGCCCTTTATCCAATTGTTTATTTTATATAAGTGCATATTTTGTGCATGTTTTAATATTTCATTTGGGCACTTTGCAATATGTTTTTCAACATATTTTCCCAACCAGGGCTCCAGTTTATCACTATTTCCAGCCCTTTGATGATGAGAGAGATATATATGTGCATTACATTCACTGGCTATATGGTCATTTTTTTATCATTTTTCTAACAATCAACATATAGCTAGAATTCATGTTCACTCATCTTGCTGCTTCACTCACTTTTTTTTATTATTGTTTCACCTCTTAACCAGACCTCCCTTTGTTGAGGATTTGCCTTCATCAAATAGTTCTCAAAAGCATTCGGCATTAAGGTCAGTGTTACCACACTCATTATCAATTTTTTGAGTCTGCCATTTATTAATTTCTTTCGTCAATTTTCTGAATCTGCCATTAATTGATCACTCTCGTTTAATTTTTATTTTTTCAAACACATGCATATATGTGCTATAATCATTTATGTGTTTAGACATGTGAATTCTTTGACATATTTGTATTTATTCATGTGCAAATTGTTTGACCCCCCTTTTTTTAATATATGAGAGGATTCATTTAATTTTTAATGTGTATAAATTCACCTTTGAGTGCATTTGGTTATCCATGTTTAATGTATCAAATCCACACTGCTTTCTTACTTTGTGTAGACATGAGAATTCATTTACATATTGTTATTTATTTATATGTACATCATTTTTATACAAGCACACCATTTTTTGTCTTTACATATTTTTAAATATGGAAGGTTTTATTTTATTTTTGATGAATTTAAATGTTTTATTTTCTTAAAAATTTAATCATCCGTTTAAATTCATATTCATTCTTAAATGCATCTAATTTGTTATTATACATACTTTTTTATATAATATTTAAAATTATAAAATTAATTTTAAATATTTAAACGTATATATATGTTGTCTACTTTTATATTGTTTTTATAATTTATGTATTCAAAATTTGATTATAGACTCCTGATGCAGGCCTAACGGCCGAAACACGACGTTGTGTCGAGTCTTTATACCTCAATAAACATCTTTATTATTATATATCCTTTCAGTCTTTGGAATCCTTGGTCGTCCTCCCACTTTTATTTCATTTCTTGTTGTTGCCTGTGGGGCGTCTAGAGTTCTCCGCCTTCTGGCGGATATTTTTTCTCTGAGGTGACTATGGGGACAGAGGATGATATGATGGCATTTCTGTGGAGCATGTGCACTGTTGCTGGGAGATGGGGATGGGCAGTAGGGTAAAGCAGGTGTGCTTTTGGGTGGCTCAATGTACTTTAGTGAGCTGCTGCCAAAGTTCCCATTAGTATGTAGGCCTGGGGCAGGATGCTGGGGGGAGGGGGTCAAGATGTGCAGCCCCTCATTTTAGCATTGAATGGTTAGTGGAGAGGGATCCATAATTACTTGTTATTGGATCTTCTGTACATTCTGATTTCAGCAATGTTTTGCTATTCTTTCTTATGAAAGATCAATAACATGTATTGCAACAACAAAGGTACCTCACTGTATGTGACCCTATGTACTGTGCTTGCACGAGTGTTGCTGTCATCCTGGGGGACACTGCTTCATAGTCACCTTGCCAGAGTGCCTCTAATGGATCTCTAAGCCCCACGTTGTGTCTGTGGGAGGGGGGGAAGGGAAGCAGGGGGTGGCGGTGCTTAAAAATTTCTCAGGCACGGGAGGACCAGGAGCACTGTCTCTGACACACTGAAATTAGGCTCCCTCTGAAGATAAATGACTGTCCACACTGAGGAATGTTATGTGCAAGAGGTATATATGCTTGTTTTGTAAATGGAGGGAACATGCTGCTGTTGCTACAAATGTTATCTCGATGGCGGACCAGTACCACCATTGCACATTTTGCATAGTGTATTTTCAATTGTCAGAAATACTTATCTCCGAAAGTCTATGGCATTTGCAGTGCATCCTCCTTCTAAACATTTTTTTGTGTATTTTTGAATTTCGGAAAATGTTTAGTTCTTACTTCCATCTGATAAATGTTTATTTCACCATTTGAACACCATATTGAAAATGCCCCTCATTATGTCATAGTCAAAGTATTTAGTCACATAAGCTCATCTTCTACTCATAGACATGACAGGTTCAATTAGGATGATGAAATAACATGCTCTGTGAAAGCACAGAGGACATTTCCAACGAACAGTTACAATGCCTGGCTTCTGGTTGTGTTGTATAGTTATATAAGTCCATGCAGATTAAAGTAATGTGCCACTAGGGGTCAGGCGATGCCATTTTTCAAGATGGTGTAATAGTAAGTGGAGATTGCTCCTGCTCATTACTGGAGGCAATATTTGGGGGTAAACATGGGGGGGGGGGGGGTACTAAGGGGGGAAGATCTGTAATAGGGCTATGTACAGCTTCTCCTAGGGGAACTGGGCTTAATGGGAAGGTCTATATATTTTACTTGCCTGCTGCACTATTTTTGATGGGCAGGGATCGAGGGAGCAGGTAGTTGGTCGAAGGTCTCTTAAGATTTTGTCAAGGCTCTCCTCTGTGATTGGGTTAAAAGTGTTCCATCCGTCTCTATCAGGAGGGGGCGAGTTTGTGCACCCCTGGTTGACTGGTTGGGGACTGGGTGAGATTGCCAGTGAATCCTGGCAGAGACTTTTAATTTTGTTAGCAAAGTATACAGCAAAATCATTGCAATTCGGTTTAGACTGGGCAGGCTGGTTCTGTTGTGGGGGCTGCAGTAGGCTGTTTACTGGACAACTGCTTGATTGAATTGGCAGCCTGTGCAATGCATCGTGAGAAATACTGTTTTTTGGTTGCTGTTAATGCTTGGAGATACTTTGTCATGCGCTTCCTACAGTTTAGTCTGTCTTCATCCAGGCGAGATTTGCGCCATCTCCTTTCCAGTTTTCATCCTTCGCGTTTAAGGATCCGAAGTTCTGGAGAAAACCAAGGTGAGCGTTTGTGAGTGGGGCATAAGGCCTTTTTTAGTGGTGCTGTTTTCTCTAAGGTCTTGGCTAAGTGTGTATTCCAGATGTCAACTTGTTCTGACACTGTTGTTGTCTTTTCATCCACATGTGGATAGTCCAAGGCCTCTAGGAAATTCTCAGCGGTCAGCATTTTTTTGTCTCTGATCTCCTTCCAAACTCTGGGAGGTGCCATTTGTTTTAGTTGGCCACTTATGGAGAATTTAATTAGAAAATGGTCTGACCATGATAGGGGTGTTATTTTAATACTGTTATCTCAGAATTCTGGGATATCCACCCCTTTTTAGAATACCAAGTCTAGTATGTGACCCTTTTCGTGGGTTGGAGAATTGATCACCTGTGTATATCCTAGTACTGTCATCGTGTCCAAGAAGGCAGCTGTGGTGGCATCTGGGGTTTTGATGTGTAGATTGAAGTCTCCCATGATCACCAGCCTAGGGTAATTCAGGGTCACTTGAGTAATCAGGTCTAGGAGTTCTTGCACAGATAATGTGTTGTTACGAGGTGCTCTGTAAACCATGAGCAGCCAGATTGGTTTCTCTTCTTCAAGTTGTATTGAAAGAGTTTCAGATTCGATCATGTAGCTGGGGGATGGATATTCTGCACAGTTTTTGTTATAGTAAAGCTCAATGCTTCAGTATTCGTATTCAGCTGAAAAATATTTTTCATTATTTGTATTCAGATGAATAGTAAAATATGCTATTCAGTACAGCTGTACTTTAAAGATAATGCAGAAGGAAAAATCCAAAGATATGCAAGTTGGGTTGCTTGGAAATTTTTGAAATAGCATTTTTTTCCACAAAGAATTGATTTTCTGTAACTTATGGAACAAACAAAAGTCACAAAAAATTGTGCAAACATTCCCCAAATTTAGCCCTTCAATGAGTAAACAGACTTGGTTCCTTTGTCCTACAATTATCATTCTATACTTTGGGATTGAGTCACTAGAACAATTTTTTTCCACAGAGACAGAGAATGAAAGAAGAGCTTCAGAGAATTGGGCTCTTTGAACATCCAAAAGGTTCATATCTTCCAATGCAGGTCAGTGAATAGTACGGCATTACCATTCTGTTCAACCAAAATACCATCTTATGAGCTTCCAAACACTGGACTGCATGCTGAAGCTCTGATGCTTTGCAATGTGACAACCTCTATATCCTTGCAAATTACCAATTCAGAGTCTGAGGGTCAGAAGCGTGATTTGTCCTCTGCCACCTTTAATAAAGGGTTTGGGTTTTTTTTTTTTTTTACTTTTTTGATGGTACTGAAAATGACAGGCCAATGCTCAAAGTTTGTCTTTCATTGCACCTTCATAAGTATAATCCCTTCTATTGAAAGTAAAGGTGAATGCACAATACAATGTCTCCTCTTATACTGCTGCCCTCAGCCTCTGCCAGCTCCTGGGCCATGTTGGTATTAGGCTGTTTCTTCTGATCTGTTTAATTGAAGATTGCTTGATTCAAGCTATGACTAAAAGAGAACACAAAGAGTTTAATAAACTGTGTAAGCTTAAAATCAGTGTATGAGGATTCATTTTCATGCGCTACCACTGAACAGAGAACAGAGTGCTAGGAATAAAGAGACTCTAATGATGCGTCTGCCTCTTTGAAGTTGCAAGGTTTATATCCGAGGCCGAAATAACAAAGAGCAAAGCTTTTGTGTGTCCATTAGTGTTCTTCAGACCATAGTTTTAAGTTTTATAACCTTTAATGGGGCATTAATAAGCATTTTGAAATTAATTCATTATGTCAGCAGATTTTGTCTGAAACTTGAATGGAGGGGAATTACTTTTACTCCCCTGTTTACTAAGCCGCATAGCAATGCCGACACAGCTGCTAGCATGGGGGGGGGGGGGGGGGAGTTATTGAACATAATTTATATTTTGGGGTTTTTTAAATCTTATAATCCACCACTACCAGACAATGATTCAAAAAGAAAAGAAAATAAATGAGTCTGCTTCCTCTCAGGATTGGAACAGTGCACTGTACAGAGGACACAAAATTTCCCAAGGTATTCTTTATAGTGTGTGTGTGTGTGTGTGTGTGCGTGCGTGCGTGCGTGCGTGCGTGTGTGTGATTCCTCAGGTTCAAAATTTTGCTCTCCCAATTCCCCCTAGCTCAGTCCTGAGTTCTCTGTCCCCTGATCAACTGTTCCCTCAGAGGCCCTCCCCATCCTAAGCCTTCCCCCCAGCCCCAACTTCCACCACAGCAGCTCAGTCCCTTATCTCAGCAGACTAGGTCAATATTTATTTATTGATTGGGATTTATGAACCGCCTTTATAAAGAGATTCACCTAAGGAGGTGTACAACAGATACAGTTTAACATAAAACTTACAATATTGTTATGGCCAAATATAAACATGAATAGAATAAATGAGGTAAACTTGAGAACAGAAATTGAAACCTAATAATAGGACTACCATGAAACAGAATCAAAAATATACACATTTAACAGCACTGAAATTCAAATAACAGATATAATATGATGTCAGCGCCAAACCGACTATGCTCAGCAGTCATAATAGGCCGCTTAAATAGCAGGCTTATCTTTGACCGCTGGTTAATTTTTTAATGTCCAAAACAAACCCTGATATTCAATTTGTTAAATCCATGGAGTCCCCCACCAAAAAATTAAACCCACCTTTCTACCACATTCTCCGAGTAGGACTTTGTACATAAGAAACTGCAATATGACTATCTTCAATCTTGGAGATTTAAAAATTTTCTATACAATAATTAGCTAGCAAAATTTCAGTTGACAATAATCCAGTTTGAGGGAAATTCAAAAATCTGAGATTTCAAGTTTGCAGGGAATTCTCTAGCTATTTCACTGTATCCTTGATCACAGAGGAACCAAAGGATTGCAGTGTTGAGACCTGAGGCTCAAGAACCTGAAGACTCTTCTCAAATTAAATACAGTTTTTTATGCACGTCTTCTAACTTAGTAGCTATTTCCTGGAAAAACTGATATAACTGAGCCATTGTCCCCTTAATCAAGGTCTCAGTTCTTGTGACCACTGCCTAACCTGATGTGAGGTGAGCTCCATGTGGTTAGCCATCCCAGCTTACCTCCAGGTCAGAAAATAATAGTGGCTTTAACAGTGAATCCACAGGAATCCACAGTCCCTTCTCCAGATAAAGGTCCATCAACTTTAGTCATCCCAGTCTCTGCATGCACAGATACTCCCATTTACTGCAGTTTATATTATAAAGAAGAAAATTACAGAGCATATCCAAAAGCATGGATTAATGAGACAAAGCCAACATGGATTTAGTGAAGGGAAATCTTGCCTCACCAATCTATTACATTTCTTTGAAGGGGTGAACAAACATGTGGATAAAGGTGAGCTGGTTGATATTGAGGGGCATAATCGAATGAAAATGTCTATCTCCATGGGCGTTTATCTCCGAGAACGGGTCCGTGAAGGGGCGGACCGAACCGTATTTTCGCAAAAAATAGACGTCCATGTTTTATTCGACAATTTGTGAGCTGTGCGTTTTTTCTTTGTCAGCGATAATGGAAAATGAAAGCGCCTAGCTAAAAACCGAATAAATCCAAGGCATTTGTTCATGGGAGGGGTCAGGATTCGTAGTGCACTGGTCCCCCTCACATGCCAGGACACCAACCTGGCACCCTAGGGGGCACTTTTACAAATAAAAAAAAAAGTTAAAGAGCTCCCAGGTGCATAGCACCCTTCCCTTGTGTGTTGAGCCCCCCAAACCCCCCTCAAAACCCACTGCCCACAAGTCTACACCATTACTATAGTCCTAAGGGGTGAAGGGGGGCACCTACTTGTGGGTACAGTGGGTTTGGGGGGGTTGGACGACTAAGCATTAAGCAGCACAATTGTAACAGGTAGGGGGGATGGGCCTGGGTCCACCTGCCTGAAGTCCACTGCACCCCCTAACAACTGCTCCAGGGACCTGCATCCTACTGCCAGGGAGGTGGGTATGACATTTGAGGGTGAAAATAAAAAGTTGTGAAACATCATTTTTTGTGGTGGGAGGGGGTTAGTGACCACTGGGGGAGTCAGGGGAGGTCATCCCCGATTCCCTCCGGTGGTAATCTGGTCATTTAGGGCACTTTTTGGGGCCTTATTCGTGAAAAAACAGGGTCCAGGAAAAGTGCCCTAAATTCTAGCTACAAACGCATACTTTTATCCATTATTGGCGAAAGGCACCCATCTCTGTTCGGGTGATAACCATGCCCCAGTCCCACCTTCACCACGCCTCTGACATGCCCCCGTCAACTTTGTACGCTTCCGTGATGGAGTGCAGTTGAAAACGTCCAAGTTTGGCTTTCGATTATACCGCGTTATTCGTTTTTGTGAGATAAACGTCCATCTCCCGATTTAGGTCAGAACTTGGGCGTTTTTCTCGTTCGATTATAAGCAGGATTGTGTATCTGGATTTTCAAAAGGCATTTGACATAGTACCTCCATTCAATGTGGAAACCTAAAAGAGTAAAACCTTTCTTCCCAAGGAAAATATTCCGCAGCCTGGTACAATCAATGGTGCTAAGCCACCTAGATTACTATGCCGGCTGCAAAGAACAAATCATTAAGAAACTCCAAACTGCCCAAAACACAGAAGCCAGACTCATATTTGGAAAAGAGAAATACAAAAGCGCCAAACCCCTAAGAGAAAAACTACACTGACTCCCACTAAAAGAACGAATTGCGTTCAAAATCTGTACCCTGGTCCATAAAATCATTCACGGTGAGGCCCTGGTATATATATCAGACCTCATAGACTTGTACAACAGAAAAAGTGGGAGGGTGACCAAGGATACCAAAAACTGGAAGATGTATGTTGGTGAAAGGAGTTTATTGAAGTACGAAGACTTCATAGACTTACCAACCAGGAACACTAAAAGGTCAGCATGCACATTCTTAAATCTCCACTACCCCAGTTGCAAAGGACTTAAATATAAATCAACATATGCATCCAGCTTCTCCTACATTAGCACGCAACTATGGAATGCACTACCAAATGTCATAAAAACAATGCATGACCTAACAATCTTTCGAAAATTTTAAAAAACAACCTGTTCAAAAAGACATACCACAATGATCCATCCTAAATACCGGACAATGAAACTCTTCCAGAACCAGACAAAACCGAACTCTCTATACCTGACTGCTTCAGTCACTCTGTCACTAATGAACGTTAACGCACTACCACCTTATTTCTCATGCCAGAAATGAACTGATTATCTAACTTACTCTATAATGTACTCTATCATTTATGAACTCTAATGCAATACCACTTTGTATTTCTCATTCCGGAAATTGCGATCGCCATTATGGCATAATGTAAGCCACATTGAGCCTGCAAAAAGGTGGGGAAATGTGGGATACAAATGCAACAAATAAATAAAATAAATAAATAAAGACTCCAGAGGAAATTTGAGAGTGATGGGATAGGAAGTAGTGTTCGACTGTGGATTAAAAACTGGTTAAAAGACAGAAAACAGAGAGTAGGGTTAACTAGTCAGTATTCTCAATGGAGAAGGTTAGATAGTGGGGTTCCCCAGTGGTCTGTGCTGGGACTGCTGCTTTTTAACATTTATAAATGATCTAGAGATGGGAGTAACTAGTGAGGCAATTAAATTTGTTGACAGAACAAAGGGCCCTGTTTATTATGCCATGCTGTAGGCGCTTTAGCATTTTTAGCATGCACTAATGCTAGAGACACCCATATATTCCTATAGGTGTCTCTAGCATTAATGCATGCTAAAAACACCAACTCACCTCAGTAAACAGGGCCCAAAGTCATTCAAAGTTGTTAAATCGCAAGAGGAATGTAAAAACTTACAAGACTGGGAGACTGAACATTCAAATGACAGATGACATTTAATGTGAGCAAGTGCAAAGTGATGCATGTGGGAAAGAGGAACCCGAACATTAGTTACATGTTGCATACTGTGAGGAATTTTGGTCTCTTCGTTTCAGAAAGATATAGCGAAATTAGAAAAGGTACGGAGAAGAGTGATGAAATTGATGAAGGAGATGGGATGACTTCCCTATGAGGAAAGGATAAAGCAGCTAGGGCTTTTCAGCTTGGAGAAAAGACGGCTGAGGGGAGACATGATAGAGGTTTAGGAAATAATGAGTGGATTGGAATGGGTAGACGTGAATCGCTTGTTTACTCTTTCCAAAAATACTAGGACTAGGGGGCACACAATGAAGCTACAAAGTAGTTCATTTAAAAGAAATTTGAGAAAATATTTCTTCACTCAATGTGTAATTAAACTCTGGAATTTGTTGCCAGAAAATGTAGTAGAAGCAGTTAGTTTAGTGGAGTTTAAAAAAAAGGTTTGGATAACTTCCTAAAAGAAAACTCCATAAGCCATTATTAAAATAGACTTGGGGAAAATCCGCTGCTTATTTCTAGGATACCTTAAAACAATTGTAACATGACCTGAGTCTATTCACTACTGGATAGACAACTAGATGATAGAGTATAGACTAACTAGTTCACATGTAACTAACTCTCAATTTGATAAGAGGGGGAGAAAAAGCCTCATCATTTCACAAAAGAAAGTGTGTGACAATCGTAGTCAACGCTCAATATCTGAGTAACTACCCTTTTGTGACTCATATAATCATGGGCAAAAAAAAACCTCCTTCAAAATGTTTTCTATAGAGCTTAATTATGCTCAATCGTTTATGTTCAATGCCAATTGTATTTTTTCAAATCGTTTATGTTCAATAGCAGTTGTATTTTTTTCAATAGTACTTTTTCAATTTTATGCCTTTTCAATTTTAAAGGCGGTGAATAATCAACCACAAAGTATGATCACTTAGCTTTGTGTTCAGTCGGTGTCAGACTCGTGAGTCCTTATACTGAATAGCATCTGGAGAAATCCTGGTCCTGATTCGGAGGTTGGGCAACCCTGAAATTTCACCTGCGATGAACGCCGTTCCCCCAGAGGTTGAGCCCCTAGGTGTGGGCGGCCGACAGGACTTCAGAAAGCAGGGGCCGAGAGGCAGAGAAGGACTGGGTTTTGGATCCGACTGGCACCCAGAGGGCAAGCAGCAAGCAGCAGGCACAGAGAGTAGTCAGGAACATGCTGGGTCAAAAGTCAGGCAGCAGGCACAGAGAGTAGTCAGGAACACGCTGGGTCAAAAGGCAGGCAAATGGGTCAAGAACACGCAATGGAGTAAGCACCCAAGAAAAAGATCTAGGTGTCATTGTAGACAATATGCTTAAATCTTCTGCCCAGTGCGCTGCAGTGGCCAAAAAAGCAAACAGGATTAGGAAGATGTTCCACTCACAGTGGAAATTAAAAGAGTAAGACCTTTCTTCCCAAGAAACGTTTTCCGTGGCCTGGTACAATCAATGGTGCTCAGTCATCTAGATTACTGCAATGCACTCTACGCTGGCTGCAAAGCGCAAATAATCAAGAAACTTCAGACAGCCCAGAATACTGCAGCTAGACTCTTATTCGGCAAAACAAAATATAAAAGTGCTAAGCCCCTACGAGAAAAAACTACACTGGCTCCCACTCAAAGAATGCATCACGTTCAAAATATCCTCCCTAGTTCAAAAAATCATTCATGGAGATGCACCAGCCTACATGTCAGACCTGATGGACTTACCACCCAGGAATGCCAGAAGATCATCCTGCACATTCCTTGATCTACACTTCCCTAACTGCAAAGGTCTAAAATACAAACTAATGCATGCATCAAACTTTAACTACCTGAGCACACAGCTATGGAACGCACTGTCGCGCAACTTAAAAGCGATCCACGAACTAACGAACTTCCGCAAACTACTGAAGACCCATCTCTTTAACAAGGCATACCTCAAAGACCAACCAATGTGAATATACACAACTCCTACACATATTAGAACTGTCTTACAATATCTGATTGTTATATTATTTTCATGTTTTATCATTATCATGTTGCCCAATATCCTTCTGTAACACTAAATGTCTATTTTTTAGCATATTCCCACTACACATGATGTATTGTAAGCCACATTGAGCCTGCAAAGAGGTGGGAAAATGTGGGATACAAATGCAATAAATAAATAAATAAAGGGATGGTAAATAAGACCAAGAATATTATAATACCTTTGTATTGCTCCATGGTGCAACCTCTCCTTGAGTATTGTGTTGAATTCTGGTCGTTGTATCTCAAAAAAGATATAGTGGAATTAGAAAAGGTTCAAAGAAGAGTGACCAAAATGATAAAGGGGCTGGAACTCTTTTCATATGAGGAAAGGCTAAAGAAGTTAGAGCTCATCAGCTTGGAAAAGAGATGGCTGAGGGGGATATGATTGAGGTTTAGAAAATCCTAACTGGTGTAGAACAGGTAAAAGTGAATCGATTTTTCACTCTTTCAAAATGTACAAAGACTATGGTACACTCATAGAAATAACATGGAAATACTTTTAAGGCAAATAGGAGGAAACATTTTTTCACTCAAAGAATAGTTAAACTGTGGAATTCACTGCCCGAGGATGTGGTAACAGCAGTTAGAGTATCTGGATTTAAAAAAAGGTTTGGACAAGTTCCTGGAGGAAAAGTCCATAGTCTGCTATTGAGAAATACATGGGGAAGCCACTGCCTGCCCTGGGATTGGTAGCATGGAATGTTAGTACTATTTGGGTTTCTGCCAGGTACTTGCGACCTGGCTTAGCCACTGTTGGAAGCAGGTTACTGGGCTAGATGGACAATTGGTCTGCCCCATACGGCTATTCTAATATACTAGTAAAAAAAGGCCCGTTTCTGGCAGAAATGAAACGGGTGCTAGCAAGGCTTTCCTGGGAGTGTGTATGTTTGAGAGAGTGACTGTGTGTGAGAGAGTGAATGTGCGAGTGTGTGTGTGTTTGAGAGAATGAGTGTGGGTGCGAGTTTGGGTGTGACAGAGAGAGTGTGTGGATGAGAATGAAGTGTGTATGTGATCCTGGTTTCTGTAGTTGAGGGGGTTTTGCCGGGAGGCTGGCTGTGCCAGGCTATTTGCCATCTGTGCCGTGAGGTCCCTGAGCTATCGTGATGGGGGCTGTCACACTTTCTATACCTCTGTATGTTGTACATAGCTTCCTGCTGTTTCCCTCTGTGTGAGACAGATGTACCTGGGTTCTGTGTAGAAATGATTCTTCAGTGTTTGTGTGAGGCTGTGTGGTAATGGGCTGTCGCTTCCTGCGTGTCTCTGTAGGTTGCCTGCCTTCACAGTTCCTCCATGCTGTCTGGCAAGCTGCGTTCCCTGTGGGCACTGTTGATGAGCGGCATGACGATTGTTTGGGAGGTATGTGCTTGGGGGGGAGGTGGTGGGTGATACGCCGAGGAGGGGGGCAGGGCCTACTCATCGCCGTGCGCGCATCGCGGTTTTGTTTGTTCCTCTCCACATCGTCGCCCATCCAGAAGGCTCGTCCAATGACGGTATTTCACCGCGCCTTCTAGGGGAGGTTCGCCCATTGACGACCTGCCTAACGCGCGGCTCAGCCAATGGCTGGAGAGGACGTGCCGTCGACGTAATCGCAAGAGGCGGAGGAATGCGAGGGCAGAGCTACAGGCAACAGGCCAAACCGGATATCTCTGGCGCCTCAAGATCCGGCTTGAGGCTTCAATGGAACGTTGGAGGTACCTTTTATATGTAGAGAGATTCTTACCTTCTCTCAATACAAATAATGTACTTCCTTACTTCTCATTTAGGAATCCTCCCCACATTTGATCTGTCTACTCTTCCTGCTGCTGTCCTGCTACGTCTCCTCAGAATCCTGGTTTCATGAAGGTCTACATCTTCTGAAACATCACACCAGACACCCTGAACTCATTTGGAGAATGCTTAGAGCTCCTGATTCTTTTCAATTTTACAAAGACTGTTAAAAAATCATTTTAATTGGAAAGTCAAACAAGCAAAAAAAAAAAGGCAATTTACTAATGGACATGAGCATAACATCTGAGGCTGGCATACAGGCTGGTAAATAATATTTAAGGATAGTGCTGGGCAAACTTCTATGGTCTGTGCTCTGAATATGGCAAGGAAAATGAAAATCAGGTATACATATGAAATATCACATACCATATGCAATGAGTTTATCTTGTTGGGCAGACTGGATGGGCCATACAGGTCTTTATCTGCCATCATCTACAATGTTACTGTGTTACTCTTATTTGATTATTACATCTGTTAATAGACCAAAAAAAAAAAAACGTTTGTCAGTCATTTTAGAATTAACCTCATCTGGTCAGAGGGATCATCCCTCTCTCAGCAAAAGAATCTGCCCAGTTGGTTTTTTTTTAAACCAAAGTGATATTGCTCAACAGAATGTTTCTTCTGCTCCTTCTGTAACCCACATGCCTGTTCCCACTCTGGTAGTTTCTCTAAGGTTTACACACTCTAACACGGACAAAAACCTTTTTGACACATTTTCAATGAATACTTCTATTTCAGGTATTTTTTACTGTATTTTCCTTCTTCTTGCTCTTCCTTTGTTCACCGCTTTCAAAACTGATTTGAACGCAGTATAGACTATTGGGATGACAGGTCCAGATCTGTAAGGAGCAAGTTGGAGTTTGGTTTTTTTTTGTCTTTATGGATGGCATCTGGTTGATCAGACTTTCTAAGTTTCTTCTTTCCTACCTTATATGGTGTTTCTTTCTCTTACCATTTTAATTATTTGCCTAGCTATGTGTCCTGGAAAGGTGGTATATTAAATCCAATACACCATAAACCATATTTCTAAGGACACAGAGTTGCACTTAAGAAGGTATCCTGTGACAGTACTTTACCAGTTTACATTTGCTCAGATTACTCGCTAAAAGCAGAAACTCTCATATCCTGCTCAGAGAAAATAGATTATGAAGTCCAGAATGTGTTCTGTTCTGACTTGGAATTATCATCCAATTTACTGATATATCTCACAACATTTAGTGTACCATCTGACAAAATCAATTCAGCTCCTGCTTCTCACCGTACTCACTGAAATAACAAGAGGTGCAGTTGAAGCTTATGAGACCTGAAACAAGTTCTATAATACAGATCCAGTTAAGCATGAAGAGCTAAGTAATTGCAGTTCATTCATTATGGAGGATGGCTTGCTTCAGTGAAAGGTACGCTCCTCCTTTTGCTGGAAGGAAAGAGTTTCTCCCTTTTCCTCTTGACATTGCTTAGGCACTGACTTTCTGGAAGAGAGATTTTCTCATTAGTTATCATTTATCAAGAAGCAGTAGGTCTGTTACTTTGCAGCCTGACCCTCTCCCCCAGTACTCTGTGATTTCTAAAAGAATGTCACATAAAGGAGCTTGCTCCATCCATTTAGCAGCTCTTTGCAGGGGAAATGAAAGACAATCCCATAAAAGTTTGAGATGTCAAAAGTTCTAAGTTCCTAAATCATGCATGCTGAACATTGTAAATGTTTTTAGTGTGCATGCTAAACAACAGGATGGTCACTAATTATTCAGAGCAGGTAAAAACCAATGCTTAATTTATCAAGTGTATTACATGCTGCATAGAAAACAAGTGGAGAAAGTGTGCAGAGCATGGGTCTTAGAATTCTTTCCAACCACTAACTGGGGGGAGGGGAGATAATATAGGAAACTATTATATGTTACTGTCAACAGATTAAGTATGGATTGTATTGTTTAACCACAGGGTGCCACTGTCCCATGACAACAGATATTGCTAGTCTTCAGTACAACTAGGAGGCAATGTTCCTTCTAAGCTCAGCAGGAGTCCACCTATAGCCCCATCAGTGATGGAGGCTGTTTCAGCATCACATCCAATAGGAGAAACAGGCAAGCTCTACAGGAGTCCAGGGAACCTGCCTGTCCATCATTATTGAAGCACTACCACCTGCTGGCAGGACTGTAGATGGAGGATTCCAACTCAGCTTAGATGGAACTTTGAAGGTAGTATACATAGAAACCATTAAGAAAGCTATACAGTTCAGCCATTAGGTTTCACAGCAAACCAGGGGCATAGCCAGAACTCACGGTGGGAGGGGGCCAGAGCCCGAGGTTGGGGGAACATTTTGAGTCCCACCCCGCTGCCCCCCCACTGCCACGCCTCGCCTCGCCCCCCCGCCTCGCCTCCCCCACCGCTTCGCCTCCTTGCTGCTTCCCCTCACAAACAAATACCTTTGCTGGCGGGGGTCCCCAACCCCCACCAGCCGAAGCCTTCTTCAGCACCGGTCTCTGGCGCAGCTGCATTCGCTGCCTGCCCCTTGCTCTTCTTTCTTTTTGCTCCTCCTGTGCACGGAGCAAGAAGAAAGAAGAGCAGGGGGCAGGCAGCGAATGCGGCTACGCCAGAGACTGGCGCTGAAGAAGGCCGGCTGGCGGGGGTTGGGGACCCCTGCCAGCCAAACCAGGGGCCCAGATGAAATTTGAGGGGGCCCAGGCCCGCATGGTCTCCTGTAGCTTTGCCCCTGCAGCAAACACAATGAAATACACATCTGAATCACTAAGACAGCCTAGCAGAGATAGGGGTGTGGCAGCAAGGTGCATGGTGAAAAAAGCATGCAGAGTACTCTTTTATGAAATCAATTTCCTTTGACTCTGATGTATGTGTACATGTGTCTGTCTGTGTTGCGAGCCTTGTCTAAGAATCCCTACAAAGGAATGGCTCTCTCTTCCTTGTTTCAGTGGGATGGTCTGCCACAGTCTATAGCAGGGCTAACCTACAGACATTTGTTATTTATTTTTTTATTTTTGTTACATTTGTACCTCGTGCTTTCCCACTCATGGCAGGCTCAATGCGGCTTACATGGGGCAATGGAGGGTTAAGTGACTTGCAGGGCCGGGCTTAGCAAGTCTGGGGCCCTAGGCAGACCAATTTGATGGGGCCCCACCCTAGCCCCGCCCCACCTAACTCCGCTCCACCCTAGCTCCGCCCCCACCTAACTCCACCCCACCCTAGCTCCACCCCCACCCTAGCTCCAGAGCCGGCCACCCCTCCCTCCGAGCTCCAAGGCCCCCAGCTCCAGGGCTTGTCGATCCTGCACAGTCAATGCCAACTGAAAACCATGTCTTTTTCACAAACACAGATACACCCTAATCCACTATAGAATAAGTAGTAATATTTAAACTTTCTATTTAGACAAAAATTAAACTGAACCCCCAAGATGCCAGACTCTGCATACAATACAACACCACAGAAACAGAAAATGTCCCCTAGTACTGTGCAAAATATAAAGACAACAGATGTAAATTTGACAAAAAACTAACAAATACCAATCACCACTTTACAAATTAACAAATAGAAATAAAACAAATATAGAAAATAAAATAATACTATTTTATTGGACTAATACATTTAGCTTTTAGAGGCCAAAACCTCCGTCCTCAGGTCAATACAGTATAGAGCTGTTACAGTATCCTATCCTGACCTGAGGAAGGGGGCTTTGTTCTCCGAAAGTTTGTCAAAATGTATTAAAATTAGTCCAATAAAAAGATTACCTTATTTACATGTTCTATTATAAACATTTATTAACACAGCTACAATACTAATATCCTAAAGCAAAAAAAATAAAAATATATATTTTATTTACAGTTTGTCGTCTCTGGTTTCTGCTTTCCTCATCTTCTTTTCACTGTCTTCCTTCCATCCAGCATCTGTCTTCACTCTCTCTCTGCCATCCAGTGTCTGCCCTCTCTGCTGTCCCCTCCATCCAATGTCTGCCCTCTCTCCCTGCCCCTTCCGTGCACATCTGCCCTCTATCTCTGCCCCTTCCATTCACTGTCTGCCCTTTCTATCCCTTCCATCCACTGTCTTCCCCTTCTCTCTGCCCCTTCAATCCACCATTTGCCCTCCCTCTCCCATCCATCCGGGTCTGCCCTCCCTCTCGCTCCCCCTTCCATCCAGGATCTGCCCCTCTCTCTGCCCCTTTTTTCAGCCCCCAGTTCCAGCCCCACTATCCCACCAGTCCCCCGTTTCAGCCCCAGCCCTTTTCTCCCACCAGTCCCGAGCTTCAGTCCCCAGCCACTCCTCCCTGTCCCCTTTTCAGCCCCCAGTTTCAACCCCAGTCCCCAGCCCTTTTCTCTCACCAGTCCCAAGCTTCAGCCCCAGCCACTTCTCCCTATCTCCTTTTCAGCCCCCAGTACCCACAGTTTCAGCCCCTGCCTCTTTTCAGCCTCCAGTCCCAGTACTAGCCCCCTTATCCCACCTACCCTCCTTTTCAGCCCCCAGTTCCAGCCCCCTTCATCCACATGCCTTGTATTAGAGCCCCCCTTTTCAGCCCCAGAACCATTCTCCCACCTGACCCACACATGCCCCATTTTCCCACCAGCCCCATGCATGGCCCCCATTTCCCATATGGCCCCTTCTCAAACCCCAGTTCCAGCCCCCTTCTCCCATCTGAGAACCCCCATCCCACCACCCTTCTCCCATCTGAGTCCCCCTTACCCCCTTCCCCCAACTGAGAACCCCCATCCCACATCCTTCTCCCATCTGAGTCCCCCTTACCCCCTCCCCCCCAACTGAGAACCCCCATCCCACACCCTTCTCCCATCTGAGTCCCCCTTACCCCCTCCCCCCCAACTGAGAACCCCCATCCCACACCCTTCTCCCATCTGAGTCCCTGACCCGACCCGACCCACCTAAGAACTCTGTTCTCCTGCTGCACCCACTAACTTAAAAAAAAATTGAGCAGCGCCGAGTAGCAGGCAGCGCCTCGCGTCTGCCCTGCTAGTAAAAATCTCCTGCACGTCGTTGGGCCGGCCTTCCCGCATTAAGTCCCGCCCTCCTCTGAGGTAATAGGCTCTTCCCGCATTAAGTCCCGCCCTCCTCTGAGGTACTAGGCTATTACCTCAGAGGAGGCGGGACTTAATGCGGGAAGAGCCTATTACCTCAGAGGAGGGCGGGACTTAATGCGGAAAGGCCGGCCCGACGATGTGCAGGAGATTTTTACTAGCAGGGCAGACACAAGGCGCTGCTCAATTTTTTTTACAGAAGAGCGATCGATCGTCGGGGGGGGGGGGGGAGCGGCGGGCAGGGCGACCCCAGGCGCGCCACGTGGGGCCCCCTTGAGCGTAGGGCCCTATGCGGCCGCCTCGCCCTAAGACTGGCCCTGGTGACTTGCCCAGAGTCACAAGGAGCTGCCTGTGCCTGAAGTGGGAATCGAACTCAGTTCCTCAGGACCAAAGTCCACCACCCTAACCACTAGGCCACTCCTTATTCATTTACTCACTTCACTTTCAAAGGAAACTCATTAAAAGATGATGTTACTGTACATTTTTTGTTTCACTTGTTCTGAAAGCTTATTTTTCTACAAGAAATTTCTCTTCTAGGCATAGCTCAAGGATGTAAAAAAAAATAGGCTTCCACTCCAAATTATATATATCCAAGATATGTATCACTCATATGCGTTTTAAAAAACAAATCTGTAATTTACAAATCAACATTCTTCGGTATTCTGAAGGAAAGCCCTGTTATGATGTAGTGCTCATTAACCATTTTGATTGCAAATTTCAAAATATATTACAAGAAACAAATGATATAAAGTAGAAAGTGCAATAACTAGGTCATTCAAGTCTGTCAGTGAGTCCATGAGAAGTTACTGGGCATCTCAGTTTTCTTTATAACAAACCTTGACACCAGTGAGCCAAACACTGTAACAAATCCTGATGCTGATGGACCAAGTGTGTTGAATTTTGCATGCATTTTAATAAACAGCATGTTCTATTTTACCACTGGGACTTCTATGCAAATAAGCATAGGAGCAAAATAGCACACTTAGGGCTCTATTTATTAAGGGGGTACATTTTGGCAGAAATAACAACTTCGAAAGTTTTACTATAGCCAGCTAACAGTCTGTTCTTATTTGTAGATTTTTTCCCACTGTTCCTTGCACAGCTCTTCTAGACTGAAATAATCTTTGGTCTTCTTTCTTGCACTGCAAGTTTGAGATGTCCCCACAGACTTTCAATAATATTAAAGTCTGGAGACTGTGAAGGCCATTCCAAAACTTTCATCTTTCTTTCCCGTAAGTACTTCATGATTGATTTTGAGCTTTATTTAGGATTGTTGTCTTGCTGAAATACTAAACCTCTTTTCAGCTTCAATTTCTTCACTGACTGTAGGACATCAGCTTATAGGATCCATTGATATTTAGAAGAATTCATTCTTTTCACCTGCATAATACTTTATGTTATTGGCTGCCACCCAACTCCAAAACATGACAGATGTGCCCCTGTACTTAATAGTTCACACGGTGTTCTTTTCTTCAAATGCTTAACCTTTTTTTTCCCCACACATGTATAATTTAAAGTATGCAAATTTTGGACTGATAAAATGGAAACTGAACTTTTTGGCCACAGCCAAATCCACAATACATTATATATAGGGTAGAAGTGGGGTGATAAGGAAAAAAAATGGAGTATGTATGGGGGAAGGGGTGAGAGTGAAAGAGAAGAGAACAGAATATATGTGAGTTGGGGTGGGGTAAAAATGAGAACAGGGATATGCATGACCACTGAGTGAGGTAGGGGTAGGGTTGAGGGAGAGAGAAAAGAAAATGAGGAGATGCTGGACCATAGGGAGAAAGGGAAGTGAAAAGGGAGATGCTGGAGTGGAGTGAGAGGGATGTGAAATGGGAGATGCTGGCCCACAGGGAAAGGGGAGAGAAGAGAAAGAGGAAATGCTGGACTACTAATAGGGGGTGGGGAACAGGAAAGAGAAGAGAGAGTTGCAGGACTATGGGGGTGGGAAATAGGAAGATGAGGGCAGATGCTGGACACAGAGGGGAGAAAGAAAGAAGGGGCTGAAGGCTTGAAGATGGGTGTGAAGCTCGGGTTAGGTGCTGGGGATGGAAGAGGGGAGCTGAAGTAGGCAGATGCTAGGGATGGAATTGGGAGAAGGGGACTGATGCCAGCACATGCTGAGGATTGGGATGGGTGAAGGAGAAAGGAGCTAGGGAGGTGAGCTAGGAGGTAAGTAAAAGAAATATATAGAAAGCTGGTAGGTGTGTGAAAGGTTAAAGAGGAAGATTGAGAACTGGAGGATGAGAAGAAGGAACAAAATTTGAATTCATACAGAGACAGCAAAAAACAATACGAAGGAAATAGCTGAAACTGAATGATCATGGGAAAGAACGGAAGAGAAATGAAAAATGGACAGGGAGCTCTGGAAAGAGTTACGAGAAGACAAACAGATGGAAATAGAAAAAAGAAACTGAGACAAATACAAATTGAAAAATAAAGGGGGAAATTCTATAAGGAGACGCCTGTTGTAGGTTGTAAGTAGGAGTGTAATTGGCAGTGTTTTACTTATTTATAGTGTAAGTAGTCACTAAGCTGCATAAATGACATCTTGTAGAATACCAACTAGTGGAAACGTACGCACCACGATTTGATGGTGCACACTTTGCCAGTAGACATGTGCCTACATTCCTTTATAGTATAGTCTTTATAGGTGCCATAACAAACATCTTTGATAGGTACCCTATTATAGTACACCCAAAAAATTTCAGACAACAAGGGTAGAAAAACGCATTCTATTTTGAATTTAGTATATCGGAGTACATCAGATTTGGGAAATGTGCGTCTCTGATGACTTTGTATTGTGGAATATCAATCCATCAAAAAAGAAAAAGGCTGTAAACCACTCCCATAATTATAAACAATCAGACCATATGAAGACATTTTTAAAGTGTCATACTGAAAAGTTAATTTTAAATGATATATTATTATTATTACATTTGTACCCCACGCTTTCTCACATAATGCAGGCTCAATGCGGCTTACATAGTAATTTGAAATACAAAGTTAATAGAATTTTAATAAAACAGTAGAAAACAATGTAAAGTTGGGTTTAGTGTATGATAAGTTGACCTAGATAATATATGACTAGGATAAAAAAGGGTGGATAGGATAGTGTCACTTGGGAGAAAGGGTAAGGAGGGATAAAATTAAGGAGAGATGGAAAGAGAAGGATGGGAGGTTGGTATTTAAGTCAGAACAGAATTGGGGGTGGAAGTTGGCGAGATTAGGTTGGGGCATTTGGGTAGGCTTGCTTAAAGAGATGAGCTTTCAGCATTTTTCTAAAGGGCATGAAGTCGTTTATTAATCGGATTGGTCTGGGTATAGCGTTCCAAAGCTGGCTGCCCACAAAGGAGAAACTGGACGCGTAGTAAGCCTTGTATTTAATTCCTCTACAATTGGGAAGGTGTAGGTTAAGATAAGTTCGTGAAGAAATAGATCTGTTTCTAGCAGGGAGGTCGATCAATTCATTCATGTAGCCAGGGGATTCGCCGTGGATGATCTTGTGGGTCATTGTGTTGATCTTAAAATTTATTCTTTCTTTGATGGGGAGCCAGTGAAGCTTTGCTCGAAGAGGTGATGCACTTTCGAATTTTGATTTGCCAAAAATAAATCTGGCAGCCATGTTTTGGGCAGTTTGGAGTCTCTTCAGTATTTGGGTTTTGCATCCTAAAAAGACGCAGTGGCAGTTGTAGATAGAATGTATTTGGATACAGGCAGCAGATGATGTTTTGTATATTCCTGAGAATCTAGCATGTGATGTTTTTGTTCTTTCCTGAGAAAGTAGCAGAATAGCAGGTGATGTTTGTACATTCCTGAGCAGGTTCACGAGCTGTTCATGTAGAGTTGTTCTTGTAAGCAATGCATGATCATGGTTGTGTAAGCAAAATGTAACCAATAGTAATGATAATACATGTAATATCCATGAATATTCATAGAGTATATAAGAAGGGGATTGACTCCCAATAAAGAGTTTTTTGCCCAGACACACGAGAGGAGAGTTATTTTGCAACATCTGGTGATCCCCGACGTGATCGGTGAAAACGTGACGTACTTACTACGACTGGAACAGTCAGCGCGCCATTCCTTCTACGGAACACTGTAAGTATGGGGGGAAATTTAACATCATCACATAAACAACATGCACAGGAGCTATATACTATAACGCAAAGATATGGTTCCTCCCGAAATCCAATAACTCTTAAAGATATAGAGCGTTTAATTGAGGAAATAGTTTGTCAATGTCCCTGGTATCCAGAGAAGGGATCATTCGATCCTCAAACATGGGAAAAGATAGGGCAGCAGTTTCGTTTAGAGCCTAGAGTTTCGACTCCTATATTATTGACTTGGAGAGAGATATATTCTACTATAGTAATTCTCTCTTCTGGATTGACAGGCATTACTAACGAAAATATATCCAACAAATTGCCAGGCAAGACCTGGTCTCTTTTACCTCCCGCGACTCTTGGACCTACACCTTCTCCTCCTTCTTGTCGGCTGGCCACCGATATGGGAAGGGAAGAGCAAAACAAAACTCCTGACTTTACTACTACTACCCCTAATAACCAATTGAAAATATCCAAAACACAACGCTAATGATAGCGTTATTATTACCAAAACACCAAAGAGCGTAGAACGACCTAGTTTAATTCAATTAGGTATACAGCAAGCACGAAAAAATGGTGAATTCATTTGGAACGATGATCTATGGGATAATTCGGAACCTAATCCTAATTTATACCCAGTTACTAGAACTACAACAATAGAGGCAGGGAACGAAACACATCATGCAGAATGGACTGCTCTACCTTATCAAGTTTTGAGAGAATTACGTAGAGCTATCGTAGAATCAGGTTTAAAAAGTTCATTTGTTCAAGGCATGATAGAAGGGATTAGTAACGGTTACTTAATGACTCCAAAAGATTGGAAAGACCTTTTCCGTATGCTGTTAACTCCTGCGCAATATGTAGTGTGGGATAATGAATATAAGCAAGCAGCACAACTTATCACTGGGACTAATTTGGTGCCTGATCAAATTTATGGATCGGGACCATTTTCAACCCTTGATATGCAAATTCAACAAAACGATACCTGTTTTCAAGCCATAGGCACTTGTATCTTGCGAGCATTTAAAAGAACACCAGAAGGGAATAAACCAACAAAATCTTTTGCATCAATTAAACAGGGTGCAACCGAATCTTACCTTCAATTTGTTAATCGATTGCAGGAAGCTGTAACTAGGCAAATTGATAATCTTGATGCGCAAACAGAGTTATTGATTAAATTAGCCCAAGAAAATGCAAATTCAGATTGCAAAAAGGCATTGCAGACTGTAGCTCATCGCCCAGGAATTACTTTAGCAGATTTATTGAGCGCATGTGCAGATGTGGGGACTCATGGTTATTCTATGAATTTGTTAGCAGGAGCTATACAAAAAGGTAATAAGCCACAGGGGACGTGTTTTAATTGTAAGAAACCAGGACATTTTCGAGCTCAGTGTAGAGCCCCAGGAGGGGGTGCCAACTTTGCAAAAGGACCTTCTCGACCTTCTCGAAAATGTCCTCGATGTCAAAAAGGATATCATGGGCCAATCAATGTCGCTCTAATCCAATTAATTCCACACCGCCACCCCCAAAAACTTTGCTCCGGGTTAACTCCTAACCTCGGTCCAAAGGGAGTGCAAGGGTCTTTTGCTCATAGTACTACTGCTACACAAGGTAGTGCAGGAATTGACCTTATTGCAGCGGAATGTAAAACTGCCATCTTACCTCATGAAGTTTTGGTATATAATACTACCTTTAAAGGACCCATTCCAGCGGCTACTGTAGGTTTAGTATTACCTCGCTCCTCTGCATCGAAGGCAGGTATTCATGTTATCCCTGGAGTTATTGATGCTGATTACACAGGCATTGTTAAAATTCAAGTATGGTCCTCATCACCTTTAACAATTTCTCCCGGGGACTCGTGGGCACAATTAATTATTTTACCATATTTTACAGCACCTATTCCTTCTACTGTCTCTCGTACAGGGGGCTTGGATCTACGCGACAGGTAAGTGCAGTTTTAAAACCGGTTTCTAATGCACGACCCACTGCTCAATTTTTATTGCAACAAAAGCCCTTTGTTGGTATATTAGATACCGGGGCGGATGTTTCTGTCATAGCTTATAAACAATGGCCTGTGGAATGGCCCATTGAAGATACTTCACATGTGACAGGAATAGGGGGAACTCAGTCAGCCTCCCAAAGTTCTCAATGGTTATCTATTACATATCCTAACGATACCAAGGTTCTAGGACATATTAAGCCCTGTATTTTACAAGTACCCTTTAATTTATGGGGTCGGGACCTTTTGGAACAATTAGATGCATCATTGATCCTACCTGATTAACAGTTCATAAATATGTCTTTTTCTCTTCCTTTGGAATGGAAAACTGACAAACCTGTTTGGGTAGAGCAGTGGCCGATTACCAGAGAAAAACTGTTGATTTTACATCAATTGGTGGAAGAACAATTACAATTAAATCACATTGAGCCTACCAATTCTCCATATAATACTCCGGTATTTGTGATCAAGAAAAAATCCGGAAAATGGAGATTTTTACATGACCTACGAGCTATTAATGCGATTTTAGAACCAATGGGCCCGTTACAATGTGGTATTCCAAATCCTAATTTGATTCCTTATGATTATCAATTAGCTATTATAGATCTGAAGGATTGTTTTTTTTTCAATTCCTCTCCAGGAAAAAGATTATAAATACTTTGCTTTTACTGTACCTGTTTACAATAATGCACACCCTACTACTAGGTATTGTTGGAAAGTTTTGCCCCAGGGAATGTTAAATTCACCCACTATTTGTCAATACTATGTTCATCAAGCCTTGCAACCATTTCGTGCCTATTTCCCTCAACTTTTGGTATATCATTATATGGATGATATACTAATTGCAGGGATAACTCTTCCCCCTTCTTGGAAATCTACTTTAATTTCTATCTTGGCCTCCTCAGGATTAACAATTGCCTCAGAGAAGGTTCAAGAAAAGGAACCCTATTTATATCTAGGTTTCCGTATGACTAAAGCTGCAGCCCAACCTGTCGCTCCTCATCTCAATTTACAGTCTCCCACGACATTACATCAATTACAAGAGATTTTAGGAAATCTCAATTGGTTACGTCCCTACTTGAAACTTCCTACAGAATTTTTACAACCCTGTTTCTCGCATTAAAAGGTCATAAAACACCTGCTGAATTAATTACACTCACTGCATCGCAACAAACAATTCTGTCACAATTGGATCAAATCTTACAAACAAAATGGACAGATAGACGAGATGCATTTGCCCTTTTTTGTTTTTGCGTTTCTCAAAGACCCCACCCACCGACAACCGTTTGGTGTCTTATATCAAGATACAACTCCTCCGAAATTGATAGAATGGGTCTATTTACAGAATACTCTCCATTCTACTATTACACAATGGCCCCAGCAACTAGCCTTGCTGATTACTAAAGCTCGAGAGCGAGCAACATTCATGACTGGTTTCGACATTCTTAAACTCATCATTCCTCATTCTTTGTGGCAGTGGGAAAAAATGATTCAGTTCTCCGACGACTTGCAATTTATTTTAGCCACTTATGTTGGTATTATAGATTGCCACTATCCTAAAGACCCTCGCATACAGGGCACATCCATTTTGCCAATCACTCTTCATGATCCCATTTCTTTACGTCCACTCCCTACTGCTCTCACCGTCTTTACAGATGGTAGTCCCACTCGTGGGGTGGTTACTTGGTACAATCTGAACAAATGGCACGTCAAATTTACCTCTCCACAAACCTCTGCTCAACGTTCAGAGCTTGCTGCCATCATCCTGGCTCTTTCTTTATTTTCAGATCAACCACTGAATCTTATTGTTGACAGTCAATATTGTGCTAATCTTGTCCGTCGCATGCCCGACAGTTATGTATCATTCAAAATGGATGCCTCTTTTATGCTTTACTTTTAACCCTCCAAGGTTACTTGGAGAATCGCCTTTCTTCTCTCTTTATAGGTCATATCCGCAGTCATCAACCTTTTCCTGGTGGTCTGTCTGAAGGGAATGCTCGAGCGGATCGCCATCTTCATTTTTCTCCACAGCACACTGCAGTCATGAACTTCATCATCAAAATGCACCTAGCCTAGCTCGCCAGTTTCAAATTTCTTAGAAGAAGCTAGAGCTATTATCAAAAATTGTCCACAATGTTCCTTTTCAGCTCCTACTACCTTTTTTCCTGGAGTTAATCCTCGTGGTCTGGAAGTTAATAGCCTCTGGCAAATGGACGTTACTCACTTTCCCCCCTTTTGGTCAATGGTCTAAGCTTCATGTGGTTGTTGATACTCATTCTGGATTTTTGTGGGTCACTGCACAAAAAGGGGAAACTACATCTCATGTCCGCTCTCATCTTCTCCAAGCTTTTGCGGTCATGGGTGTTCCTAAAACTCTCAAGACAGACAATGCCCCTGCTTATACTTCCACCTCCTTACAGGAGTTCCTGACCCTCTGGCATATTGAGCACCTTTTTGGTATCCCCTATAACTCCACTGGTCAAGCTATTGTTGAACGTGCTAATCGCACACTGAAAACTGCTTTAAGTAATCTGACTACAAAAAAGACGGTATTCTCCGTCATAGAGTAAGCATTGATGAATGCTTAGCACAAATCCTTTACACACTGAATCATCTCAATCTCATCAATAATCCTGCTACAAAAACTTTTTCTTCCAGATTTGAACAACATTTTCGTACTCCTGCCCCACCTTTATCTCGTCCTTTGGTCATATACCGACAACTACCTTCTGATCAGTGGAGTTCCCCTGTGCCTCTCCTTACCTGGGGTCGTGGTTACGCTGCTGTTCAAACAGATTCTGGCCCGGTGTGGATTCCAGCAAAGTGGGTGAAACCTCATGTCGTGGCATCAAGGTCTTCACAACCCAATTCCCAATTTCACACTCACCCTTCAAGGACCGCAGATGCAAACACGCAAACGGTCAGTGACTCGTCAACCTAATGCTCCTGTTACTTGGGGACAAATTAAGCCTTGAGTCAACAAGCTACAGAGACTTTAGAAAAAGCTCATATTGAAAAGACTGATGATAACTTCGTAGTGGCTATTATTGCAGCGCTTAATGCTAATTCCATTACATTGCTTCTACTGTGTTGTTGTTTGTACATACCTTGTGGACAGTCACAATTACTTCCCACAAAAATATTTGGGAAGCGTTTGCAATTTCACTGAACCAAACTGATTTCTGTCTTTCTCATCAAAAGGCAGTTGGAGAAGTTTTGGCAACTTGCCTGATTCCAGTATGTCATGATCCTAAAGATATGCAAAATGATACTTGGTTTTATTCACAGCTTCCTGTTAATTCATCCTATCGAAATGCTTCTTATGAATACCATAATTGGGGAACACAAACCCTGTTGCCGCCTACTTTGGCAATGCATGTGAGAACCAATCTAATAGCTAGTATCAATATGACATGTGCTCGTATGGTTAATTGTACCCGATCAAATTGTGTTAATTTTGGACCAACTTTGTTAATTGTAGCTCCTACGAAAATGTTTCATATATTTATAAATTTACTCATTTACCCCCTGGCTGGTTTTGGTCATGTGGAATGTATACCTTTAATTATATTCCAGCTAATATATCTGATGGTACTACATGCTGTCTAAGTCGACTCACTATGGTACTTCCCAGTAAACATATTTTATTTTCTAACTCCTCACATATGCGATCCAAGCGTATGACCCTTGCTGCCAATTGCAATGATAATGTTAAATTTCTGAGTCAAACTGAATATCTGGCACTTGCATTTTCATTAATAGGTGTCCCTGCATTGGCAGCGGCAAATGCAAAAAATATTCGTGAATTAGCCTGTTGGGCAATTAAATCAATCAATGCAACCTCCACTGCTATTAGTTTACTTAATGCTGAGCAACAGCAATTACGTCATGGAGTTTTACAAAATCGAGCAGCCATTGATTATCTTTTATTACTTAACCATCATGGTTGCGAAGAGTTTCAGGACATGTGCTGTTTTAATTTATCTGACAATTCTAAGGCCATTGACAAACAATTAGCTTTCCTACGGAATTTAACTACTCATATTACTATTCATAATAACCTACTCTCTGATGTATGGGATCAATTGTGGCAATGGATCCCTTGGACCTGGCTCCGCCCTATTATCCAGTATTTAGTCATTGGTATTTTTGTTTTCACTATTTTTTGCTGTTGTATACAATGCATTCCTAACCTTTTTTCTTTATGTTTTCCTCGTCCATTCGCTCCAACACGTCACTCTGCTCAATATGTTTATAAGCTATTACAAACATCTCCACCTCCATCTCCAGCTGGCACACCACGGAGATTTCATTAAAAAAAAAAAAAAAAAAAAAAAGGTGGAGATGTAGATAGAATGTATTTGGATACAGGCAGCAGATGATGTTTTGTATATTCCTGAGAATCTAGCATGTGATGTTTTTGTTCTTTCCTGAGAAAGTAGCAGAATAGCAGGTGATGTTTGTACATTCCTGAGCAGGTTCACGAGCTGTTCATGTAGAGTTGTTCTTGTAAGCAATGCATGATCATGGTTGTGTAAGCAAAATGTAACCAATAGTAATGATAATACATGTAATATCCATGAATATTCATAGAGTATATAAGAAGGGGATTGACTCCCAAATAAAGAGTTTTTTGCCCAGACACACGAGAGGAGAGTTATTTTGCAACAGGCAGTAGTCGGCGTGTGTGGCATTTTGCATAAAATTATTTGTAGAAATGGTGTGACTGTCTTTGCATTTTGCTCAGTGCAGGAGGAAATGCCAGTCTGTGTCTGCATGCTGAGCAACACTGGGAGCTATAGAGTCTGACTTTTGGGGGTTTCCAGTTCAATTTTTGTCTGCACATTTCTATAGTTGTTTGTGGTCTCTTGTTCTCTATTTATTGAGGGTCTTCCTGCATTTTGCATGTGCATCCAAGGTGAGGAATTTGGTAGCAGGCAGTTTCTGTGTAGAAAACAGTGGCAGTCCTGCTTGTTTTGCTTCCCCCAGTAAGACATGTATTAATGGGGAGCTAAGATAATGGCAGGGAGCACAGAGGCAGTGTGTTGAACTCCACATGTGCTACTATAGCTACATGAGGAGACCTTAGCTACGGCAATATGGGAAAACACAAAATAAAATTTTGTCTCTACCTGTCTGGAAGACCTGAGCACGCGCATGGAAGAAGCTGAGCAAACACCAGATGCTGATGTGACTCAGTTGATTGCTCTATCTACCAAAATGGAAGACAATTCTGCTCAGTTTTTAGCTATGACAGATAAACTCAGTGACTTGGAGTATGTGTAGATGGGGAGGATGGGGAAAGGAAGCTTTCTGGGCAGGCCTACCACACAGACATACATTTCTAGTTTGACATAGGGAATCCGAGGAAACCCAGACGTTGGTATTTACACATGCCTCAAGATACGTCTAAGTACCTGCTGTAGGACAGATGTAACCAACAATGTATAGGGTCTGGACAATGTGACTCCCCCTGATCAAGCTCCAACCCTAATGCTGCCACCTCCCCCTTTAGAGACTCCTTCCCAAGCTACCCACCCCCATGGCACTCAGACCCCCAAATCAGGCCCACCTTGTGAAACTGGGGGAGAGGGGAGTAGATGAGTCTTGGGTGGGTGTGAACTGTGCAAAGAAGCAGGATCAGGACTGTGTCAACTGTCACTCTCCAAAATATCCATACATATGGGCTCTCTCTCATCTTCATGGACCACTGATGGATGAAGAATGACTAGGGGATAAGCGCAAAAGAACCAGCTCTATGGGTTCTGTGGATGCTGAATATATGTTTGTTTTGATTTTTTTTTTAACACTGCGACTGGTATTTAACAAAGTCGCTTGTTGCCAGGTCTGAATGTTGATCTGATAGTGCTTAAATAAAGGCTGGATAAATGATAGCCTAGGGTCATGCATTTGATACACTGCATTTCTATGGTACAACCAAAGCAGTTTACAAATTATATCCAGGTACTTTCTCTTTCCCTAATGGGTTCATGATCTAAGTTTTTGTACCTGAGGCAATGGAGGATTAAATGACTTGCCCAGGGTCACAAGAAGCCACAGTGGGAATCAAACCCAAAACACTGACAAAGGTGGAACATGAAGGGAAGGGGAAGGCACAAACTTTTTTTCTTTTGTTGGTGGTGGTCTTGGGGGGGGGGGGGGGGGCGGCGATCTTGCACTTCTCACTGTCACTTCCATCTTTCCCTTTGCTGGACTTTGCAATAAGCAGGAGGAATTCTGATACAAATTACAGCAGGCAAAGACTAAGAAACAATGACCATGGTGCTGTTTCACCTTTTCATTTATACTGTGAGCATTAATGCAGCCCAGATGATAAGTTCAGTATTTACTGCTTCTGTTGCTTGTCATAGACTTGAATGATGCAGGAGCCACTTCATGGGTCTGCTTCTGAGACAGGCTGTTTTTCTCTGAGCTACACCGTAGTGATGGATAACAACTCCTATGATACAAAGGACAGCCTGCTCTCATCAGTGTAACGGTAGCTGTTTCAGAATAAAAAGCTGATTGGCCTTAAATGTAAATATACTTGCAAGGGAGTTTAATAATAAAATAGCTAACAGGGACACTTTCCCATTGTGACTTGATGGGAAAGGCCACTACATTTTTCAGTTCAAAAAATAATGTCCACCACAAGCCTGTTTGCTGATGAAATGATCTGTCATTCACCAGTTTCCTAAGACTCTCATTTTTAGTTAAACAGAAATGTACCCTCCCCCTCCCCTCAAATCTAATATCCTAAGAGCCATTGTGAATAGAATTACGTGTCAGATGAAGAGGAGGTGCTGTGACTATATTTATGAAGGTATAAAAGACTGATTTTCGTGGCTAGTATAAACAGGGTCATTCTATAAAGAAGGTGCTTATAGATAGGCACCAGCTACATGTGTAAAACAATGCTGTCATATATGTACATATGTGTACACATATGCAAGTCCCAGAAGGCATTGCAGGCAAGGAGCCAGAGGGTGAGATGAAGAACCCGGACTGGACTCCTAGCTGCAATCAGGGAAGACATGGGTGTAAGCTGGCAGGTTGTATGGAGTGGCTGCCACTAGGCAGAAAGAGAGTTCGGAAACCCTGTGTGCAGGAGCTCATCATTGGTCTCATTAGTCTAATGCTTAACTCAGCTGGTTTGGGTGTGAGGAAGCTAAGGGAAGGAGAATGATTGGTGGTGGTAGCTGAAACCAGGGATTGATTAGGCAGGTGGGAAGGAGTCCCAGCAGTGGAGTTGAGTTGAGTTCAGTTCAGTTCAGGAGAGAGAAGCAGAAGGAGAGAAGCAGTTGCAGGCTGAAAACCCTTGGGCAGGGAGGTCCCTAAAGTACTGAAGCAGGCTGAGATTCCTTGGGTGAGAGGAAGTCCCAAAAGTATTGAATTCGCTGTGAAGCTGATGCAGGGGAAAACCCTTGGGTAGAAGGAGTCCCTAAAATATTGAACTCTCCTGAAGGTAAAGAGGATAGAAGGTAGAAAATGCTGCTTGGTGACTGAACTGTGATGATGAACTGAAAGAACTGTTTGTCTTGGGAACTGAATTACTGTTTTTTTATGCACTGGATAAAGAGCCCAGACTGGAGCCTGTAAGCCTGTATTGAATCCTGGTATGTGCTATGCTGCTGTAGGAACTGTGTACTAGAAACCTGCATGGAATAAAAGTCCTTAAGATTGAAGTTACTGGTGGACATCTATTTCTTCATTGTGCCGGGAGCCGGTGGCTGGAGGAGATTGTTCTATCCTTGGCTGCACAAGACAGGTACCTGGTTACAAAGTATATGCTGAATTTCCATCTAAGCACTGTTCTATAAATACAATGTACATGGCATGTAGTTTGAGGAAGGGCATAGACTCGATGGAGTCTGGGTAAAGTGTGGACAGGGTGCAAAGTTATGTATATAACTTATAGAATACTGTAATTTATGTGCATACTAGCTGTTAGGTCCGTTAAAACGGGCGAGTATTGGTAAGGGGGTTTTCCAAGGCCCCCTCCCCCCACCTCGCTGCTGCAAGGCCCCCTGCCAGCTCCAAGGGCCCCCCTCCATCCCTCCCTCCAAGCTCCAAGGCCCCCCTCCTTCTGATACCTCCCATGTCCAGCATTTCTCCTGCCACCCCCCAGGGTTGCCGCCGCCACCCCTCCACCCGGGCCGGGCCCTCTGTTCGCCACTAAACTTACTGCACCGAAACTGCAGCAGGCAGATCAGCTGAGCTCCCGTTGGTCTTCCTTCTCGGCCTGTGTCCCGCCCTCTTGTGACATAACGTCGCCGAGGGCGGGACACAGGCAGGGAAGGAAGGCCGACGGGAGCTCAGCTGATCTGCCTGCTGCGTTTTCGGCGCTGTAAGGTCAATAGCGAAGAGAGGGCCCGGGCCAGGTGGAGGGGGGGTGGCGGCGACTCCGGGTGGGGGGGCGGAAGCAGCGATCTCGGGGGAGGGGGAGCGGTAGCGACCTCAGTGGTTCCCTCCCTCCCCTTCGCGCAGTTTCCCTCTCTGTCCTGCCCCGTCATCTACTGCGCATTTGCAGGTGAGTACGGTCACTCGCAATTTATATGTTTGATCTTTGGAACTTAGCTACAAACATGTCAGCCCTACAGCTAGTGTAACTGCTTGTGCCTAAGCTATACATGCATATCTTATGTATTAAGAAGATAAGAACAGCCATTCTTCCTGCTTGTTCCAGCCACCTGCTCCAGCTGTTCCAACCCGCCTAATCCACCTTTCTTCAGTCCGCCTGATCCAGCTTCTCCCTGCTCGATCCAGCTTCTCCCTGCTCGTTCCAGCTTCTCCAACTGTTTCAGTCCGCCTAATCCAGCTCCCCCTGCTCGTCCCAGTCCATCTGCTCCAGCCTCCGTCAGATCCAGCTCTTCCTGCTCATCCCGGTCCATCTGCTTCAGCCTCCGTCGAATCCAGCTCTTCCTGCTTGTTCCAGCCCACCTAATCCAGCTTGCTCCAGTCAGCCTGATCCAGCTCTCCAGCCAGGGCCGTGCCTAGGGTCTCTGGCGCCCCCCTGCAGACTATCAGTTGGCGGCCCCCCCCCCCCCCCCCCCCCGGTGAAAATGATCGCTCACCACTTGCTACACTGACAGGAATTGTCAGCTATATTCTTAGAAACAAATTGCTATACATTGCAAAATAAGATAGCAGATGTAAATTCTCAAAGTGGACATATTCCAAACACTAAAATGAAAATAAAATGATTTTTTTTCTACCTTTGTTGTCTGGTGACTTTCTTTTTCAGATCATGCTGGCCCAGTATCTGAGTCTGCTGCTATCTGTCCTCGTAACTCCATTTCCAGGGCTTCCTTTCCATTTATTTCTTTACTTTCCTCCTTTCTTCTTCATTTCTTGCTCTATATCCATTTCCAGCAATTTCTTCTCTCTCCCTGGGTCCTGTCCTCCCATCCACGTCCATCCTTGTCCCTCTCTGCCCTTCTCTCCTCCATCCATAGCCAGCAATCCTCCTCTCTCCCCTCCCCTCCATTTCCAGCAAATTGTCCTCTCCCTGACGTCTTCTGACGTCAGAAGAAGGCGGGACACTGAGGGAACCAATGAGTCCCAGTCCATCTGCACCAGCTTGCTCCAGCCCGCCTGATCCAGCTTCCAGTCCATCTGCACCAGCTTGCTCCACCCCACCTGATCCAGCTTCTCCTGCTCGTTCCAGTCCATCTACACCAGCTTGTTCCAGCCCGCCTGATCAGCTTCTCCCTGCCTGCTGCCTGCCCCAGCTGTTCCAGCCCATTTGATCGAACTTATCCCAGCCCGCCTGATCCAGCTTGTTCCAGCTTGTCCAACTTGTCTGCTCATTCACTCCCTACCTCTCTCTCACTACCTATGGCCCCCATTCACATTCTATTCCTCGCCCTATCCCTCCCCAATCTCTTCCCCCTCCCTCCACTGTATACCACACGAACTCACTACCCATCCCCCCCCCCGTCCTGCTCACTACTGCAATACCCTACCTACCCCTATCCCCCACCACCTCACCATCCCTACTGTCCTCCTCCTCCTTCCTAGCTCTCAACCTCCTCCTTCCTGCCATGAACCCTTCCCCATTCCTCCTCAGCGCATCCCGCCTTCGGCGCCTTCGTCACCCTACCTCCCCTACCCTTCTCCGCTCTCTCTTGCTCCTTCTCTTGCTATCCGCGGGAGACATCAATCCCAACCACCACACATGTCCTCGTCCTCGTCTCATCTATGCAAACGTTCCCGCGATATCTCCAATCTCATCTCCATTCCCCTCCTCCCCCCTTCCTCCCTCCCCTTCTCGTGTGCCCTGTGGAATGCCCACTCAATCTGCAACAAACTTACCTTCACCCATGATCTCTTAATCTCCCATTCCCTCCATCTGCTCGCCCTAACCGAAACCTGGCTCACCCCCGACGACTCTGCCTCAGTCGCAGCCCTCTGCCACAGAGGCTACATTTCTCCCATTCGCCCCGCACAGCTAGCCGCGGTGGCGGCGTTGGCCTACTACTTTCGCCCTCCTGCAGTTTTCAACCCCTCCTCCTACCACAGTCTCACTGCTTCTCATCCTTTGAAGTCCATTTCATCCGTCTATTCTACCCGCTGCCACTCCGAGTTGCAGTCATCTACCGCCCCCCTGATAAGTCCCTCCCTTCCTTCTTTACTGACTTTGATGCCTGGCTCTCCGTTTTTCTTGAGCCCTCATCCCCATCCCTCATACTTGGTGACTTCATCATACACACTGATAACCCATCCGACTCATACGCTTCTCAATTCCTCACCCTAACCTCCTCCTTCAACCTCCAACTGAGCTCCACCACCCCTACTTACAAATCTGGTCACTGTCTTGATCTCGTCCTCTCTTCTACCTGCTCACCCTCTAATCTCTGCATCTCTGCTCTTCCCATTTCTGACTATCACCTGATCACATTCACACTTCATCACCCTCCCCCTCAGTCCCGCCCAACACTAACCACTACCTCCAGGAATCTCCAGGCTGTTGACTCCCCCCACCTTATCCGCTACTATCTCTGATCTCCTCCCGTCCATCACGTCCTCCGAGTCTGTTGACAAGGCTGTTTCCAATTACAATGCCACTCTCTCCTCCGCCCTAGACACCCTTGCACCATCTGTTTCCCGTCCCACAAGGCGCACTAATCCCCAGCCCTGGCTTAACCCTTGCACCCGTTACCTTCGCTCCTGCTCCCGATCGGCTGAACGCCTATGGAGGAAATCTCGCACCCATACTGACTTCATTCACTACAAATTCATGCTATCCTCCTTCCATTCCTCCCTATTCCTCGCCAAACAGGACTACTACACTCATTTGACTAATTCCCTCAGCTCTAACCCTCGTCGTCTCTTCGCCACCCTCAACTCCCTCCTCAAAGTGCCCTCCGCTCCCACCCCCCCTCACCCTCTCCTCAATCACTGGCTGACTACTTCCGCGACAAGGTCCAGAAGATCAACCTCGAATTCACCACTAAACCTTCTCCTCCTCTTCATCCTATCACCCACTCCCTCAACCAATCAACCCAGGCCTCCTTCTCCTCTTTTCCTGATATCACCGAAGAGGAAACCGCCCATCTTCTCTCCTCCTCGAAATGCACCACCTGTTCCTCAGACCCCATCCCCACCAACTTATCACCATGTCTCCTACTATCACCCCCCCCCCCCCATCTGTCATATCCTCAACCTCTCTCTCTCCACCGCAACTGTCCCTGACACCTTCAAGCATGCTGTCACACCTCTCCTCAAAAAACCTTCACTTGACCCTACCTGTCCCTCCAACTACTGCCCCATCTCCCTCCTACCCTTCCTCTCCAAAATACTTGAACGCGCCGTTCACAGCCGTTGCATTGATTTTCTCGCCTCTCATACCATCCTCGATCCGCTTCAATCTGGCTTTCGCCCACTTCACTCGACAGAAACGGCACTATCCAAAGTCTGTAATGACCTGTTCCTCGCCAAATCCAAAGATCATTACTCCATCCTCATTCTCCTCGACCTATCCGCCGCTTTTGACACTGTCAATCACAACTTACTTCTTGACACACTGTCCTCTTTTGGGTTCCAGGGCTCTGTCCTCTCCTGGTTCTCATCTTATGTCTCCCATTGTACCTTCACAGTACACTCTCATGGTTCTTCCTCCACCCCTATTCCACTCTCTGTTGGAGTCCCTCAGGGTTCTGTCCTTGGACCCCTTCTTTTCTCTATCTACACCTCTTCCCTGGGCTCCCTGATCTCGTCTCATGGCTTCCAGTATCATCTTTATGCTGACGACACCAACTTTATCTCTCCACACCTGACATCACTGTGGAAACCCAGGCCAAAGTATCGGCCTGCTTATCCGACATTGCTGCCTGGATGTCCAACCGCCACCTGAAACTGAACATGGCCAAGACCGAACTTCTTGTTTTCCCAAACCCACTTCTCCTCTACCTCCATTCTCTATTTCGGTTGATAACACCCTCATCGTCCCCATCTCATCTGCCCACAACCTCGGTGTCATCTTCGACTCCTCCCTCTCCTTCTCTGCGCATATCCAGCATATTGCCAAGACCTGTCGCTTCTTCCTCTATAACATTAGCAAAATCCGCCCTTTTCTCTCTGAGCACACCACCCGAACTCTCATCCACTCTCTCGTTACCTCTCGCCTTGACTACTGCAACCTACTCCTCACTGGTCTCCCACTTAGCCACCTATCCCCCCCTTCAGTCCATTCAGAACTCTGCTGCACGTCTTATCTTCCACCTGAACCGATACACTCATATCACCCCTCTCCTCAAGTCACTTCATTGGCTTCCGATCAGGTACCGCATTCAATTCAAGCTTCTGCTACTAACCTACAAATGTACTCGATCTGCAGCCCCTCCTTACTTCTCAACCCTCATCTCCCCTTACGTTCCTACCCGTAACCTCCGCTCTCAAGACAAATCCCTCCTTTCAGTACCCTTCTCCACCACCGCCAACTCCAGGCTCCGCCCTTTCTGCCTCGCCTGACCCCACGCGTGGAACAAACTCCCTGAGCCCTTACGCCAGGCCCCCTTTCCTGCCAATCTTCAAATCTCTGCTTAAAGCCCACCTCTTCAATGTCGCCTTCGACACCTAACCTCTACACCTCTACCCAGGAAATCTAGACTGCCCCAACTTGACATTTCGTTCTTTAGATTGTAAGCTCCTTTGAGCAGGGACCGTCCTTCCTTGTTTATTTTGTACAGCGCTGCGTAACCCTAGTAGCGCTCTAGAAATGTTAAGTAGTAGTAGTAATACTGGGTCAGATCAATGGTCATCTAGCCCACTATGTTGTTGCCAACAGTGGCCAATCCAGGTCACAAGTACTTGGCAGAAACCCAATTAGTAGCAATGTTCCATGCTACCAGTCCAGGGGCAAGCAGTGGCTTCCCACAACAGACTATGGACTTTCTCTCCAGGAACTTGTCCAAACCATTTTTAAACCCAGATATACTAGTCACTGTTACCACATTGTCCGGCAGCGAGTTCCAGAGCTTAACTATACTTTGAGTGAAAAAAATATTTCCTCCTATTTGTTTTAAAAGTATTTCCGTGTAATTTCTCAAGTGTCCTTTGTTCTTTTTGAAAGAGTAAAAAATTGATTCACTTTTACCCATTCTACACCGCTCAGGATGTTATAGACCTCAATCATATCCCCTCCTCAGCCATCTCTTTTCAAACTGAAGAGCCCTAACCTCTTCAGCCTTTCCTCATATGAGAGGAATTCCATCCCCTTTATCATTTTGGTCACGCTTCTTTGAACCTTTTCTAATTCTGCTATATCATTTAGAGATACGACAACCAAAACTGAACGTAATACTCAAGGTGAGGTTGCATCATGGAGCAATACAGAGGCATTATAATATTCTTGGTCTTATTTTGCATCCCGTCCCTAAAAATTCCTAGCATCCTGTTTGCTTTTTTGGCCACCGCTGCACACTGGGCAGAAGATTTCAGCATATTGTCTACAATGACACCTAGATCTTTTTCTTGAGTGCTGAATCCTAAAGGTGGACCCTAGCATCAGGTAACTATGATTCAACGTATTCTTCCCAATGTGCATCGTTTTGCATTTGTCCACATTAAATTTCATCTGCCATTTGGATGCCCAGTCTTTCAATTTCCTACGGTCTTCCTGCAATTTTTCATAATCCATATGTTTTTCAACAACTTTGAATAGTTTTGTGTCATCTGCAAATGTAATCACCTCCTCCACTGAGAAAAATGGCCATTTAACCCTACCCTCTGTTTTCTGTCCAATAACCAATTCCTAATCCATAGAAGGACATTACCTCCTATCCCATGAATTTTTAATTTTCTCAAGAGTCTCTCATGAAGAACTTTGTCAAAAGCTTTCTGAAAATCTAGATACACTACATCAACTGGCTCACCATTATCCACATGTTTATTCATGCCTTCAAAGAAATAAAGCAGATTGGTGAGGCAAGACTTCCCTTGGCTGAGCCCATGCTCTGTCCCATTAAATCATGTTTGTCTATGTGTTCCATAACTTTATTCTTTAGAGGAAACTGAGTGAGCATTAATCTGGAAAAAGTTTTTGATGTAGACATTTATCTTTTCCACAAAAGCTGGGTCAACAAATAGAGAAGTGTTTAATCTCCAACTTGAACCTTTAGTCATTTTTGTGTCCAAGAAGATTAGAACATGATTTGATAACACAATTGGATGAATATAAGTGTCTGCCATCACATTCAGTAAGGATTTGGAGATTAGAAACTTATCAATCCTCAAATATGATTTATGGAGTGGAGAGAAAAATGTAAATTGCTTGTCATTAGGATGGCAGCTCCTTCACAGGTTGCATAAATCAAAGTCATGTAGAATTTCATGAAAGTCATGCCATAATTTTGTTGGTCTATAACTACATGAAGACTGTCTATCCAAAGTAGTGTCCAAGGGTAAATTAAAGTCCCCACCTATAATAATTGGGTTAGAACTATGTTCAAGGAGAACTTCTCTAATAGTGTCGATAAAAGAAGATGAATCTATATTTGGAGCATACAAGTAAAGATACAATATTGGGACCATATTGAAGAATAACTATTACCCATCTGCTCTCTGAATCATAAGCTTGTATAACATTAATATTACTTTTTTTCATGATAAAGATAGAAGCTCCTCTCTTTTTTGAGCATGCTGGGGAATATACATGATTACTAGACCAAGAAATAATTAAACTTGGCGCAGTCATCCACATTTAAATGTGTCTCCTGCAGTAGTATTTAAAGATATTATTTAGACCGTTAACATTCCAGGATGCAAATTTCAAAGTGGCCATTCAAATATAATGAAAAAGAATTCCACCTGATCTGCTCTAGAAAGAAATATTGTTTCTGAGTGTTATCATAATAAACATTAGTGTAACCACAGATTAAGCAAATATAGAACAGAGAGAGAAATGTTAAACATTCATAACTGGTAGGAAACTCCTTGAGGACATATGTAATGTTTTCCAGTGATTCACACTTGCAACAGCCTGCAGAGAAAAAGCAACCGCCATTTATAACAGATATATGGAGTTAGCTTATCTTCCAAGATCAAAATATTTAGTAAATGTAAAAAAATAATGTACTATATCACAGTATATAACCTAGAACATATATAATATCAAATCCTTATTTGATATTAAACCACATAAAAGATATGTGAATTAGATAAGAAGTGATGAGGATCAAACCAATATGAAATCCATCATTAAGTACTGATTACAATAAAGGAGACAGATCAGCTCATTTTAATATTTTGAATCCATGAGCGAAAAGAGACACTGGATTGTTGTAAGAAATGGTGTTATTGTGGTAGGTTACTTTCATTTTGGCCAGGATAGAAGAGGCCATATTTGGCACCAAAATCTTTTAAGTCTTGCCTTATTGAGAGAAAATATTTGCACTTCGCTACTGTTGTGGCTGCTAAATCTTGGACGATCATGATTTGGCAGCCTTGATGAAGGAGCAATGATTTACTTTTAGCCACCATGAGGATTTGTAGTGCCTGAGGATAACATAAAAGCTTAGCCACAATGAGATGAGGATTTTTGCACCAGGCTGCATTCTTGATGGAATATGATAATCTCTTTCTGTTTCCAGTACTGGAGAAAATTCTAAATCCAGAAATTTAGGAAGCCAGTTGGATTTAAAAAAAAAAGTGGTGGTATCAGAGCCCTCAGTCCCTTCTGGAACACCAAGGATTCTTATATTTTATTTATTTATTTATTTATTACATTTGTATCCCACATTTTCCCACCGTATGGCAGGTTCAATGTGGCTTACATATTGCTAAAAAGGCGGTTACAAAATTTAGATGTGTAGAAGTCTAGTACATAATACAGAAGTATAATAAACACTTAGGTTGATATATTAGCATATATTACTTTTCCTACTGCAATTCACTAAGGGGTCTTTTATAAAGGCATGCTGAATAATGGCTTGTGGTAGTGTGGACGTGGGTTTTGGGTGCGAGCTGATCCATTTTTTTAGCGTGACTGTAAAAAAAGGCCTTTTTTTCTTTTTTTTTTTGCTGAAAATGGATGTACGGCAAAATCAAAATTGCCGCACATCCATTTTGGGTCCGAGACCTTCCTGCCAACCATTGACCTAGCGGTAAAGAATCCGGGTAGTAATGACCTACGCACATCAAATGCCACTTGGCGCGCATCCATTACACGAACCAGAAAATAAAAAATATTTTTCAGATGCGCGTAGTGGACGTGCGCCAAAATTGAAATTACCGCAAGGGCCATGCGGTAACTGGGCAGTAACTACAATTTGCCGTATGTAGGCGCCTATGCAGCTTAGTAAAATGGCCCCTAAATCTTCGACCTCATCACGTAGTTTAGTAATGATAGCAGAGTTCGACTGAACGTGTGTCAGTGACAAGTCCAGACACTATGCACAAGAACTAAAATCTTGTATGTGTTGTTGAGACGATTCCAGCTGTGAGTGGATAGATTCCAGCTCCTGTCTCATATTCTTAAATATGGCCATATGGTTCTCCATGCGTTCTTTAATAGTACATAGCACCTGCATTATAGGATCCTCTGTATTAAGATCGAGGCCCTGTGCTTCAGCTTTGTTGGGAGAGGGCGGATTCAACTTTAGTCAGTTAGACAGGTTAAAAGAGGCATCAGATTTAGTTTCCCTCATCTCGATTAGTAGAAGAAAATAGGTATAATGAACTTGATTTGTGCAAAAGTTATTTTTGGTGAAGATAAGCGAATATGCTATAAAAAGTTGGTTGGAGCAGTTTACTCACACTGCCATCTCAGTAGAGCCGGAACCAAAAGCTAAGACGCCTGTTATATCTACCTCTTCATTTAGTGCCATATTCTCCAACTCTCCCATCTTATTTTTTAGGCTTTTAGCATTTGTATGTAGACACTTCAAATTGTGATTTTTCCGTGCATCCAGAAACTGTTTTATTTATTTATTACATTTGTACCCTGCGCTTTCCCGCTCATCGCAGGCTCAATGCAGCTTACATAGTAACAAGAGAATACAATCTGTAGTATCAGAATCAACAAAGGAGGTATGTGATAGGACAAATAAACAAGGAGTAAATGGGATAAAAGCGGTGTGAGAGAATGGATAGGGCTAGGTAAGGAGGTGGGGCGATAAAGGAGAAGTTGGGACAAGCATGGAGGGTAAGAAGGTTGGTAGGAGTTATTTTCTGAGACACTGTTGTTAATGATTAGTTGAACCGGTAAATAGATGTATTGCTTATGTTTGCTTATGGTATGTCAAGTTATTCGGGTAAACCTGTTTGAATAGATGGGTTTTCAATAGTTTCTTAAAGGGAAGATATTCACTAATTGAATGAATGTATCTAGGTTTTGAATTTGGCGGAGATAATTTGCATCCTTTACTCTGTTCTCCCATTAAACACTCCTGGCTTTCTTGTACCATTATTGAAACCTCTCTATTAGGATTCCCTAAAGATCCTGTTTCAATAGTATCCTTGAAGGATACTCGACACTGAATTATGCGCTCCTAGGCAACTGTCAGCTCCCCCCCCCCCCCCCTCCATTTTAGTTTTAAAACTTGCTCATATCTTCTTTTTAAATGTTAGCACCAGCAGCCTGATTCCATCCCGTAAGGTGGAGTCCATCCTTTTGGAACAGACCCCCCCTTTCCCAGAATGTTGCCCAGTTCCTAACAAATCTAAATCCCTCATCCCTGCACCCAGGGCCGTGCCTAGGGTCTCTGGCGCCCCCCTGCAGACTATCAGTTGGCGCCCCCCCCCCCCCCCCCCCCCCCGGTGAAAATGATCGCTCACCACTTGCTACACTGACAGGAATTGTCAGCAATATTCTTAGAAACAAATTGCTATACATTGCAAAATAAGATAGCAGATGTAAATTCTCAAAGTAGACATATTCCAAACGCTAAAATGAAAATAAAATGATTTTTTTCTACCTTTGTTGTCTGGTGACTTTCTTTTTCCGATCATGCTGGCCCAGTATCTGAGTCTGCTGCTATCTGTCCTCTTAACTCCATTTCCAGGGCTTCCTTTCCATTTATTTCTTTACTTTCCTCCTTTCTTCTTCATTTCTTGCTCTAGATCCATTTCCAGCAATTTCTTCTCTCTCCCTGGGTCCTGTCCTCCCATCCATGTCCATCCTTGTCCCTCTCTGCCCTTCCCTCCTCCATCCATAGCCAGCAATCCTCCTCTCTCCTCTCCCCTCCATTTCCAGCAAATTGTCCTCTCCCTGGGCCCCCATGTCCATCCTTGTCCCCCTCTGCCCTTCCCTCCTCCATCCATAGCCAGCAATCCTCCTCTCTCCCCTCCCCTCCATTTCCAGCAAATTGTCCTCTCCCTGGGCCCCCATGTCCATCCTTGTCCCTCTCTGCCCTTCCCTCCTCCATCCATAGCCAGCAATCCTCCTCCCCTCCCCTCCATTTCCAGCAATTTGTCCTCTCCCTGGGCCCCCATGTCCATCCTTGTCCCCCTCTGCCCTTCCCTCCTCCATCCATAGCCAGCAATCCTCCTCTCTCCCCTCCCCTCCATTTCCAGCAAATTGTCCTCTCCGTGGGCCCCCATGTCCATCCTTGTCCCTCTCTGCCCTTCCCTCCTCCATCCATAGCCAGCAATCCTCCTCTCTCCCCTCCCCTCCATTTCCAGCAAATTGTCCTCTCCGTGGGCCCCCATGTCCATCCTTGTCCCCCTCTGCCCTTCCCTCCTCCATCCATAGCCAGCAATCCTCCTCTCTCCCCTCCCCTCCATTTCCAGCAAATTGTCCTCTCCGTGGGCCCCCATGTCCATCCTTGTCCCCCTCTGCCCTTCCCTCCTCCATCCATAGCCAGCAATCCTCCTCTCTCCCCTCCCCTCCATTTCCAGCAAATTGTCCTCTCCGTGGGCCCCCATGTCCATCCTTGTCCCTCTCTGCCCTTCCCTCCTCCATCCATAACCAGCAATCCTCCTCTCTCTCCCTTCCCCTCCATTTCCAGCAAATTGTCCTCTCCCTTCACGCGATTCGCGAACCGCTTAGCACTGCTTAAAAAAAAATTACACATCAGCAGGAACAGGCTGCTTCAGCCAATCCCAGGGGCCTTCCTTCAGCGTGTTCCGCCCAAGGGCTGAAGGAAGGCTCCTGGAATTGGCTGAAGCAGCCTGTTCCTGCTGACGTGTAAATTTTTTTTTTAAGCAGTGCTAAGCGGCAGCGCGGTTCGCAAATCGCGTGAAGGGGGGGGTGGGGGGGTGGGACGACGCGACGGCAACGAAGAGGAGAAACAAGAGAAGTGCTGCGGGTGCCGGTAAGCTGCTCAAAGGCACAGGGGACGCCGTCAACACTGCCAGGTGGGGACCGGAGCCGGTTTTAAAGGTCATGGTTGGGAAGCCTCTTATACGGGGCGCCTATGCCTCTGCTCTTTCCTCCGCACCCTGGGGCCTTTAAATCTTTTACTTCCGGTCGCAGCAGCGTCAGTGAAAGCGGAGCGCTGCCGACATCTCCCTTCGCGCTCTTGGTTCCCTCAGTGTCCGCCTTCTTCTAGAAGGCGGGACACTGAGGGAACCAATGAGTGCAAGGGAAGGGAGACGTCGGCAGCGCTTTCACTGACGCTGCTGCGACCAGGTAAAAGATTTAAAGGCCTCGGCGGCGCGGGGCGAGAGTAAGCACCGCGGCGGCGCCCTCCAGAGGTGGGCGCCCCCCTGCGGCGCTTACCCCGCTTACCGCATCGGCACGGCCCTGCCTGCACCATCATCTCAACCACGAATTGAGACTGTGGAGCTCTGCCTGCTTCTTGGGTCTTGCACGTGGAACTGGAAGCATTTCTGAAAATGCTACCCTGGAGGAACTGGATTTCAGTTTTCTACCTAGGGGGGTCTTTTACTAAGGCACACTCATATTTTTAGCGTGTGCTAAAATTGGGCATGTGCTAAACGTTAGAGATGCCCATAGGAATGCATTGGCGTCTCTAACATTTAGCATGCACCCAATTTTAGCGCACGCTAAAAACATGAGCGTGCCTTAGTAAAAGGGGGTCTTACACTCTAAATGTGGCTTCCAGAACCTCCCTCCTACATTTTCCTATGTCATTGGTACCCACATGTACTAAGACAGTAGACTTTGCCCCAGCACTATCTAAAATCCTATCCATGCTAGTATTCTGTAAATAAAAGTATTCCTTTATAGATAAGGCTCCTATCAGGCATCCAGTTATAGAATTACCTCCAGTATGTCTCAGGCCTATTGCATGATGGGACGTCAAAGACTGAGACAATGCAAAGTCCAGCTAAAGCTCAATTTATTCTAGACTCAATGAGCAGAGTTAATTTTCTTGATTGGGATTAGAAGGATTTGTGATTTTATGACATTTCTTCCACTGGCCACTACAGCATGATTCTAAGAATAAGTAAGCTTCCTCGATTAGTAAAATAGAATACAGAAGGAAAACATCAGAACCTAATGAATTCCAGAAATGGAAGTCGTTATGCCCATATCAGCCCTCTCCTGAAGTCACTTCACTGGCTCCCTATCCGTTTCCATATAAAATTCAATCTCCTCTTATTGACTTATAAGTGCATTCACTCTGCAGCCCCTCACTACCTCTCCACTCTCATCTCTCCCTACACTCCTTCCCAGGAACTCCGTTCACTAGGCAAATCTCTCCTAATTGCACCCTTCTCCTCCATCGCTAACTCCAGACGCTGATCCTTTTTATCTCGCCGCACCTTATGCTTGAATAGGCTTCCTGAGCCGTTACGTCTAGCTCCGTCCCTGGCTGCCTTCAAATCCGGGCTAAAGGCCTACCTGTTTGATGCTGCTTTTGACTCCTAACTTGTCACTTGCTTGTAACCTTTATCTTGTCTTCCTCTCTTCAATAGTCCCTTTCCCTATGTGTCCTTCTGTCTGTCCTACCCTTATCCTTATTGGTCCTGTCTGTCTGTCCTGATTTAGATTGTAAGCTCTTTTGAGCAGGGACTGTCTTTTCTTCATGTTCAATTGTGAAGCACTGCGTACGACTGGTAGCGCTATAGAAATGATTTATAGTAGTAGTAGTAATTTGTGAAACCTATAGTGAAGGAGTATCAAAATTGCCCAGGAAATGCAGTGGAAAGGGAGGGAGCCTAATCCCTGATTTTAAATTGGCTGGGCTTACTGTATATATTCTGTTTTAGAGAAAATCTTAAAGCACATGCAGTTAAGACACTACAGTTCCGATGGAATAATAATTTTGAGATCTATGAAGACATATCTCATAGTGGAGTAGCCACCTAGTGGATACAATGGATCCTGCCAGATCCATGTGTCCTGGATTGGCCACTGTTGAAAAAGGCTACTGGACCTGATGGGCTTTTGGTATGACCCAGTATGGCAACAGTTATGTACAACAGCAGACTGAGAATTAGGAAAGCCAGAGTTGAAATCCTGCTTTTCCTATTGATGCCCTTTGTGACTTTGGAAAAGTCACATCACCCTTCATTGCCTTAGGTACAAAATTATAGTCAGATTTACTAACCTGCAATAATATGTCAATGCTCATTATTTAACACAAACCCCATTATTATCACTGGGGCCTATTTAGTAATAACTCACATTAACTGCAATAGGGCATGTTAATGTATTAACACAAGTTAGTACCTAAGTGAAAGCAGTAGGGATAGAGAAATATCTACTGTATCTAAACATAATTAACCTTGAGCTACCAATGAAGACGTGAACTGAATTCAAATAATTAATCTACATTTACATTACAAAAAATGCAGGGAGACAAAAGTAGTAACAGACCTGCTCAGGAAGGAAAGGATTACAAACTATTGGGTTTCCCCCTCACATCTATTTTTCTTTATAAAAGATGCAAGCACTCAGAAAAATTACAAGAGGCAAAAGCAGTGCTAACTAACCAGAGTGGAATATACAGAAGCACTTCACAAGATAGTAATGCCGCTGCTAAACATTCACCGAGCCAAAGCAAATTGGCAAAGAGTGGCAGCTACTGGCTGCAAACGGTAACAGGGTGCAAACGGGGACCAGCAATTTAGCTGAGCGAACATGAAGGGGATAAAGTCTAACGGTGTGACGCTAAGTAAGAACGAGAGAGCTATATATGGAAACATTAAAGAGGGACAATTGTCTCTAGAGGGGTTTGGGGGGGGGGGGGGGTTAGTGGGAAAGAGATTCCTTTTTTTTTTTTTGTGGCCCTGAAAATTGTGATGTGCTTGGCCAACTTCCAGAGACAAGAATGTATGTGGAGAATGAGACTGGATGAATATAGAGAAACATTTATGGTTGCGGCCCACAACTTGTGGAATTCCTTACCATTGTATCTATGGTCTACGACAAGTCCAGTCAGTACCTTCCTTTAGGAAACAACTAAAACCTCTTTTTCTTTTCATCAAGCCTTTGTACTGTCACATGTATGTTTTGTTTTGTTTTTTAATTTATTATGTCATTGTTTCAATTTTGTTAATTTTTTTATGGATGTTATTAAGTAAGCCGCCTAGAATGTTAGATAGCGCAGGTTACAAATGTTTTAAATAAATAAAAGTGCCAGTATTCTAGTCCTACATGGGTTAAGTTTACATATACATGTGTAAATGTCTATTTTTTGGCTACACACTATTCTATCAATATGCATTAGTATTCAATGGTGTGTATTTTGCAGGTGAGTGTTTATAGATTACTATAACCTACACACATTGGCTGGTGTAAGTGATGGAGTCTAAAATATAGGTTCAAATGTAACCTGTTATACTAGTAGTCTGGAAAAAAAACTAGGTGCTTACTTTACTTTATAGAATAGGCTCCAAATTGGCATATTCTTGGTACCTAAAAATATACATTCCTTTATTGAACTACCCTCATTGTCTTTGCAGAGGGCAGCAGAATGACAGAGACATGCCAGCAGTGATGGGGGTAGACCACATTTACTGAAATGAGTGCAGCTCTCAATCTTTAGAACTGAAAGATGGGATGTGCCAATGTCTCCATCCAGCCTCCCAATGGAAATTTAGGGGCCCTTTTACTAAGCCACGTAAGCGCTTACGCGTGCCCAATGAGTCCAATTCGAACTCCTGCCTAGCTACCGCATGGCCTGGGCGGTAATTTCATTTTTTTATGTGCATCCAGTATGCGCGTCGGAAAATAAAGGCACACGGCACTAACCGAGCAGTAATTGGCACTGTACGCACACTGACGATTACCACCCAGTTAATGCATGAGACCTTACTGTTAAGTGAATGGGTGGCAGTAAGGTCACTGGCCCAAAATGGACGGCGCCAATTTTCATTTTGCCACACGTCCAGCTTTGGCCAAGAAAAGGTCTTTTTTGCAGACGCGTTGAAAAATGAACCTGCACACGCCCAATACACATGTCTACAACAGCACTGGCCATTTATTGGCACACCTTAGTAAAAGGACACCTTAATCTTGTGTTTTTACAAAACTCAATTTCATACGTTTGTACCAGTACATATGAGAGCTGAAATTTGTCTATAGCTCATATGTATTGCTGAAGTAATGCAACACCCAAAATATGGACATGCTGGGTGATTTTTCAATGTCATATCTTGGTTGAATTACATTATATGTTCATGTGAAATATAAAATGTTTATAATTTATTGATCACAATTTTGTAAGCGTGTACAATTACATCTTTCTGCTTTGATTTTCTAACTACATATAACTACAGAAAAGGCTTTTGAGCAGGAAGATGGAATGGATGATTTCTATGTAATTTTTGAGCATTTTTCCCCAATAACTCCAGAATCTGCTCAGAGGTACTTTCTTCCTACTTAAAAAAAATATGCCCTATAAAAGGGGGGGGGGGGGGGGGAGAGATAAACAAATGAAGACTTTCATAGTCTTTCCATCATTTTCCCTATGTCAAAAGGTAGGATACACATGATGGATTCAAATGCTTTGGGCACAAACTAGGCTACTTAGGATAATTCATGTCACTGAAGCTTTATATGTGTTTATAACAGGGGTGTAGCTATGTGGGACCACGGGGGCAGGGGCCCCCTGGATTTGTCCCTGGCCTCCCCACCGCCGCTGTTGGGTACCTTTGCTGGCGGAGGTCCCCAACCCCCGCCAGACGAAGTCCTCTTCTCCGGCGTGGCCGCATTTATGATCTGCAAGCAAGGCTTCTGTTTCTGTGAGTCTGATGGTGACGTCAGACTCAAAGAAACAAAAGCCTTGGTTGCAGATCAGCAACGCGGCCGCACCGGAGAAGAGGACTTTGTCTGGCGGGAGTTAGGGACCCCCGCCAGCAAAGGTACCCAACGGCGGCAGTGGCAGTGGGGAAGGGTTGGTGGCGGTAGGAAAGGGGGGGTTGAAAGGGTTGGCGCCAGGGGGGGCTAAAATGTGCTCCCTCACCTCGGGCTCTGGACCCCCCTCCCGCCGAAGTCTGCCTACGCCCCTGGTTTATAATTCTAAGAATTTCAGATGAAAGATGGAAAGCAATTTTGAAGAGGGATGCTCCTAGACTCATCAAGAACATGATATATGACATCCATTTAACTTTTCAGTGGATTGAGAAGTATAATGTTGACAAGTACTTTGATAAATAAAGGCCTGAATTCTCCTAACAAAAGACATCTGTTATGGAATGAGATGTGACATCTGAAAAATAGATATGTTGATGATTCAGGAGACACATCTCAGCATGAAAGATGAAAAGTTTCTGGAAAATTAAAAAAAAAAAAAGGAATGCAAACAATTTTAGTTTCACATAAATCTGGCAAAATAAAGGCAGCAGTGAAAATACTGATTGTCAGTCACATAAATTTTGAAATAAAGCAAATAAAAATTATATAAAAGACAAATACTTGGGTACGAATGATGTACCAATGCAGGGGCCTAGTTCAGGACCAAATTAAGACCAACTGATACCCTAAGCACAGCCCAACAATCATAAGAACATGAGTAGCCATATTGGGTCAAACCAATGCTCCATCTAGCCCAGTATCACGTTTCCAACAGTGGCCAAGCCAGGTCACAAGTACATGACAGAAACCCAAATAGTGGCAACATTCTATGCTACCAATCCCAGGGCAAGCAGTGGCTTCCACAAGTCTGTCTCAATAGCAGACTATGAACTCTTCCTTTTGTAATCTTGACCAAACCTTTCTTAAACCCAGATATGCTAACCATTTTTACCACATCCTCCAGAAAACAGTTGCACAGCTTGACTATTCGTTGAGTGAAAAAAATATTTCCTCCTATTTGTTTTTAAAGTATTTCTATGTAACTTCCTTGAGTGTCCCCTAGCCTTTGTACTTTTGGAATGAGTAAAAAATCGATTTACTTCTACTTGTTCTACACCACTCAGGATTTTGTAGATCTCAATTATATCTCCCCTCATCTGTCTCTTTTCCAAGCTGAGGATCCCTAACCTCTTTAGCCTTTCCTCATAAGAGAGGTGTTCCATCCCCTTTATCATTTTGGTTGCTCTTCTTTGAACCTTTTCTAATTCCACTATATCTTTTTTTGAGATATGGCGATCAGAACTGAACGCAATACTCAAGGTACGGTCGCACCATGGAGTGATACAGAGGCATTATAGTATTTTCGGTCCTTCTATTGCTTAACTAACAAGACATTAAGGCCCCTGTTTGCAAAGCTGCGCTAGCAGTTGTAGCACGGCACTGCCGACTCAGCCCATTCAAAGTGAGTGGGCTGTGTTGAAAGTACCGCATCAACAGCCGCTAGCACAGCTTTGTAAACAGGGGCCTAAGACTCAATAAGTGCTGAGAAATATCATTGTATGAAACAAAACATCATATATATTTATATTAATTAGAAAAACACTGAAATTCATGTTGAATAATGGGTGTGGCAGGTGGCAGTGAAAGAGTTAAGAGCATGATAGCTAGGGGATAAAACTCTGTGGTTTCCCCCCCCCCCCCCCCTTCCCTTGGGGATAAAACTCTGTGGTTCCCCTCTTCCCTTGGTGCCCTAGGCATGTGCTTATTTTGCTTAATGATTAGTCTAGGGCTGGCCTAGTTACTAAGCTGTATTAAGCATGGAATACGATAATTAGTGCAGAGGTTTGATAGCTCAATCTAATTCCCGCATTAAGGGGTCTTTTACTAACCTGTGGTAGTGTTTTTAGCTTGCAGTAGAAATAAGAAGGTGGTAAACACTGAGATGCCCATTATATTCCTATGGGTGTCTTGGTGTTTACTGCCAGCTGATTTCTACTGCGAGCTAAAAACGCTACCGCAGCTTAGTGAAAGACCCCCTAACTTCCTATCAGGCAATGGGTGGAGGATAAGAAGGGCTGTGCCTCATAGTTAGCACAATGGTATGTTAATGACAATTGACTGTATCGTGTTATCTCCAATGCAGTTAACACATGATAAAGACATTTTCTCTGCTTTACCTATAATGGGAAGATGCTGGGAGTGCCTCCAATAATGAATAGAGGTTTTGCAGTTAACATCCATTAATGTTAGCAACTAGCACAAAAGCACGTGGTAACTACAAAATCTTGCCACACTTTAGTAAATAGGTCCCATGATGTTTTTCCTGGAGTTCCTCCAAGCCAATCTGGTTTTTCGATATCCACAATGAATATGCATGAAATAGATTTGCATGTAGTAATAGGTCTCATGGTGTTTTTCAAGCTAGTCCTGGAGTTCCTCCTAGTCAGTCAAGTTTTCAGATATCCATTCCAAAAAAAAAAAAAACAGGGTCTAAAGTGCAGTTAAAAAATTTGACAGCTGTCAGGAATCAGCTATAGGAACTTCTGTCAGGTGATATAAGGTTCAAGCTGAGAAGAAGTAAACAAACATTCTACATAAAAAGGAAACTAGGCAGCTGAAAAAGCAAAAGGCTCTGGAACAAGATACAGCTGAAAGACCCAGCTACATTCTCTATAATAAAGGAGTAGATTCCTCAAGATCCAAAATTTATCCTTTTTTTTTCCCCAATCTATCAAGAGTTAGAGGAGAAGAAAAGTTCTTGCTATGAGGCAGGAACTCCTGTGGTGCCGTTTTTCATTTATGGTTTCCATATAGATGCCGTATATAGCCATCCTGAAAAATACAACCTCTGCTATACCTATCAATTAAGGGTATTTTCTTGACTCTATTATCCTTGGTAGGGTTGTTGAGATAGCTTTGGTAGCCATCTTAAGTTACACACCCTTCATGTGGATTATCGTTTATTAACACTGCCTTGTACTTTTAATTATTGTACTTCCTGTTCCTTTTTTTTTTTTCTTAGAATAGTATGGTATTTTAGATGTCTTCCTCCTGTTTCCTGACTATACTGTGGTCTTACTAGAGGTTTTTCATGAGAATTGCTTTTCTTTCTAAACTTGTTTTTCTTTTTGCTCAAAAATTAACCTGTTTCTTGGGAGGGTGGAGCTAGAACCGCATGCTAGATGGCTGCATGGTGCACCAGCTCCTGGAACTCGACAACATTATTACAGCATTTTCATTCAGCAATAATTTCAGAACGATCAATATCCGAATACCTCAGTACTATGCCTGGCAACAAAGCAAGCCAAGTCAGAACCCTCTCTGGGCTCTAACGGCAGCAATTAGAGACTGAAGGCAGACTCTGTTTCCCCCATCAAGATGGTGACGATGCTTGAGACACGTGATCTTTAAATCTCATCATTATAGAACTAAGCTCTATACATCAATAGTACAAGATAATGCACATATCATCAGCTGTATGCAAATTGAGATGATGAACATGTCGCTCCAGTTAAAAAAAAAAAACTGCACTGAGTGCCTGTAACACCCTGAAGCCCAAATTTCTAAAATTGAAGATGAGGCCTTTATATGGAGAAATGACTGAGAAAAGCTTACTTCAATACTATGCCAAATTTCAATATAATGATACATTGAGTAAAAATGCACAGAATGAAATCCTTATCCAGCAATCAGGAAGAAGCCAGTAATTGGCCCAGAAGAAATAATTTTCGCATTCTGGATCTGTATGAAAACATCAGAGGAGCTAATTTTATCACTTTCTTTGAAGACCCAAATTTCTAAAATTGAAGACGAGGCCTTTATGTGGAAAAATGACTGAGAAAAGTTTACTTCAATACTATGCAATCAGGAAGACGCCGGTAATGGGCCCAGAAGAAACAATTTTCACATTCTGGGTCTGCATGAAAACATCAAAGGAGCTAATGTGATCACTTTCTTTGAAGATTTCATTCCTAAGCTCCTAAACTTGTTATTTTTGCATACATTTGAATTAGAAAGTGCGCGCCCACCATACTCCATCACATAGGCCTGAAAATATTTATTTGTTACATTTGTATCCCACATTTTCCCACCTATTTGCAGGCTCAATGTGGCTTACATAGTACCGTAAAGGCGTTCGCCAAGTCCGGTAGAGAAACAAATACATAGTGATGTTGTGGTCGATTAAAGTTCAGGCACAATGGGGATTGAAGAGAGGCGAGGTTTTATAGTGTCCATTACAAGCTTTGGTTTTGCTGTGTTGCAGAGTGTAGGCATTTATGTTGGGTCGGTAGGGTATGCCTTTTTGAACAGGTTGGTCTTTAGTGATTTCCTGAAGTTTAGATGGTCGTAGGTTGTTTTCACAGCTTTTGGCAGCGAGTTCCATAGTTGTGTGCTTATATAGGAGAAGCTGGATGCGTAGGTTGCTTTGTATTTGTATATGCGTGGACCACATCCAATTGTGCTTAAAGCATTGCACAACCCTCAAGTTTATGAAATACTCACAAACACAAAGTATTAAAGACCTTCACTGGAATGGCAGTATAATTCATATTGTACCGGATTTTGACGGGCAAACCACTGCAACTCGCAAGCAGTTTTTGGCTATATGCCCTGCTCTCAAACAACTAAATGCGAAATTCGGGCTCTTTTATCCTGCCATTTTAAAAGTTATTCACCTAAATAATACTCAATCCTTTATTAAACCTGAAGAACACATGAGATACATAGACTCATTTCAAGGATCTATGAGATGACTTTACAACTATTCCTTCTGATGATTACAGATATATCTTGTCCAGATACATATGCTATTTTCTAATGTCTACTAAGTAAGTAATAGCTCAATATATATGCACCTTCCTCTCTGAGTGGCCAATTTTTTCAAACTTTACATACAGTGATATTGCATAAAATTGGCACTAATTTGATAATTGCTGGAGATTTCAACTGTGTTGTTGACCCACTGATGGAGAGGAAGCCAATTCAACAAATAGAGAATATAATAAAGATCTACTTATACTAATGGAAGATTTTGGCCTTGTTGACATATGGGGAATACTCCATCCTAGAGATGCAGACTTTACTTTCTGCTCTCAAGTGCATGAATCCTTTTTAAGGATTGATTTTTGTTATCCAAAACTGAAGTTCCGTCAACTATTAGGGCTGATATTGGTAATATGTCTGTTAGTGATCATGCAGGTATATCTCTAGTATTTGATGCCAATCTTGAACCCTCCCATCTTTCTATACGGAAATTTAATAATAAACTGTTAGAGTTTGAGGATTTTAAAAAGTATATTTATTTATTTATTTATTTGTTGCTTATATCCCACATTTTCCCACTCGTGCAGGCTCAATGTGGCTTACAGTAAGTTAAATAAAAGTACAAACTTAAAGGTTATGCAAGCATCTAACAGAGTGAACTAGATAGGGAAGGGGACAAAGGATACATTAATCAACATTGTACGTTGAGGAGTAAGTCTTAGCAAAGAGGAATGTCTTTAACAACTTCTTAAAAAGGCCATGGTCTTCTTGAGTTTTAAGGTGATGAGGTAACAAATTCCAGTGTTTGGGACTCCAGTAACGGAAGGACGAGGCAAAGATTTCTTGTACTTTACTCCCTTACAGGTCGGAAAATGGAGGTAGAGATAGGACCGAGCAGCAGGGTTGGCATTTCTAGGCGGAAGGTCAATCAAGGGGAGCATGTATTCCGGTGCAGTCCCATAGATGATTTTATGCGTCAGGGAACAGATCTTAAAAGCAATTCGCTCGTGTACAGGCAGCCAATGAAGTTTAAAGCGCAGGGGTTCGGCATGTTCAAAACGCCTTACTCTAAGGATGAGCCTCGCCGCAGTGTTCTGAGCCGTTTGGAGCATTTTCAATAAGGAGGCCTGACAACCCACGTAAATACCACTACAATAGTCCAGATGGGATAGGACAAGCCAGTGGACAAGGGTTCGAAACAAGTCTCTTGGAAGGAGGTATCTGATGCGCCGAAGCCTCCACATTGCCTGGAACAGTCTATAAAAAAATATTTTGAATTTAACACTAAATCAGTCAGGTCTGCCATTACCTTATGGGATGTATTCAAAGCTACCATAAGGGGTAATATTATGAGTTTCTGTGCAAAAAATAAATAAATAAACAAGATAAATCAATAACTTTTAATCTAGAACAGGAAATCAAAAAACTAGAATCCCAACTAAAGCAAAAATGGTCTCCAGCTACTGCCAATCTGCTTCTTAAAGCCAAATTTCAATACAATGATACATCGAGTAAAAATGCCCAAAATGAAATCCTTATTCAGCAATCTACATACACATTATCCCCCAGATTCTATATAGTGCGCTTAGATTTAGGCACCGATATCGGCACAGATTCTATAACACCACGCATAACTTAATTGGCTTAACAAGCAAATAAGCGTTGATGTCAGCACTTAACAAGCAATAATGAGAACTAATTGTCACTGATTAGAATTTAGGTGCACAACTCGCTAAGTATATTCTGTAAAGATGTGCACCAAACTTCTAACGTGCACAGGCAAAAAGGGGCATGGTTATAGGCAGGTAAATGGGCATTTTGTGGGCGTTCCAAAATTTAAGCGCCTAGTTATTGAATATGGCCCAGTGCGACTAAATCTGTGTGCTATGATTTACGCCATGTTTTAGTTGGTGTAAATGGGTGCTTGCACATTTAGGTGCTGAAATATCAACTAAACGTATTCTATAATTGCGCCTAAATCTAGGTGCTGATTACAGAATACGCTTAATCGGCATAGATGTGAGCACCGATTTTTTAGGCTCCATATTTAGAATCTCCTCCTATGAGTCTAATAACAAAATGGGTAGGCATTTAACTACTTTTCTCAAAGGTAAAAAAAACAAGGAATGCATAGCTTCCATTAATGACAAGGATGGAACAATACTCACAAATCAAAATGACATCATACAGGCCATTTCAAATTTTTATGAAGTATTGTATGCTAGTGAAAATGTATGTCCTGTTTCTCAATGTGACCAATTAATGTGACTACAACTCAGTATTCTGCTCTAGAAAAAGAATTCACGCTCAAAGTGCAAAAGGCGCTTAGAGGCATGCAAAAAAAAGAAAACATCTGGTATGGATGGTCTAACTGTTGAGTTTTTTTACGGCCTTCCAACGCTCCATTCTGCCGTATTTAATGGATACATTCAGTTGCTGTCTCAGGTTCTATTGTGGAAGCTTCTATTATTGTTCTACCCAAACCTGAACAAGATCCAAAGGAAGTATCGAATTATAGACCATTGTCTCTAATTAACGTTGATGCAAAAATCTTAGCAAAACATTATTGCAAATACATTAATTAGCTGCTTACCTAACCTAATTCACATTGATCAGTCTGGTTTCATGGAAAAAAAGATTCTCTTCTAGTAACACAAGACTATGCTTTCAATTAATGCAAATTTCTAACAACATGCAACATCCAGCTGTCTGTGTGTCCCTTGATGCAGAGAAGGCTTTTGATAGAGTTGAGTGGCCATATATGTTTAAAGTACTAGAACATTATGGCTTTGGACCTTACTTCTATAACTTGATTTGATTCTTATATCATCACCCTACTGCCAGAGTATTTATTAATAATAGTCTAGCACCATCATTTTCTTTACACAGGGGTACAAGGCAGGATGGTCCCCTCTCACCTCTACTATTTAATTTAGCCTTAGAGTCATTGTTACTTGTAATTCGACAAAATGCCAACATACGTGGAGGGGCATAATTGAAAGGGACGCCCAAGTTTTGCTGAGGACGTCCTCGTAAAACGTCCCAGTGGAGGGGAAACCCGTATTATCAAAACAAGATGGACGTCTGCCTTTCATTTCAATAATACGGTCGGGGACGCCCAAATCTTGGCATTTAGGTCGTCCTTAGAGATGGTCGTCCCTACACTTGGTCGTTTCTGATTTTCGGTGATAGTGGAAACCAAGGACGCCCATTTCAGAAACAATCAAATGCAAGCCCTTTGGTCATGGGAGGAGCCAGCATTCGTAGTGCACTGGTCCCCCTGACATGCCAGGACACCAACCGGGCACCCTAGGGGGCACTGCAGTGAACTTCAGAAATTGCTCCCAGGCACATAGCTCCCTTACTTTGTGTGCTGAGCTCCCCAAAACCCATTACCCACCACCATACACCACTACCATAGCCCTTACAGGTGAAGGGGGGCACCTACATGTGGGTACAGTGGGTTTGTGGTGGGAGGGCTCACATTTACCACCACAAGTGTAACAGGTGGGGGGGATGGGCCTGGGTCCACCTGCCTGAAATGCACTGCACCCACTAAAACTGCTCCAGGGACCTGCATACTGCTGTGATGGACCGGAGTATGACATTTGAGGCTTGCACAAAATATTTTTAAAGATGTTTTTTTGAGGGTGGGAGGGGGTTAGTGACCACTGGGGGAGTAAGGGGAGGTCATCCCCAATTGTCTCTGGTGGTCACCTGGTCAGTTCAGGCACCTTTTTGTGGCTTGGTTGTAAGAAAAACAGGACTAGGTAAAGTTGTCCAAGTGCTCGTCAGGGACGCCCTTTTTTTTCTATTATGGGTCGAGGACGCCCATGTGTTAGGCACACGCCCAAGTCCCGCCTTCGCTACGCCTCCGACATGCCCCCGTGAACTTTGGTCGTCCCCGCAACAGAAAGCAGTTGGGGATGCCCAAAATCTGCTTTCGATTATGCCGATTTGGGTGACCCTGTGAGAAGGACGCCCATCTTCTGATTTGTGTCGAAAGATGGGCGTCCTCCTCTTTCGAAAATAAGCCTGATGGTATACAATGGCTAAATAATGAGTATAAACTCTCTGCTTATGTAGATGATGTGCTTTTATATGTAACTAAACCAGAGACTACCTTTTTTACTCTTCTACAAACTATTAACAGATATGGGTCATTTTCAGGATATCAAATAAATTGGTCAAAGTCCGAGGTTTTGCCATTAAACATTTATGTAACATTTATGTAAGCTGCAGCAAAAGGTGGCTGGCACTGGCGTCTGCGCGTGTTTTACACGTGCGCTGAGGCCCACTTTTACTGCAGCTGGTAAAAGGCAAGTCTCACTTTCCTATAGGAAATGGCCAGGTGGCAAATAAAGCACTTGCCACACAGCCAATTCAGGGGGGAGCCCTAGTAAGGGCTCCTGTGTTAACCTGGCAGTAACCGGGCAGCACGTGGCACTGCCTGATTACCACCGGGTACACTCCAGTGCTACAAAAATAAATAAAATTTTGTAGTGCTGGAAATGACGGCACGCTAGGGGTGGGAAGTACCGCTGGGCTGCTGCGGTACTTCCTGTATAGTGAGCAGTAAACCCGCATTGGGCTTACTGCTGCTTAGTAACAGGAGCCCTAAGGGTCTTATTTTGGATCTTCCTTTTAAAATGGAAAAAGGATGGTATTAAATATTTAGGTCTTCAAATTCTTCCTAATCATCAGGCTACAATCAATACCAATCAGAAACTTGTGGTAGAAAAGGTAAAATCTCTGTCAAAAATGGAAGCCAGAGTGTTTATCCTGGTGGGGTACAGCTGAAACTGTGTAAATGTCTATAGTACCTGTTGTTCTATATATACTCAGCATGATTCCTGTCTTCTTTAATTACATTTTTTTATAAAACAATTAACAGATCGTTTTTTTAATTTATATGGAACGATAAAACTCCAAGAATTGCAATATCCAAACTGTGCCTGTCAAAAGAACATGGTGGAATTAATTTTCCTCATATTTACACTTACCATTGGGTTTACATTATGCAACAAGGAATGCAATGGTTTGATACGATTCAAGATCAATACACCCCCCAGCTGGAAAAAATTGGAAACGTCTACGGCTGAACCCTTGTATCTTCACAATGCAATTGGACTAGTTCTTCCCAAACATCTTAAAACTTGATTGTAGCATCCACACAACATGTTAGCCATTTTGTTTAAAGCATGGAATCTACTAAATGGAAAGGGTGGTTTAACACTAATTTGAAACTGGAGGTCAAACCCACTCTTTGGCCCGAGTGGACAAAATGAAGAATCTTTACAATTACAGATGTCTGTCAAAATGATAAATTCTTTTCCTGAACTGAGAAAAACATTTGGACTACCCTTTACTCAGGGGCCTTTTTACAATGGCGAATAGGTGCCTACGTGCATCCAACGCATGTCAAATTGGCACAAGCGCCCGGCTATCATCTGCCCCAGGCAGTAATTCCATTTTTGGTGGGGCGCTTACCATTGGCGTGTGCTGGGCGCTTACTGCCCGGTTAGTGTGTGAGACCTTACTGCTAAGTCATGGGTGGTGGTAAGGTCTCAGGCCAAAAATGGATGCGTGCTGGTTTTCATTTTTTCTGCATGTCCATTTTCCGGCACATTACTTGGAAAATACTATGGGGCCCTTTTACTTTGATGTGCAGGTGCCTACGCATGTACAACACGCATCAAATTAGAACTACCGCCGGATATTGTGTGCCCTGGGTAGTAATTCTAATTTCTATCTGCGTCCAAAACGTGCGGCAGAAAATAATTTTTAGTTTCTACCGCATAGCGCTAACCGATCATTAATCGGCAGTGCAAAAACACTGATGATTACCACCCGGTTAAAGTGTGAGGCCTTACCAATAAGTAAATGGGTGGCAGTAAGGTCTCAGGCCCAAAATGGACGCGTGCTGATTTTTATTTTGCCGCACGCCCATTTTCGGCAAAAAAAGCACCTGTTTTTTGCAGGCGCATTGAAAAATGGACCTGCGCACGTCCAATACACGTGTCTACACCAGCTCAGGCCATTTTTCAGTGTACCTTAGTAGAAGTGCCCCTATGACAGTGCAGAGTGAATAACTGTTACAAGGCATACTTCAGTACATAATAATATTTTGTATGCTTTATTGTAGTGGAATGCTTGCTTATGAGATAGGAATGGTTATACCTATAAGTCCAATTTCAGAAATTTGTGTAATATTTGTTTATATATTGATTGTTTGGTTGCTTTATTTCTATATTCAAAAAAACACTGTTGAAATTTAAAATAAAGAACTCTATTTGTTGTCAAGTGTAATCTTGATATTTAGTGGAAATTCCATATATAGCAAGTTGAAGTGAACGGTTTAACAATGGTGCAAAAGTGTGTTACATGGAGGGACTGCATGGTTGGGATGTGTATGTGTGGGTGTATATTCAAGCATATCAGTGAGTATGGGGGGTGATGAGTGACAACTAGGCTGAGCGATAGGGGTTACAATTAGCAAGGGCACTTAGTTATTGAGGGGCCCTTTTACTAAGCTACACCCAACACACGCCAAAATGGAGTTACCGCCTACCACATTTCATTTTTGGTGCGCATCCGATACGCACATCTGAAAAATATTTTTATAATTTTCATTTTGCCACACGTCCATTTTCGGCAAAAATTTTAAAAAGGCCTAAAATGGATCGGCGCACACCCAAAACCCATGCCTACACTACTGCAAGCCATTTTTCAGCACGCCATTGTAAAAGGATCCCTGAGTGCATGGGTGTATTGTGAATATCAAAAGGGCTGAGTAAGAGCATGCATGGATGTGGGGGCCAAGTAAGTTCATATATGGATAATAACTTGCAAGGACACTTATAAAAAATAAAATGAGTGGAGGAAAGACTGAATTGCAGGGATTGAGCGAGTGAGTAAATGGGGGATTATCTTTGGCAAGCAGGGGAGCACTGGGCGAGTAGATGGGGGGGAACTGTCTGGTCGTAGCTACTGGATGTATCTGGAGAAGTATATACAAAACTGCCAAACTGGGTTGGAAGACATGAATCACTTGTTTACTCTTTCCAAAAATAACTAGGACTGGGGGCATGCAATGAAGTTACAAAGTAGCAAATTTAAAACAAGTAGGAGAAAATATTTATTCACTCAATCTGTAATTAAACTCTGGAATTCGTTGCCAGAGAATGTGGTAAGAGCAGTTAGCTTAGCGGGATTTTAAAAAGGTTTGGATAGCTTCCTTAAAGAAAAGTCCATAAGCCATTATTAAGATGGACTTGGGGGAAATCCACTGTTTATTTCTAGGTTAAGCAGCTTAAAATTTATTGTACTGTTTTGGGATCTTGCCAGGTACTTGTAACCTGGATTGGCCACTGTTGGAAACAGGATTCTGGGCTTGATGGACCTTCGGTCTATCCCAGTATGGCAACACTTATGTACTTAACAGAGGTGTAGTGTGTGTGTGTATCCTTGACAATAGGCAATATTGCCTTTTTTGAAATGCTTAAAAGTTTTAAAAGCAAAGACCCAAAGATACACGTTGACAAGATTAAGGGACAGGGAGGTCAATTATAATACAATTCTGTAGCAGTTGAGGAAAATGGAGAAAAATGTAGGCAGATAAAGACCATATCACCTATCCAGTCTGCCCATTCATGCCATCTACTCTCCCTTTCACACCCTTACAGAAACATTTGTGGATTTCTACCAGACTGCATATTCAGAGAGTAATATGAGTCCTAAAAGTGAAATCAAGGACTGTTCAGTGTCGGTTAAAATGCCTTTGTAAGGGTTAAGAGGAAATACAACTTTAGATGAAGAAACAGCCCATAAATGCCAACATTTCAAAATGATTGAGGGTGCCAATCACAATATAGATTGCCCCTCCCTGGACACAATGAAAAAGTTTGCTCTATATCAGGGGTGCTCAGCATCCTCTGCACTCATAGAGCTATTTCCTATGTCACAGGTGAACATTTTATATTACATAAAACTTTAAAACCCAACAATTTCATTGGATGAAATGGCATAAATTCAAAATGTGATAATATGTTTGCTTAAAATTTGGTGGCCCCTATTTAAATTGACTGGAGACAGAAAATTTACTTCCACCGATGCTTGCATTTCAAAGACATTAGAGGGGAAACCCCATCAGTTATGGGCCTGTCGTCCAATGTTGCTTTTAAATATACATTTTAAGATACCAGCAGGGTACCTCATCTCTCTTAGATTATGACAAGTTTGACTCAAAATGACCAAGTGGGATTTGCAATGTAACATCAAACGTTAAATTACAAAAATGTTGGATTTTATTTAATTAGCCAAGGGAAATAAAATACCAACTTTATTAAACTAAGAGGCTAAAAAGCCTTTGATTTAGTGAGACAGAACTATTTTTAGTTTTGGAACAAGCAGGCTTTGCCCATTATATCCTTAATTACGCTAAACAATTTCCAAAAGTCTGTATTAAAGTCAATGTTGAACTCTCCAATCTCCTGTACTGCTTCTCTCTATTTTACTGAGAAAAGCAGCACAGGAAACACGCTGCATGACAACTAAAGGTTAGAAGTGACTACAAACAAGTAGTTGAAAAAAAAGTGAGATAACAATGAGCCCTTAGATGGCATCAGCATAAATTAATATCTGTAACAGCTGCCCTCTCTCTCCTCTGCTTTTTAGAGGAGCTGCTTATGGAGAGAGAGAAAGAATATTGATACTGACACAATTAAGGGGAAAACGGTACAAACGGCCCACAAGAGTTACACCATATAACATTTCTGAGATAAAATATACTCATAACTACTGGATGTAGTTGGAGGTCAATTATAATACAACTCTGTAGCAGTTGAGGAAAATGGAGAAAAATGTAGGCACATAAAGACCATATGGCCTATCCAGTCTGCCAGTCTATGCCATCTACTCTCCCTTTCACACCCTTAGAGAAACATTTGCGGATTCAGGAAGGAAGATGGACAACAAACACACTGTTTAACAACTTGTTTACTAGTAATAAGTAAAGGAACAATTCTTATGTTATCTTTATGAAACACATTACATAAATTTCCTCAGGACATACACAATTATCTTAACATATTTAGGGCCTCTTACCAGACCATGCTAGCGATTCCTGCCTGGCAATGCTGACGAGGCCCATTCAAAGTGAATGGGCTTTGTCGCCATTGCTGCACTGGGAATCATTAGCGCAGCTTGGTAAAAGAGGCCCTTACAGACTTTAATAAAATTCTATTTCAATAATTCAGAACAGCATCATAAACCATTAGGATACTTACTGCACACAGCCGTTCTACTAATTTTGCTTGCTTTTTGCTCGCTTTAACCCTCGCCGTTGTCGTCTTTGTGGAAAACGTGCATTGAATGCAATCTCTGGCAATGATTCTGGTGTTTGTGGATTACCAGTCGGTGACGAACCAGTTGATTCCTGTATGATTCTATCAGTTCTCATAGTTCTGCAACCAGTCAGTTCTCCAAGTGCATCAAGCACCCCAGACAGCCTTTGCATAGTCTCACCTATAGCCTGATTTGTACACACTAGTTCAGCATTAAGTGTTACATTGCTCTTTGCTAGCTTGTTAATACTCTTTGCAAGTACATACATGGCCTTAGTCATGTTACTGATGTCTTTATGCATACCAGCCAAAGATCCACGTACAGCTCTTAAGTTACTGTTAATCGATAAGTAGCTATCATCAGTTATAGCTACCTGATGTTGCTGGGCCTGAAAGCGAGGTCGTTCCAAAAAGGATGGCGACTGTGTTGGACTCGTTTGGACATATGCATGGCATTTTTCCTCCTTTGGTGTTCTTTCAGCAACAGTTATTTCCTTATTGATATGCTCCAAATTAGGACTGAAGACTGAGTTGGCATCAGTATCATAGACTTGCTCAAATTCTGTTGCCGTCATGGTAGTGCCATCTTTGAACAGAAAAATTTTAGATATCAGATCTTTGAATGTAAATTCAGTCCTAGTTTTAAGTAAGGCGGCTGCATGCCGATAAACATTTTAATCGCGATTAATCACATGATTGAAGATATGTTATTTATTTTTTATCCCCCATTGCCCAGAGTCACAAGGAGCTGAAGTGGGATAAAAAAATAAATTTTAATCAAAATGCAGCCCTAAAAAAAATTAAAGAATAAAAAGCAATGAAAGATAAGAGATACAAAATGCAAATTGAAAAATTACAAATTAAAGAATCTAAAACAACATGAAGAATAGCTATAAACAGCTTCACAATTTTCACAGCCTACTTCAGAAATGCAGCCCTAGTTTTAACCAGTGCAGCTTGAGCCTAGTGAAACAGGATAGAAGATGAAAGAAAAAGGACCATCTAGTCTACTCAGAATGCTCATCTGTGCTGGCCTACTATGCTGTAACAAGTCTTAATCTGTGATCTTCACGCTCTCTCTCAAGTCCCTTCATAATACACATCTCAAAAGGAGGCATGGCCATGAGGGGGCATGGGTAGGTCACGGGCATTCCCAGAAACTAGAAACAATGTCATCAGTTAGGTGGCGCAAGGATTTACACCAGTTTTTGGCGGACATGAAGTCCTCACACTCAAAGTTAGGTGTGGGACAAGCCCTTTACACAATACTAGCTAGTACAAATCTTAAAGCACCTAACTTTGGGCATCATTTACTGAATCTGGTCCCTGGTGACTACCATCCCCTCAGTGAAAGTGTTTTCTCACATTCCTTTTGTTTTCCTCCATTCAGCTTTATGTACCAACCCCTTTGCCTTAAACTTTTCACACTTTGGAAAAGGCTACCTTCTGGTACTTTATTAAAGACTGCTAGTTGCTTCATATCTCAACTTTTTTTTCTTCTAGAAAGTACCTCTTTAGTCACTCTATAAGCCAAATACAATTTTAGAGGACTTCCTTTAAATTGCTCTTTCCTCGTCAATGACCTCTCGTAGATGTGGTCTTCATAAGTCATAGTACTCAACATGGGTTAGCATAAGCTGAAGTGCAAACATTACCTGATTTGAACACAGCACATTGCAATAGCATTGAGCGAAACTCTGGCCACAGTCGGTAGAGTCTACAGCGAGATGAGAAGCATTTTTACAAAAACTAAGTCTTTTATTTTTGAGTAGTCACTTTGAAAGGGGTTGACCAGCAAACCAACACAACAGCGAGATTCAATGATTGTGAATGATGGGGATTTTTATGCCTACAACTGGAACTACCCTGTTAATCCTATCACTAAATAAAAAAGGCTTTTTCCCCCCTTCATAGTAATCATACTCAGCTGCTGTGAATAGCTCTAATTTAATCATAAGTACAACAGTTCACCAATTGTATGAGGCGTTTATTGTGAACACATGTATGGTCATGCCTGTTTCTCCTACCTGAAATAATGGGCAACAAGCAGGGCACAGAGATGGATACCATGAAAAGTTGGTGTATTATAATAATTGTTTTTTCTATGTAGGTATATCTTGGGCTTGAATGGTTTGGGAAACACGGTCCTGTGACAAACTGTGTAAAAGTCTCTACAGAAACTCAGATGGATACAAGGAATGTAGCTTCCCTGGTCACTTAAAAAGTCTGTGAAGTCTGGAAACATTTCCCTCTTGTGAAACCAAGTTGCCTATTATCCAGTAATTCATTGGCTTCAAGGTAATGTACTATTCTGTCTTTCAGTAGTTTTTCCATTACCTTGCCCACCACTGATGTAAAACTAACAGGTTTAAGGTTTACTGGTTCATCCCTGTTCCAATCCTTGTGGGGTATTATAGTACCACTTTGCCACATACCTCTTGGATGAACTGAAAGGGGCACAGTCACTACCTCCATCAGTATTGTAGGATGAAAACCATTCATCATTTACAGAGGTTGTAGCACTCAACATGGCGGCAAAAGTAAAGATGATCTCTCCAAAGCCACACACATTGCATTGAGATTATACTTTTGAACAGAATAATAAAATCAAGTCTCGGACAACATAGCAGTAGATTTGTGAGGTTGGTATTTATCTAAAGCAGTGATCTCCAACCTTTTTCGTGTAAAGGGCCACAAAATGGACATGAGAAAGCTCCGAGGGCCACCAAACAATTTCAAGCTTACACATTTAACTTTCAATATTCATATTGATTCTACAACACTTCAGACAATACAGGAACTCTGCAGAGGCACTAACCCTCCTCTCTGATGTGAATTCTGTAAAGATGCTCACAGTGTTTTTCGTTTCCTTGATTTCCACACATCTCTGAATGACAGCGTTTCCCCGGGTCTCTCTTTCAGAAAATACAGGCACTCTGCAAAGGAAACTAACCTCCTCTATGAGGTTTATTCTGCAAAGAAGCTCAGATTGTTTTTCATTTCTTTGGAACTCTCATTTCACCAAGTCTCTCAAGCTTCATCATACCTCTGCGCTGTAGTACACATGCTAGTACACAACCTTTGACCTGTGCTACGGCTGTACCCAGGTACATATGGTGCAGATGTAGTAGGTCCTACACCTGCCCAACACAGGCATACATACAGGCCTGGCCTATGGCAATCCATTTTTTAAGACAATTAATGAAGTAACTGAGTGGGCAAGATTGAAATATGCATTTTGAGGACATGTAGACTACTTCTCCTGACCGTTTGAGGGCCACAACAGAGGACTTCGGGAGCTGCATGCGGCCACGGACCACGTGTTGGAGACCACTGATCTGAAGAATCGATTTTATTTAGATGTGTAATATTCAATGGCTAATGTAAAAATGCTGATGATGCGATTATGATTTGCATTTAATGTCCTTTCCATTCTATGGCTTGTGCAGACATATAAGGTGCATTCCATCCGCCTTTCCATATTGGTAAATTCCAGTGAGGTACTTCGTCTTCAGTCAGCCTGCAAATTTTTTTCTTTACTTCTTTACAGCCAACTTTTATTTTATTACAATGTTATATTGTGGTGTCATGACCTGATCTCAAGGTTATAAAAGGGTAATTTTATAATAGGGAGCTTTGGGTATGAATGTACAGAGGTTTATGTTTTGCACCTATGTTATAAAAGCAACATAATCACCTATGAGGTCTTTACAAAACAGCTTCCCCAAAAGTTACTACATAAAGTCAGATCTGATCTGTGAGCATGTGAACTGGTAGAAAACCAGGTCAAATTAATCCAATTGATTTCTGTGACTGGGTGAACAGAGAATTGGATCAAGAACGTGCGCTATATGTAATCTACTTGGATTTCAGCAAAGCCTTTGATACAATTCCTCATAGAAGACTGATGAATAAACTGAATAGGCTGAAGTTAGGACCTAAAGTGGAGAGCTGGATTATAAACTGGAAGACCGGCAGATGTCAGAGGATGGTGTTTAATGGAATTCACCTGAACGAAAGAAAGGTGATTAGTGGAGTTATTCTAGGATCGGTACTGGGACCGATTCCATTTAATATAATGAAATTTGTGGGCGACATTGCTTTTTTGTAGATGACACAAAGATCTGTAACAGAAGACTTCAGAAGGCACAGACAACATGAGAAGTGACCTACAAAAATTAGAAACAAAAAATGGCTAGTATAGAGTCATAAATTTATATAAAGAATACGGAAATCAATTACAATAGATACACAGTTTCAAGTTCCCATAAACCCCATTTACACTAATTTCTCAAGGTAAGGTATGGTTCCTCAGTGATGCAGATCCAAGAATATTTCAAAGGGACTCAATCAGCATCAACTTCTTCATTGGTACCATAATTTCTCTGTCATCATTTATTTTGCATAACTCTATGTTCGTATTCATATATTTTTCATCAATCTTCTTTTTTAAATTTTCAAATATTATTCAAAAATAAGACAACTTCACCTATCTGAATAGTAAAGTTTCAAAAGGGGAATCAGTGCAAAAATGTGAAGACTGGTATAATGTTTAGCTGTTAAAAAGTAATGCAGGAGTAGGGTTCCAAGATGGCGATTTAGACGGACGCACCTGTGTTTGCTCCTGAGGAGGCTTGGGTTTTCTGTTCCGTTGGTGCTTCTGCCGCCTCGTTTTTTCGGATGGGGAAGCGGAGGGGAAAGGTCAGGGAACTTCCCTCGGTTCCCGAGACCATCCCAGCGTTGAAACAGTCGACCCTGCCATTTTCGAGGCAACCATCGGGGCCTCGGGGAACATCGACCCCTACTGCAACTCTCGACGTGCAGCAGCTGATCGAGAGTCCTAACGGGGCTTCCTTGAGCCCTGTAGATCGTATTGCTCCGCCCCAGCCGGGAAGAGAGCTGTTTGCAGTCAGTACAGCGACGGAAACCGAAGTGGCTCAACCGAACCTGTTGGAGGGCAAGTCTGCAGCTACAGAGAGAGGACCTCATGAACGAGAACAGTTACTCAAATCAGCTTTACAGGTATTTCCTCAAGATATGGTATCAAAATTATCTCGAGCTGAGGCCCAACCTCAATCTCTCCCAGCTTTGAGTGGCGTGGTTAGACCAGCAGTAGTGACACTTGAGTCACTATGGGACATGGTGTACAACATTCAGGCCTCTATGCAGCATACATTGAAAGAAAATACTGGTGATATTAAACTTTTGTCTGAAGCTGCGTTGCTCCAAGCGCAAGTGTCAGCACAACAATCCTTGAAAATAGATAAAGTGAATAATGAACTTCAAGAAATGGGGAACTTGGAAACCGTATTGGTTAAAGATAATACTTACATGCATAAACGTATGGAATACCTGGAGAACCAGGTTAGGAAATCTAACCTTAGGTTTCTAAATTTCCCCAAATCTCCTTTAATTTCTCCTATTGAGATGGTTAAAAAATATATGACTGACTTACTTGGAATGGACAAGGACTCACTACCTCCCATTACTCGAGCCTATTATATCTGGAATTCAAAGGGGACTGTTGGAAACCCCCCAGTAGTAGGGGATGGAATGAATCTTACTTCCTTCCTGGAAAGTTCATTGGATATAATTACACAGAGGTCAACTATGCTGGTCACTTTTGCATTGGAACCTGACCGCAATGCTGTTTTAAGACTTTCCTTGAGACATTTAGAAAAATTGTTTTTGGGCTCAAAGGTGCGAGTTTTTCCAGATCTCTCACGGCCTACACAAATAAGGCGCAAGGCTTTTTTGGAGCAGCGCCCTAGAGCGTTGGCACTGGGAGTAAATTTTGTGTTACGTTTTCCTTGTATTTGTAATGTATTGCTGGAGGGTAAACAGTTTCAGTTTGTAGACCCAAAACAGTTTAAAGAATTTCTAGATGCTAGAGCCGAAGTGAATGTAGTATGCCCACCCTAACAAGCAGGCTAGGGTCGATAACCCGAGGTGGCAACCGCTAAGATTTTTTTTTTTTTTTTTTTTTTTTTTTTAATTTCCTTTTGGTACTTTTGAAATCCTGGAATCTAATTTCTTTGTTTTGTGGACAAATAGGCGGATGAATATTTTCTGTCAATTATTTAATTGTATTTTGAATTTCATTGTAAAATAATGCCGATTGCATATTTACACTTTGTTGTGAAAAATTGAATTTATTAATAAAGATTATTAAAAAAAAAAGTAATGCAAAGAAGCACAGAGTGATGGGCTTGAGGAGCAGAAATCCAAAGGAGCAGTATGTGCTAGCGGGCGAAAGGCTGGCATGCACAGACTGGGAGAGGGACTTTGGAGTGACAGTGTCTGACAATCTCAAGATGATGAAACAACGTAACAAGGTGGTGGCTGTAGTCAGAAGGATGAGAGGAATAACTGGCAGAAAAAAAAGAGGCATTAATGCCCCAGTACAAAGTCATTGATGAGGCTCCACTTGGAGTATTGTGTTCAGTCAGTCTTGAAGGCCGTATCTTACATATAAAGACAAAGCATTTCAGAGAAAGGCAACAAAAATAGTGTGGGGACCTCACTCACATTTATGCTTACACAGCAGAATTCTAAAAAAAATACAGCAACACAAAAAAATGAATTCATAATGAACTACAATTCACAATTAATCATCAAGCCTGTCCATGTAGATGTATTTTCACAATTTGTCAGCTGGGCTGCTGAAAAGATATTATTAAAATTAATGAACAAAAGGCTATTTAAAAAAATAAAAGTTGACCCATGGAGTCATGAAAGCCAGCTGGATCACTAGAAGCGAGCTAGACTTCAACTGCCAACAAGATGTTGCAAGAATTTAAGAATGTGTACCTACACCAGCCCCTAGATATGAGTGAAATTTTGAGGCCCCTTTTTTCAACATTCTAGACTATATTATAGATATATAGTCAGGCCTAGCCCTAAATCTCTCGTTTTAAATAGATAGATATAAATAGGAGCATTTTTAATAGTTTTAACCATCTATATGAAAATAGTGCAACCCTTTCATCAGACAATGCATCATCAATAACAGACATGCCATCCAGACTGAAATAAAATGAACCCCGACCTAAACAACATAATCTGCCCAGTTCATCTGGGTGAAATTTGCAGTAAAATCACCATTTATAGTACACGAGGAGAAAGGTGAGTTTTGTTGTGCCCTGTCAAATTCCTTCAAGTGCTCAGTAACAAATGCCTGCTAAAACACTGCCTTGCTGGTGGCTATGAAACTACAAGCATACCTCCCCAGGTTGGTTCTGCAAGTACAAAGTACTATTTGGATTTAGCTCACCCTTTTTCAGTGTACATTAGGTACACTATTTTTTCTGTCCCCAGAAGGCTTTCAATCTAAGGGCCCTGTTTAATAAGGCGCGTTAGTGTTTTTAATATGCCTACAATTAGCGCACGTGCTGTGTAGGTGCGTATACTGTTAATGCACGCACATGGTTAACGAACATTAAAAATGCTAATGTGCCTATAAAGCAGCTTAGTAAACAGGGCCCTAAGTTTGTACCTGAATCAATGGAGGCTTAAAAGACGTGCCCAAGATCACAAGCAGCCACAGTGGGATTTGACCTGGGTTTCCCTAGTTCTTAGCCTGCTGCTCTAACCATTAGGCTACTCATCCAATAGACAATATGTGTGATGACTGGTTGCCCTATTTCTCATCTGATTTTTGGGCTGGAAAAGCAGACACTGATATCACAATAATGAATTTGGAGCCACTTTTCTGCTTTTGAAATGCAGGGATAGATAAGGGTCACAAATACCCACCTTTGGGAGTTTAGGGACCAGAGAGTTCCAAATTGTAGAGTCTATCCTAGGCCTGCGGACAATAGAAGATCACTGTGAGTTAGAATCCATATTGGCTTCAACAAACATTTTTTTTTTGAGATGAGCAAACGTAGCCAAACAGATTGGGTTTTTCTTTTAAAGTACATTTGTGGTTTTCAAACATCTGGCCACTTTCTAAGAAAATCTCAAACTCTCTGACATGTTCTGCAGATGTCTGGCTACTGACCTGCTCCTGTGAAGGTGGGCTAGTGGGCATCAAAAATGATATGCAGAGTAACAGGATCCTGCAGAGGTCATACTGATCCGAGAATTCTCCCTCCATGGTCCTAGAAGAGTATATTAGAGTAGAACTCTCTCCCATAAATGTATCACTCAAGGCAGAGCCTGAGATCTGATTAGATCAGTGTCTTCAGTGAATACAGACCGGTGTCATGGAAGTAGAAGCAGCTGCAAATAAAGAGGCCTTTTTACTAAGGCACGCCCAAAAGTGGCCTGCACTGATGTAGGTGCATGTTTTGGGCACGCGCTGGTCCATTTCCTCAACGTGCCTGGAAAAAAGGGGATTTTTTTTAATGTGCCGGAAAATGGACGTGCGGCAAAATGAAAACCAGCACACATCCATTTTCAGCCTGAGACCTTAGCGCCACCCATTGACTTAGCGCTAAGGTCTCATGTGCTAACTGAGCGGTAAGCGTGCAGCACACGACAATTGCCAGTTACCGCCAGGTAAGGGCCCCGTGGTAGAAATAGAAAATATTTTCTACTGCGTGTTTTGAGCGACCTAAAAATGGAATTACTGCCCAGGGCACGCGGTACTGGGCAGTAGTACCAATTTGGCGCAAGTAGGCACCCACACGCCTTTGTAAAATGGCCCCAAAGAGAACAGCATAGTATCCTATAATGGGTGTTTAAATATTTCACTGTTTTGTTTCTTGCCTACTGTATGTTCAGGTTATACTTAATATATATCAACTTGAGTGAACTGTTTTCCAAACCCTGTCACTCCTACTTTATCTGTCTCTGAGATTTTACTTTGCTTGTTTTCTCCTTTTGTATGAGTGTTTTATCTTTCCTATCCTGTATTATAGTTCTTTTCTTTTCACAATTTATTGATTGTAAACTGCTTTGTACTGTGCACCAGTTAAGGTGGTATATCAAATGCAAATAAAGCAAACTAAATTAAATGCATCCTAATAAACAAAACAAACAAACAAACCCAGCACTAGGAAGGTGATGGTGAAGAGCCTGCATTTTTGGACCATTTTTGGGTGAGAGAAATCCATAACCATATTTGGGTCAGTTAGCAATTCAGTTTGTCGGAGTATAGACATTTATTTTTATTTATTTTTTTGTTACATTTGTACCCCGCGCTTTCCCACTCATGGCAGGCTCAATGCGGACATGTTTGACTTATCACATAAATACACCCACACATATTTACCTATATTTGTATATATATGCATTTCTGTGGTCTCTCTCTATCACTAAAGATTATGAATTATTACAGTGGAAAAGGTAATAGATTTATAATTTGGCTTAGAGAATAAATTACTGTAGCAGAGGAGCACCTAGTGGGTTGTGTGTCGTGGAAGGGTGGTTCCTGTTGCTTGTATCCTTATTTCCTGGGCTCTTCCAGAACACAAAGACAGAAATGCAGACCTTGGCTCTGCATAACAATCTTTCTTTTTAACCCTCAACTATCTTCTGGATGACAAGTGGACAAATGAAGTGTTTTTGCCATGGACACTTATGACACTAGGAGGGGCATAATTGAACGAAAACGCCTATCTCCATGGGCGTTTATCTCCGAGAACGGGTCCGTGAAGGGGCGGACCCAACCGTATTTTTGAAAAAAATAGACGCCCATATGTTATTCGCTAATTTGTGAGCTGGGCGTTTTTGTTATTCAGTGATAATGGAAAATGAAAGCGCCCAGCTCAAAAACGAATACATCCAAGGCATTTGTTCGTGGGAGGGGCCATGATTCGTAGTGCACTAGTCCCCCTCACATGCCAGAACACCAACCGGGCACCCTAGGGGGCACTTTTACAAAACAAAAAAAAAAGGTAAAAGAGCTCCCAGGTGCATAGCACCCTTCCCTTGTGTGTTGAGCCTCCCAAATCCCCCTCAAAACCCACTGCCCACAAGTCTACACCATTACTATAGCCCTAAGGGGTGAAGGGGGGCACCTACATGTGGGTACAGTGGGTTTGGGGGGGTTGGACGACTAACGCATTAAGCAGCACAATTGTAACAGGTAGGGGGGGATGGGCCTGGGTCCACCTGCCTGAAGTCCACTGCACCCCCTAATAAGTGCTCCAGTAACCTGCATACTGCTGCCAGGGAGGTGGGTATGACATTTGAGGGTGAAAATAAAAAGTTGTGAAACGTCATATTTTGTGCTGGGAGGGGGTTTGTGCCCCCTGGGGAAGTCAGGGGAGGTCATCCCCGATTCCCTCCAGTGGTCATCTGGTCATTTAGGGCACTTTTTGGGGCCTTATTCGTGGAAAAACAGGGTCCAGGAAAAGTGCCCTAAATTCTCGCTGAAATCGCATATTTTTCTTCCATTATCGGCGAAAGGGCGCCCATCTCTGTTCGCCCGATAACCACGCCCCAGTTCCGCCTTCGACACGCCTTCGACACGCCCCCGTCAACTTTGTCCGCATCCGCGACGGAGTGCAGTTGAAAGCGTCCAAATTCGGCTTTTGATATTCGTTTTTGTGAGATAAACGCCCATCTCCCGATTTAGGTCGGAACTTGGGCGTTTTTCTCGTTCGATTATAAGCAGGTAGGGTTGCCAATTAGATCCAGATTTGCACAACAGAGTTGATCCAGTCATGGGACTGCCCCAATGCATGCAGGGACATGTAGCCTTGTTTTTCTTAGGGAATCCAATGGGGAAATCAGAACCACAAGTCCTTGCATGCAATGGGGTAAGGCCAGGACTGAATCAACCCTGTCGGGCGAATCTGGATCTAGTTGACAACCCTGTACGACACATAGCCTTATGGAGGAATATTAAGTATCATATATGTATATCTACAACACATAGCCATGTGTATATGTGTAAATATATATACTTGTAGCAGACATCTCAGATCAGTGGGGCTAAGGGGTACCCCAGAGGCCGGCACACAAACAATTTAAGTTGAGTCTGTGGCCAAGACTGTATAACTCTTCTTAAAAAATTCCTCTCCCAGTGTGCACAGACTAACAAAGGGCCCCCTAATGGCCGGCTTTATTTCTAGATAAATTCCATAAAGCAGCAAACTGATTCGTAAAAAGAAAACTAATCTACTACCACCAAACAACTCCTCTGTGTTTAACCAATAACCAGTACTACAACATACATATATAAAATGTTTAATAATGAAAAGGGAGGCTTTCAGTATACTGCGCTGTACCCACAGCGTGAATGACATGACAAACCTGTCCAGTTTGAAAGACGGTCCACTTGTCAGCAACATCATCGGTCTCTCCCTTAAATTTAAAAAGTGTGTAAACCAAACTTTGTGTTATTATTTCCTGAGTTATTGCTATTCTATGACCCCTTAATATTGTGGACTAAATAATGTTCATTCAATTTCTTGAGGGGAAATATCCCAGGATTTGTTTTTTTTCTTCTTAGTTTTCTGGATCTGTTATCAAGTGAGTTTTTCATTGATTTATTATGTCAAACTCTTAATTTAGAAAAAAATAAAATAAAATAATGACTCCTAAAGTTTTCCTCACAAATATTTCCTCAATTATTACTTTAAAAGGAGTGAAGCCTGTGAAAACTGGGATTACTTTAATCAGTGGGATTTGAATTAAGTATATGTATTGTTAAATAACTTCTGGTTTTTAAAAGAGAAATAATGTAATCAGATGTATTATTTCTAACTAATATTGGATAATAAGTATGTTTTCAATGAAATGATTTGACTATACACTGTATTGGCTTTGAAGAAGCCAACCAGATGATCAACGTGGAATAATGAATTAGACGAGTAATATCTGGGGATAATCAGGTTAATACCACGTTTTTTCTGTTTACTGTTTAATTGATCTCCTTGTCTTGTTTCACTCTCCCTATTTAGTGGTCTAAGGAAGAGAATAGAATTACCTGACTGAAATAATTCCTATATATTACTTTCTCTGTATTTCCGGCAAGTTGTTTTATCGCTTGTAAAAATTTAAATGGTTATAAATAAAAAAATGTAAAATAAATAAAATAAAAAAGTGTCCATTGTGTGATAACTAAACGTGCCCCAAAATTCCTTTAAATTAGTGTCCAAAACTTTCTTCAAACAAAAGTCCACCAAATCTATCATGCATAGGAGACTCATTTTCAAAGCACTTAGGGCCCTGTTTACTAAGTAGCGTTAGTGTTTTTAGCGCACCTACACTTAGCACTCGCTAAACATGTAGGCGCCTATATGGATACTGTAGACACATACATGGCTAACATGCGTTAAAAATGTTAAAGCGCCTATAAAGCTGCTTAGTAAACAAGGCCCTTACTTACAAAGTTCCATAGATTACTATGGGGCTCATTCTTGAAAGAGAAAAACGTCTAAGAAGTGTCATATAGAAGCATTTGGATGAATTTCTTCTCAAAACATCCAAATCGGTATTTTCGAAACCTATTTTGCAGACACTTATCTATGCAATTTGTTTGCAGTGTGTCTAAATCACAAGGGGGCATGTCAGAGGCAGGCTTAGAGTGTTCCTGATACTTAGACATTTTACAGCCACAATGGAACAAAACTAAAAAATCTAGGGCTGAAACATCAATGTTTTGGTCTAGACCTGTTTTTAGAATGAATAAGACACAAAAACGTGCCCTAAATGACCAGGTGACCACTGGAGTGAATCAGGGATGACTCCCCCCCTTACTCCCCCAGTGGTCACTGACCCCCTCCCACCACGTCATTAGAAATATTACTTATCAGCCTGTATGACAGCTTCAGATATTATAGCTAGGTCTATTAGAGCAAGCAGGCCCCTGGAGTAGTGTAGTGGTCAGTGGAGTGCACTATAGAGAGGAAGACCCAGGCTCATATCCCACTCTACCTGCTACACTCATGGTGGCAAGTATGAGCCCTCCCAGAATCCCCCAAAACCTACTGTACCCACATAGAGGTGACCCCTTCATCCTAAGGGCTATTGTAGTGGTGTACAGTAGGTTTTTGGTGGGTTTTGGAGGTCTTAGCATACAGTATAAGGGGGTAATGGTGAGATGTGTACCTGGGAGCTTTTATATGGCATCTACTGCTGTGCCCCCTAGGGTGCCCCATTGCTCTCCTGGGATGTCTATGTGGCCAGTCTACTAAGAATGCTGCTCCTCCTACATCCCAATGGCTTGATTTTCTACGTTTTTCACTTGGACTTTTTGGGGTTTTTTTCAAAAATGGCCCAAAAAGATAAACCCATAGAGTACATCTTGATGGCCATTTTCAAAAAAAACTTTTTTTGAAAATGGCCATCAAGATGTACAATAGGACCATATTTCCTATTTGGATTTGGGACGTTTAGCGCAAGACATCCAAAGTCCGACTTAGACATCATATCAAAAATGACCCTCCATGTAACTTTGTAAGTCTAAGTGCTTTGAAAATACATCTCATAGTGAACTGCAAATTACTGTCCAAAAAATTCAACCAATTAATAAACTGCAGAAGATTTGACACAGTTGATGACCAGATGGGGAAAAATCATCATCTATGAAACAAAGCCATCATTTTACATGGCTGTATCATTTAGACGTGTACAAAAAAGTTTCTTCAAATTGAGTGACATATAAATCAGCAACATTAGGGCTCATAGCAGTGCTATGAATTTGAAGGTAAAACTGATCGTTGAACATGAAATAGTTCCTGTATAACACTAAGGGCCTCTTTTACAAAGCCATGCTAGTGATTTCCATGCAGCAAATGAGAGGAAGTGGGAACTGAACCAGGCTCTTCAAAAAACAGACCGGAAACGGTCAAAGTTCAAAATACAATTTATTAATTGAAGACTCTACAAGGTACCCCGTTTCGGCACTACAGGTACCTTCCTCAGGAGTCCGATTGCTTTGTTTCAAAAAGATGTGACAAAGCGTACCAGAAACAGTCACTGAGAGTTGACGCTTTGGTCTTGAAAAAGACCTTTAGGATTGTCAAGAGTAGTATAAAAGACGATACCGCTTACTCTGGGACACCATTATTCTTTGTCCACTTCAGTGGTCTTCTTGCAAATGAGAGGAAGCCCATAGGAATTGAATGGGCTTCCTCTTGTTTGACATGCAAGAATTGCTAGCGCGGCTTTGTAAAAGAGGCCCTAAATTGGCCAATGATACCAAAAAATTGGCCGGTATCTGTATTGGTTCTGCACAGTGACTCAAAACGGCCTGTACGTTTGAACCACAGTCCTTTGAGGTATGCTCATATACAAGGCATGCAAGTCCAACATTACCAATTTATCAGTTGGCAAAAGATTAGGGACCAATTACAATTTAAGCAAAAATTGTGTTGTATTCTTGACAAATGACTCTGCCTGGCTCACAAAGGGTTTTAGAAAAAAAAGTCCACAAATTTTGATAGAGGCTCCAAAACAGTACATATATCAGAAGAGCTCTAGGTCTTTCACCTTTACATGCTAGGTGCTGGGAACAGATTAAGCCCCGTGCTTCACTCCTCTCTCACTCCCTTTTGGTAGGCAAGCAGATCATCTGTGCTCCACAAACGTCTCTCCACACTGTCTCTCTTTGTGGCTCTGTGTTCCCCAGTGCTCATTTTCTCTTTAGATCAGAGCAGGTCAGGAACATACAAGATTGGGCCCTCTCTCCTCTCTCTTAGGGTCACTGCATACATCAACTCACTACTCCCCAATCCTTTCCCCAATAAGGACTGTAAGCCAGCAGCAGCTTCTCTCTGACTTTCTCTTTTGAGGATCAGGGTCAGATTTCCATAATAATCTATCCCTCCTCTTCTCTCTGGCACTCTATGGATCAGACCAGCCGCTCCTGTGCTCTCTCTTTTCCACTTAGCGCCTAGATCAGGCTCAGATGGGGTCCAGAGTGGGATAATTTCCTATTGTAGTTCTACACGTTCTTTTCTGGACCACTTCCAGGAAAGAAGGGACAAGGCTACTCCCTTGACTCTGGGAGTTTAAAGTTCCCTCCACAAGCTAAGACTTAATTCTATTGGGCTACTTTCCTAGATTAGGCCATCTCCTGTTCAGATTTGATTGGCAAATTTCTGAAGCAGGGCCTCAGAATGATCTTTCTTCATCTCCATAAGGTGGCACATTCTGACAGCCAACTACGTATTATACATATTTAAATCAGTAATTTATAATGCAACATTAAAATTGTTTAAGGCACCTGAAAATTTGAGTGTGACCAATGTGAAACTAATTTTTTAAAAAGGTCTCCCGAGGTGAACTGGGAAACTACAAACCAATAAGCCTGACATCAGTGCTGGACAAAATGGTAGAAACTACTACAAAGAACAAAATAACTCAACATACAGAAGATGGTCATGGTTTAATGGGACAGAACCAACATGGATTTAGCTAAGGGAAGTCTTGCCATAATCTGCTACATTTTTTGAAGGCAAAAATAAACATGTGGACAAATGTATATTTAGACTTTCAGAAGAATTTGATAAAGTTTCTCCTGAGAGGCTTCTAAGGAAATTTTAAGAAGTCACGAGGTGGGTAAGTGGCCAGTAATATCAATATAGTGAAGATCAAGGGACAGCTACCACATATTAAGAGTCACCAACCAGGACATGAATCCAGCTTCAATATGGATAATACATTAAATTCTTCTAGTCTATGGCAGCCAAAAGGCACAGATTAGGAATTATTAGGAAAGAAATGGAAAATAAAAATGAAGGATATCATAATGCCTCTGAATAGCTCCATTGTGTGACTGAACTGTAAGTATTGCGTGCAGTTCAGGTCACCACAGAACTAGAAAAGGTACAAAGAAGGTAGACTAAAATGATAAAGGGCATGGAAAGACTCACCTATGAGGAAAAGCTAAAGAGGTTAAAGTTCTTCTCCTTGAAGAGACAGCTAAGAGAAGATACGATAGAAGTCTATAAAACCATGACTGGAGTGGAACAGATAAAGGCAAATTGGTTGTTTACACTTTCAGAAAGTGGTAAGATTAGGGAACACACCATGGAATTAAGTAGCACATAAAACCCCCACAAATCTTAGAAAATGGTTATGTCCTGGAAATCAATGCCAGAGGATGTGGTAAAAGCAATTAGCTAGCTGGTTTTACGAAGAGACTGGACAGGTTCCTGGAAGAAAAGTCCATTACCATTACTAAGAAACAGGTACTTAGCCATGGGTGAGCCTGAGCTGGCCTGGGCCCATCCACTTTTCTGTAGCTGGTGGGGATTCCCAAGCCCTGCCAATTGAAGAAATTCAGCGCCCGCCCCAACCATCTAAAGTGTAGTTGACAGAGGCTCAAAATGCCGCCACTGATGCTGGCACTGTGAGCACGCTCAGTTCATGTACGAGAACTGAACATGCTTGTGGTGTCAGCAACAGTGGTGCATTCTGAGCCACTGACAGTCGTGCCTTAGGTAATCCAGGCAGGCTCCAGCTTCAGATTCCTTCATCTAGCAGGACTTGGGGATATTTTTAATTTTAATTGGGGGGGGGGGGGGGGGTGGTTGGGGAGACAAGGAAAAGGAAGGGAAGGCAGAAAAATGCAGTAACTCACTGCTCTGAAGTGCAGGAACTTAAAATGTATTCTTCTTAGCTGAAAGATACAATTCTACCTCTTGTTCCAATATAAACATTTCAAGAGAGTACTAACGATTTGCTTTTGCACGGCTGAGTTATGTGTTAATTTAAGTTTACTTTAACATATATAGAGAGTATTGATTCTTGAATCAGCTGTTTACAGGAGAAAAAATTAAAGGAAATTGTATTATTTATTCAGTAGTTTTTCGCTCCCTCCACAAATGAGGTCCTGTTCTTAGTGATTTGCTTACTGCACAATATTGCCTTGTCCTGATAGGGTGCGTCAGGAGAAAGATGTTAATGGTATTTTGATTTAAATCTATATAGACACTTGGGTAAATGAACATAGGATGCACTAACTAGAAAACACCTTAAGATGGTGCCAAATGAATACACAAATTTCAGAGTACTTAACTCAGAGAGGTAAAGTGTTCCAAAACTATATCAACCTTGGCTATTATGTGTATGTTATTTGTTTCACTTTTTAACTCAGATTTAATTCAGGCAGTGCTTTTTTTGTGCCAGTACGCAACGGTACGGCGTACCTGCACCTTTTTCTCCTCCTGTCCTCCCCTCCCATTATTTCCAGCGATTCTCCGCCTCTCCCCTGCCCTCCCATCAACGTGCAGCGATTTTCCGTCCCTCCCCTGCCCTCACCTCTCCCATATCCAGCGATTCTTCGTCCCCCAGCGTCCTCCTTCACTGCCTGCCAGCCAGCGTCGGACTCAGAGGCGAACGGTGCAGGCAGCGATTGGCTGGCAGCATCGTAGCTTCCCTCTGCAAGTCCCGCCTACAACTTCCTGCTTACGCATAGGCGGGACTTGCAGAGGGAAGCTTACACGCTGCCAGCCAATCGCTGCCTGCACCGTTCGCTTCTGAGTCCGACTGGCTAGCAGGCAGTGAAGGAGGACGCTGGGGGACAAAGAATCGCTGGATATGGGAGAGGTGAGGGCAGGGGAGGAACGGAGAATCGCTGCACGTCGATGGGAGGTCAGGGGAGAGGCGGAGAAATGCTGGAAATAATGGGAGGGAAGGGCAGGGGAGAGAGAATTGCTGGACATGGGATGGGATGGGAGGGAAGGGCAAGGGAGAGAGAATTGCTGGACATGGGAAGGGCAGGGGAGAAAGAATTGCTAGACATGGGATGGGATGGGAGGGAATTGCAGGGGAGAGAGAATTGCTGGACATGGGATGGGAGAGAAGGGCAGGGGAGAGAGAATTGCTGGACATTGATGGGAGGGCAGGGATGAGATAATTGCTGGACATGGAGGGGAGGGCAGGGAAAGAATTGCTGGACATGGAGGGGAGAGAGGAGAATCGCTGGACGGGGAGGGGAGGACAGGGAAGAGAGAATTGCTGGACATGGAGGGGAGGGCAGGGAAGAGAGAATTGCTGGACATGGAGGGGAGAGAGGAGAATCGCTGGATGGGGAGGGGAGGACAGGGAAGAGAGAATTGCTGGACATGGATGAGAGGGGAGAGAGGAGAAATGCTAGAAATGGATGGAGAGGAGAGCAAGAGATAGAGGAGAATTGCTGGACATGGATGGATGGAGGAGATGGCTAGGAGAGAGGAGAAATGCTGACTTGGATGGAGGAGAGGGGAGAGAGAATTATTGCTTTATATGGATACAGAGGCGGAAAGAGAGATGAGAAATGCTGGACATGGATGGAGGGGAGGAGAGAGGAGAAGTGCTGGACATGAATGGAGGGGAGGAAAGAAAAAAGAAGATGCACATGGATGGAGATGAGGGAAAGGGAAGAGGAGAAAAACTGCACATGGATGGAGAAAATAGGCAAAAGCTGGATCCATGTTATACCTCCTCCAGTCAATTCCATGGAGGAGGACCCAGCTTTTACTTATGGATGCAGGGCAACAAAAGAAGAAGAAAGGAGGAAAGTAAAGAAATAAATGGAAAGGAAGCCCTGGAAACGGAGTTAAGAGAACAGATAGAGAGCAGCAGAATCAGAGACTGGGACCAATATGAATAGAAAAACAAAGTCACCAAACAACAAAGGTAGAAAAAATCATTTTATTTTCATTTTAGTGTTTGGAATTTGTCTTATTTTGCACTGGGTATACTGGAGCTGTAACAGCTTACAGAAATTATTTATAATGAAAAAAAAATCACATTATTTTTTCTCCTATACTAGTATAATATTTTCAATGATGTCTGTTTATATGCGCCATGGCTGGTATAAGGGGTGTGGCTAATGTGGGTGTGGCTATAATAGGGGTGGTGCCATGTGTGGTGACCCCACCCACAATGAGTACCAGCACCTTTTTTTCTCCAAAAAAAGCACTGAATTCAGGTGATTAGGGAAGGGAAAGGGAAATGAGACTTGATATACCGCCTTTCTGAGGTTTTTGAAACTACATTCAAAGTAGTTTACATATATTCAGGTACTTATTTTTGTACCAGGGGCAATGGAGGGTTAAGTGACTTGCCCAGAGTCACAAGGAGCTGCAGTGGGAACTGAACTCAGTTCCCCAGGATCAAAATCCACTGGACTAACCACTAGGCTACTCCTCCACTCCACTAGAAGATCTTAACACTTTATTACTTCCATATAATCTTTTTGATAGCTGCAAATTATACATTGCATTTAGTATAATTCTACTAACCAAATGCAGCTCAAGCTAACTACTCTTCACAGAGATGGAAGCTACTAAATTTGCTGATTATATGACTACAGAGTGAATACCAACAATTCCTGTGACAACTGCTAGCTTGTATAGGCTCATAAAATACAAAACAAAACAATTTTATTTATTTATATTTTTATTTATTTAATCTCTTCTATACCGCACAATCCAACAGTTCTTGGCGGTTTACAATTTCACATACATAATATACAACTTACAAATATAAAACCATACCAAAAACTTTTAAATCATTGAAAGAAGTTACCAATATGATCTTGATCCTCTCTCAACTCCATACGCTTGTTCAAAGAGATGAGTTTTCAACTCTCGCTTAAATTGTGTAACTCCTTGCAATTCTTTCAGCCTTAGTGGTAGATTATTCCACAAAGTGGGACCTGCTATATAAAATATAGTTGCTCTGCACTCGTTTAACCTTATAAGTCGATGTGAAGGTACATTCAGATTTAATTGTTGTGCAAATCTCAGAGACCTTGAGAGCTGATAAACACTCAATTTTGCTGATAGTGCTTCCGATACCTGGCCATTCAGAATCTTAAATACCAATAGAAGAATTTTAAATTTAATACAAAACTCAATTGGTTTCCAGTGAAAAGATTTCATTGTAGACTTAATATGCTCAAATCTACCAACATTCATTAAGACTCTAGCCATTGAATTCTGAGCAACTTGTAAACCTTTCAGCTGCAATTCCTGGCACAGGCAGCTCCTTGTGACTCTGGGCAAGTCACTTAACCCTCCATTGCCTGCCACATAGAGCCTGCCATGAGTGGGAAAGCGTGGGGTACAAATGTAACAATCTAGGTAAGCCAAGCAACAAACCATTACTATATTCGAGACATGGCATTACATAACTCTGTATCACAGATCTAACATTTGATGTAGTTAATAACTTTTTTAATGTCTTAACAATCGCAATTTAAAGAACACACCCCTCACAATCTTATTTATATGTAATTTCATACTCAATCTTGAGTCAACAATCACACCCAGATCTTTCATATTCCCTTCTATCGCTATGACTATACTCTCAAATTGAAAAGAATCTGGAATATCAACAGAAGAATGTCAACAGTAATATCTTGGTTTTGTTCACATTCAGTGTCAAACAATTTGCCTTCATCTAACTCATTACAACAGTCAGTATCATTGTTAATTTACTAAACATTTGCTGAATTGAAACAAAAATTGAATATCATCTGCATAAATTCTAAAATTCAGGTCCAGGCAGTTCCACAATCAACACAACAGCAGTAAAATTATGTTAAAAAGTACCGCTGACCGACAAGATCCCTGTGGCACTCCAGTGTGAATATATGTTTCAGCTCAGACATATCTTCACCTTGCACCACAGAAAAATGTCTATTCTCTAAAAATGAAGCTAACCATTTCAGCAACTTACTACAGATCCCTATGGAGCTCATTCTATTTATCAAAACTGTATGATTAATTGTATCAAATGCCACAGAGATGTCCAACATCACTAACAAGAAATGCCTACCTTCACTAAATCTAGCCCGAATCACATCATTGACAATAACAAAGGTTCTGTATCATGATTTTATCTAAAACCAAATTGATTAACATCCAAAATATTATTTGTTGTCAAAAAATCCATTCAAGTCAGAGTACACAATTCTATTACTTTTGCCAAAAATGGTAAATTAGATATTGGACTAAAATTATCTACTTGTTCCTTGCTTCCCTTTTAATCTTTCAATAGTGGTCTAACCACTGCTTTTTTCAATTTATCTAGCAAACTTCCTGAATCTAAACTTTTATTCACAATTTCTGGGGCTACCAAGTCCTTCATTGCCTTTAGGACAACTGGTTGACAAACATCCAGCTTACAATAGCTATTTTTAACTTGACTAAAATTCTTCTCGATCACTTCTGCTGTTACCAAAGTAAACTCTGACCATTTATCTTCCTCATTCAAAACACATTCAAGTTCAAGTAGTAACTGTGAATAATCGAACTGTTCTTTTATTCTTTCCACTTTTGACTGAAAAGCAACTGCAAAAACTCATCACATGAGATGGATGATGGAGAATTGTCTCTACCCCCCCCCCCCCCCCCACACACACACACACACACACCTCATTAGTTAATCTAGATACTATTGCAAACAACTCATTAGCATTAGAAGATGCTTTCTTGATGGACTCGTTTTTTAAAAAACACACATTTAACTTCATTCGCTTTCTCTCTATAATCCACTAATTTCTTCAGATATTCAACTTGTGTATCTCTAGAAGGAAACATTCGCCACTGCTTTTCATCTCTACGTAATTCACGTTTCATTCCATGCAATTCCTCATTAAACTATGGTGCTTTGTGAGTTCTTACTACTTTTTGATATTTAAGAGGGGCCACTTCATCAATTGCCTCAATCAGAATGTTATTCCAACCATTAACACAATCCTCAACAGAATCTTCTTCACTAACTTCAAATATTTCTAAACCTTTATTCAATTTTACTTGCAAATCTTGCAGCTGAAATGACGTTCTCCTCCTTACCCAATTCTGAGACTTACCTGAGCATACCTTCTCCTTTGACACAACTTTAACAGCTATAACTGCATAATCAGACCATGAAAAAAAGTGTATATCATCAACGTTATATATAATTCCCTCTCATATTATGTGGAGGAGTAGCCTAGTGGTTAGTGAAGCGGACTTTGATCCTGGGAACTGGGTTTGATTCCCACTGCAGCTCCTTGTGACTCTGAGCAAGTCACTTAACCCTCCGTTGCCCCAGGTACAAATAAGTACCTGTATATACTATCAGGCTTAATTTTGAAAGAGAAGGGCGCCCATCTTTCGACACAAATCAGGAGATGGGCGTCCTTCTCCCAGGGTCACCCAAATTGGCATAATCAAAAGCCGATTTTGGGCGCCCCCAACTGCTTTCTGTCGCGGGGATGACCAAAGTTCCCGGGGGCGTATCGGAAGCATAGTGAAGGCGGGACTGGGGCGAGCTTAACACATGGGCGTCCTCGGCTGATAATGGAAAAATAAGGGCGTTCCTGACGAGCACTTGGCCGACTTTACTTGGTCCATTTTTTCTTGCAACCAAGCCTCAAAAAGGTGCCCGAACTGACCAGATGACCACTGGACGACCCCCTCCCATCCTAAAAAAAAAAAAAAAAAAAAACTTTCAAAATATTTTTTGCCAGCCTCAAATGTCATACCCAGCTCCCTGACAGCAGTATGCAGGTCCCTGGAACAGTTTTAGTGGGTGCAGTGCACTTCAGGCAGGCGGACCCAGGCCCATCCCCCCTACCTGTTACACTTGTGGTGGTAAATGTGAGCCCTTCAAAATCCAGCAGAAAACCACTGTACCCACATCTAAGTGCCCCCCTTCACCCCTTAGGGCTATGGTAGTGTTGTACAGTTGTGGGGAGTGGGTTTGGGGGGGGGTTGGGGGGCTCAGCACCAAGGTAAAGGAGCTTTGCACCTGGGAGCAATTTATGAAGTCCACTGCAGTGCCCCCTAGGCTGCCCGCTTAGTGTCCTGGTATATCAGGGGGACCAGTGCACTATGAATGCTGGCTCCTCCCATGACCAAAGGGCTTGCATTTAGTCATTTCTGAGATGGGCGTCCTCGGTTTCCATTATCACAGAAAACCGGGGACGACCATCTCTAACGTCGACCTAAGTGTCGAGATTTGGGTGTCCCTGACCGTGTTATCGAAATGAAAGATGGACGCCCATCTTGTTTCGATAATACGGGTTTCTCCGCCCCTTCGCCAGGACGTCCTGCGAGGACGTCCTCAGGAAAACTTGGGCACCCTGTTCGATTATGCCCCTCTATGTAAACCACTTTGAATGTAGTTGCAAAAACCACAGAAAGGCGATATATCAAGTCCCATTCCCTTTGCTCACGAAAACTAAACCTAAAATATGACCAGCTATATGAGACCTCATTTACAATACTGTGAACAGTTCCGGAGACTTCATCTTCAAAAAGATATAAATAGGATGGAGTCGGTCCAGAGGGCGGCTACTAAAATGGTCAGTGGTCTTTGTCGTAAAGCTTACGGGGACAGACTTAAAGATCTCAATATGTACACTTTGAAAGAAAGGAGAGACAGGGAAGATATGATAGAAATATTTAATAAATGCACAGGAAACGAGTCTCTTTCAATTGAAAGGAAGCTCTGGAACGAGGGGGCATAGGATGAAGATGAACGGGGACAGATTCAGAAGTAACCTGAGGAAATACTTCTTCTCGGAAAGGGTGGTGAATTCATGGAATGGACTCCCGGTAGAAGTGGTGGAGCCAAAACAATATCAGAATTCAAGAGAGTTTGGCATAAGTATATAGGATCTCTAAGGGAGTGGTAGGGAAAATAGATGGCATGGATGGGCAGACTGAATAGGCCATATGGTCTTTATCTGCCTACATTTTTCTGTGTTTCTATATAGATACACACACACACACACACACACGGTGAGAGAAAAAAAAGTAACCCCTAGAGTTTTTTTTGCCATTTTCTCAGCAACCGCTTTGAATTTCAATGAGAAATTTTACATACTTATTTAGTCATCATAATTATGTTTTACTATTAAACAACATTTAATTATCTTAAGCTATGTTGATGTTACTGACATTCTAGCGTTACTACCTAGCGATGTGTGTGTGTTAAAAATGTTTCAACTAAAACACAGTAAAACAATATCATTCAAATGATACAATTAACAATTTGTCAGAATTTCAAAATCATTGTGAATGCTCAGTGTCCACCTCCCTCCCCCCACCCCTTTAACACAGGCCTTGTCGATCGGTCCTTGTGGCAGACTGTCCCAGATCACCTACAACAAAGAACAAATTATTAAGAAACTCCAAACTGCCCAAAACACCGCAGCCAGACTCATATTCGGAAAAATGAGATACGAAAGTGCCAAACCCCTACGTGAAAAACTACATTGGCTCCCAATCAAAGAACGAATTGCGTTCAAAATCTTCACCCTGGTTCAAAAAATTATTCACGGCGAGGCCCCGATCTACATGGCAGACCTTATAGACTTACCAACCATAAACACAAAAAAGTAAGCACGCACATACCTAAATCTCCATTACCCAAGCTGGAAAAGACTAAAATATAAATCAACATATGCATCCAGCTTCTCCTACATAAGCATGCAACTATGGAATGCACTACCAAACGTCATGAAGACAATGCACGACCTAACAATCTTTCGGAAATCATTAAAAAACAATTTGTTCAAAAAGGCATACCATAACGATCCAACCTAAACACCTGAACCCTGCAACACAATGAAACTTAAAGCAGAACTGGACAAATCTTAACTCTTCATCCTTGACTACCTAATTCACTCTGTTACTCATAGGGGCTCATTTTCAAAGCATTTAGACTTGCAAAGTTCCACAGGTTACTATGGAACTTTGTAAGTCTAAGTGCTTTGAAATACACCTCATAGTAACATAGTAGATGACGGCAGAAAAAGACCTGCACGGTCCATCCAGTCTGCCCAACAAGATAAACTCATATGTGCTACTTTTTGTGTGTACCCTACCTTGATTTGTACCTGTACTCTTCAGGGCACAGACTGTACAAGTCTGCCCAGCACTATCCCTGCCTCCCAACCACTAGCCCCGCCTCCCACCACCAGCTCTGGCACAGACCCTATAAGTCTGCCAGCATTTTCCCCGCCTCCCAACCACCAGCCCCGGCACAGACCGTATAAGTCTGCCCAGCACTATCCCCGCCTCCCACTACTGGCTCTGCCACCCAATCTCGGCTAAGCTCCTGAGGATCCATTCCTTCTGAGCAGGATTCCTTTATGTTTATCCCACGCATGTTTGAATTCCGTTACCGTTTTCATTTCCACGACCTCTCACGGGAGGGCATTCCAAGCATCCACCACTCTCTCCGTGAAGAAATACTCATGAACTTTAACGCAATCAACACTCTGTATTTCTTATACCGGAATTTGCGATCGCCATCACGATACTATGTAAGCCACATTGAGCCTGCAAATAGGTGGGAAAATGTGGGATACAAATGCAACAACTAAATAAATAAATTTGTCTGCACCTTTGGGTGGAGCTTGTGACAGGCTTCCAACATTGCTCCCCAGACATGGCAGTCCAAGGGGTTTAGGTCCAGCAAATTTGGAGGCCATTGGTCCTCTGTACGAAAGTCTACATCATTGTGACATCAATAGCAGTAAACTGGACCCCCCCCCCCCTTTTTTTAAATAATGGTAGTTTTACAACGTAAACATTTTTTTAATACGGAAAAATCATGGGTCGTCACATTAAAAAGTCTGCAACTTCGCTATGTTTAAAAATATACTCACTCCACTTGGCATATAAACGTAAATAGTAAAAACAAATAAAGCTGTAAAATGTAATGTTGAAATTCCTGGCAGTTCCTGAGAAAACAGCAAAAAAATCTATGGGGTTACTTATTTTGCCTCACGTGAACATTAGTGGCTCACATTTTTTGCTGTCTTATGATGTATAAGGTATTACTGAAATATCCAGTGTGTCTCTTGCAACTCACACTTACCACCAGAGATGTCAATCAGGTCCTCCAGCTCTTTCTGTAACCGCAGCTCCTGCACTGCCTGCAGCACTTCATGCCTTTGACTTTGCTGACAGAGTCCCATCCTCATCAGAGACATGTCTGTGAGCCTCAGCAAAACGCGCCCTGTAGGAAAGCAAGCTCATGTAAATGAATTGCTATGTGTTCTTGATCTTTGCTACCATAAACTCCAAGCAGCATATTCTGGCAAAAACAGCACTAGTGCTTCTCTGATCTGGGAGTTGGAGTGGGGGGGGGGGGGGGGGGGGGGCTCGGCTCTGGGGGAGGCATGGTGAACTAAGGGCAGAACTCAGTAAATAGCATCCAAGGTTAGGTACTAGGAGGTTTCACGCTTAAGTAGTATTCTGAAAAAGGGAACTCTGTGCAGAATACTAGCTTAGCACAGATCTCACACCAAACTTTGGGCAGGAGTACTTATGCCTGCTGAAACCTGGTGAAAATGTTGACATGCAAGTAATGACAGCTGGACACATCAATTAAAACTATTCTATAACACTGCTCCTAGTTTCTGGGAACACTCCTGACCTGTCCATGCCCCTCCCATGGCCACACCCCCTTGAGTTGCACATCATAAAATTTAGACATGCATGTTATAGAATAGGGCGCAGGGCAGATCCTGTAAAACTCTAAATAAGTGCCAATTAACACCAAATATTAACAGTTCATTAACTAAATTAGTTTGCACACATCTGGAATCCACTTTGGGCGACAGACTCTGGGGGTAAGTGAATTGCCCAAGATCACAAGGAACTGCTCTAACCATTAGGCTGCTTGAGATAACATTTAATCATCTGACCTTATGTGTAACTTTCTAACTCCTCTTACTCGCTTACCTATCTATATGTTGCACCTTTGCTTATACCCTACACTGTCTATTAAAATGTTCTATTACATATTGTGAATACCATACTTCGTATTGTTATTTGAATATTTGTACTGCTGTAATGGTATATTGCTTATGCTTAAATTAATCTTACTGTACATCACCTTGAGTGAATTCTTTCAAAAAGGCGGTAAATAAATCCTAATAATTAAATAAATGGTGGTGTTAATAATATATAAAAATGAGTACATAACTTGAGGCCAACAGCTGTCTAATTCCACCTACTCAGCCACCTGCCTAATAAAACAGAGTTACACCATCCCTGCCTGACCACCATTTGGAAACATAGGCCCCGTGAATGCCACAGGTGAGTCAATTAAAAAAAAAAAAAGTTACTATGATTCTTGATATGTGAATACCACCTGAACATCTTGAAAAAAAAAAAAAAAACAGATCCAGCTGGACAAAACCCAGGCAGTCCCATTGACTAAACTCTGCCCAATCTGTTTCACCATCCAGCATCAGCCAATCCAGGGAAGAGGGGCACAAACATAGTCACCTTGATCTATCAGATAAAACTGTGCAAAGTCACCATCCCCCCAGCTCTCTGAATCAGAATGTCTTTTAATCTAGCTAGGAGATGAGGAACTAATTTTCTAGCTGTTCATGCTCTACCAAGCACCTCACACCACACATCTGTGCAAGAATTCCTGGACCTATTTACAGAAGTAACTCAGTTTCTTTAGGTTAGTGATTAAGTATTGATCATACTTGAAACCCTTATTCATCTGTACATACCATTAATCCATTAATCTAGCCATCCACTTATTTATCCCAATGCCATTGACTTAACCCTCTTACATAGATTTTTGCTGCAATGTCCCTTCTGCTGCCTATTGAGAAGGCTCTTTTGTGGTGTGGTGATATTGTAAGTACATTTCTGTTACAAGAATGTCCTAATTTGCTACTGTAATGTGTACAGTTCTAATACTGTACCATATTGCTATTACTACACTTTAATTTGCCTATTCTCCGGTATTCGTCACTACTCTACTTGTGTATTCCACTGATATTTGGTCACTTATAAAGTTAGGCAGCTCTCATCGCAGTCCAAATAAAACTCCTTTGTCAGTTGTCATCACCATGGCTAGATAAATATCTGGCCCAAAGAATAGTGCAAGTCATACGCAAGAATTTCAGACCTGCTTTTCCTATCTCTTATTCAGACCAGCTGGACAGAATGACTCTTTCAGTACCCCATTCACAATTTATGCAAAAACAAACAAATAACTAGTCAAAAGAGTATTGTCACCTTTTTTTTATTATTATTTTTATTTTTCAAGAACCTTTTAAATGAACACAGGAAACACAGTACTTTATTGTGGGTTGGTGGACAACATGCTGAGTTATAACAAACAACTACTGATTTAGCTGGAGTGACTATCTCTATATCCCCAGAAATAAAAATATTTGGAGGGACAATTAATGCTAAACTGTCTATGGAATCTCATGTTAATATGATTGTGAGAAAAGCGTTTTATAATTTACAGTTAATTAGAACAGATCCGCAAATTTTTGAGAGAGTAAATATTTCAAATTGATTTATCCAGGCATTAATTTTATTACATCTGGATTACGTGAATGTTATGTTGGGGATAAAGATAATGATAGGAATCTACTACTGTCCACCTGGCCAGGATAAACAGACAGATGCAGAAATGTTATCAGAAATTAGGGAGGCTAATAGGAGGAAGGAATGTCACCCGACTGAATGGCTGCATAATCCTTGAGCTCCCTTACACCCTGTGAAATTTTGCTATAATAAGCATAACCAACAGCGCTGAATCAGAGATGAATAACCTTAATAACCTGCTGAGTTGCAGTAACTCTCAATGACTTGACAAAAGTACCTCATGAAAGATTCCTGAGGAAATCAGAAAGTCATAGGATAAGATACAATGTCCTATTGTGGAAGAGGAACTGGTTAAAAGACAGAACACAGAGAGTAGGGTTAAAAGGTCAGTATTCTCAAAGGGGAAGTGTAGATGATAGGGTTCCCCAGGGGTCTGTTGGGACTGCTGCTTTTTATCTTATTTATAAATGATCTAGAGATGGGAATAACTAGTGAGGTAATTAAATTTCCTGATAACACAAAGTTA